>NC_062565.1:25974598-26603348 GCF_022837055.1 Prionailurus viverrinus | reverse complement strand
CTACATACTAAGCATGCAGAGGCTGAAAAGATTTAGGCCAGGCATTCAGAGGAGTGCTACTCACCCTCGTGGGAGACTGGTTTTTGTTGGGGGAGCAGGAGGTCTGGCATCTCCCAAATGAAGCAGTTGTATATTTAAATTATTACAATATGGACATTTATCAATAATTTGTGGCATGTTTATCATTCTGAAAATTATAATTATTTTGGAAAGAAAGATCACTAGTGATTACTCAAAAAAATAGAATAAATTGAGTGTCTTGTTACGATGTATGTATCAGTTATAGATACCTTAAGATGTCTTAAATTATTTCATCTGCTCTTGGACCCACAGCAATATGCCCCCAGCAAACACAATCCTGCAGTTATTCATGACTCTCCAAATTCATTTGTGTCAAAACAAAGCTAAAGTTTCCCACTTAATAAAAATGAAAGGGTAATAGACTTGAACATTTACTGCATGTTTTTTGGGTATGCCTTAATCTCCCCCTTGGCTAAGTTGCCATCATATAAATCAGGCCCTTAAGTTATCATTGTTATAGTAGCAATAAAAATAATAATAAAAGTACTGTGAGGTCAGAAAATGTCAAGAACAGTCAGAAAAATGAGAGAGACATAAAACAAAGTATAAAAGACTAGCTAGGATTGGAAAAATTCAGGTACTGTACCTCCAAGTGTATTCCAGCAGGAGGTAGCTGCCACTGCTGTTTTATTTAATGAGCCTCCACATAAATCCCAGCTGCTAACCATGTGATAAGTCCATCTCTGCAAACAAGAGACCCCATTCTCTATCGGTGTTCAGTCCTGGCTGCCACTAATGGGAATTTCACTTATAATAAGGGAAAAAACAGATCTTGAAATGCTCCTTTGGATTTGTGTGTTTTTTTTTTAACATTTAAACATTAATTGGTTTGACTCCATTTGTGTGTGTGTGTGTGTGTGTGTGTGTGTGTGTGTGTGTGTGACAAAATTAATATGTAAACTTTCTATATCCAAATACATGAAAAAAAGGAAGAGAGGAAGTTCTGGATATTTGAAATATTTTTTAATGTGAAAAAGATATAAAGACATTTTCATGGATTACCAGAGAGAGAATTTAGACTGTAAAGTAGAAATAAAGCCTAAAGAAATTTCATAAGCTTCCGATAATGAGTGAATGGAGAAAAGAGAGGAACTTGTTTGGAATTTTATTTTTGAAGGACACACATACTTTTGTAACTTTCTTGACACTAAGGTTTCAGTGGTTGATCCACCATTTTCATACTGGAGTGTGTGCAGGACTGAAATGGAGACTTGCACCTGGTAATGGAGGCTCAGCTGGTGGGGAGCAGTGTGGGAGAATGGAGAACACAGCCCTAAGGCAGACAGGCGAGGAGCCCAGCCCTGCCACGTGCTCACCGTGCAGCCTTGGCAGGTGACCTACCCTCTCTGTCTCAGTTGTCTAGATGTCAAATCGGAATATTAATACCCAGAGGTTAGAACAGGCAATGAGGAAAGGCTTGGCAAACCAGCCAGAAGCAGGCACAGAGAGGAAACCATGAGTCATGAGGCAGGGACCAGGAGACTACTACCAAGGCACAATAGTCAGGAGGGCGATCCAGAGTTCATATCAGGAGGTGAAGAAATATGGGGGGGGGGGGAGGAGATAGACTCAAAGGATCCAGAGAGAAATTTCATAGGTAAAGAATGCCTTTTCAGGGTGCCTGGGTGGCTCAGTCGGTTGGGCATCTGACTTCGGCTTAGGTCATGATCTCACAGCTTGCCAGTTTGAGCCCCGCGTTGGGCTCTGTGCTGATAGCTCAGAGCCTGGAGCCTGCTTTGGATTCTGTGTCTCCCTCTCTCTCTGCCCTTCCCCTGCTCATGCTCTGTCTCTCTCTCAAGAATAAATAAACATTAAAAAAATTTTTTTTAAAAAAGAATGCCTTTTCACATTGTGTACTACACTGGATGCTTCGATGTCTTCAAAATTAAAAAGAAAAGCAGGGGCTAGAGCACACAAATGCATTTATTTGGGGGCTTTTGTGTTGATTTCTAAGAAGCATGGATCAGTTAACTCACAGGCATGTGGTGACTGTGTTGGGGTCTCTTAGCTGAAGTACATGAGAAGGTTTGATGAAAACAGTGGAGGGAAGAAAGTGGCCATTTCTGATATTTAACTAGCATTGGAGAGGGAACAATAAGGGCTACAGGTGATGACATCATTACTCTAGGGAAGAAAATAAGAACTTCTGTCAGAATTCTACAAAGGTCTCACTTTAGGCCAAACTTCATTCTAGCTAGTTAGAAGTATCAAAGCTCCATATGGCTCAAACGCTGCTGATGCAACTTGGCACTCTATATTTTAAGTAAAATAATTAAAAAAAAATTTTAATGTTTATTTATTATTGAGAGACTCTGTCACAGAGTGTGAAGAGGGGAGGGGCAGAGAGAGGGGGGCACACAGAATCTGAAGCAGGCTCCAGGCTCTGAGCTGTCAGCACAGAGCCCGATGCGGGGCTCGAACTCACAAACTGCGAGATCATGACCTGAGCCGAAGTTGGTCGCCTAACCAACTGAGCCACCCCGGCGCCCCTTAGGTCAAATAATTTTAACTCTTTCAAACACCAAATGTTTGATTTAATTATCTTGGGTTTCTGGGTCATTTCCTCTCCCTCAATTTGTTAGTGCAATATTGCAACACAATTCTGATGTTAACCATCCAGAGTCAGACTCCACAGATCAAAGGATGTAGCTCCCAACAAGAATGCTCTCACTTCTGATGCAAGCCAAAAGTTTTTCGGGGTCCCCAGGCCACCGTACTTCTCACTAACTGGCTATAAATTCAAGGTGTTTCCATGACTCCCTTCAGGTTTGATATTTTGTTAGAATGACTCACAGAACTCAGGAAAATGTTATTTGGTACAAATTAAGGATACAAATTAAGACCAGTAAAATGAAGGGACATAGAGGATGGTCCAGGTGGGTCCCAAAATTGAAGCTTCTGTGTCTTCAGGACAAGAATCCCTCCCAACACACCTATTATGGTTACCAGCCAGGAAGCTCCACTGAGCCTTGAGTCCAGAGTTTTTATTGGGTGTCCATTGTACATGATTGGGTGTCCAATACGTGATTGATTGAATTACTGGCTGTGGGGTTGAGTTTAGTCTCCAGCTCCCTTCTCCCCAGAGGCCAGGAGGTTGGGCTGACCTCATGTGGCTCAAAGCTTCTACCCTCCAACCACGCTGGGTGGCCTGGGTCAGGCCCTGTCCTCAAGCTATCTAGGGGTCCATATGAGTCACCACATTAGCATAAACTCAGGATGGTTCAGGGGGCCCACCATGAATAACAAAGATGCCCCTATCACTTTGGAAAGTCCAAGGATTTAGTCTTCCTTCCAGGAATGAGGGGAAAAGGCCAGTCAAATTCTTAAATATATAAGTTAGATGAAACCAAACAACAAATTTTCTTCTCTCTTTTTAAAATTTTTTAAAATGTTTATTTCTTTTTGAGAGAGAGAGAGAGCATGAGCAGGCGAGGGGCAGAGAGAGACACACAGACACACACACACACACACAAAATCTGAAGCAGGCTCCAGGTCATCACAGAGCCCGATGCAGCATTCAAACTCACAGTGAGATCATGACCTGTGCCGAAGTTGGATGCTTAACTGATTAAGCCACTCAGGTGTCCCCAAATTTTCTTATTTCATCTTGCTGTTGGTAGCATAGCTAATTATTGTGCTTAAATTCAGATGAATGGCAGTCTCACTCCTGTTTAAATAATACTTAAATTTATTAGCTTCCAGAATTAAAACAATTTGTAAACCACTCTGATATATTTTATTATTTCCCCCCATCTTGTATCCATAAAGATACATTTTTTTAAAAATTCTTAAATATATGGGGTTGCATTTGTTGTGACTGAAGTTCTTATACCTTTTCATGAAATGCTTTTCCCATTTTCAGGGTCACCTGGAAAATCCCATTTTTCTGCTGACAATCTTATTAATCTTATTTACTTGTTGACAAATCCATACATAAACAGTGTCACTCCATCAAGAATAAGCTTTCAGGATTTAGGGTTTATTATTTAGATAAGCCACTTTTGTGAAGAAGACAAACCAATAATTAATAATAAGAATAAGAGCTCACATATTGAACATCTTCAATGTGTTAGGCACAGGACTTTGTCAAAACTTATACAGGAACAGGCAGAGTTGGGTTTTAGGCTCACTTGTTTGACTCAAGCATCTAACTGACTGATGTGTCCTCTTTTAATAGATACAATTTGATGATGTAACAAGGCAAATTATCTATGAAATTCCCAAATTTGTTCAAATATTAAGGTTTCCAATAGTTGCAGTTAAAACAGAAATTAAATGTGAATTTCTATATATCTCTGAATATAGCAAGGAACATATGATTCACAAATTTCAATTCACTATCAGCAATCTTGATACTTGGGGATTAAAGTATAAAGAAGTTCTGTTTGCTTATACCTGCTGACTCTCTTTACCTCTTTTTTGTTAGGTTGGATAATGGTCCTGCAAAGATGTCCATACCCTAACCCCCTAACCTGTGAATATGTTACTTTACATGACAAAAGTGATTTGAATATGTGATTAAGGATCCTGAATATGGGAGATGATCCTGGTTATCTGGGTGAGCTCAATGTAATCACAAAGTCCTTAATAAGGTCAACAAGAGGACTGGAAAAGGCAGAGAGGATGCTGTGGAAATGAAGCAGAGATTGAAGTGGTATGCTGTGAAGATGGAGGAAAGAGCCACAAGCCAAGGAATACAAGCAGACTGGAGAAGCTACAAAAGGCAAGGAACAGATTCTCCCCTAGAGCCTCCAGAAGGAGCACAGCTCTGCTGATACTTGATTTTAAGTCTGTTAGACCCATTCAGACTTCTGACCTCCAGAACTATAAGATAATAAATCTGTGTTTGTCTTAGTTTGCTCAGGCTGCCCCCCAAAACACCAAAGATTCAGTGGCTTAAACAACAGTTATTTTCATACAGGTCTGGAAGCTAGAAGTCTGAGATCAGAGTGGCATGTTCAGTTACTGGTAAGAGTTCTCTTCTTGGCTTATACCTGGGAGGCTTCTCACTGTGCCTTCACATAGTGGAGACAGAGTGAGCAAACCCTAGGATCTCTTCCTCTTCTTAAAAGGGCACTAATCTCATCATGAGGGGCCTGCCCTCATGACTTTATCTCAGTCTAATTATCTCCCCAAATCCCCATCTCCAAATGTCATTACACTGGGGGTCAGCACCTTAACACATGAATTTTTGGAGGACACAAGTCAGTCTATAGTAGTGTTGTTCTAAGCTATTAAGTGTGGGGATTTGTAGCAACAGCAAAAGACATTAATACACCCTTTTCCCTTCTTTTTCTAGGTAAATGAAATGAACATTTTGCTATACTAACTATACTGAATAATATTGTTACTGTATATTTGAAATTTGCTAAGAGAGTAGATCTTAAAAGTTCTCAACACAAGAAAAAGATTTGTGACCATGTTGTGATGGATGTTAATTAGACATATTGTAATCATTTCACAATACATACAGTAAATATTGAATGATTATGTCATACACATGAAACTAATATAATGGTATATATCCATTATATCTCAATTCCTATTCTTGGAATATTGTGTGCATTTTGGTATATTTAGTAAAGATGAAAACTGAACATATTCTTTAATTTTAAAACTGTGTATAACATAGTGCTGAATTAGGGGCGCCTGGGTGGCTCAGTCGGTTGAGTGTCCGACTTCAGCTCAGGTCATGATCTCGCAGCTCGGGAGTTCGAGCCCCGCGTTGGGCTCTGTGCTGACAGCTCCGAGCCTGGAGCCTGTTTCAGATTCTGTGTCTCCCTCTCTCTCTGTCCCAACCCACTTGCATTCTGTCTCTGTCTCTCTCAAAAATAAATAAACATTTAAAAAAAACATAGTGCTGAATTATACTTGTTTTTAAAATCAATTTCAAATTAATCAATATATTATATGTAAACAATGTAAAAAATTAAATAGTGCTTAAAGACATTAAAAAAGCAGAATCCCCTTATATCCTGCTCCTCCCAACTTTTAACACTTATAATAATTTGCCGAATAATGTGTCTGTTATTTTCTGATTAATCCATTTTAGACATTACCTTCTGACTTCCTATTATAGCAGATGGAGATTTTTAATATATTTGCATACTTTTCCACCCTACTGTACATCTATAATTAATTCTCAATTTTGTGTTAGATCTTCATTCACAGTAGTCATTATTGATTTCTAAATAAATGTTACCCACTTCTGAATCAACCAGCAGATTAGGATTTCAACTCCTTTCTTAGAAATCTCTTCCCTCTCCCTACCATACTTATACATGTTTTTCTTTTTTCATTTGATTAGTCTACTTTGTATAGCCGAATTTTCTCATACCCTTCAATTCTCTATAAAATGCAATTTAACTGTCCATGACTTTAAAGTACTCAAGTACTTATTGTTACCTTTTAATTTTTTTTCCTATAGACACATCTCCTTAAGCCCTCCACCTTCATTTATTTACTAATTGCTCTAGACCTGCTGCTGTTGTCTTCTTGGGACTTCTTTTGTTGTCATCTTCAGAATTCCCATGTCCTGTTTGTGTTACATCTCCTACTCCTACATACCCTTCTCTTTCTTGGTTTACTTACTTGTTTCAGTGGAGTATATTCTTGGGTAGTTTTCTCAAAAAGCACACAGAGGATAATTTCTTTAAAAAGTTACACATTTGAAAATGTCCATAGTATCTCAACCAGATTTAGAATTCAGATTAAAAATCATTTCCAAGGGGCACCTGGGTGGCTCAGGTTGGTTAAGCGTCCAACTTCAGCTCAGGTCATGATCTCATGGTTCATGAGTTCAAGCCCCACGCCAGGCTCTGTGCTAACAGCTCACAGCCTGGAGCTTGCTTCGGATTTTGTGTCTCTCTTTCTGCCTCCCCTTGCTCCTGCGCTCATGCTCTGTCTCTCTCTCTCTCAAAAGTAAATAAACATTCAAAAATTAAAAAAAATCATTTTCAAATTTTAGAAGGCTTTGCTTCATTGGCTTCTCATTTCAATGTTGGAATAGACATACATTGCCATTTTTGTTCCTAATTTTACTCTTGATCATTTGTGTGAAACCTATGTGTACTGCTGGAAGTTTTAGGATCTTCTCTCTGATCCCAACGCTGAACATTCACAGTAATGGTCTTTGGTGTGGGGATCTTTGTTCATTCACAGAGCAAGACACTCACAAAGCTTTGGCAATCATATTCTTCAGTTCTGGGAATTTTTCTTCAAATAGTGATTTGGTAATTTCCTTCTATTTTCCATTTTCTCTCAGTTTGAAATTCTTATTAGATGCTTTCACTTTGCAATATATTCTCTGTTCTCATATGCTTCATCTTCATGCGGGTATGTTCCAGAGTTTCATTCTTGATCCCCTTTCTCTATACTCACTCTAATAGCAATCTCTTCCAGTCTCAGCAAATGACTTCTTGAGGTTTCTTTGGGGCACTAAGGGGAGCTTTCCTGGGCCATTATAAATTCCCAGATACCTCATCTTCTATGGTAGTCTTGGAACCCATGATAAAATGACTGTGAATTTGTGATGTACTTCTCTACTCTAGAATGATTTTAGGAATCTATGGGGCTGTTGTAGGGGTATAGATATGGGTTAAAGTGAGCCTAAAAGCTCCAGCTGCCTTTAGAACAGTTACAAGAAGAAATTCAGGTAAACTGATAAATTCCTATGTTCCTCTAAAGTAGGTCTGAAATCTGAATGGGGAACTATAAATGACCTACTTCCAGAAGTTCACGAAATTAAAGCCTGATGTATGCCTTTAAGATGTCTATTTACTTGATGAGTCTGTTCTTGTGTTAAGTGAATGCAGTCAACTCCAAGAAATCTGGATGGTTCTAAACTGCCCTAGGTGAAGGCTAAGGGTACTTTACATGCAGAGGTGATAGATATAGTATATTGTGAAGGCAGCTAATCTTCCTCCTTTAAAATGCCAAAGAAAGTTAAAAGCCCTTCGGGGGATAATTACTATCCTTTCCTTTCCTGCACTGCAATTTTATGGTCACCTGGAATAGTGGGTACTCATTTTGCTTAGTATTCATGAATGCACACAAATTCTCTGCCTTAAGGTTGAGAGCTTTTGCCAAATGCTCAAGACTTAACAGAAAGTTTGACAGTTCAGGGCCAAAAAATGAAGAGATGTTTGTACTGAGCTTAAATTACAGTATGCCTTGGTCTAGCAGGACAAAGAATCCACCAGGATGGGAGAAGGTGAAGTGATGGAAAGGGCTTTATATGCTTATGTGGGAATGGCTTAGTTTTAAAATGGAGAAAAATATTGCTAAACTAAAGATGGGAAAATGAACGATATCCTATGAGGGCATGTTTTAGTGAAAAAGAAAATAAAACAAAACAACAACAAAACCAACAAAGTATGGTTCTGAGATCTATATGAGAAGTTTATTCTAACCTTTGAAGTGAATGTATAAGCCATTTTTCAATGCCACAAACAACACCCAGTGAGGTCTTTCTTTTATAAACCCATGGAGATTCCCACAGTTAAATAAGTACATTCCAAATCCTATTTCTTTATATCTACTCTACTCTGTGGATTTCTCAATCTAATATATCCCCTATAAAACCAGTTTCTTGAGAAAAAACTTGGAAAACTGTAGCATCACTCAGGTAGTGCAAACATGGAGAGCTTGGTGTTTGATAGTGTAAACATGGGATCGCCAGTTACAATGGTTTTATGTCTAAGGATAGGGTCAGAGAGAGGTAAGCTACTGGAAATCTACCTGCCTTGAGACAGCTTGGCCTCAGCCTGACTTCATGAAAAAGTAGGGTTAATATTGTTGTCTCAGGACAAAGGAAGGATAAAATATCATTTGTAAAACTTCTTATCAACTCTGAATATTAATGATAGTACCCAAATAATTTTACAGATTGATTAAAAGCTATATGTATTATGTGAAAGGATTCTCATATGTGTACTATATAGGACATACTTGTCATTATTACCCTAGGGAATATAAAATCCATTTGGAACCTTTGAAAAGAAGACAGAAATGTCCCATTCCAGACCAAATGTATTTAAATGTTAATAATATCTTAAGTGTTCTAAATTAATGTATTTTTATATAAAGATTTATATATGCTACCAAAGACTTTGAAGTAGTGACTTTTTTGTTTTGTTTTGTTTTTAAATGATCAGCTATACCTAAAACCCATGTGGTATCAAAGTTACACAAATACATACAATGTCAGTCTAACTGCTTAAATGACTATGTAGAATCTAACTACTGATTTTCCTCCCAATCTCTTTTTCTATATGTATATCTTTTAAAACCTCTATTAGAAGGAAGATTTAGGTACTACAGTTCCTAATGGAGAATAATTAGAAGGTGGAAGAAAACTTTCAGATTTAAAAATAATACCATACAGTGACAAATAGACAAATTATAGGAATTATGCCTTGAATTCAAATAGAATTTGGAGATAAAATACTTCTAAACCTGAAGTCCACATGAAATGCTTCAATACTAGAATGGGCTTTGTAATAAAAAGAACATGTAAATAGATGTTCTATTCTGAAAACAGTTCACGCACATTAAGTCATTCACATTTTATTACACTCAGGTTAAACAGCTCTTTGATTTAAAAGTATGTAAGAAACATTTGCAACATGACACTAAAGAGGCACTTGAATGAGTTTTGATAATTTATCATAAAGCATAATCTATATTTGCAATGACCCTCTTTCTAAAAGCTAGTGGAGCCAAGGGGTAGGAAGAAGACAGGGCCTGGCCAGTTCCCTTCTTTCTATGCCACCTAAGCAGGATGTCTGTAGCCAAAGAGAAAGTTGTAATCAGAGCTGTTACCTCAGTCGGAATGAGTTTCTCTCCAAGTATATGCACAGGGATGTATACACACTTCCTTATTAATCACCACAGGACCCAAGAGGGCTCTGTGGCCAGGAACCATGGACAGGGCCCTGGGGAGCGATCCCTGCAATGCTAGCTAGCTCCAGAAGTCCACCCACCTTCACATTTTCTCCTTGAGGCTTACAGCACACTGGGGTTCTTCTATCTTGGTTTGGGAAGATATGGAGAAAAAAATGTATACAATTTGTTATTTTTCACTAAGACCATACTCCAAAAAATAGTATTAAAAAACAAAGCTGGTTCAGTTATAAACTATGCTGTTAACTATGTGTATTTCCAATCACTTGGGGTGCTTTAAAAAAAATTCTCAGGCTTCACTTCTGCAGATTGCAACTAGGTAAACTGGTGAGGGGCCTGGGAACTTCTAAATTTATAAAGCTCCCCAAGTGCTCTTAATGATTAAACCATGTTTAGAATCTCAAATTTGATGCTATTTTGGAAATTTTCCTTGGGATGCTAACTTCTCAAATCATAACCCTCAAATTTTATGTCACTTTGGAATATTGAACTACTACATATATTTGCTCTTTCAGCAACATAAAAATTCACTCATTCATCTCTCCATTTCAGTTAAAAATAACACAAAATATTAATTTGCTGCATTTTCCATCCAAATGCTCACTTTATTTTAATAGCAAGAAACTTGAGGAAGCAGAGAATAAGATTTTCCCTTCCTCAGGACTCACTAAAGATCCCATTCCTCAAACTGCAGTGATTTTTACACATATACTATGCTCATAGGGGTGCTTTTCCCATTTACTAATAATAGGTCAGAGAAAAATTATATTGTTTCTGATGAGAAATGTTTATCTAAATGGCTCAAGGAAGTAAACAGAATGGTGTCACTATACCCACATCAAGTGACCACTGAGGATAACCTAAATTTTATAGCTAGCATGGTAAAACCACAAGTGTACCTGGTAAAAAGAATTTTCTCAATTCCCTCTTTAGGTAATAAATATATAACAGACTTCTTTCTACCTGTGTCCACTTTCTATGAGATTGAAAGCTCCTCCTCAAGAAGAATTTTATGATGTTCTGATTTGTGTGATGCAAAACACAGTGGTAAGTGCATGTCAACTGTCAATACCATCATCACTATCAACATCATAGTTGTTGTCATTTGAAAATATTCAGTTTCATGTACTTTACATTGTGTTAAATCCCTTATAAGACTCCTATGACAGAGTACTATTATTATGTTCATCTTTATAAACGGAGAAACTGAAGCACAAAGAACTTCAGACTCACCCAATATTTCACAGTTAGGAAGTGGCAGAGCCCGCACCTGAACTCAGGAGATCTGGCTCAGAACTGATGCTGTGGAATTTTGCTCCATGGGACATCTTTCACATAGAACACAGGATAATTAAGGCACTTGGAGTTCCCAATGAGCAATGCCTCCAGGACCCCTCAATAATTATCAGACCCCATGCCTTTGCATATACCAGGACAGGTTTGTTAACACGTCAAAATACGTGTTCTTTGATGATAGGCAGGACACTGTAGTTTTCTGTTTCAACTTTATCTCTGACTCATTTTGGAGTATTAGTGCCAGGAATGTCACATAGTTATTTCCTGGTTTTATATACTCAAAAGGACTCCTGGAAAACGCCCTACTGCAATTCTTTTTACAAAGAAGTAAAAGGACACAAAGTTTTCACAGTCTCTCAGTTTTGGTTTCGATCTCAATTTATGCCACTTCAGAAAAGCACTCATTTTATTCCATACTTCTAGAAATTTCAACTATGACAACATACTGAAAAAGGCCAATCTTTCCTAAATTCTGATTTAAGAGTTTACTTCTAATTACACAGCAATCATACACACACACACACACACACACACACACACACACACACACACACATCTTAAGGTAAACATTTTAAGGATTTTAAAAGTTATTATTGAAAATGCAACTCCATACAACTATGTTATGATTTTCAAATAAGTGACTATAATAGACAATTTTGAAAGAAGCTGGATTTTGAAGGATGTATTAAGTAAACCTTCCTGGACTCATTTGTTCTCAGGTAAGAACAGAACCTGTAGAACCACTGAGTCTTGTGTAAACCCTTTGTGTGGGAGGCTCTGGAACATCACCAGACTTTCTGGAAGCTGGTATATGAGTGAGGAGCATGTGGAGGTTAGTAATGAGAGTCTCTTTTTGATCAGAGGGTTTTATAATTCTCCCTGCAGCCAGCAACCCACTGAATCTTCAAGAGAAAGCATTCCTCCTTTTGGCGCATTACGTGTTTGGGAGTCCTCCAAGTGAATGTCCCTTAAATGTCAAACAGAACCAGGCACTATAAAGTTCTGTTTTGCCAGCGCCTTCCTTGCAACCAGATCCCACTTTTTGGTTTTGGCACCATATACCTTGGAGAGTAAGAGACAGCTTTGTTGACACCTACACTGGGGGTGTGAACTGCAGGCTATGACACATCGATGGCAGCACAAACCTGCATTTTGCTTGCTTCAAAACATGCTTGTTACTTATGGGAAGTAGCCATATAAATTTAGTAAGGCAGGAAGCTGGACACAAATAACACAGAAACCCCCAATTTTATTTCTGTCTCATGTATGCTGTTCTAGGCCCAGTCTTCACGAGCCAGTAAAGAGGCGTTTCAATCACCACTACTTATTTTTAAATACAAACTTTCTAAACCTTTACTCCTAACAATCCCCAGGATATCATTTAGCTCAAACATCAGTGAGCAAAGGGCCTTAGAACTGGGGAGCTGGAGCTAAAGGAGGAGAGTGAATAGGGAAATGGAAGTGAGGGAGAGAGGGTTGCTCATTCAGTCCAGGCCCAGAGCTTCCCACTGGCCAAAGAGTCAGCCATCCCCTCCTTCTTGACCTCAAGTTCAGGTAACAAAAAAACAGGTTCTCTTTAAAATATCAAATTTCTCAGGATTTAATTTCTAATGATATGAGTAACCCTGATGTGGTGGATCAGACTGTGTATATTGCTGAGGCCTAAGCTTCAGCAAGGTAGTGTCTTTTAACAAAGGATGAGGTGTTATACAGCCCAGATGCACTTCAACCAATCTTTGGTCTAGTTTTCATTTTGAAATTGTAATATCTTTGATGGGTATATGGGAAACAATGATCAAGATCACTTTGATTTTAAATTGGAAGGTCTTCATTCTTGTCAAAGTAGGCTAAGGAGAGAAAGAAAATAGAACTCTGGTTTTCCTTATGTACTTGGTCACATTTCAGAATAAATAGATGTTACATGACCCTAACATGGAAAGGATCACAAAGGAAGAAAGTCAAGAGAAATTGGTTAAGGGACTGGGGAGTGAGGGAGAATTGAAATTGGAGAGAGACTCTGGAGAAGATAATTCTTGGATACACGCATATGCTATTCATTCAACACTATACCTTATCATTACCACACAACTGATTTCAGAGTTACATCATATTCAACAAACCCCTAGACTTTATTCCTAGATAAAATAGTTTGGGGACTTTCTCTTTGAACAGAGAAGAAAACCCATCCCTACTTCAAATGCTTCCCACACATTGATATCATTTACAGATTCATTTGAATTAACAAACTCTGCAAGGGTTAATTAAGCTAACAGATCATTCACACCTTGGCTTTGATTTTTTCTTAACAATTAAAATCCCAACTAGGTATGATGATCTCAGTGATTCAGAGCTCTGCTGTGAGGAAAAGAGCAGAAACTTGGGGGAATGCAATAGAATGGTCATGTATTCACCTGCTCAGGGCTGGCCTTCACCTCTCTCCCCTTGGCCATGTGGTCCTCCCTCCCTTCCATCTTAATGAAGGCTGCCTGATGACACCCATATGGTGGATGACTTTTGGAAACCACTCCTTCTGAGAAACAAGGTCTCCAAACTAGGTTTTCAAAGTAAATAAGGTCTAGTTTAAGTAATGTGATATAAGGAAATAAAGAGACTTCTGATTCTGAGAACTTGGGGAGTGAATCCCAGCAACTCCCAACTGAAGACCAGTTATATTGATTCTAATAAAGTTTTGGGTTTCCTCATTTGTGAAAAAAGATAATCTGTCTGGTCTGTCTTAGAGGGGCCAGTGTGAGGCCAAATGGAGGTGGCATCTATAAAGGGTTGGCACAGTGTGCTTATGGCTCCTATTAAAGTTCACTTCTTTATGGTCCTGTACAATACTCATCATCTCCAGGGAGCTGGGTGAAGCAGACACAGCTTTGTCACACAGCTGCACTAGGTGGATGTTACTTTGCATCTGAATGCACAGACATGGGCTTGGGCCTCCAAGAACAGAGTCACACCAGAAGATGTTGAGGTTTGGGAGCAAACTTCTGGGGAGAGCTTCTGCCAACCTTTGTGGAGAAGAAAGTGTCATTTCCTCAACTCTGTGAAACAACACTATAGAGAAAACTGCCTTTTTAAAAAATAATTTTTAAATATTTACTTATTTTTGAGAGAGAGAGACACACAGAGCGTGAGGGGAAGAGGGCAGACAGAGAGGGAGACACAGAATCTGAAGCAGGCTCCAGGCTCTGAGTTGACAGCACAGAGCCCGAAGCGGGGCTCAAGCCCATGAACTGTGAGATCATGACCTGAGCTGAAGTCAGACGCTTAACTGACTGAGCCACCCAGGCTCTCCGAGAACCTGTCTTTCAACTACCATCTTGTTTCACTAAGTTCGAAGTGTGGCAACCTATGAGCAGAACTCTGGAGTTCTGTAGGGAGGTCTGGAGACTATAACCCCTGAAAGGCGAGGTCCTGGTTTAGGGCTGTGGATACAAAAGATCTGGGCAGCAGGCAGCCATCACCTTATCCTTGCTCCTGAAAGGTATGCTCCAAGGACACGGTCTACTTCCAGGCACTCTTTGGAATGCAGTCCTGACTACGAAGTCCCACAGTCAGCACAGCCTGCCCTAAGTTTAGAAACCAAAGTTATTTGTAAAACTTCCCCATTCTTCAAGACCCGTGTTAAAACTACCTTTCAGAAGTGAGGGATATGCTTTCTCTGAGCATGATGGCCTTTATGAAGGCCCCAGGTATACATTTCTAGTTTGTTCCTTTGAGTTTTAAAACTGCAAGCCATGCTATTTATATGAAGGAGGATGTTCCCTTGCTGGAGAATACTAGTACACAGATTATTGTTGTTGTTCAAGTTGCCAATCCTGGTAGCTATTCAGGAGATAAGTAATTAGTAACAGTTTTGTTGGACCATGAATATCAGAGATTCATACCCTTTGAGTGGAACCTTAACACAGCAGTAAAGGTTTATAGCTATATAAAGCTGTCCAGCTGGAGTGGAAGCAACCCACAACATTTTCCATGCAAAACCCACTCACATGATGCATTCCCCACCCCATCTTGCTCCTGTTGGAGAGGCAGGGAAGAAGAAACAGATGTTTGCACAGGAATTTTCCCAGGGCTTAATTCAAGAAGCTAAAACCATGAGCACACCTGAGCAAATGAGGCCTGGATCCGACAGGTAGCGCTGGGCTGTAGCCCCATGTTTCTGTAAGACTATGCTTTACGAACATGGAGAGGCACAGAGTAGGAAAAACAAAGACATTTTCATTCTGTAAGTTTGGAATTCTATCCATTTGCTGTAGTAATGTTTAGTTTTATCAGCTTTCCAGAGGGGACAGTGTAGAGCTACAGTATTTTTAGCTTGTTGAATTTTTCAGTGTTTAAATATATCTCAGAGAAAACACCTCATCTAATGCTTCACCCCTTCCCCATATATAAATGACAGTGAATATTCTAATGCTGAAATACGCACTGACCTTAAAAAGCAATGTCTCAAGCACTGCTGGTAACAAACTTTAGATTTGGACATTTACCTAACTGTGTTAAACAAAGGCCTGTATTTGCTTAATGAGATACAGTACTACGTAAGGAAAGTGAAAAAAAAAAACATTGCAACAATTTCACTTGATTATTCCAATGCAAAAGAAAATCTACTTCCTAAAATACTGTACCGAAAGTACAAGTCTTCATTTGCGAATCTGAATTGTACCTATGTTACTATCATCTTAATGAATGTATAAGTATTGGCAACACCAGTTAGCTCATGGCCTTGTATACAGTCAGTATTCAATAAATGTCACTTGACTTGAACTGAAGGACAAGACAGAATTCTGTGAGATTAAAAGAAAAGAAAGTTTCTACAAAGCAAGCATTTTCTATAATAGGCATATCTCAAACTAATAGGCAGGAAGTATATTTAAAAAAATGTTTTTGCTTTAGGTCTAAAAGATTTTCCTTTCCAACTATAAAACAGCTGAAATCATGTATCCTCAGCCCAACGTAATTTCACGCCTAATTTATGGAAACAGAATACCAAAGGGCTCTGAAAGGGAGAGGGCAGGCAGGAGGGAAAGGATAGTGTGACATTAACACAGGGACCTGCTACTCTGTTGTTTGGCAGGGAGAAGCCTGGGCGATTCTACCCTACTGGGCAGCACAGTAAGATTCCAGCAAAAACATGTGTTATGAGGAGAGGAGGGGGTACTCAGCTGAATGAACTTACTGTTACCTTTTTCCCCCCTAACATAAGTCTTCTTTTTCCTGATACTGTCTGAATTTGAAACATCTAATTTAATCCGTTGGAGGGCCAGTCTTCCTTTTATTTCCTGTCTGTACTGAAGCAGTCGCCTGTTTCAATTACGACTTTCTCCAGCTCCTACATTTCTTGTGCTCCAGCTGGCTCAAAGTGCACTTCCTTGGAAGGTAAAATGCACTAACTGTGCTGATCGGAGACTGATAGCTGGAGAGCCACAATATTTAATAGCTGCACTGATAAGGAGGTTTAAAAAAATCCATTTTTGAGCCTAAACAAAAGGATATTATGTAGCTGTATGTTCAATTAAGATCTAGTTAAATTCTTTTTTCCCATTATGTGGAACTTCATGCAGGCAGCCGACATAATTCATAGTGTTATGGCAAATTTCATCGGCACTGTATGTTTGAGAAATGTTTCCCTCCTGCTTTTCAGTTAGTTACTGCTGATTTGGGACCAGCTTGGTGCAATTATTTCAAAGAACAGAACTGTGGGATTGATACGGCATTCTTGCAAAACCTTGACTGGCTAAAAATAAGACTGTTTTGTAGTTGCAAAGGCAAAAAACGTCTCTGGGCTGTAAACACCAGTCAATGTATTTTTTTTCTGCTTTATGAAAACCACAGTTTTTTTTTTCCTTCTTCTTTTCTCGGTCCCTCCTTACTCATAGTGTAGTTTAATTACAGTTTAATCTCTTTCACTGAGGAGCTCTGGAGACCTTATTGTTCAACCACAGTATTATCAAGGCTACAGCTACAATTTATGGCAAAAGGTAGAGGCTCCCCTTAGAAAATCCAAAATCCGCCCCCAATAAATAAATAGATGAATAAATAAATAAATAAATAAATAAATAAATAAAATCATTACTTTATTGCAAATTTTTATGAGGCCCTAGAGATGCCAGTGCAATAATTAAAGAAATACCTGAGAGGTGTTGATCAACACTTACCCTGTTTAACTCTGCTGGGTCAATAAATCTGAAGGAAAACTTTCAAGTTAACAAGATTGTTTGGGCCTCCAGTTGCTGAAAGTATTCGGTTACACTGAGGGGAAATGAGGTGGGAGAGAGTGGAGGAGAGGTTCAGAAGTAAAAAAAGGAACTCTCCACACTTGAGGTACAGGAAGTATACAGTAGAGAGTTTGTTTCAATTGAAGGGGTGAATAAGGTCACTAAATTATTTTTGTTGCTTTAAGCTTACAGGTGTAATTTAGTGTCTGATTTTTAGTACATATTTTTAGAGAGTTCCTACAATCTTGGCAGTTTCAATAAAAGGAAAGGTATGACTTGGCCTTCCACCAGAACACCACAGATGACAAGAATAAGGCCACTACTCGAGTTTGAGATGAAACTTTAACTATTGTCAGTTGTTCCCTTTACTGTCTTCATTCTTTAAAGGATCAGTTTGATTCATACATTCATTTTCTCTAAAGAAGCAGGAACAACAAGAACCTTTTATTCAGCTTGCCAGTGAAAGCTGGCTATTTGGAGGGTTTACTTTCACACAATAACTTGGTTCTAATAGAAGCTGTTTTAACCCCATGCTCGTCCCTTCAGTGGGGCCATGATGTCCATGAGGTGTAAGTCAACTCTGCCCAGTGAGGGCCTCTGGCCTGGTGCACCACCTTAGCCATCTCTGAGGCTGATCCCCCCACCACCAGTAATTGTGGCCTCTGCCACCTACACTTCACTGCAATTATGCTTTTCTCTGTTACTTCTGGGAATTTGTGTCAAAAGTGCTGCTTTTTGCTAACTGCCAGTCAATCAGAACTTCAGTGCCTGCTGGTCCTTTCCACTGATTACACTATGCTGACTGACTAGTTCCTCTTCTATCAGAGAACACATATATCTCTTATTTACCATGAATTGCATATACTTTCATTTGAAATTATAGAAGTTCATAATACACTAAACTACAAAAAAAGAAGCCAATGAACAGAAAATTCTAAAAACCTACTAGAAATTTACTTATAATCCTTATTAATAGATACTTTTACATGGTAGAAATGTGTTTATTCTATTTTCTCTAAAACACTTCAACACCATATGTTCATTTTTCACTGGCAGCTGAAATATATTGTTGTTAATACTTTCTAGGCTAAAGATATCTCTGCCAAACTTTGAGGTATATAACTCTAAGGATATCAATGGAAAATTTTTCTCAGTGCTTCAACAAAATTAAAGCTTTTGTTTCAGAAAAAAAAACATTGGCCTCCAAGTATCCCTTAGCCATCCTTCGAAAGAAGTGAAGTGGCTTTCTGTTTCAAAGAGAAATGAAGACAAACCTCTTACTGTCTACAATAGTGTCAGCTTTCTTCCTTGTTTTATCTCATTTTTGGAATTGATGGATCTCTCTTTGTCATACAGAACTTACAGCTCTACCTTAGATTTCTGAAAGGTCACTTATTAGTTTAATTTTTTGAGATGGTTCAGTGTTAAGCTGTTTGATTTTAAGAAGTACAGTTGATCCTTGAACACCAAAGGTTTGAACTGTGCAGGTCCACTTATGTGTAGCTTGTTTTTGATAAATACAGTGCAGTACTATAAATGTATTTTATCTTTCTTTGATTTTCTTAACAACATTTTCTTTCCTTTGGTTTACTTCATTTTAAGAATACAGTATACAATACATATAACATACAAAATATGTGTTAATTGACTACTTGTGTTATTGGTAAAGCTCCCAGTCATCAGTAGGTTATTAGTAGTTAAGGTTTTGGGGAGTCAAAAATTATATGCAATTTTTGAGTGTGTGAGGGGTTGGTGTCACTAACTCTGTGTTGTTCAAGGGTCAACTGTACTGATATGAGAAGTGGTCTAAACTGTATGCTTTATTTTTCCTGTTGTGTTCTATATTCATTTTGTTTCCTAAGTTGGGGAGCGTATATTATTAAAAATGTATTCTTGTGTATTGGAAGCATCCACATGCATGCCATTTTATAAGGCCGTATGGTATCTTGCTGTACTGCTCTGATGTAGTTGCATAAACATTTCAACAGTACAGGGCCATAGTTCTCAAAGTATGAACCAGGAACCCTATGAGGTCCCTGGGACCATTTAATTTAATCTTGAGGGCAAAATTATTTTTCTAATACAAAGACATTTTTATTATTTATTTCTATTATTTATATTACCATGTTATTTTTAAAAAGAATTAATAAATATCTCTCAAATATCACAGTTTTTATTTTCTAATAGGTAAATGTTGATAGATATAACCCACATAAGTAAAAACAGTTTGAGGTGCTCAATAATTTTTAAGATTATAAAGAAGGCTGGGAGAGTTCTGAGACAAAAACAGTTTGAGAAACTCTGATATACGCTATTTAGATTGTTTCCAATTTGGGGCTTCTCTTTTATGGAGCTTCAATTTATATGGAAATGTGAAAAAAAAATATATATTTATTTATATATATTTATTATATATAAATATAATATATATATAATATATAATATATTATTATATATAATATATTATATATTTTATATATTTATATATATTTATATAATATATATTATATATTTTATAATATATATTATATAAATACATATATTTAATATATATAATATTATATATATATATATATATATATATAATAAAGTTGTGATTTACATGTAAGAATGTATCTAGATAACCAACTTTGCCCTAAGTCCAAGTTGGTCTATTCTTTGGAAGACATATTTAACCATTCAAAAATCAACTTCAGAAGCTTACAAGAGAGTTATTCACACTTATAAAATAGGTCCTAGTATTTGTTTATTATGCTTACTTAAAATATTGAATACAACTAAATTTTCTTAGAGATTTTGAACTCTGTTCTTATAAATTGAGACTTTGGTTTTGGAATCAAAAAGAAGATTCCTTTGGATTAGAGTTTATGTTGTCAATGTAATTCAAGTCAGAAAAAGTCTTTGAATTTGGGCATGGGCCCTCCATCCAGTGTCAAAAGAAACTACACATGCACATACTATCTTAATTGAGACCTGAGTTTGGTAGGCCCATTTGTAACTTAACATAATAGTCCTTTGGAAACACTATTTCTAACCCTATCAATTTTATCTTTTGGTACAAAAGCCTTCTGGTGTTGCGGCCATTACTATTTGTTAGTAAAATATGATGGATTTGAATTTGCCTAGGTTAAAATTTAAGTATTCTTACATTTTAAAACAGGAAAAGGCTCTGTTGATATTTTCACACACTGATATCTATATGAAAATAGGACTGTATTTAACAATAGTGATCTTTCAAAAATAGAACTATAAATATCACTCAAATTCACAAGTCAGCTAATGGTTCTCCATGGGAGATGACAGTCAATGTTCAGTCTCATATATCTTTCAGGCTTCAGGCTAAAGATGGCTAATTGTTCAGTCCCTTAAGTTTTGTATAACTATAATCTGCATATTTAGTCTTCATTTAGACTAGCAAATCTCAATACTGGGTTAGCGTAAAGGGAGCAGAGGCAATTTGTGTGTTGTGGAAAAGTATTTTTAGTATTGTAATTATTTTGTTTTAGTCACGATATTTAGTCACAATACTTTTAAAATTCAATGAACATATTAGAGGAAATAGGATTTACTGACAAGAATCTTTTGCTTATAATGACAGATTTTTAATCTCATGTGCAATGTAAATTAAAGGGTAGAATCATGGACTGTGAACCCCATGAGAGCAGGAACAATGTTGTTTTTCACTCCTGTCTTAACAATGACCATAACATGAACTCAGTTAGAATTCACTGGAAGAATTTATGGCTGAAAGAATGAAGTTTTAAAACTCATATTATTCTAATTTTTAACAAAGACACCAAAGCAAATTTTTAGCAAAGGCACCAAAGCAATTCAATGGGAGAAAGATGTTCTCAATAGAGTTCCAGAGCAACCAGATATCCATTTGTAAAAGAATGAATCTGCACCCCTAACACCATACACAAAATTAGTGGGACATTACCTAAATATGAAAGCTAAAACTGCAAAACTTCTTGAGGAATCACAGACTGTCTTCATGAACATGGATATAAGCAAAGATTTCTTAAGAAAGACACAAAAGAAGTATCCATAAAAGAAAAAAATGATAAATTGGACTTAATTCAAAATAAATCACTTAGGAAAGTGAAAAGGCAACCCACAGAGTGGGAAAAAAATTCACATTATACATAACTGACAGAAGACTTCATTTCTAGACTATATTAGAAACTCCTACAAATTAAGAAAGAAAAGCCAAGAGTCCAATAATATTCCAAATGAACACCATCAATTTTCTGGGGTAATAGGATCAAAACAACCAGTAGGGAGGTAACTTGTGTATTCATTTAAGCATGTTCTTGCTACTTGATCCTCTGTTAGAAATTGTGCACACACACACACAGTTGATAAAATAAATGGCAAGAAGTTTCAGTTTAATCATGGAGGCAGAAAAGTGAATGGGAAATGATAACACAGTGTGAAATGGCAATGAAAGCCTAGGTGGCATGTGGCTAAATTCAGGGCAGCCCTGAGGGTCACATGACTGGCTTCATTTCCTTTTAATTCTATTTTCAGTAGTGCTACTTCTACCATACATACTTAAGTTTTACTTCTCCAACTATATTTTATACAGATATATGAGACAATGACCATGGTGAGGTTTAATTAATTACTTGTAGAATGGATAGATGGATGCAAAATTTCAAACGGAGGAACATTCTTGGAATATTTTTGTTGATCAGCATTCGGTGTATGGCGTTAGACCCAACTTCTTATGAGTGTTTCAGGCCATTAAGTATATAACTGAATTTCTCTAATCCTAGATGTTGTTGGATATAGATGTATAATAATAACACCAAAGGAAGTACATTTCCAGTTTCGAAAAAAAAAACAATAAAAAAAAAGTACTGCTGAATGCCACTATTTACAATAAGATCAACTTTGTTGAGGCTTCCAAGATTATCTTTTTCTCCAAACATATTAAAAGTAAGTGTGGCAGGAATTAAACTGAAACCACCATTACAAAATACTACTGATATAAATGAATAATTTCAAAAACTAACTCCTAACCTTGTTCTCTCATACTTGTTTGCACTAGGGTATGCTCTCTCTCTCTGTATATGTGTGTCTTTGTGTATCTGTATACATACATATACATATCTATCTATCTCTGAATCTATCTATATCTCTTCTTCAGTTATATTTAGTTAAGTGTAGGTCCTTGTCTTTTTTCTTTTTCCAAGAAGATTTTACATCAGCAATTTCCATGAACACATCTGGTGTTTCTTTACAGGCTAAATTTACTAAATGTTATATCTAATGAAGGAAGGATTTATGCTTTTTAAACATAAATTCATTTTATTTTCTCTAGGCTCCTCCCTCTCTACTCAAAGCTGATGATTTCTTAACCAAAATGGTTGGTCAGAATCCAATCAAGAATATAACGGCAACTGAGTAAATAAAACCATGAAGTAAGTGTAAAATATTAGTGTCCAGACATCTGAGATGTATGTGGCTACTATGAAACTTCCACAGCTGTACCGACCTGGAGCTCACATGGTTCCCCAGATTTAACAGGACCCATTACCAGTAAGAGTTTTATTTGCTTAATAAATTACATTCTAAAGCACAATAGCCTAGGTTCATAGCTGTAAAATTGCCAAATATTGTCAATGACCACTCTCTGGTCATAAATAACAAAATAATCTATGACTCATTGGATTTTTGATTCCCAGGGCAATTCTTTCTCGCCATTACTCAAAAACATAAAAAAGCGCCTCTGCGTGGCATTTTATGATGGTTGTAAATTACTCAAAGGAGATGACATAGGACAGATTTGTAGGCCGAGTAACAGGAACCAGCCAACCAAATGTGTAAATTAAAGAACTAGTGACAAAAAAGAGGGCTAGTGAAAGAATTCTGAGATCCTAGGAATAGATCAAGATTAACTATGAAAAGAGAAGAGGAGAATTGAAGGAACATGATGCAAAAACCACTCATGGAACATTTATGCTAGCAGCTCGGGGCATGGCATTAAAATAACTGAACCATCATCTGGTGGCTTCAAAGGGTTGACCTTGAAATATATTTTATATTCACGGTCTTATTTGAATATATCAAGGGTAGGTCCTGATATCTAATAGGTGCACACACATAAAACGTGGAAGATTATTTTTAATAACTAATACCAATTTTCAAATGTGGTTAATAGTTCCTTCATGTATGCAACTACCACATACTGAACACTTGCTGTCTGCTGTTGCCCCTAGGCCAGTGGCTTGAGTACTGAAATTAATAAGGCACAGCCCTATTGCTCCCTGAAAGAGCTCAGAGTTGGGAGCAGAGGGAGATGGTTAAATCAACAATCATACTTGCACACCCTCAGCTCTCACAGGGGAGGCTCCTGTATGGGAAGGTGCCGACCAAGGGCACCTAACCTAACTGGGCTGCAGATGGGGAAGACAGGCTCAGGAGAAGCCTGTTGGGCAGCACAGGGAGAGGAAGGTGGGGGGATAAGGACAGAAAAACCATTTTCTTGATGGATGGAACAAGGGGCATGAAGAGCCTGTCCAGGGAATAGACAGGGAGAGAAGGATGGGGTGGGTGGGGAAGGTAAGGGGGCAATCATGATGGGGTTTCCTCTGCCAAAGAGTAGGGCTGGTGTCACCCTGAAGGTGAGCAGGGCAATGACAAGATTAGACTAGCATTTAGGAAGATTATTCTTTCAGCACCATGGCTAATTTCATTATAACACCATTTAATGATCAAAGTCAACATTTTTTAGCTATTAAACAGAACAATCTTGGAAACTAAATATTTATCTTTGTGAAAATTAATTATGAAAACTAGAACAGAACAGACTTCATTATATTCTTCTTACATGTACTAAGCACGTAGAAGTACAATTATTTTCTGTGGAAATAGGTGTCCATTTCACAAGGATAGCTTAGGCATGTGCAGAGATGTGTTGCTTTTTACATGTCTTGATTGCTTCCTCTCCTTTCATTATGTTCTTTGTTTTTTCCCCTTCAGTATTCTATAGAATGATTTGTAATGGTGTGAGGAAGATTGTGTCAACATGAAGTAGAATTGTGTTAGTTTGTCTCATGTTAAGAAGATGATTTTAAAATCTTCTTTTGGTCTCTTGATTACTTTGACTGCAAAGACATCACTCTACTGGATAAACTCTCATGTCCTGCTGAGGTTGAAATGATGAAATAATTATTTAAAAACTTCCGCCCTTGTCAAAGAGAAACATGTCCTATTTCATAGAAGCCATCTAAGAATATAGTCTTGAGGTCTTTTCTAATATTCAGCATGATGCTATGAAGGCTGAACTGCCCTGGATAGAAATTTGACAAACAAGTCATGTAAGTAATATCAGCTAAGTGTTATTCATGTTTCTGTTTCTCTCAACTCCTGGTGGTATTACGTACATACTAGGTGATTCAATACATCTTGAATGAATGAAATAAATGAGTACTGCTATTTATTATAGATCATTACACTTCAATGCATCTTTAATGTAAAATTTTATGTGTACAGTAACTATCAATATTTTGATTATTTATCTTTTAACTAAAAACCTCCACAATACTCTAGGAGACTTAGAGGAAAGAGGTGTCTTGCCTCTTGTTACAACAAGCATGAGAACATCCATAGGCACCATCTTTGTGTATCACTGGAAGATGCAATATTGTTAATCCTTTGTCACCCCATATAGTAGGAACTCAATATTTGATGAGAGTGACATACTGATTTATATTCCTATTCTACTATCTGCCATCCTCTGAATAAGTTTGATGGTTCATTAAGTTAAAGCCTATGTCTAAAGGATTCTCTGCCTCTTTTTTTTTTAATTCAAGAGAGTGAGAGAGAAAGAGTGAGAGAGAGAGAGAGAATGTGAGCTTGAGCGGGGGAGAGGGGCAGAGGGAGAAATAATCTTAACAGGCTCCACATTTAGCATGGAGCCCAATGTGGGGCTGAGTCTCACAACCCTAGGATCATGACCTGAGTTGAAATCAACAGTTGGAGGCTCAACCTACTGAGCCACCCAGCTGCCCCTAGGGGATTCTCTTAGAATATCTAACACAAACTCATGTGAAATTAAGTATCTAACTGTAAAATGATTTGTTTCCATAACTTCAGAATTAGAAGCTCTGATATTTATTCATCTTATTCATCCAATTAATGTTTACTAAGCACCCACTAGGTTTCAGGTACAGTGCTGGATATACAAAAATAATGATACCTTCCCTACCATCATGGAAATCAAAGTCAACTAGGAGAAGGGAATTATAATTAAGATATGATAAATGCTAAAATACAGATCTGTATACAATGCTATGTGGGCACAATGGAGGAAGAAGTGAATTTTGAATAGGATAAAAGGTGGAATGGAGCAAAACTCAGAGAGGTAAAATTTTAGTTGAGGGCCTGGTAGAATGAAGAAGCGTTCACGAACCAGAAAGGCTGTGTTGCCTAGTACCGTAAACAGTACAGCAAAGGGAAAAGGGAATGAATGTACAGAATAAGTTAAGGGAATGCCCAGTACTCCTCATGATTCATGTAAAGAGCACATGAAAAGAAAGCTTTGAGTCAATAAATTAGGACCAGATGATCATTTACTGAGGACTTTAAACTTTCAGTAGCTAATGGTGAATTGAAAGAAGTAGAGAAAATCAGAGGGTTCCCATTTGAGCAGCTGTAGAATCTTCCAGGAAATTCATGAGGAGGATACAGGGAGAAAAAGAAAGAAGGACAGGAAAAGGGAAGGACAAGCAGTGAGAGGAGCAGCAGAAGGGAGAGTCAGGGGAGGAGAGAGAAGGGAAGGGAGAACAGAAGATAAGAAGGAAAAGCAGGTCACAGGTGAGTGCATTTAGATCCCCAGTCTCTAAATCCAGGTAGGCTGAGCCAGAAGCTACAAACGAGGGGCCTGGTCCTTGCAGTTCTAATGTGGGTGAGCAGCCAGGTTTGGGATCTTGGTGTGAATTGTCAGACTCACTGGGAGGAGGCAGGCTCTGTTTTTTTGTCTGTTTTTGCCACAAAGTTCCAGTTGGATATAAACTTCTTAGACTCCAGCACAGAAAGGATGTACCTGGCAAGGGAACTGTGTTTTTGCTACAGCTTTCTTTGCTTTTTCTCTCTGTGATATTCTCTGTAATTTTGTACTTCCAAAATGAGGTTATCAAGTGTCAGTATATGTTTTCAAGGATCTCGGGAAAGAATAAAAACTAACACATAACTAATAAATAATTATTTTATTTTTTAAAAAGGTTTATTTATTTATTTATTTATTTATTTTTGAGAGATAGAGAGAGAGAGAGAGAGAGAGAGAGAGAGAGAGAGAATATGAATGTGCGGGGGTGGGGAGGGGGAAGTGAGAGAGGGAGAGAGAAAAGCCCAAGCAGACTTTACGCTGCAGAAGCTGACACAGGGCTTGATTTCACTAACTGTGAGATCATGACCTGAGTCAAAATCAAAAGTCAGACGCTTAACCAACTGAGCCATCTAGGTGCCCCATAAATAATCATTTTAAAGGGTTCTTTATATGAAAGTTCATAAGAGAGACCCAGAACTCAACAGCCAATGTGGCTATTTTAGGAACCACTATTCCTAAGTAATTCCTATCTTCATCTGACTTGAGAAAAAGAATGAACGCTTATGGGGGGTTCTTCTTCATTTGAAAACTTTACATGATAACCCAGGAGACAGACAGAATCATAAAGTCCATAAAGAGGTGCCTTGGGGGTAATTAGTTCTAGATAGCTAATAATGTATGCTTGAGAAAACAGAGACAGCTCCAGAGTTTTAATAAGAGCATCTTTCCAACACTCCCACAGGGTACTTAAGATCCATAAGTAAGAGAGAAGAAACAATTCACTGAATTTTCTTTTAGTCATGAAGTCTCTACTAACCTAGGCTCTTCATGTATGATTTGAAAAAAAAAAAAACTCCTTTTAAAATTTTTCTTAGCACAATTCAACTAAATAGAGAATTGTTCATCCTGTTGTTTGATAATTTGAAACTGAAATGTTAGGGGGAACACCACAGAATAACTTCCATTCATTGTTTAATATAGATACTAATATTCAGTTTCATATAAAGAAATGTAAAGACTAAATTACAAAACGCAATTGCTTCACATGAGCAAATTTTGAAGAGCTGACACCATGAAAGCCATGGTGTCCTCAAAAGGAAGCTTGGTGCTCTGCAGTAACCTGAAGGTTATGTATCCTTTCTGTGCTTCCATTTTCATTTTAGCAGAGTCCCACATATTGATGAGAAAAACAAATATTGACCACATAATTTTATACCAAATCAGAGTATCAGTCTAGCCTAAGAGTCTTATTAAATCTACCCTGGCTGCCAGAAGGTTTTTCATCATGACTGAGGAGGTTTTCCTTCTTCTCATTTGTAGGACTGTCTGTAGCAGAGACAAGAACTTTTTTTTTTTACAAAGAAAAAGCATTCCACTTTCAAAGCACTAGGCTAAAATGGCGTTTTTTTTTTCTTTCTAAAAGAAGTGTACATTTGGGGACCAGAAAGACTATTGGAGCATTATGAAAAGTCTTATAATGTTTTCAACATTAATACCCAAGATAAGGGCACCCAGAGAAAAAAAGTGCAGCTGCCTTTGGAACATTCGGGACCACCCAAGCTGTATTCTGTTAAGTTTGTTGATGTGCTATATGGGGCGAAAGAGCAATTTAAACATGTGGGATATTATAAAGACTTAAATAATGTAAGATTTAATAATACGAAGCAGGTACTTAATGTCTATAGTTTTAAAGAACTCTCAAGTGGAAGAAGAGCAGATTTAATTTGAAGGCATTTTATGTTTTTATTTAAAAAAACCATATGAGTGTGTGTGGTGTGTATATGTCTATATACACACATTCAAAGTTTACTTATATGAAACAATTCTGCTTTACAATTCAGTCTCTAAACTTGTTTATACAAAGCCAATTATGCTACATTTATTTTATGATTTTGTAAAGTTTCTTGATGTTTCAGTTTCCAGTTAAAAATGATAGGATGAATAGTTCTGTACTTGAATTGTACTAAGAAAAGAAAAGGTATTTATTTTAAATCAAATATGAAAAGAACACATCACATTTGGGGACAATAGCAGGCATACAATAAAATATCATAAATTCTAAGATAAAACATACATGATCATGTAAATGAACTAGCCCTCTGTAACACGCAGTAGCCTGCTTCTCTGGGTAAAATTCCCCGTGTACATAGTATATCTCTCACACAGAAAGGTGGGCTTTTCTGTATGATGGAATACTTTAGATAACTTAAGACAATTTTTTTCCAGTGCATGTATTGCCAGAAATAAAAAAGCAATTTGTTTAATAATAATAAAAAACTCAGCAATTTACCTTAGGTTTGAGGCAAGTTTAAAGTGTCAGTCAGTCAGCCCTATAAATATTTCAACCCAACAAGTTATCATTTTCACAAAGTAAACATTAGATAACTTAATTACTTTTTAAAGTTTATTTTATTCATTTAGAGAGAGAGAGAGAGAGAGAGAGAGAGAGAGAGACTATGGGTGAGGGGCAGAGAGAGAGAGGGATAAACAAAATTTCAAGCAGGCTCTCCACTGCCAGTGCAGTCTGATGTGGTGCTCAAACTCACAAACTGAGAGATCATGACGTGAGCCAAAATGAAGCGTCAGAAGCTCAACCTACTGAGCCACCCAGGCACCCTTCCTATCTCTCTCCCTCTCTTCCTTTCTTCCCTCTTCTTTCCCCCTTCCTTCCTTCCTTCCTTCCTTCCTTCCTTCCTTCCTTCCTTTTTCTTTTCTCTTTTCTCTTTTCCTTTTTTTTCTTTTCTTTCTTTCTTTCTTTCTTTCTTTCTTTCTTTCTTTCTTTCTTTTCTTTCTTTCTCTTTCCCTCCCTCCCTTCTCCTTCCTTCCTTTCTTTCTTCCTCCCTTCCTTCCATCTTTCTTTCCTTTCTTCCTTCCTTTTCTTCTTTCCTTTCTTTTTTAAAAATGAAAAGTAGGGGCGCCTGGGTGGCGCAGTCGGTTAAGCGTCCGACTTCAGCCAGGTCACAATCTCGCGGTCCGGGAGTTCGAGCCCCGCGTCAGGCTCTGGGCTGATGGCTCAGAGCCTGGAGCCTGTTTCCGATTCTGTGTCTACCTCTCTCTCTGCCCCTCCCCCGTTAATGTTCTGTCTCTCTCTGTCCCAAAAATAAATAAACGTTGAAAAAAAATTAAAAAAAAAAAGAGAAAAGTACATGAGTAGTAAAAAGGCCAAGGTAAGTTCCATAGATAACTGTTTAATTAGTGCAACTGTTTTTTGATGGCCTTCTGCCTGTTTATAACTTACACTGATGTCCAACCGTGTTTTTACTTTTCCAGATTCCTTTCACATAAAAAGAAAGAAAGAAAAAACCCCCAGTCTAATACAATATTGCAAAATAAAAGAGGAAGAGAAAACTTCAACTGGAAAAAAAAAGTCTTTGTCCATGACACTAAATACATTTCCTATCTCTAATATGGTCTATGTATGCTTGCTAATAATCCCAGCTATTTTCAATGAGAAATGAATGAGTAAGAGTGCTTATTGTCCCACAGGTGCAGGTGTAGAGCTGAGAGGGAGGCTTGCACTCTTGGCCTTGATCTGACATTGACTGGTGGTGTGACTGGGCAAGAGGAGAGAGAGTGGGTGGAAAAGTAATCATTTATTCATTTATCCATTTATTCAATATTTGTGAGAGCCTACCATGTGCTTGGCAATGCTTTAGATGGCATTTATGGAAGATCTGCTACGGGCTAGCAGCTTTAATTATCTGCATTCATCTTTGTACCATCTTAATAGAAATAATATTTTTATAACTTATTTTAGATGAGGAAACTGAGCTTCAAAGAGATTATTTAGCTATCTTAAATCACATCAACTAAGGATTGAGCTATGACTGCATCCCCATTTTGTCCCATTTCAAAGCCCAGGAGCTCTCGATGACCATAATATGGTGATTCCACAAAACACCACTGTTAGATGTACTCATGTACAGTAACATCACCTCTTCTGAAACATAGATATCATCAGGATAACATGCCTGACTGCTATTGGTAATTCATAGTATACTGTAAAACATTTTACTGTTTTCTACTTCTCTATAACATTAATATAAATGTAATATATTCTCATTGTAATAAATCAAAGGGCACAGAAGTGTATAAAGACTTAACAGGCTTTCTCCTCCTTTTTCAAACAAAGTTGAATTCAACTAATTAACCAGTGTTCAAAGTTTGGTATTTTTCTATTTATACCTTTTTCTCTGCTCATGCTAACTGCAACAAATAGATAAACACAGATGTGTGGTTTTATGAAGTAGTGAGAGGTTTTCTTTTTGTCTTTCGATCATAGAATGCTTCTTCAATAGGAATTCCAATGGAAGGGTGGTGATAGAGTTTTGGAAGACCAGGGAAACTGCCAGAGGAGAGTAAGTCTGGGTGAGGTTATCAGAGTTTAACATTTCATCAAGAAAACATGTTTTTCCATTCTTCTCAAGCACTATCTAGAAAATTTGTCATTAGTAAATTAGCAGTGACTATACATAATAGTAGCATGACTACATATAAGCTGGTGTCTACACATATATATTTAATAGATTGCTCTCCTTCATATATAAACACACATGATGCTACTGATAGATTGCAATCTAGAACATGCCTTCCTGTTCCAATACAAATGGGTCTGCATTTTCTTTTAACTTGGCAGGGTTAAAAAACAGACTCGTCATAAGTGTGTAATGTCTTGAACTAAAATAGACTTCCTTAATGATTTGTTTTCTCCAATTTCACCACAAAATGTAATGCAGCCAACAAAAGAACTATTCTTCCCCCACGTATAATAACATGTTATTCAACAATCATGTAAGAAAGCCTATACATAAGACTGCCAAGGATCTGAAATTGAGTTTCTGAAATGTTTGGGAAGAATTTTTTTTTCTTAAGTTTCACTCCAAGGCTTTGAGTGAAGTGATATAAATATCTAGGAATATACAGTTTTGCTTTACTACTGTAACATGCTTACAGAAGTAGTTATGGTTTACTTTATAACATGGGTCACTGAAAACATTAACCATAAAAGCATATAAAAATACAAACAAGTTCTCAGTAGCCCATTTACTTTATAGCAGAACAAACAATTTAGTTGCTTCTGTCCTTGTAAGGGCAAACAACTTCTGACGAAGTTGGGTCAGAGCACCCCGTGGCTTTCGCGGAGCTCATAACCTGTATGCCATTCACCCTGACTCTCTCAAGACATCAAAGGAGCTGCACCTCAGGAAGCAGGTAAAAGCTTGGTTTAGAGGACAAAAGGCAACCCTTGCCCAGTATACCCTCAAGGAGATTGTAATGAAATGAAGTATTTTTTCTTTCTTTTGTTTCAAGGAGAACTGCAAAAGAAAGAAAGATTACAACGTTACAAAAGCTAATAAAAGAGAGGAAAAGTGAATCCACTAGTCACTTTTCTAAAATATAGGGTTGGCCTTATAATTTACCTCATAATCACTAGCCCAACAGAAAACCATAAAATTACAGAATATCAAGGCACATAAATATATCTGAATGTGCATTAATGCATTTTTATGTAGAAATATGACAATAGATTTAGTATTACCAAAACTGTGTGTATCTCCTGAATCTGTTACATTCCTGGGAAACATAACTGGGTAAATTAAAATGTAACAGCCAAGAACATAGCTAATGAATTTTAAACATTGGGATATCAAGACAGATCGTTTGTAATGACTGAAAGTTAGGTTTCTTTAAATAAAAGTTTCCTCCCAAAACTTTGTTGGGGGGAAAAAATGCTACTTGGAGTGTTGGTGGTGGTAGGGGGATTAGTACAACATAGACACACATACATTTATATCATACATGTAACATACATGTAATGGATGTGGCACACATATAGACCTACACTAGATCACAAAAATAAGTGCATTTTGCATTTGGGAGTTAGGTGAGGAGCCGGGGTTTAAATCTCAGATCCACTACTTGCCATCTATGTGGTCTTGGGTATGTCACTTCACTCTGCTTCATGGAAGATGCTGTTCCGTGAAACATAATTCTTTATATTCATTTTAGAGTCTGTACTTTGGGTTACGTTTCTCATAGAGACAGGAATGTGACAGGTAAAAGCTTTGGAAGTAATGTTAAAGAAAATAAAATAGTATGGTACAATTAGGAATCTTCATGCTAAGCGAAAACTGCTGAAATTTTGAGTATTTATTTTGGCAACGTATACAACAATAAATACACGTCATACAAAAACTTCTCTCTGGTACTAATATAAAAGCCCTCTGATAATATAACCATTATTTAGTGAAGTTACAGATTTCCTAATCTGTTGTTACAGTTTATAAGCTACATATCTTTGACTCAGCATTAATGAGATGAAACTTACTAGTTTGAAAACATATTTAGCATAAATTGTTAAGTGGGTAAAAAGGACTTGGGTAGTTATCTGCTATCCACATGTTACTGAAAAGAAGAGGCATGAACTTTATTAGGAAAAAAATAAAATGTGCATAAGAATCTTTCATAATAAAAACATACACATAAAAAGTACTGGATTTCACAATCAAAATCCGATGAGAATTCTCCTCCTTTGGCAGTCGAACAAAAATTCCAGGAAAATAGTTTAAATTCCCTTCACAAAGTTCAAATGTAGCTATTGGTTATTAACTTGCAGATATAAGAAATAATATTTTGGTATAGATTCTGACCAATGACTGCTTATGTACCCTGTAAAATTCAGAATGTTTTTTGCATATAACATGCATTTATTTTTGCAGAATGTTTTTGCATATAACATGCATTTATTATTACAGTGTCCAACATCTATTTACTTAATGTAATTCCATACAGATGTATTATAATCTCACAGAATTCTATTTAAATTTTAATATAAACAATTCACCTAGAGGGGTAAGTGGTATTCATGATTATTTTTGAGAGAAGAATGTTTTAAAGAAGGGGATAACTTACTTATAAATTGAAGAGTAAGTTCATTTAATTTCTAAAATTTGATAGACTAGTAACTTACATAACGCTCTATAATATAAAGTGCACAGCTTTAAAAAAATCATAATTCCCCTAAATTTGTATTTAAAAAATACAAATTATTAATTAGGATTTCTCTGCCTGTAAGCTTAAGAACACTCTATGGCTGGTCAATAGGTCGTTCTGCACATGTGGGTAAGGGTCTCAGCTTGGGAACCTGACCCTGGGGTTCTAGCTCAGACCCCACTGTCATTAACCCGCTTAGTGACTTCAGTGACTTGCACAGCCAATATGTTCCACACAGAAATTACAAAAACAGTTACACAAAGTACTGGAGAATGTTACTTAACTGTGCCTTACATACATGGACTCTATATATGGACACATATATTACACTCAACTATAGTCATCCCAAAGTGGAAGGATCTTTTGAAAGAGGTAATTATTAAAGCAAATGAAATAAGAAACATTCTTTTTCATTGCTCACGTAAACATAGACATTTGTTTCTTGTCTGCCGGCAAAAACAGAAAAACGCTCCAGTATTTCAGAAGTTAGTGGGTTTCCCCACAGGTTCCAAGAAGAGCCTATGCTAAATACTCCTAAGCTGAGGCAACCTTCCTGGTTCCTTCCTGGAGGCTCCATTCAGCCTGAGCCCAGTGTGCTGCCAGGAGTCACTGCTGGTGGATGGTAGACGGTAGACAGCCAGACGGGTGGGCACTACAGGGAGTGTGCCTGGAAAGGCCAGGATGGGTGGAAATGAGGAGGGGGAGGCTGACATTTCTTTGGTAATAAAAATTCAATTTATATAAACTATAGGAGACTTGGTGAGAAAGTAAAAGAGGTAATTGTTCACATTCCAAACGTTTTAATATATAAACTGTGTAACCATCACTCATGAACAGTGCAGCTGCTAACAATTTCTTTTTTTTTTTCCCCAGGATAAAAATCATGCTGAAGCCAAGAGATGTTTCTCTAGTGAATGATATTTTGAAACTCTGGTCAAAACATAACTGTGACATAATAAATTTTTAAGAAGTCAGGAAAACCTGAAGACTGAAATTTGAAAGAAGACCCAGTTTTTACCTCAATTAGGAAGGACCACATTTCAGCTTTCACTACAGTGGCAGGCTCAGTCTTTGGAGGGGAAAAAAAGGCCAATTCTGCATGCACATCTGTTTCCAGTGTGATGCTGGTATGCAAACTATTGTCTATTGGAAGTGTGTTGTGGTAAAGTTTGCCAGGGTTAAAGGCTGGGTCAATTTGATCAAGAAGCTAAAATTAGCTTCTGTGTGTTTTCCTGAAAAGAAAAAAAAAATACTGTAAAGCTCTTTGTTTTCCTTCAAGTGCCGTTCTCAGATTTCAGTTTCTGGTGTGTAAACTACCAGGAAACAGACAGCTATGACAAGTGACTTCTTGTTCATTGCATTCTGCATAATGAAATGGTGCAACATGTTACCTGAGCTGAAGGACACATGGAAAAAACAAGCATTCTGACCCAATTCACATTTTCCAATTTAAAAATATTAACATTATAAAATTATTTAAAGTGAATGCACTTGGAAATTCAAAACCATAGCTATATTTTAAAGTATGTGATGGTTTGGCAAAGCCCAAACGTATTAAGAAACTCATCATTCTGAGAAGTATTGGGGTAAGTTTTAGGTCACATATTCTTGGTAGTCTTGACAGTGCTCTGATTATTTTCATAGGAAGTGAGTTCCTTAAGACTAAAATGGGGAAAAATTCATATAAAAACTCCAAACCAGTAAGAATTTGATAAATTCAAAGAGCAGAAAAGAATCACAGAAACAAAATATACAGTCATGAGATGATTCAAGAAAACTATTAATATGCTTCTGGATAAGCAAAATTACTTAGAAAATTACTTCATAGTTGGTATTCACATAGATGGGAGAGAGGAAGAAAGGAGAAATAAAATTATCTGCTTAGTTAAGACTGTGATGAGTGTACAAATAAAATAAAAACAGATGCATGTTTGAGATTTATTTACATTCTCAGGGATTTGCTTTTTATTACACCAGATGCTAAGTTAGATTACAGTGATCTATTTTCACTTCAGTAAAATGCCTCTTTAATATTTTAACCACTTAAATATTGTTAATTTTCAAAATGACCTATAATGTAATGACAAACAATTTAAAAATGATCTTTGATGTAACAAATATTTTTATTTTTGGTTTACTATTTTTAAATAGTTCCCTAATAAAGAGAAGTCTGAAAGGAGAAATAAGAAGGTTTTCCTTAGAATAAAAAAATGTAATAACAAAGTACTTCAACCTAGTAACTCCAACGTGAAGATATTGTGTATTTGGGTCATTTATACCACAGGATTTCCTTTTTCCTAAACATCCTCTCAATTTCAGTGACCTTCTGTAATTTTAAATTCAAAGCTTTTTAAAAAGATTTTGTATGCATACGGGAAATATGTAAAATATTTGGCAAAATTCATTTACATATAAAATTGTAAAATATATTTTAAAAAACCCTAATTTTTATACTTAAAGGCCTTCTTGAGCTTAACACAGAACAGTAGGTAGCTACTAAATGTTTGATTATATTTTGGGGTCAGAAATGACTGAAAAAATACCCATTATATAAATTTTAGATATTCAACAAAAACACACATATTTATTCATACATTCTATCATAATTTCAGTAGCCTCAAGTTAATAAAATTCTATATTATCTCTAATTTCTTATAACCCACTCTTCAGTTTAAAATCAACCCTTACCTCACACAATTGTTTTAAAAAATGGGAATAATAATTGAACAATATTAAACAAAAATAACTGTCTATTCATCAAATCTACAGTTTTTCAGATACTATCTTCCTAATTATATTATTTTAAACACAGATGACTACTGTTTTCTCTGAAGAGATTCCTTGGGGCTCTAAAGACACTGTACTAACCAAGTGTTCTTCTCTACCTTTCCTACACACTCCATGAATATCCCCTCCTCCTCCTCTTCCTGGCACTAGACTTTAGGCACTTCCTAAAGTTGTGACCTTATCTTCCTTCCTTTTCCTTTTACGTACTGTTTTCCAGTAAATTCATCCACCAATATGGCTTCAAATATCTCTGTTTCTAGCGTAAGGATCTGAACTGTAGGTTCAGAAGGTCCATGGCTGGACTTCAGGGAGTCTGTCAGGGTACTGAAGTTATGATAGAATGTATGAATAAATATGTGTGTTTTTGTTGAGAATCCAAAAATTTCATTGAAAGTTGTCCATAACTCAAAAACAAGACAAAACAAAGACTAAAAATCCCCTTTGCCACACTGGCATGGACATGTCTAATAGTCCAGCATTATCAATACTTCACATGCAAGCCCACTTCACTGTCTGCCAACTCCTGAGAAAGTTGTTTCTCCTGTGTCCCTAATTCTGCTACGGTACTGCCAAATGTTAATCCTCAGACTTCCTTCCTTTCCTCTCTCGCCCAACAGCTTCAATTAGCTACAAGTCCACGTGTTGCTCTGCAATGGTCTCATCTGTTTGCAACACCACCCCATTAATCCATGACTCGTAAACTATGCGATGATTTTGTCTCCTGTCTCCCAGTCCAGGATGGCCAGTGTTGCACAACTCCAGGGCCTGCAACTCATATTATAATCCATACAAAGGCAACACATGTCCATGCAACATGAAGGAAGCCTCCTAGAGCTGGGCACATAGCCCAGAGAATCTGAGTTCGAATTTCTTTTTTTTTTTTAATTTTTTTTAATGTTTATTTTTGAGAGAGAGAGAGTGAGCGAGTGTGGGGGAGGGGCAGAGAGAGTGGGAGACAGAATCCAAAGAAGGTTCCACAGGCTCTAAGCTGTCAGCATAGAGCCCGACACGGGGCTCAAACCCACGAACCATGAGATCATGACCTGAGCCGAAGTCAGATGCTTAACTGACTGAACCACCCAGGCTGGACATTTCTATGTCATCCGCAGCATCTTTCTCACTTCCCTCTTCAGTCTTGTGTTCTATACCTGCTCATCCTTCCACAATTAACTATTCACAGTCTCTGAATATGTCCACATGTTTTTTAAGCCTTTGTGCTACAACCTCTGTTGATTCTTCTATTCTGGAAAAAGAACACCAAATCCTCACCTCTTAAAATGCCTGGCAACCTTACTTCTGTGGGTCTCTCCCATGAGGTTCTCAGCAAGGCATAGTGCTTGCAATAATAACGGTGTGGGCATCACATTAGGCCCAAAATCCAGCTCCAGCATGGACTTATCCAAGTAGCTTTCTGTAAACTACCGAAACTCTCCACACTCAGAGCCTCATTCTAAAGTGAAGATGTTATTTAACATGTAGAATACGAAGATTAAATGGAATAATGTATGCTATGTGTCTGGTACATTTTAAGTGTTCAATATTTTGTAGCTATTATTTTAATAGCCTCACTTCCAAGTTGTGATTTTGGTCTCTTTTGTCCTCTTCCCTGGATTCTAGTACTGAACATTTTGTGTTTTCTTATGCTGTAAATATTGTTTCAGATGGTGGGTGCATGAATTACATTTAAATCCTTGAGCACCTAGCATAGTACTTTATGCATCATAGGTGCTTACTAAGTGTTTGATTATTTTTCTGAAGTCACTTTTCATAGGCCAGAAATTACAGAAGTGGGGGAGAAGGAAAGGAGCCACACAAAGTTTTTCAAAACTTAAAAAAAAATTAAATGTTTTATTTTAGAGGGAGATAGAGAGAGAGAGGGAAGGAGGGGCAGAGAGAGAGAGAGAGACATAGAATCTGAAGCAGGCTCCAGCCTCTGAGCTGTCAGCACAGAGCCTGATGTGGGGCTTGAACAAACAAGCTGTGAGATCATGATGCGAGCTGAAGTCAGACGCTTAACCGACTGAGCCACCCAGGCACCCCTAAAACTTTTTGTTAACATCTGAATCCTTTACTTGCAAATAAATATGGAGTCAGTCACCATTTCAAAGTTGCATGTGGGACACAATGCCTGAGGTTTACAGATATGAAAGCATCAGGTGAGATTATTCTTGATAAAGTTTAACTTGTTCAGTGTCCTTTAAAAGAGTCCTATGACCCTTGTGAGAATAGGAAATAGAGATAATAGGAGATATAGAAAACCTAAAAAATTCATAAAACATATATTTTCTTAACTTTTAAAAATTTACTAGACAAGATATATTATATAATTCCAGACTTGCAAAAAACCAGATAAATAAAAAAGTTGAGCTATGTCAAATAAATGAAGCCAGTTTAATTTGAGGAACTAGTTTGAATATCTGTAATAAGAGAATCACAGAATACTTCTAAGTAGAGAGCATATGAAATCTATATTTATATAGAGATACAAGATTTATATTAGCCAATTGTTTTCATTCAATAGGGGTTCCTAAAATTATGTTAAATGCTTAAAAGTTGGTTGTAGGTAGACACCATTTTCACTTTGCTTAAGATGTTAATATGCTAAGCAAATGCTTCCTACAAATATTGTAAAGATACAGTTATAAATTCCAAATTAAAAGATTATCAGCCAATTTCTCATCAGAAATCTTGGAGGCCAGAAGGGCCACTGGTTGATATATTCAAAGTCCTAGGAGAAAAACATCGTAAACTGAGAATTCTATATCCAGCAAAACTGGCCTTCAATGATGAGAGAGAAATGAAGACATTCCCAGATAAACAAAACCTAAGGAAGTTCATTACCACTTGACTTTGTCCAGCACGACATACTAAAGAAATGTCCTTCAGGTTGAAATAAAAGGATGCTAAACAGTCATAAGACACAAAGATCCCCAGTAAGGGTATATACATAGCTATTATAAAAGCTGCTATTAGTGTAATTCTGCTTGTAACTCTACTTTTATTTTCTACATTATTTAAAAGGAAAGTGTATAAAAATAATCACTAATCTATGTTACTGAGCACACAATGTAATCTGTAACATTGCTAACAGAAAAAGGTAGTGATAACGCTGCAGTGAAGACAAACTGGTATAAATTCAATTAGATTGTTATAACTTTAGGACGTTAAATATAATCCCTATGATAACCACAAAGAAAGTATCTACAGAATATATACAAAAGGAAAAAGAAGGAAAAAGATAAGGATTTGGTACTAGCTTGGCCATTTACTAACCATGTAGTCTAAGGTTGGCCATTTGACATTTTGAAATCTTGTTTCCTTATAAATAATTATGGTTACTACCATCTGCCATGACTATTTCACAGATGCAGAGTAAGAACCAAGTGGCGTAATATAAAGAAAACTCTTAGTAAACAGTAACATTCCATAAAGAATTTGGGTGATTAGAAAATATGCTTTATTGAATTGACATTTTTCTACTCGAACATGCATTTCTGGCATCTATAATATCTATGCTCATACTCCTCCATTCTCTTTATACACCTAAAAAGAGGATTATATAAGCCTTATTCTCTTTTGTTCAATGCTACAGATAGTAGTATTTCATGAACAGAAAGTACTCTAGTGTTCTGAATTCAAAATGACACATTCAGTTTTTAATAGTGTGAATCTCGTGGTACTAACTCATGGATATCCATGTATTAGTGTTAATAATCTTTGAATGTGTATCTTCAAAAATGATAAGGTATTAATTTGCTATTCTCTTGGCAAAACAATTTAATAGTGGAGTGCACCTTAGAAAAAACATTTTCAACCAAGGAGTTATGTGTCTTGAGTGGGATGCAATCAGTTCTTAGATGACTGTTACTATTAATACCACTAAAGCCTGTAATTGATTAAAAAGCAAAGATCATGAGATTGCATGTTCAGTCTCCACTTCTAATTCTAATTTCTCGCTATTTCTACCACATCTGCAGTCACTTCCTCCAGTGAAGTCCTGAACTCTTCAACGTCATCCATGAGGGTTGGAATTGACTTCTTTCAAAGTTATGTTCATATTGATATTTTGATCTCTTTCCCTCAATGTTCCTAATGACATCTAGAATGGTGGATCCTCTCCAGAAATTTTCAATGTACTTTGACCACATCCATCAGAAGAGTCAGTGTCAATGGCAACTACAGCCTCACAAAATGTATTTCTTAAATAATAAGACTTGAAAGTCAAAAAGGACTCTTAGATCCATGGGATGCAGAATGGATGCTGTGTTAGCAGGCATGAAAATAACATTAATCTTGTATACCTCGATTTCAGCTCTTGGGTGACCAGGTGCATTTCCAATAAGGAGGAATATTTTGAAAAAATCTTTTTTTTTTTTTCTGAGCAGGTCTCAACAGTGGGCTTCAAATATTCAATAAACCATGTTTTTAACAGATGTGCAATCATTCAGGCTTTGTTATTCGATTTAGAGAGCTCATGCAGAATAGATTTAGCATGAGATTTAGAGACCTCATGCAGAATAGATTCCTAAAGGCCCTAGGATTTTAGAAATGGTATATAAGCATTGGCTTAAACTTCAAGCCATCAGTTTAATTAGACCTTAGCCAGAGAGTCAGCCTGTGCTTTAAAGCTTTGAGGTCAGGCACTGACTTCTCCTCTCTAGCTATGAGAGTCCTAGATGGCATCTTCTTCCAATAGAAGGCTGTATCCGCTACATTGAAAATCTGTTCTTCAGTGCAGCCACCTTCATTAAGGACCATAGCTCAATCTTCTGGATAGTTTGCTGAAGTTTCTACATCAGCACTCGTTGCTTCACCTTGCATTTTTATGTAATGGAGATCGCTTTTCTTAAACCTCATGAACCAATTTCTGCTAGCTTCACACTTTTCTTCTGCAACTCCTTTACCTTTGTCTTCACAAAACTGAAGACAGTCAGGACCTTGCTGACTTTGTCTTAAGGGAATGTTGTGGCTTGATTTTCTACCAAAACCACTAAAACTTTATAAATATCAACAATAAGGTTATTTTGCTTTTGTATCATTCATATGATCACTGGAACAGTACTTTTAATTTCCTTCAAGAAAGGAAGCACTCTAGAAAATTTAATCTCTTTCTAGAAATTTATTTGCTCATAAATAGAAAATTATTTGCCAGAAGTATTATCATTTTTAAATTATTCTTCAACAGCAATTCTGCAAACATGAATGCAGTGATCCTGTTGGCTTTATTTTGCTAATATAGATACAGGTCTAATGTTTCCGAATCAGAACGAACTAGCAGAATTATTGTGGTAAGGCCTTTTGTAAATTGCTTCCTGACTGGCTACAAAGATAGTACCATCATTACAGGATTAGAGGAAGTCAGATGGCTTTCTTCCCTCTACATTATTCCACTGGCCACACTGGCTTCCTTAACATTAGGTCAAAGTCCTCCCATTCTGAAACCAAAGGAGAAATCAGTGGCTGTGTTCCCTCTGCCATTTGTGATAGGCAATGAGCAAGAAGGCCTTCACTCTAGCTCTGCCACTTAACCAATGGTGCTTACCAGTTTCTTCAGTAAGATAATGAATCATGATGATCCTGCTTTTGGGGTTGGGGAAGGGAACATCTTTATAAACTGCAAAGCACCAAACAGATGCCAGGTTCACTTTTATTCAAGTATTTTAGATATGGTTATAAAGTTTTTAGCAAAGGGATAGGGAAGAGCACAAGTTGAAGAGAACTGTGAATCCCAGAGGTGGGTTTTAGGGGAAGCATGTTTTAGGGGAAGTATGCTTTAGGGCATGATTTAATAAAAGAAAAAAAACCACTGTAGAATGGCATGTCACTCAGGGGACAGTCAGTCTTTTATTCTACCTCTCTGAGGATTCATCTGAACAAAGGTGTTCCTACTCTTTTTAGGTTTTTGATGAAATCCTGAAAGCTCTTCAAACACCTATAAGATTATTTATTTGAGGAGTTGAAACTTGTTTCCACAGGTATTTGCCAGTGCTAATCAGTATACTGAAAAAGGTGATATATGATATGTGAAAGCCTAATTCAGGTCCATATTAACCTCTGATTACTGGGTCGCTCTGCAGCCAGGGTGCAAGCGCTACAGGTAAGTTCTGGTGACTTACTCTCACCATTTCTATCTCCATGCAGGACACTTTTTGTAAATAGATGATTCTAAGGATGAGCTTCTTTATGGTCATAAGTGATCTGTCCTAGAGCAAATAACCAGGAGGTGGTTTTGAAAATAACCTCAGAAATTTCATAAATTTGACAAAACTATCATGTTGCATGATTTGGTTGGAGTTAAGCAAAGACTAGGGTGCAGAACAGAAAAACTCCTTAAAGGTTAATTTTTCTTTGTAGCATTTTGACCCTCAGGTTGAAATAATGACTTTTTTTCTTTTTGGTCCGATAGGTCATACAAAAGCCGGCACTGCTTACCATGAAGATAATGCAAGCAACAACCTGGTTGTCATGACTCCCTGGGCATTCAGGATGAAAAAGCAGCAAGTGGGAAAGGAAAGGCAAGGTAAGAGAGAAGCAAAGACAGTTTGGTCTTAAAAACTGTCTGCCACGCGAATTGTTAGCTTGACTGTAAACATTCAGTAAGAAAAAGAACTAACAAAGTGAGCCTTCATGTTTTAGAAAGCATATCTGCAAAAACCCTTTAGCACAAAAGGTAACTTTTATTTCTCTCTTTTAAGTTGAACTTCATCTAATGCAGATCTGAATACCTCCAGGGAAAACGTCGCCACTGGACGTGTGACGCCTGTGATGAACTTTATCTGGTTGTGTGTCTCTGTGGCCACTTTCCAAATCACACATTCACCCAGCAAAACATTCAGGCCACATGAGGAAGGAAGTCTTCGGCTACTGAAGATCATTAGTAGCACTGAGTGAAACCACTGTCAGTTTCTTGGGGTTGGCCTCTGATCACTCATACAAAGGACGGAAAATTGTTGGCGCCACTGGACCTCTGCCCAGCTTAGCCGGCAGTGGAGCATATGAAAGGCTCCTTCTTTAAAACCAACACACTGGAAGGGGGCAAAGGGTGGCAGGGACCCTCAGGCACATTAATCAGCAGGGGAATCGCCGATGTCACCTCCCGCTGGGCTTCACTGCCCAAACTACATGTGTCAGCGACTCCCAGAAAAGGGGAGGCCCCAGAATAACACTGGAAGCATCAAATGTCCTCCCTTCTCTTCATATGGAAAGCTCATCTCAGAGGTGTCAGGATAAAACATGAGAACAGCATTTGTCCTCAGAGACAAACAGGAGTGATTCACTGTTTCATGACACAATGAGAGGAGGAGGACACTGTAATAAAAACTTTATAAGGTGAAATCTAAATCCTGAATGCAGTACACATTTTAAAAAACTTTTTTTTGAGTTTTCTTCCTTTCCCTTCTCCTCCCCTTCCTGAGGGAACATAACACAATGTAATTAAATGGTAAATTACTTGAGAGAGAGATGTTTAGACTCATGACAAATCTTTTTGCAGAAAACAAAACTTCACACCCCACACATATTTCGGATGACCCAGCTCTCCCAGCAAAGTAGAAAACTAGAACCAAGGTTGTTTAAAAAAGAATATTCAGATGGAAAGGCAGTGAGTTGAAAAACCTTCATTATTTAAGAGTAAGGTAATTTATGGAGGCAGAAATTAACATGAACCCAAGTTGCTCATTAAATAAAAAAAGTAAACTAAGAGGTGGTTGGTTAGCTTTTCTCTATTTCTAGTCAGTGTCTAAATGGGAAAATATGCTGCCCTTAAAGTCACAGTGTGCATTCTCCTTCAAATCCTTAGAACAATTCCAGTATTCCTACAATTTAGAAAATGAACGCCTATATATACAAACATAATGGAATCATTAAGGCAGAGCTTGGGTTTTAGCTAAAATTTATAAAAAATTTAAAGAAATTATTAAAGGTTAATTTTTTTAAATCTAGTAGTTAAAACTGAAAAGGGAAAAGTTACTGATTTGCAGGTTAAAATGTTTGGCATGCTTTGAAATTAAACCGGCTGACATTAATTTCATCAAGTAGCAAGAAAATGAAAGATACTTTACAAAGTTTTATTAAGGGTCCACCAAAGGTTAAAAAACATTTAAATCTAAGAGAGATTCCATTTAAAATGTTCTCAGTGGCGGAAAAAAAAGTTGGTCTATTTTAAGATACTAATTTCCATCTGGCAGAACAGACGCAGACCTACAAAGCTGCATTTCCCTGAGCAATTGCACTGAGGTCCTGGGGCTCCTGGGGGTTACTGAGTGTCAGAGGCACCATGATACATCTTCCCTCCATTGTCCCCAGTTGGGATCCATCTTTTCTTAGCACATGACATCTGTGTGGAGAGTCAGAAACTCCCTCTTTCATTAAATAATAAAACACAGCAAAACCCTTTATTTACAGTGCTTTTGTGAGGTTTGGTTTAAGCACCAGCGTTTCGTTTTTAATATACTCCTAATTTGAATACAAAACTGTTCTGTTCTTATAGAGAATGGATTGAAACATTTCTTAAGCTATATCAAATGCAGTAATTCATGAAAACTCATTTTGAAAAATCAGATATTGCAGTCATATGGTTAAAATCCTCCCAAATTAATGAGGGATGTACTGAATTGCCGCCATCCAGTTCCTGAGCACTCTCCTGCCTAGCCCCTCAACTAGGCAACCTCAGTAGCATTCCTATCTCTCTCACCCACCTTTTTAATACTATACTACACACGCTATTTTGAACTTACTTTGTCATCTTATCCTATCATAGAGGTGTTCCAGTTTCACGGAGAATGTTCTCATTCTTTTCTATGGCTGCAATCAAATCACATTATAGAATTATCTTAATTTATTTAACTTTGTTTTAATTTAGGTATTAATTAGTTCTCTATTAATGGACATAGACTTCCTCTCCCCCCTGCTCCCTTAAAAAATAAAAAAAAGGAAATAGAAAAACTTGAGATAAGTGTTTTAGACTTTTAAATCTTATGTTGATTCTGTTCTGTAGCTCTAAGAAAGTACATCTGATGACCTGGGTTTAATTTTTTGATCCTTGAGTTTGATCCAAAATTGAGTTGAAGTCTATCATCTGCCTATTATAAACAATACTGTATTCTACCTTTAATTAATTAATTAATATATAATTTATTTTTAAAAAGAGAGCTTGAGCACGTGAGCAGGGGAGGGGCAGAGGGAGAGGGAAAGAGAATCTGAAGCAGGCACCATGCTAGGTGTGGATCCCACAACCATGAGGTCGTGACCTGAGCCAAAATCAAGAGTTGGATGCTTAACCAACTGGGCCACCCAGGTGCCCCTAATTTTTATATTTTCCACAAGTACTTATTAAGCATCTAATATTATATGTCGAACTTTTGGCACCCTCTAGATATCAAGCAGAGGTAGAGGTGGTGGTGGGGGGGAGATGATTTTAAAAAATAACCAGTGTCCATTAGGAGCTTATAATGTCATAAATGAGACAAGCCATACAGGCAATTCAAAATGAGTCCAAGCACCTATAACCAGGTGTCAAAATACCAATTGCAGGAGTTTAGATGTTCCTAGGTTAAGTTAGTAAAAAGGAATTTTTAAAAATTGTTTAAGATAGAGAGTATTTTAGTCAGACACTTTTGAATTCAAATGTAGACTCTGCCATTTACTATCTGTATGGTCTTAAGTAGGTTCTTTTCAACTTCTCTAAGCCTCAGTTTCTCTGAGTCTATGAAAGGGATCTTCCTCCTACTTTACAATGTTCCTAAGAGGAGTGAATGAGATCACACATATAAACTTCCCAAGAGATGACAGGCCCCCAATATGTCACAGAGCCTTCCCGATCTCTGACAGATGACCTCTTACACATCAAGGATGAGAGTTCACATTGGCATTTATCTTTCATTGACAAAGAGAGACAATAACAAGCATTAAGTGCTAAAATGAGATGATATGTGATACAGGCATGAGCAGGAGGGACATAGAACCTAGTTCTCCTCCCTAGAGGGAGACTGTCAAAAAGTTTTCCCAGATGACACAATATGTAAACTTGCTGAAGGACATGAGGAGTCAGCCTAGGACTGAGCACACAGACAAACAGCTGGGGACAGGTTGGAAGTGGCTGATGCTGGACCAGGCTCTACCTTCTCTGCCCTCGCAGCCGTAGAAGTGGAATTCCTGAGAGTGACATTGCTTTTTGGGGGGAAGCTGTTATGTCCAATTCTGGGCATTTTTATCCAGCATTTACAGAAAATAATGTGAAACAAAGGTGAAAAACAGGGAGATCCATCACAATGAAATGGTAACAACCACCTGAGTAATATTTACATTTAAATCATTAAGTTTATATCTAGGTTTGATGAGTCAACTATTTATAAGTTCTTAAGCTTTTTTGTATTTGTAATTCACATAGCAAGGGCATAAATATCAACTGTTTATTGTGCTTTTTGATTATTTTTTTATGGTATCGATTTGGTAATACGGTAAAAAAAAAAAAGAAAGGACTATTTTTTGACAAGGAAAGAAGAGACTATCAATTTAAGGTTCCAGAAAGTCATTAGGGATTTTTTCATTTGTTTTATTTTTTTAAATATAATTTTTGATTCCCTAGTGTCTTATCATCTCCAAGAGATAGAAGTCTCTTTTCCCAGTGGTTCTGTTGTATAATTAAAGAAAAGTGAACCAAATTAAATGCTCACAAATCAGTGTGTCTATGTTACCACATCACCTCCAACTTAATAACCATTACACTGTTTCACTAAACTAAGAAAGGCACCTCCATTGCTTGTTATAATTTGTGTTTATGGTTAGATGTCTGTCAGTATTTTCTATTACATTGTTAAGTACAGACATTTTAACACTTCACTGAAACTGAAAGCATTTGGAAAGCATTTCTATGTATTTTATGATGAAGTAGCTAATGTTCTTGCATCCACAGAAAAAAAATCTAGCTGTTCCAGTTTGCAGGAAAATATTCTTATTATGAAAATAGCCTATAAAAGAGAGCACAGGTAAAAGTGGTTGATGAACTGGTTATGTTAACACGTGTTTCTTCACTGAATTCTGTCAGGTTCTCCCTTTTCTTTTTATAAAATTCTATGGATTCTTGCAAATCCCTTTCTTCTGCAGCCAAGCTCTTATTCAGAATAGAGGACACCTGAATTACATAAATCTCTATCACAAAGTTACATTTTCTGTGCAGAGCAAGAGCTTGTCAGGAAAAAGGTAATGAAGAAGAATAGCTTAGACAGAGGGATTTAATGATATCCAGCTGCTACTCTATGTTACTTGCTGATAAGACTTTGCTTTAAGTTTACAATAGAGAAAGTTTGGGAAAAGGCTAAAAATTCATATACAGGAAGTGGAAGTCTTTATATTTCATTTGTTCAATTTCCGCTAACTCTTGCAATTATGTTCATACAAGATTTAATTTTCAGAATGTTCATACGTGTGATTGCAAGGCTTTAAAAGTAAAATGTAAATTGCATTCAAAAGTATAGAAATATTGCACCTTAGGGAAAAGACACTTAACCTATTTGGGCTTACCATATGGTTAGATGATAAGATAAACCTGAGAATGCACAGATTGTTCAATGTTTACTATAATTGTATGTCATTATTGTGGTGATGTTTCTGCACTTACAAAATGGCAGGGAGTGGGTGCAGAGAGAGCTTTTTCCAATGCAGGGAACATAGTCATTGCTTTAAACATACAGTAAGTTACCATGAAATTTGATAAATGCAATTGTTGAAGAATGGGAAAATCCTAAACAAATTACACTTTCCTGAAGATTCAAATTCTAATACAATATGACCTTTTAGATTCTTAGCTTGTTACTTGCATACATATTGCTAAATGGCATTGCTCACAGTGTTGACCGACCCTGCTACTAAGGCCTGCACTTTCTATGGGCAGAAATGCATTATGATTAACTCTTGTCTGATAAAGGATATAACTAGGAAAAATCTTTGTGGGAGAAAAGCAATTATAATTCTCCCAAGAAAGAACTTCAACATCTAAAATGTGAATACCGCTCTCAATGGATTTACTGCCAGAGGAACCAAAGAGTTAAAACGAAGGAGCGATGTTCTTTCAGGCTAATGAAACCTTCCTGTCTGGAGTCCCTTTCCCAGTGAGTGGGAAAGGAACAGTTTGAATAGCTGGTGCTCTGTGCACTTTCCCACAGGTCTGGACAGGATCTCCAGCTCAGCATCTACTGCTCAGAGAGGAAGAGGCGCATGGAGGGCAGCCGCTGGAGACCAAGGCTTCCCAGGGAGGAGGAGACAGGAGGACCGCACAGACACAACTCAGGCACTCCCATATGGCTCAGCTGCCCACCACAGGCTCTGAGAGGTTTGACAAAGAAAAGCATTGCTTTTTCTTTCTTAAAGGGCAAAAGGTACATGAAGGTCAGTGGCAGGTACCTGTCTAGAGCCATTTTATGCTATTGGTGCAAAACTCCCACAAGTTGAACTTAAAGGAATGTTCCATCCTTGCAGGAAGTCTCCAGATACAGGAAAAGCTAATAAAATGAAAAGGGAGGAGGCACTGCTTTCCTTCCCAAACTCAGCTCCCACAACATCTCACATTACAAATTTGCAAACTAATTACTTAGAGCCAGACATATTAAAAAATTTCCCCTTACAACTAAGTGAATACAGAGAGATTTAAAATAGAGGACTTGGCTCCAGACTTAGACAGGGTTCTGAATTTAAAAGTCTAATTAAGGCGAATGGTGTTTGCTATGTAGTTCTTGCAAACACTAGCATTATTGAAATTACTCCTAACGACTTAATTGATTTAACCAATACCTCAGGTTAAAGATTAGGCAATAATTAGTTCAGCCTGCAGAAGCTGCAGTATTAGGGATGATGAGGTTTTCTATAATGGCTTTGGCTATTTTTTTTCTACAACATAAATTTATCTCTATGAAATTTTGCATTAGATAATTTCACTTTAAACAGACATATCAGTGGAAATCAATATGGAAAATAGCTGTAATATTCACTTGATTAAATGGTCTGATTTCTTGATGAGCATTAAGATTAGTACAGGGAGTGGAGGAGTTCTTTTTCTGTCTTTCCCCTGGAGCTCTCTTTTGAAAGGAGAAAGGGGAAATGGCAGTATTTTGTGACTCATCCTTAGGAGCAGCATTCCAAGTGTGATTTACTTAATATAGCCCTATAAATCACCTAATGCAGAAATAATCTCAAGATCTGCATGTAAACATAGCTATTAAAATATTACAATTACTCTGTTTGCTTAGTGCTCATAAGGTATATCTCATCTTAAGATAAATAGTTTTTTCCTGAGGTGGGGCATCTAAAGTAGCGTCCAAATTATATGCCCATCTAAGAATGCTGAATTTAAGTAAAATATCATATCATCTAAGTATAACAAGTGTGCCACTAGGAAAGGGACTTTACCTTTGGCTGACAATTTTTCTGCTTTCAATTTGCTGTACTGGCTTAGAAATCAAATTCGCTAATTTCATAGCTGGCTATTACACTGGCTGGTAATTACTAATCACAGAAAAAAATGTTCAGCTCAGAAGAAAAAAAGTGAGCATGTCTTTTGACTACATTTGTTTTAGGGATTTGCTATGCAACAGCCAAAGGGCACTTATTTTTAAACAAAAAGTGAGCCAGGGGACCCAGGTACATATGCCTTTTGGTAATACTTATTTTTGACTCATAAGACTTAACTTTGTTGAGTGTGGTAATCTGTAACTGTAAGCAATCATCCTCCCGATTACTATTGGGCTAAAAACTGTAAACCATCTACAATTACTAGCATGATCCCTAACCTCTGTAAGGTGGTAATCCAGTATTGGTTGTTAGCTGTCAAATTTATTTCCCTTTGGTGAAATATACCCTGGATTTAATTAGCAGTCATTCTTAATACTTTATGGAGCTGAGCCCAAGCTCTGTGGCTTTGACATTTAACCCCTGACCCTTAAATATTTACCAGCTTTTAAACTGGTTGTGTACAATTATCCCTTCAAGTATATCTCAGATCCATCATTGTGACTACTCTGGTCAATTCCAAGTCAGATGTACTATTCTAACTGATGTTGTAATTCTCTCCCTGAAACTGGAAATAAAACCCTGCTGTTCCACAATGAGCTCTGTCAGGCAAAGCCAGACGTACTCGCCACTAGAAGCTACCTGTGGAAGGAGCAGGGTGGACTACTAGTCACACTGACAATGCAACAAGGAAGCAGCAGGGCTGAGTGACTGTGGGCCACTCTTTTGGCTTTAGTGAGCCCTGAGCCTTTGTGGGGATGTTTTAGGATTAACTGTATCTTTAGCTCACAATCATGAAAGGAATACTTTGGGACCTTTTTCATTTGTTTGTTTAAAATTAACTTTATGGAGGTATGATTTGGGAAGTATATATATATTTTTTTCTAGGCAGCAGACACCTAGCTGGAAGCACCTAAGAGGCAGGGACTGCATTTTTCCTACCCTTATTCGAAACCCCCACAGCATCTAATATACAGAACAAGTGCTCTTCAGATGTTAGAATGTTAGGAACACACTTTAATCCAAAAGATTGGGAAAGAAAAAGCCCTCATTAGGCAACACCAAATGTTAAAAGACAAAACGGATGTTGTTCTATTGGGACATTTCGAGACCTCACACCTGGAAGGCGCAGCTCAGCCATCACTTCAGGAATGACAACACTGCTCACATATTCCACTTGCCTTAGACACATTTCCATAACACACACATTATGCCTGGCAGGTTCTTGATAGTAGGTTGTCAATAACTATCTTTGAATGGGTATTAAATAAAGGTGGCTGTTTCACGAACAGCTTCACAAAAGCAAATGTTGACAACCAGAAATGTCAAATAGGTATGTACAAGTATAAAGAGGAAGTACTGGGAGCAAGAGAGTTCAGAGAGAAAAATAGAAGCATACATTACTGATCTCCTCTCCACAGCTCTGTGCCCCGTCTGAGCGAGAGAGGAAAAGAGAGTGAGAGAAGTATCTGCTGCTGTTACTGGGGAGCCCATAAGCTGAGTCTAAATTAGGGCCAGATGCTAGTTTTTGGCTACTTTAAGAAACCAAAGTCTGGGTCAGCTGCACTTCCAAGTAGAACACTGAGGAGAGACTCTGGGCTCTGGTGTCCAGCTGATCAAGAAGCCTGTTTTCTGTAAGAAGCCAAAACAGGCAAGTGAACAGGCTAGACTTTTAAGAAGTCTGTAGAGTAGCCATAACGTGTGCTCTCCAGCATCGTCTCAGTAAATGGCATTTGGGTTAGGTAAAATGCCTCAGTGGTAGTTTGGTGCTCACTGGATCTGGCAGCCACTTACTATGTGTGGGTGGACTGCTGCATAATCAAGCTCACTGTATACATAATACAAATTAAAAAATAAATAGCACAGACTGAAATTTATGAGTCAAGCTTCCTCATGTTTTCCCAACATTGACATATGGACAAAGAGCATACAGAGTTTAAGGATCAGAGACTGAACAAGCAGTACATTTTAAATTCTCTGTAATTTGTTTTCAAGTTTTGTTAACTAATGCTTTAGCAATGTAAAAAGATCCTAAGCAGTAAAGAATAAGGCTGATAAGTCTTGGGCGTTTATCTTTAGGGAGTGCCAAAGTGCTGGAAGTGCTAAAAATAAAATGGACTCCCTGTCTATAATCACTTGCTTTCAGTACATCCCCAAATATTTCAAGGCGTTCCTTGTTTCCAGTTTGGTCTTTAGTTCAACGGTGAACTTTATTTGGGGAGGAGGTTGACTAAGCATATTTCAGTCATTTGTAAGAAACATGATACTGGAAAATGGTATGTTTCCTCCCAAACTCTACAAAATGAAACTTACATGTAACCCAGCAAATGCAAAAGTAACTGATAACCGAATATTGAGGTTTGAAATGATTGATTCTTTCTAAAGATCAGTATCACAACTAATTAGAAATCACCAAATCTTTTTTTTTTAAAACATTTATTTATTTTCGAGATAGAGAGAGACAGAGCATGAATGGGGGAGGGGCAGAGAGAGAGAGGGAGACACAGAATCTGAAACAGGCTCCAGGCTCTGAGCTGTCAGCACAGAGCCGGATGCGGGGCTTGAACTCACGGACCACGAGATCATGACCTAAGCTGAAGTCAGCCGCTTTACCAACTGAGCCACCCAGGTGCCCCACCAAATCTTTCTTAAAAGAGTCATTTTTATTGTATCCTCAAACAAGAGAATCATTCCTTTAAAATATTTCCAAAAACTGGGAAAGGGGAAGACATTAATACTAGAATGGGGAAGAGAACACATAAAAAAATTAACATCTTTCAGGCATGTTTCTGTTTCTGTTACAATGCCATTGCCATAAAAATTTCTGTGCATGTCTATGTATGTGTGTGTGTGCATGTGCGCACGTGTGAGCAGGAGACACTATGAGAAATGATGCTAATACAGGTGGTTACAGAGGCTGAAGGACCTAGGACTTGTCAGGTCTGTCACGTGGCGCCTTTCTCTTCATTCCCTTATATCCCACTGGCCAGGAAGTTTTGCAACTCTACCTCTGAAGTATTTCTCTGAAGATCACTTCTTCTTTACTTTCCCAACCATAGTCTTAATGTAGAATTAAGACTCCCTATATCTAGTCTGCATATTCCTATAATTCAGAGTGGCATTCAAGCTTGGCCATGACATAAACAGACCTCTTCCTCAGGGTCATATCTCATTACTCTCGTTCTCTATAGTCACAACTTAGAGTTCCCTCCAAAAGACCATGTTATTTCAGACATATAAACTTTCTGTATATGTTCTTCCTGTCTACTTAATAAAACCTCTTCCTTGCCTTCTAACTGTACTTATTTTTTAAAACTCAGCACAAAGATCCCCTCCTCCAGGAAGTATGCTGTGGTGGCTTTGTTGTAATGGCCTGAGTAATTTCCTATATTCTCCTTCCTAAGAGAACGCCAGCACAAGAGAACCCCTTGTACCTCAGGGAAGAGGACCATAGCTCTAGTCCAAGCTTATCAGAGCAATTCCACTCATTTGACTAGCAAAGGGCCACGGATGGCAGATGACTCAACACTATCCCAAGGAGATTGCAGAGGTCTGCTGGGGAATTCTGGGAAAGCCATTGGACATCATCTCTGTTTCTACAGATGGAAAAGAATGTGGCCCTGATTGCTATTGGTGGCTGGCCTACAGCCATCTACAGGAACCAGCTGATGGTAAAACCCAGCCCAACTCTGGATGTCAGGTCATGTGTGACAATATATTTCCTTACAGTTAAGGACAGTTTGATTCAAATTATCTGTAACTTCTGAAGCTAAAAGTATCCTAATTTGGGAGAAGGGGGTAGGAGGAAGGAGACCAACTGCCTTCAAAGGTTGCAATGAGACACAGAGGCTCAAATTGTATATTTTTAATAAGAGAATATCTAGCTCTGCTGCTTGCTCAGGTTCTGCCTAGGTGGTAGGTAATGGATGGCACAGATTAGGAGTCACACACCGATGTGCCAGTGCCACTGCCCACACCCAAGTGGGTGGCTCTCAGAGTGGCAGAGCTTTAAGCAGGCAGGTCCATTCATGTACCAAGCAGGCCATGACCATGTGGGGCAAAAGGAGATATCTGTCAATCCTTCTGGGTCTCCTGACCCCTATTTTATTTATGTGTTTATTTATTTAAAAATTTTTAAAAATGTTTATTTAGTTTTGGGGGGAGGGAGGGGCAGAGAGAGAGGGAGACATGGAAGTAGGCTCTAGGCTCTGAGCTGTCAGCACTGAGTCCTAGGCGGGGCTTGGATCCGTGAACTGCAAGATTATGACCTGAGCTGAAGGGATGCAAGATTATGACTGAGCCACCCAGGTGCCCCTACTGACTCCTATTTTAGAAAAGAATCTATATCAATATACAGTTAAGGTGGAAAACAACCAAAGTATAATGTCTAGGGCCCTATAGTGCCTCTCTCAAATGTAAGGCCCATGTTGTTGAAGCCCTGTTTGAGCACAGGGCAGCCACTGACCTGTACCACATGCCCTATACCACAGGGCCTTTCTGCAAGAAGAATGGAGGAACAGGATGGATGCCACCATGGCCACACAACTTATCTGATATGCTGGTGAAGGATGATGCCAGCCTTCTATTTAGACTTCCACTCCAGAGCCTTTTTCCTTACCTTGTTCATAGGTTTTATTTTCAACATAAATATACAGGTAATCACAACAGCAACAAATATAATTATTGAATATCTACCACATGCTGGGCACCATATTAGTAGCTTTATATATACCACCCGATTTAATTTACACAGTTATCCTACTCATATGGCTTGTTACCCCCATGTTTCACAACTGGTTAAGTGGCAGAGCTGGGGTTTGCCGCTAAACCTTATGTTTTTCCAAGTGTAGTATATTGCCTAAATAAAAAAGCCTTAAAAAAAAAAAACTCCAAGTAAAATGATTTTTTTTTTCCAAATCACAAGACGAAGGTGAGTCCTTGCTGAATGGATTATGTATATTTTTTGGTCCCTAAAAGAGTTAATATCACAGCAAACCTATCTCAAACAGTTTTTACCTATTTCAGGATTAAACTTAAAATTCTCGGCATACCATACTTTTTGAATTTAACTGGTTTGGGACATAAATGCTTGGCACACCTTTTACATTTAGTTTGAATTTTTCTGAAATCACTGATAGCCTTCCTTATCAGATAAAATCTTTCAAAAATTTATATCAAGAAATATAACAATCTACACCTTTTCTCTGGAGAGATATGAAAAAAATCATATTTTAGACCTGTCTTTTTTGTTGTTTAAAATATTTTGGTTGGAAATTATGGCAAAGATAATGAATGCACACACTGCCTGTACTATATCTAGCAACTTTTAGTAGCATTACTATATGAAAATACATTTCAGAATAACTCTTGGCCCAATTCCAAATACATACTTTTCATAAACTAGTTAACTTCTCTCTTACATAACTTCATTTAAGTAGGAGTTAATAACAGAGAATTGTGTTTATAATCTTAAAGTAACATTTCTTAATGTGAATGGATAATGACTAAATTAGGTGCCTCTCTCTAAATGAAATGGAAATTTAGCCTTAGAAGAAATCTTTAGGTTTTACTGCACTGCTCAGTAAATGCTGCTAAAGCCCAATGCATTTAAATCATGTATCTTAATATTTTGCTCATGTTCAGACTGATTATGAAACTGACTCTGGTTACTGAGGAAAAGTAGGACATTTGAAATAATGGCAAGACAATTTGGTTTCACATCACTTTGCATTTTACATCTAAGATTGAGGTAATTTGTCAATATCATCATATGACTCTCTAATGATTTCAATATTATACCTTAAAAATAAAATAAATGGCTTGGGGTGCCTGAGTGGCTCAGTCAGTTAAGCGTCTGACCCTTGATTTTGGCTCAGGTCATGATTTCATGGTTGTGGGATCAAGCCCCGCATCGGTTCTCATATAAAATGCACATAGATTATATCAGAATAATATCCTGGCCCATAATTTTGTTTATTAACGAGCTACTTCATTGCTTACAAATATTAAATGGATATCTAATATAATTGAGACCTTCTCAGAATGCTCTTTATTATTTTGGTCTGTTCACAGGGCACCCTTCTAAGTCCTCACAGCAATGTTCATGCATAATAACATAGTGGGGCAATTTTGAACCCTGGGCCCGTAGTGTGGGTCTCTGGGGAAACCTCTCACCCTATGGCTTCCTTGATAATATGACATGGGGAATTGAAGGAGGGGGCTAGACAATATGACTTCTAATGTCTTATAATCTCTAAAATTCTCACAACCAATAAAGAGAAACAAAATTACTTCAACACTGGGGTAAAGTGAACTGCAGTTTATTAAAAAAAAAAAAAAAGATAAGTTTCTCTTCAGAGAGAGCAGGAAAGATGGGAGAACGATGAGTCTGGATGGAATGGAGAAACCGAGTTTGGAAGGCACAGGTAATAGAAAATATTCTCTACATCTTTTGAAATCCTACATTACAAACTTCTATCTCCTCCACTACATTGTTAAACTGCAACCCAAATTCGGGAAAACTAGAGCTGGGCAAGGAGAATAGGTAATGAGAGTAAGTAAAAGGTAGAGATGTGGCCAGAAGCAGGGTTACATTTGCCATACAACCAGGCCCCAGGAGAGCATCTGAGGAAGTAGTTTTTTAACATTTAGAAATTGTACAACCCATATCTTTCATGATGCAGCAAATTTGTCAGTTTGAGTCTATTGATCCAAGAAAGCAAAAACTCTGGCAAAACAGATGGTTATGGTGGAAAAGACTCTAGGGGAAAAAGAATAGCTGGCATCATTCTCAACCTTCCAGATGTACTTAATACTCACTATTGTGTATCTTTTATTGGAGAGAGGGTAAATATTCCTAAAGAACTTGGGAAGATGGCAAGAAAGACCATGGGGGCAGTGGTGAAATTTCCATTCTGCTAAGATCAAAATACCAGAAACCTATTTAGTCTGTCTCAGGTTTTGAATGTAACTGTAACTGACTTTCACATCTGAACCTCTATGCCTAGTTCTCTTCCACATTTCCCAAAACTGCTAAATCTCTCCACACTAACACTGACTTCAGTCTCAGCATGTGCAATATGGAGCTCAGCTTCTTTTCTGCTGAATGTGTGTCAACCCATTTATTTCCTAGCCCTTTAATGTACCACACACCCCCTGTTAGGAGGGATTAAAACCATACAGTCATCTTGGATTCACCCTTCTACTCTGCCCCGACGTTAATCAGTTGGTAAATTCTACCACGTCATCCTAATGCAACATCTCTGTCAACTGGAGCTGAAATTCTGATTTGTGCTGGTCTGGGAATTTGGGTAGACTGGGACAGACAAGGTCCCTGACTTGAGAGTTCACAGTCTGAAGGGAAGATAAGCACTGTAGGAGGAGGAAAGAGAGTGACAAGATTTACACAAGACAAGTAGAAGATACTAGGAGAGTACAACAGCAAGGGCAGTATGCCAAGCCTTGGGAGCTGGGGAAGACTCTCTGGGGAAGTGACATTGAAACAGAGACTTGAAGGATGAGAGGTGAAAAGCAGTGGGTGGTCCAGGCACTGCGATTAGTTTAATCTTACTGAAATCCACCTCAAATCATGTCTATTTTCAATCTTCATGGCTCTCCATTGCCAACAGAGTAAAGCAGACTTCTCAGCTTTGCATTGAAATTTTCCATGATCAGGCACCAACTAATCTTTCTATTTTCATCATCTACTGCTTCCCTTCTGTATGCAATGCTCCACACAGAGCATTCCATCACATATTCCTTGGTCACAGTCCTACTTTCCAGCTTCTATACCTTTGTTCATCTATTTCCTCCACTTAGAATCCCAGGCATCTAAATGCTATGTAGCTTTTAATGCCCAGCTCAAATGCCACCTTCCCTGTAAAATATTCATGGATCTCTGCTCCTTCCACTCTACTCCAGGTCCTCACTACCTTTAAAGCTGAAAGCACTTTATCTGTACTTTAACTCCCACAGATACCCTCTCTTGATATTTACTACTCTCTGCCTTGGGTCACTTATGCAATTTGAATTACAAAGCATTTTCTTTTCTGAGTGCCAACCATGTACCTAGCAGAATGCTGTAAGCAAATGTTTGGAGGGAAGATGGTGAATTCTGTCTTAGAGGCTCTGTGCTTGAGAAAGTCTTTGAGATACCAAGAAGGTAATGTCTAGAGGGCAGGCTGTATAGAGCTGGGTGCAGGGAGAAAACTGGAATGGAAACAAAAGTTTAGAACCAGAGTGCATATGGCTGTTGAACCCCAGGAGTGGAAGAATCACCCAGGGAGGGTATGCAAAGTATGGTGAAGAAGGCTGGCAGGTAGGAATGGCTATGTATATGTTTTCTCTTCTACTAGAGCAGAGATTTTCAGCAGGAGCATTACTGACAGTTTGGGCTACATGGTTCTTTGTTGGGGGGCTGCCCTATGCACAGCAGGATATGAAGCAGCATCCCTGGCTTCTATCCACTAGATGCTACTAGTAGTACTCACCACTGGTTGAGAACTACTGGCCTAGACCTGTAAGTATATGTTCTAAGCATGTTTCTTTATTCCTGTGATTTAGTCATTTGATTAAATTAATTGTTAAGCAAATACTGTGAAAGCATATAATATATATGAGGCATTTTTGATAGCACTGAAGGCCTGTGCTAGATGCTTAATACATATTTAGTAAATAAGTGAAAAAAAATGCTACATTCCAGGAAAAAAAAATCTAGCAAGGGTATTCATAAAGGGATATGACCACCAGAAGCATGTAGATCAAATGGTTTAATGTTCATGCATCCAAAGGCCACATATGCTAATAAATAAACCAGGGAAGTAGGAATATAATGACTTGATATTCATGATGATCTTTCTTAAAGCAGATAACACAGGGTAAAGACACAAATGATGTTATTTCTTTCTTTTACTCTTCAGACACAGAAAAGTTTGTTGACTTGTTATCACAAAAACATGAAAGCTTATTTGTGAATAACTTGTGAATACCCACAAGATACAGAGTAAGACAATTTTGTCATTGCAAAAACAAATCCTAGAATTTCTGTGGCCATATAGCTTTACCCTGAATCGAACTTTCTTAAATCTTTATCAGAACCTCCTCATTCTAAAAAGAGTATACCATAAGAATTACCCTATTATTTGTAGACAATCAGCAGTTCAGATTGAAGCTCTTTGCCATATTATATAAACCAGCAACTCCGTCAGTATTATTATGACACAGTTTTGCAATCCCTTCTTTTTATCTAACAAAGAACTTTTCAAAACCTTTTTCGTGGAGCCAGAATTGCTCAGAAAAAGTGAGTGTTCTTTGCAAAATATGAAGTTCGTTTTTCACAATAAGGAAGTTAGGTCTTAAAGAGCTTTTGTACCTGAACACATTTGCTGCATATAAAATACCATTTGTTTCCCTGTAAATGATCCTGATGTGTTCCAATGCAGAATATAATATCAGACACATCCTATTTCTCCTGGTGCATTTTCTTCGGAATTCTCTGCATTCATACACATGCGGCTTCATGGGCCTTCTGCTCCACATAAAGACCTCCAAATAAAGGCATAAACTGGCAGCAAAACATGTGGGCAAACTTCTGAATAGTTTCTTCCTTGTGCCAAGCTGCTATTGGATGTAAATACATTCCCAGACTGTGTTAAAAATGGGGCCCCCCTTTTTGGTTCAGCTGCAGTTTCTACAACCCAGGTTTTGCTCATTAGAAAGTCATTATTACGAATGTGTCAAAATATGTGTTGTAGTAAGGCTCTTCTGCAAGCACACATAAAACTTTTATCTAGGCCTCTAAATAATGCTTTTTATCTTTGTCAGTTTTCAATTAATTTACAATGCTGGTCTGTTTATCAGAACTGGATTTGGGCCAGGCTCTCAGTGTATTTGATGAGTCTTACAATAACCCTGAATGCACCTGTTAATTTTGCCTCTGGGTAAACAGTTGAAAACTCCTCAGCTATTTCCTCAAATTGGGTGGAAACAAAGAAACATGAGATTAAAAAAAATGTCTAGATTAGGGAATTGGAGATGCATTAATTTAAAAAGGGAACAGGGTCAAACTAGGGGCTAGGAGGCTAATAAGCACAGAGCACACAGCAAAAAAGCTCCCAGCAGGGTAAGAGTTCACTTAATTTATCCAGGCGATCTATTCCAGACGCAGTCAATGATACATTATTGGATCCAGACCTGCAACTGCTTCCTAAGACCAACCTCACTTAAGTGTCATTGCCCTCCCTTTTAGAAATATCACTATTACCCAAACCTGTTCACAGGGAGGGCTTTACTCAGCTGGCAACCCACTAACTTTTGTTCTTTATGATGCTCCCTCTAATTCCCTTCTCTGCTGTGGGAATTAGGCATAACAACCACCATGCAAACCGCAGAACACCCAAGTTGATCCTACTCTACGAGATTTTTAGTACTTTATTACACGGAAAGCCAATCCCAGGGATAACAGACTATAAACAACAGCAAATGCTCTATCAAGCAGGCTGCACAAGGTTAAGGACTTTGAGAGATTTACTGGAGGGGTTGTGGAAGGGGATGTTCCATCAATCAAACACCCTTTTTTACACATTAGATTAAAAAAAGAAGAATGGAACACAAGGCAGCCCAGTTAAGACATCTAGAAAACACTTGTTTGTTCCAAACAATGAGAGGAAAGGCTGAGTGATTAGCTGTAATTAAGGCTGTCTTCTGACCATTTAATTATTATTAATGTGGAGAGTTATAAGACTGAAAAAATATATTTTATTGCAACAGGAAATAAGTTTTAGGTGTTTGCTGATGTCATTTAAACATTTAAATATTTAAATACATTTGGTGAACAATAATATAATCCTATACTCATATTAAAGGGGTTTACTGGAAATAACATACTTTATTAAACTTAGGAGCTTCAGGGCAGGAATTTGCTTCTTACTTGTGCTGGTATCTAATTGCTTCAGGACACACATACTGTACAGCAGAGCCCACACTGAATGGCAGAATTTAATAATGGGAACGTGTTTGCAGGGCTATAAATACAAGCCAACTAATAAGGAAGTGATCACCAATAGTGAAGTGCCAGGGAGCTTTCTCTTAGCCTGGTGATTACCACTAAACACCACATTTTTAAAAAGTGATAATAAAAAAAGAAAGGCTGAAACTGAGAACTATCCACAGAACATGAACTGCTTTTAATGATAATCCGAGGTAACTGTTGTGTCATTTCTGTAACATACGGACCTCTCTCTCTCAAGTGCCTCTTCTATTTCTTATTCAGAAAAAGATTAACTCTTTCAAATGAGAAAAAAAACAAACAAACAAGGTAGGCTGCTCAACAGACACTGCCGAGCACGCGCCCACATGCATGTTCGATCATCACCTGTGCTGTTTCTGTAACAGATCAAACTACTGTCTCCTGCCCTTGCTGACAGCAGATGGTAAAGAGGGAGCTGAGCTCCACTGACACTAAATCACACAGACTCTCAGACGGAAGTCAGGGGGTGACATGGAGTGCTTGCTTCTAGATAGACAGCAAGGTATCTTCTCTTCTGGGGCCGCAGAGAATGCTCTGAAATATGTCTCTCCCACAACTGTCACTCCAGCCACCACGATTTCGGAGGTGACTGAACTGCAAGTTACCTATTGAAGCAGCAGTAGCTGCTGACGACTCAGGGGTATTTGCGTCCCCTCAAGAGGTCACACACGCCCTTGGAAGGTCTGGACACAGATGTGGAGCCGAGAAATTGAAATCAAACAATAAATTAAATTTACGAATGCTTCATTTTCATCAAAATCTTTCAAGTACATTTTCTTTAACAATAAAAGATTTTTGCTTTAATAACTTAACTCAAAAATGCATATGCAAGACGCATTTGTTAAAACTTTAGTACCCTTTCCATTCTAGACACAGTGATACATTTTCTGCCCTGTGCTCTATAGCAAACCCATTTAAAAGCAGTATTTTAGTATTTTCCACAAGTTTTTCCCTTTGTTAAAAGATGTTTTCCCCCATAACTCATGCTTTGACAGTTTTGCATTTTACCTTTCCCATTCCCACTTCTTTCCTTGACTTTCATTATTAACTACCATCAGCTACTTTTTCCTATTCCTGGGGATGGTGGAAGGACAGTAGTAAGTGGCATTAGTCATGAAGTATGTTTATCATTTGGAGAACGTTCTCATTTCCGTCCTTGTTGAGAAAAAGAGGAAATAGAGGTGGGCCTTGCTAGAAGTCTTTCCATTTCTTCCCTCCTCACCAAGTGCATGTAGAAAACCTCTGAAAAGTATCTGGGACGTGCAATAATGCCAACACCAAGCACATAGTGTCTTTTTGTAAAATGTCTCAAGGAGATAACAGGGTGCATGTGTGTGTGCATACCCACGTGCATGCACTTTGACAGCAACGTGTATGGAGACAAAAAATATTATTTCAAGCATATCTTCTGTGTTTATTTAGAGCTACAGAGTCTACCAGGAAATTAAAATATTAAGGTAGACTAAACAGAAGTGATTAGTCTATAAAAAAGAATACTTATCACTGGGTTACCATTTTAGCAGTTCAAGAGTCAGTTAAGATAGTCTCAAAGATGGAACCAGAAGGCATTATCATCAGTTTGATATACCATGGGTGGTGAAACATTCAAATCCTATGTGGATCAAACCTAGTTATTCAACTTAGCAAATCCCCTGAGTTGAATGAATGAGTCATGCACATAAAGTGTATTTTTTATTTTAAATTATTTCCCCCACTCTGATATCAGTGCCAAATCCTTCCCCTCCTCAGTCCTTTAGCACCATTCAGAGGCAGACAATGCCACCACTGTTTTCAGAACACAGACATGGTCAAGAGTGGAATAATATAATGATGCCATTCGAAGCAGGGCAGCTAAGGTTGTGTCAGCATTTCCATTATAAAAATCTCTTTTCAAGGATTAATATCTCAGTTGTAAAAATTCACACCCAGGTAAAATTTGGTAGCAGGAACGATTTCATTCTGTAAAACTGGAAATATACTTGCTCAAAAAGACAGATTTTTAATGCACACTGAATTCTCACATACAGATATGTGACTTAGAGAAAGAGACCTTAGAGAAAGATGAATATATGTCTCTGTGTGTGGATGAGGCCACCAGCATTGAGACTGATCTTGGTGGCTTTATTTTACTGAAAGTAAGGGCACAAATACCATGTACTGAGTTGAAATTTCAGTTTTAAAAACTCAGATTTTGTTGTTATAAAAACCAAAATACACTAAGTCTCATGAAAGTCTCATACAGTAATATTTTCTGTTAGTGCCCTCCTCTAGCACTATCTAACCCCCATCCATCCTTATAGAACAGTGGTTCTCAACGGTGGGGAGGGGGGGTGGATTTTGTCCCTCAAGGAACATGTGGCAATGTCAGGAGGTATTTGTGGTTATCATGGTTGGGTTGGTGTATGCTAATAATGGGTAGAAGCAAGGGATCCTGCAAAAAGGAAAGACTGAATTTTTATGGCTGAAAACATCAATAGTGGCAAGGTTGTGAACCTCTATTCTGGAAGTTATTTCTGAGAATCCCACTACAGAGCCATCTTCTTTCAATATATGAGCACATTAAGTACAAAGCTGTCCATAGCCCTATCCCCTGCTCCTAGGAAACTCACAGTCTAGTAGGGAAATAGCCCTCATTCACAAATAATCTAATCCCCAGTGTCCTGAAATGTTTGTGTCTTTAAGTTGATAGGAGAGGAGGCACTTCAAAATCTCTGATTAATTATGCTGGACTATTTCCTTTATTATCATGCTATTCTTGCTAAGGAGTGGTTTTTTGTAAAGCACAGAGAAAATAAGAACAAAAAAGAAAGAAGGAAGATGATAAATAAGTGGCTCTGTGCTAGGAATTGATGCTTATTTTTTGTTTTCATTAGAGATGGAAGAAAGTACTGTTGGGCCAGAGTGTGTAGCTATCTAGTAAGACCCCCAAAGCATGTAGTTTTAGGAGGTACTCACTTGGCATTTAAAAATCCTACATTACAAAACAAATGAGCAAAGGGGGGAAAAAAAGAGAGAAGAGCAAACCAAGAAAGCACTAAGAAAGTACTTAAGAAAGTCTAGAGAACTGATGGTTACCAGAGGGGAGGTGGGCTGGGGGATGGGTGAAATAGGTGAAGGGGATTCAGAGAACACTTATCATGATGAGCACAGACTAATGTGTGGAATTGTTGAGTCACTATATTGTACATTTGAAACTAATGTTACACTGTATGTTAACTAACTGGAATTTAAATAAAAACTTAAAAAAAAAGAAAAGAATCAGATAAAACAGATAAAAATTAAACTCTTTTGTTTATTTATAACAAATACATAGCTAACTCCCATATTTTATTTTACTTTGTTTCTAACTCCCATGTTTTAGTTATCTGTTAATCAATCACCCAATCTCCCCACTTTGTGTCAGGAAAGGTATCAGGGTGCTCTCGGTGCCTTGATGATCTACTACAGGAATTGTGCAAAGCATCAACCAAATACATTCAAAGGAGATCCCCAATTCTGTTTTCAGTCATTAGTGCCAGTATCTTCTAAAACCATCTAAAACCAGTTTGCTAAAACCATCAATCAAGTCACATATTTTGGTAATTCAAATTTCAATCCCTTTTCTTTCTTATTTCTACCATTGTGAGGAACGCCTGCTTACTAAAGAAAAGTGAAAAAGCAACAAGCTAGTGGCTGGGCAGATTGAGCAGTTAAAACTAAACAGAAGAGAGTTCTCTTTTCAGACCAACGACCAAGAAGAGTTCTTTGAGACAGACAACTATGGATTCTAGAATTCACGAGATCCGAGATGGTTGATTCCACTCCCTCAAAATACCACTGGCAGGACTATATATGACCACCTTTATCTGTTATCTTGATAATTGTCTTGGATGAGTGGCAAATGATGTCAAATGGCAGAGGAAAAGAACTGAAGGATAATATGTTAAGTAAAATATTCAATGGGACTAAGCAATAAAAATATTACCTTTGTTAACCAAAGTACACTGTGATAGCAGGAGGCCAAATAGATTGAACAGGAAAACAGTATTTTTCTAGGAGAAAATACATACAAATTCACCATTCCAGAATTTGAAACATTTAAAACAGAATTTAAATTTACCTTTCCAACAAATTTTAGGCATTGTATCATATATTCCTCTCCTTTCTCCTACAACTGTTACTACTATTGTAACACATACACATACACCCCTATGTATGTGTGAAGGGGTGCATGCATGTATACTGTGGGGAGATTTTGGAGTTGTGAGATTGGATTTATAAACTAATATTCATAGACACTATGTATGTCTCTGTATGCAATCTCTTAACTCCAAAATTTCTCCACAATAGTTTCAAAATCCTTCAGAGTTCCAGACACCTGAACAATGAACACTTGAACACCTTCTGGAAATCTAAACCTCTCTGTAAGTGCATAGACTTCCCTAGGGGGTAGGTCTTGTATTTCGGAGTATGGTCAGTGAGGATCAAACACACTAGTTGTTGGTGGTGATAGTGATAATGGTGGTGTATGTGTGCTTAAAATACCTTAACTATTTTCATCCCCTGATTCTAGTGAATAAAGTTGCTGAAAATGAAAACCATCTTGATAATTCACCTGGGCTTGCTGCCATGTCACAGAAAGCTGCACTCTAACCTACCTGCTAGAGGTTGCCTGTATCTATTCCTACTTACAGCTCAGCACCTCTCCTTTTACTTCCATAAATCAGAAAACTCCTCCTGGCCCTAAAAACATTATTAACTACCATATGGAGTGCCAAACTTTGCCACTGATGTAGACATTAGCTCTTCAAATGGCTGAGAGCTAACCTATCTGCACAATTTGCATCTTAATAGTCTGCAGCTGACTTTCTCACTTGATGATGGGGATGCCCCAGCTTTGCTCAAGACAGGCTACACTGGCACACTGCCCAGAGCATGACAGCTGGAGCTCATTTGGACAAACTGCAACAGAGTAGAGCCTCTCATTTTCAGTAGGGTTCAACATGTAGGGGGTTCCACCCCAACAGCTAGCTTAAAAGAGCTTAATCTAGCTCCTTATTTGGCTTAGCAGTTTTGGTATTCCCTCCTATATATTTCAACTTTGTGATCAACCACCTTACTCCTGACACAGCCACATGGAGGTGGACACTCATTCCTTATGTCTAATCTTGGAAGTGAGGTACATAAATTATTATACACAATGGAGAGATAGAACAAAAATATTAAATACTGTTGATGAGGTTTTAATCACACTCAGTCTAAGAAATTAAATGAAATCAGTCCTAGAATGCATACAGTTGTACCACATGCTAACACATGATTTCACTGTACTTCTCTGAGGGAATGAGCATACCATGTGCACACACTGGCGATACCAGTGCTCAGCATTCAAATCTATCCTCTTGAGACATGCTTGAGGCTTTTGTCTTAGAAAATACTGACTTCACTACTAAGTTATGAAGTACAAACAGGATGAGGTCTTAAGAGGAGAACACATATACATGGCATTCACTGTAGTGAATGTAACTGGGTCTTGCTGCTTCACACTTCAAGAACTCACCTGCTAGTCCTATATGCTGAGTTTCATTCCAGACATCATAATGGGAAGCCCAGGATTACTAGTAACAGCTTCCAAAGCCCATGAACAATAAACAAGGCCTGGGGACACACAGAGGTAGCAGACTCTGTGGGGTGCTTATGCTGAATTTGGGCTGAGAAGGGATGCCTGTTGCAGTATCTTCAGCTCTTTACACTTTGGAAATTGTGGTTTGACTCTAGCTAATAGTTGGTTGTTTAGGGTCAGTAGGGGCTAATTTGGAAAGAGATCCTAACCTTATTTTTATTAAGAATGGCCTCTTGGGGCGCCTGGGTGGCTCAGTCGTTTAAGTGTCTCACAGTTCATGGGTTTGAGCCCTGCGTTGGGCTCTGTGCTGACAGCTCAGAGCCTGGAGCCTGCTTCGATTCTGTGTCTCCCTCTCTCTCTGCCCCTTGCCTGCTCACACTCTGTCTCTTTCTCTCTCAAAAATAAATAAACTTAAAAAAAAAACAAAAACAGAATGGTCTCTTAAGGTTGAATGTGCTGGCTTCCCATTTGTGAGCATTAGAACTACCAAGCAGAATGCAAATGTCGCAAAGCCTGGAGAAGATGATGCCTCTACCTTTTATCACATATGTATTACTGGGAATATAATAAAATGCATTGGTATTATTCATCTTATTTTATAATAGGACTGAGCAGTGATCCATGTGCAGAATTTATTATTATTATTTTTTTATTAAGCCACAAATATGGCTGCAACCACCTTGACAATCTAGGAGTTGCCACTGTTAGGAATCACATTCATGTAATTATAATCAAAGTACAGAGGCAGCCATCTATAAACATCTTGGAAAATTCACCCAACCAATTTTAAGATAAACTACTGCCACATCCACCACAAGCTTGTGTTGCATTTATGAACACATGTCACACCATAAGGGTAAAGTGTGTATATTTATTAGAGTACATTATGTAATATATTTATGAAGATCTTTGTCATATACATAAGAGTAAAGTAGTAGAGCTCAGAGTAGGGAGTCCTACATCTAATTACCTATGACTCCAAATATCTCAGGACATTGGATAAAACAAATAAAATCAGACAAAAAGGGGCCATAATGTAAAATCTTCAAACAATAATGAAACCTAGAGAAAATTGCTTAGACGTTACCCCTCATTTCTTGCAAAGTAAGCTCATATTTAAGTTCAGATGGACTGGGTTAACAATCACTATTTTTACTGTTAAAATGCCCCAGGGAAGTTATAAACGCACCAAATATGCTGTTAACCTTCCTTTATATTGTGTGCAGCTGTATGGCTTTGTACCAGGGACCAAACTTCCTAACTGGGCCAGCAACGTGAAAGAGGCTTTTTTCCAAAACCTTTCAATAACAATGCTTTGCTTGTCACTAGATTTCCATTCCGTTTTCTCTACTACTTCATACTAGTATTTGGCTTGGATTTTACTCATTCCAATTACTTTCTTTGGTTGTCATTTTCTCTGAGGAGTATCTTACATATTACCAAACAGTGATAAAAACAGGCAAAGAAATGTAATAGAGAGAAGAGTAAATTCAAATGCTTATTTCTGACACCCAGAGTCAATACTTTTTTAACTCACATTCATTTTCACTGGCAAGCTTAAAGATACATTTGTGACATTTCTGTTTTTCCCTGACATCATTGATACTAAGGATTATCAATTGATCTTATGAGAATTCAATGAAGATGATGACTTTTATTCTTTACTCTTTGCTGTGTACATGAGAGGTTAAAATCTATTCAACTTTTTAAAAGAGAATTTTAATGGTTTTAGATCATTTAGAAGCTTTGGCAGGTTACATTAAAGGAGAAAATGTCAGCCATATTTCAGGCTTTTCTTTCTTTCTTTTTTTTTTTTTTTACCTAGGACTAAGATGAAATCAGAAGCGCTGTGGTCAGATTATCTGGTCTGAGGAGACACATTCTGCCCTATTGGTTTATACTTTATGAACTCTATACTCAGACCTATATAAAAAATGGCGATTCAGTCTGGGCACTGGTAGTGATTAACTGACTATGATACTGTCACATGACTTTTATTTATTTATTTATTTTGACATCCAGACCCAGCATTTACCTAGGAGATCAGTAAACAGTAAACACTGATACCCCATAAGAAAACAGAAATCCAACTATGATCCCTTGTGCCATTTCAGCTCTATTGATGGAAATACTTTCTTCAAATGCCCTTGTTTGTACAAAGGGAATCTAGAAACTATTTACCAAAATTAATCTAATGACACAGAACAAATAAAACAAAAACTTTCTTACACAGGTCAACTTAGGCTAGGCTGTAGCATGTTGGATGAAAAAGATTAATACAATAAATTACATTTGGTTGAAAATTGCAATATCTTAGCTACTAATGGCCATTAAAAGTGCAATGAAATGAGTCTAACTGCCTTAACAAGTCCATACCTCATCATGATACTGAACTTCAAATTTTTGCTTTAAAAAGCGAAATTTCCTTACTTAAAAGTAAGGAGAGGTACCTAGGTGGGTCAGTCAGTTAAGTATCTAAATCTTGATTTCTGCTCTGGTCATGATCTCACAGTTTGTAAGTTTGAGCCCCCTGTCAGGCTCTCTGCTGAGCATGGAGCCTGCTTGGGATTCTCTCACCCTCTCTTTCTCTGCCCCTCCCCTGCTCATACACACACACACACTGTCTCTCAAAAATAAAAAAATAAAATTAAAAAACAAAGTAAGGAAAAGTTACCCCAAAGCTCTTGTTTCTAAATGGTCTGTCAAAAGACCAGAAGCCTTAGAGGGAGAGTTGGGAGTGTTGGAATCTTCCAGCCCTGTCCTCTTACCAAGTGGATGGCTGAGTGGACCTGGAACCTTCTGAGATTTAAGAGAGTAGAAACTCTTATTTAATACGATTGGACTAGAAGCCACTCTTGTTCCCCACTGGTGTTCTAGACATCATATTCAGTTAAGAAGAGAGACTAAGCAAATAGGAGTTAAAAAAAAGAACGCTCCTAGTAATGTATTAAAAAAAGGAATACGTGAATTCAAAACAAATCATTAGCCTCAGACTTTAATTATATATACTTAAAAATCTTGGGACTACATGTAATATAAATGTGATATATAGTTAAAATGTTATAATGAAGTTCTGTAACTTTTTTCAGTTAAAAATGGGTGATAAAGGAAAAACTATATATATAAACAACAAAAGGGATGAATCTCAAATGTTATGTTGAGTAAAAACGTCCAGATTACAAAGGCCACCTGCTATATAATTACATTTATATGGCATTCAGTAAAAGGAGAAACTATGTGGCAGACAACATATCTATGATTACAAGGGGTTATAATTGGAAGGAGTGAAGGAACAATTTTTAGGTGATGGGACTGTTCTGAATTTTAGTTATCTTAATCTTGAATATGGCACTGAATATATGACTACATGCAGTTTCAAAAACCACAGAACTACACACTGAAGAGGGTATATGTCAGTCACACCTGAACAACCCTGACTCAAAACAATCCAAAAAAACAAAAACTAATTTTTCACTAATATATGTATATTGCCCAAAAAAGGGATAAGAAGAGTCTACGATCTTACGTTGTAAACTGTAAAAAAAAGAAGTCCTAGTCCACAAGGTTGGATTTTTAGAACTTGATTAGGAAGGTAAAATCTAACAGTACTTTCAGAAGGTTAAAGTTAAGCTCTCTAATTTGCTGCGTTACATAGCCATGAAACACTGATGGGAAGATGATAAGAATCTGAATGTTTCTGCTTTTATTATGATTACACCACCTGGGCAAGGTGCTGTTCCTCATCCTGCTGTAGTAGCTGCTGGTCAGTTAGTAGCACACTTGCATTTATGCATCTTGGCCCAGAGCCCACTAGCAGGGCAATGAAATATCAGGTCTCTCAATTCAAGAATGTAATTTACAGAAACAAGATCTGTCTTTTCTCTGCCTTCCAGTTAGTGTACTGTTAAACTAAATAAGACATCTGCTTTTGAGCTGGATTGCTGGAGAGAAGTTTTATGAATTACCTGCAGGGTAAAAAGCACACAAGGTGAAGGCACCCTCAGGATGTGAAGGACCATAAAACCAGACTGACATCTCTGAAGTTCTGGGCTCATCATTCATGTGTTGAGTTCATGTTCATTCTAGGAGGATATATATGTATAAAAACGGGAAAATATGATGAAACATATTTAAACAAAAGTTTGTATAATGAACAAACAGATCTAAGAATCCAGGGGTTCTAGGACTAGATTAACATGAGGCTACTGCTTTCCCTGCACTTGAATTAGCCCTTGCCATTATTAACAACTCTGAGTGTTAAAAGTTTGTCTTACACAAAAAACATAAAAATGCACAATATTATTTTGACCTCTGGAACAATACAGATGATTTCTATTTTCTCTATTAACTAACAACCTTTCAAATGTGAAGCTTTCAGTTCCTACTTCAGGCCAAAGTATACATTGAAGTAGTTTCTAAGCAATATTTAAAATTACCAACTTAATGATGCTGTTTACTTGACCACAGTCATTGAAAGTGTCATTCTCTGTCCACCTCTCTCTGGTGGCCAGCAAGTCAGCCTTTCATCATTCAAAAATCCCAGGAGCTGAAAGCTTGAATCTCCTCAAAAAACAGATCCCAAGAAGGCTCAGAATGCTATCCCCCAGGCAATGGTACCGTCCTGTCACAGAGTTGTACACTCCTCAGGGAACAGGAGCCAGGAAAGACCACTCCAGCTTATTGTACCTGGGGGACAGCAGGGAGGCTTAGTTTGGCCACATAGCCAGTAGGGTAAGAATCTGGGTCTTGCCTTTTAGAGGGAAAGCAGGAGAACCTCGTTCCTGTGAAAATCGCAGCCTATAGGGCTGGATTGCTAGCACCAAACAGGCTGATCCAATTCCTCAGACTTCAGGGCGTGAAGCAGAAATGTCAGTGGCTAAAGGTCATTGCTGTAAACCTCCCTCCCCTCAAAAAGTGAAAAAAACCCAAGAAGTACCCACCGTCCACAGGGAAACTGGCTAATTGGCTGTGAGTGGTCTGGCATGACATTAGCCCTCTGACTGGCTACCACAGTCCTCTTTTGTGAAAAGATGGTATGAGAGAATGTAGACAGATACCGTTGAGTCCCTGATCACAGTGAGTCTCAGGGTTAATAAACACACTTGGTCCTGTGTGATTTTTCTTCTGAAAAAGTCTAGGTTACAAGGACAAAATACATTTTACCTACTCTGCTAAAAGTTATTTTTGTTAAATTCAAACTGAAAAGCAGATTATGATTGAATACGTTGAAGAATAGAAAACATAACAATGTAAGTTTTAGTTATAAACCTTTGAGTATTTAATTGTGACTTACAGAAATTAACCTGAAAGGGAAGGAAGATAATGATGATGAAAGAATAGATATTCCTATACTGGGACTTCTCATTCTTCATAAACCAGACCAATGAAAATAAGGTTTTGTTTGATGAGTTAAACTCATCTATTTATTTTAGAGGCTGTGGGTGATCCATCGGTATTGAAACAGAAATAAAAATTATTTTGTTTAATATTTGAAACTAAAATAGTGGTTCTCCCTTTACATAAACACACCTTGAACAGAAGACAATAGAAGAAGACAAAGAGTCCTGCTGGCAAAGCTTTGGGCTCAATGGAACAACATCACTAACGTATATTAGCAACACATACCACTGCTGTACTGAGTGCTCGGTACAACACACCACACTATTAAAAAGAATTTGCCAAATATACCAAATGAATCTCAGAGAAGTTCTTTGCATTACCTAGAACAAGGCTAACAAATATTGAAATCTTTCATAAAAGGAGTCAATGATTTATATGTTTCCACAAGTTGCTATAGCCTGTGCTGATTAGTTTCCGCCAAAGAATCTTTCCCAGCTGCACCCAACAAAATCCTCAATGGACAACAGCCTCAAATTAACTTGAAAACATCTAATATTTTATTCATATATATTTTCCTTTGTAAATAATTGTGGACTTATTATTTTGTACCGCTGAGCAGACTAAAATAATGGGCATAATATAAAATCTATTGGGGAAGAGATATAATTTATATATACAACGTTCATGACGTTGTTAAGAATAAATCTTTCCAAGGATCATTCTCTCTTCCAAATATAAAACCTGCATAAACAACTTACACAAAACACTGGGAAGAGGAAACATCTCTAAAATTAGAGAAGCTAAATATTGAAGCTATAGGCAATTTATTATGAACATTAACTGCATAGATGCTAAATTAAATACATTATTCCACTTTTTTTTTAAAAAAATTTTTTTTTCAACGTTTATTTATTTTTGGGACAGAGAGAGACCGAGCATGAACGGGGGAGGGGCAGAGAGAGAGGGAGACACAGAACCGGAAACAGGCTCCAGGCTCTGAGCCATCAGCCCAGAGCCCGACGCGGGGCTCGAACTCACGGACTGTGAGATCGTGACCTGGCTGAAGTCGGACGCTTAACCGACTGCGCCACCCAGGCGCCCCATTATTCCACTTTTTAACACATAAGAAATGATGCTTGTATTTTGACTCTGCAGAACAGGAAGAAAAATGTTTTAGGGAATCTTATTTTAGACATTAAATTCTAAACCTTCTTCCTGTTATGTGTTTTTAGAATCACCTTTATTATTTGTGTGGTTGTAGGAGGTAACACAGATATCAATGATAGGTTGAATATATCAATTAGCTCCTATCAGGTGTTATGATCACATATAATTGTTAGGGTTTTTACAACATATTGAGAAAAACTCATCATAGGAAAAGTTCTGCAAGTCAAGTAAAAAATGTGTCAGGATTTTGCTTTAGAGGGTATATTTTTCCTATTTGGTTTAGTGGATTTTTGTGTGTGAGGAGAGTGGACTGGAAACAGCAGCACAAACACTTGGTGTACAACTCCAAACTATTATGTAATATGTTCACATATTAATTCCTTATATAGTACTTCTAAACACAGGAAAACATTTTGTGTGTGAGTGCATGTTTGCCAATATAAATAGGAGAAGGAGGGATAACCTCCTGGTAATTTTATTCAACACCTCTAAATTTACATAAAGTATCTGGATGGATGACATTCTTTTTTTGACTTTAAAACAGCATGAGAATGGGCTAATTTATTAGTAGTAATTTAAAGATTTTGAAATTTCCCCAAATCTTCTTCTAAATCTTATAAATTAAATTCACTCTTAAAGCTTTAGACATGTTTAGGGGGCATTCACTTTCAAATGTCCCCTCTCTGTAAGGAGAGCTTTCCTACTATTCTTCCTTTCTGATCTTATATGCTAATAAAATTCTGCCTGCTGCTCTAAAAAAAAAAAAAAAAAAAGCTTTAGACATGTTTATAGGTTTGCTTCAGCTCACATAAGAATATCTTCATATATGTATCTAAACTGTACAGTAGTTTGGTATCTATACACCACTTTATCTTTGCCATTATAAAGAATGTATTTATTAATACATGCAAACATCTCACAACATGTACATTTCTCCATATCTGTACATTTAGCAACATCACAAATCGCTAACTTTTGAAGTTATCACAAAAGTTAAAAATGAGTTTGAGACCATATTTTCTAGTTGCATCTTTTAAAAAGACATTAACCGGTTTCAAACAAATTAGCCAATAAACCAGATTTTCAATTGATAAAATTAAGTTATCTAATTTAGTAGTATCTAATTCTACTTAGTAAAGTAGATCATTACTTTTTATTTATAAAAATTTTAAGTCACTTTTTATGAAAATAAGAAAAAGGTTTTCTAGTTTATTATCAATTCAAAAACAATCTGAAGAAGATAAAACCTACAGAAATCAGAGTTATTTATATAAGCTTGTCTTATTATTTATCGGCATTACCACATAGGAATGCTACTTTGATTAATCTTTCAAAGCAGGGATTTCAGAAAATATTGTTAATTTCTGTATTACAAAAAAAGATAGGGAATTTCAATACCATATATTTTTATATAAGATAGTTCATCATAACACTTCTAAAAATTGAAGTATAAATTTAAAGAACCATGATGAGGGAAAAATAATAAATTAATAAAATAGCATTCAATTGTTATTTTCAAAGGTTAGAAGTAGTAAATTATTCTGAGAACAATCTGAGGGTTGATGGGGGTGGAAGGGAAGGGAGGGTGGGTTATGGGTACTGAGGAGGGCACCTGTTGGGATGAGCACTGGGTATTGTATGGAAACCAATTTGACAATAAATTTCACATTTAAAAAAGGGGGGGGAAGAAGTGGTAAATTATTTTTCCTACAAATAAGAAATGTTAACTGAACATTTTAATTATTAGACTACTTAGTCAACACTATGAAGCAATGGGTCAATCAACAATGACATGAATTTTTTTTTTTTTATGTGGTGTATGTTAGCACATAACAGGGGTGGAAACAAATCTGTGATCCTCATTCCTGGTCTTCATTCATTTAGTAGCATGTACTAAATGTGGCAAAGGAAGATTTGCTGGTGATGAACTCAGGATAAAATGAAAAAAATGTGAACCTTGACCTTTTTAACACTACTTAAAAATCAGAACCAGACCCATCAGCACACCCCCCCTCATTGCCGTCAGCCTAACACACTAGAAACCTGATCTCCCCCTCATCCGAGCAGAAAATACCCTCGTAAACTCGGAGCTAAGCAGCAAATGTCTGATGCCTCCTCTGTTGCCTGTTCTCTCCAGACCAAAAGTACAGAAAGATTTTAAGTAAAGTCAAACTTCATATGGTATTTAGAATTTACAACAATGTTGGATGTAAGGTGTATGTTTGAACTATTTCCTTTGCCTTGTTTTCAAATTTCATTTGCAAATCATAAGTAATATAAATTTTGACTGGACATGAGAAGAATGCTTGAATTTTTATTGCTGAAGCATAGAAATGCCATCATCTGTGCTCACCACATTCACACTCCTAAGTACCTCTCTCTTCACAGCATTATCATGTGAAATTGTCCAAAATATTCTAATTTCATCAGCCTGTGCTTACTATAGATATAGATTTCTTTCTGTAAGAAATATTTCTCAGCTGTGGGTTTCTTTATAGCCCTCTCTTCCTATATCGTCATTGATTATAGAATCTTTTATATTTTATATTTCCTTTTTAACTTCTCCAACCTGGTAGATTTGTAATAGTAGAAAAAGTCATAGAAAGATAACAACTATATGGTATAATGTCTAGTATACAACTGCATTTGTTTTTATTTCAAGGAAAAACAAATATGAGTGAAAAACCTGTTATCCTCTAGTTTTCAAATAGGAAAATGTGGAATAAAGCAAAAATGAGGTGAAATTTTACAACAGATTAAGGTAGGGTGATAAAATCCATGGGGGAAGAGGAGGAGATTAAATGACATTAAAAAATATCCAAGACTTCATTTGATTAAGTTTAATCTAATTATAAAAAGTCACTGCTCAGTTCCCAACCAAACAAGGAGACCTCAGAAGGTTTAACTAAAAAAGAAAAAAAAAAAAAAAGAACGAAAGAAAAAAGAAAAAAAAAGTTTGGTCAGAGGAGCAAAAATAATGCTGAATTAAAGCACTTGGAGGCCAATGGCTTTGAACCTGGGCTTCACCAGTCATTCCAACCAGCGAGGCCGTCTGCAGAGGTTTGGGTTCTCGTTTAACAGAGCCCTCATTGTTTCCAAGGCAGCTAGAAAAATGCTGCTTTATATCTCCTCACACCACAGGCTCCGTGCACAGCCCCGAGAAAAGGCGGCTGCTAGTGTACAATCCACAGGAAGAAAAAAAATGCATGGATATATACACAACCCCTAACCTCCTTACCACCACCCCCACCCATACAGAAAAACACATTTTTCTGCTATAAACTACCTCAAACTCAATTCCTGGCTCACAAACTGTGGTAAAGGATGTTATGGTGGTGCATAATTTATAACTGGAAATTTCTGATTCATGTGGGATTTGGGGCATTTCTTTGCCCTTTACCCATTGCCTCTCCATTTCCACCTCAAGCACGGGGAGGTGAAAGCCGTCAGGCAGTGGGGCCAATGCCATCAGGCAGTGAGGAGATAAACACTGCATTTTTGAGAGTGCAGTTATTCCACACCTGTTTAAAATGTTTATACAGTAATTAAAGATTAATGCTTATTCCAGACCAGATAAATATTAGACAGTGCATGTGTATATATACATATATGAATCTGCAATGCTGCAGAGAACAAAGATTTTATTGTATCAAGCTTATTTAGAGAAGGGTATATGCTTTAAAAAAGCCTAAGCTTCACAGAGTTTACATTACAGAGGGGAAAAAAGGCTTAAAAATGTTAAGTGGTTGGAGCTACTGAGTGCCATACAGAAAGCAGGTAGTAGTGAGTATGAGCTAATTCTGCCTCTAATCGTTCAGTTTTCTATTTATTAAAGGAGGGGGCTCAGTTTATTCCTGACTAGCTGTCAGTTCAATGGGTCAACTCTAACTTGCTTGCTAAAGTTCAACAAGTAAAGCCTGCTGAGACCATGACAAGGAAAATATTTAAGTGTTTTTTTTTAATTACTAACTATAACATACAGATTTTATTCTTAATTTTGAAAAGGCAAAGCAATAAACTGTTTTGGTTACTAGCTCTGGGCCATACTAGGGCCATACTACAGTATCATCATCCTCAGAAGACAGTAGAAAACCTACTATGTGAACAGAGACTGCACAACCTGTGGTGTTATACTCTGCCTAGGGCAATTCATGCTGCATGGTTAGGATGGTTTGGTAATGTTCTTTTCAGGAAGAAGAGAGCACCCAGCATACCACCTCACTGAATTATCACACACACACACACACACACACACACACACACACACACACACACACAGTTTTTAATACATTGATAGTTTTGTCAACTTTTTAATTAATACCAAAAAAGTTAATTAAAAAATCAGTGTTGTCTTTCAGTTTATGCAAAGATATGTTTCTGACAAATTGTATGGGTATATTCAGCCATATTTCCCAACTTACAATAATTTTACAGAATTCTATGTGTTCCCTTCTGATGATTTTCTGGTGAATGTATGGAAAAATCACTTTGAACTCAAAAGGGCTGGAATTTGTGACAAATTTTAAAGTTAAAATATTTACGCATTGCATTTTCTTATGGGGCACACTAATAGCGTCAAAATAAGGATTACTTTAAAAAGTGGTTAAATAAGTCTCATAAAATAATCTTAACATGTTTCCTACAAAAGTTTTCTCCCTTCTGAAATGTTAACAAAGATATTTTTACTATTATAGGGTAATACAAGCAATTAGGTAAGTTTTGTAGGTAACAATAGGGTTATACCTGACAGATTTGGGAGGGTTTGCGGACAAATATAGACGGAAATAATTTTGACCAGTCTAGAATCCATTCATCCGGATTTTACAACACTGTGCACTCAGACCACCAGAACACTGTACATTTTCATACCAGCCAGCTTACTGACACCCACTCCATTTGAAAATGTAAACCTGCAAGCCTTCTCTAAGTACTGCACAAGAAGGTGCCTACCACAAAGATTCCTAGAAACATGTGGACACATATCTTGGAGAATAAAAATGTAAGAGGAAATTTCCCTCTATTGCCTGAGTAATTTTGAATTATTAATAAGTATGGCTTTAGATGTTTCATAAAAATAAGTCAGCAAATCAAAGAAAATTCTGAGAAGACAAATCAGAATAAAAGTAAAATTGGCTTATGAAAATTTGAAGAAAACACACATTCTGTAATACTGATAACAGAAGGCAGAATGGAGGTGGGAGAAACATACTATCACCAATTAGCCCCTGTTACTGTAGGTGTCCCTGCACACATATGGGTAGATGTTTTCTCTCCCAGTGAGAGAGGTAGACCAAGCAGGGTCCTAAATGTTAACATGACCTCTCAATAGTTGTTCTGCAAGCAGATGTTTACCCATCAATTTATTCAGCCATCTATCCTAAATGAGTAATCAGGTAAGCTGGGAAACAGTTTTCTATATTAATAAATATGGGGTGAGTATACAGATGACCCAAGGAAAACAGCAATCATTTGAGGTGAATTACTTAGTTTCATAAAGTGAGTATACTTCATCACAAGATTGTCTCAAACCTGGGAACTAAAAATGATGTAAGGAAATTGAGAACACTATTTTGCAGAGCACCGAGATGGGCATTTATATATTCCTCACTTCATTTAATAATTTTAGGGGTGCCTGGGTGGCGCAGTCGGTTAAGCGTCCGACTTCAGCTCAGGTCACAATCTCGTGGTCCGTGAGTTCAAGCCCCGCGTCAGGCTCTGGGCTGATGGCTCAGAGCCTGGAGCCTGTTTCCGATTCTGTGTCTCCCTTTCTCTCTGCCCCTCCCCCGTTCATGCTCTGTCTCTCTCTGTCCCAAAAATAAAATAAAACGTTGAAAAAAAATAATTTTAAAGATTCTTTGAGTAAAAGACTTACAGATGATGAAATTTATCTCAAAGGTGTCAAAAGGGGCAGAGTTGGGATTCATTCCTAAATCTCTGAATTAAGTTTAGGCCTCCTCTTTCCAGTACACTCTGGTACAAAGGTTACAAATGAATGTTTAGTAGTATCCAAGTAAAAGGGCTGAATAATTCAGAATCTAAAAAGCAGTATTTATATGTTACTTGAAATAAGGAGTACAGAGTTACAACCTTCTAGTTATAAGGTAAATAAGTATAGTGACGCAATATACAACATGATGACCATTAACAGAGCTGCATGGTACATTTGAAAGTTATAAAGAAAGTAGATCTTAAAAGTTCTCATCTCACATACATACACACAAATAAAAACCTTTCTTTCCTTTTTATTTTTATCTATACGAGGTAATAGATGTTACTTAAACTTGGGGTAATCATTTTGCAATATACATGAGTCAAGTCATTATGCTGTATACCTTAAACTTACACAGTGCTGTATGTCAATTACATTTCAATAAAATACAAAAAGAAATCGAAGTAGGATCTTTATGCAAATTTTAAGTTTAAAATGTTCATTTTAAATTAACAACTCATGATTTTTACCTACTTTTCTCCTAAAAATGATTTCAGACATGTTTAATGTGAATGACTAAATTCAAATAACAACCTGAAATGGAAGTATTAAATGAGATCTGAAATCATATTGTGTCAGTTGGAAGAAAAAACGGACATCAAGCTTCCTTTAGTCTGTAAGTGGATAATGCAACTGAAAGCAAGAAGGGAGCCCCACTGGGTTATGTAGTTCATTCTGTTTGAATAAAAGGGAAGTACTACTTCTTCAGGAATGCTTTTCTCTGGCAAGGGGTACATGAATTCTTATACATGGACACTGAGTAACACAACTGGGAATGTTTTCAAAGGTGTCTTTGGAGATGCTAAACTGTTCTAGTTCTTGTCCTTTGTTTTTCTAAATAGAACCCCCAAATAAAAGGCAAAGGCATACACACATCACAACTTAGGACAGACTATTCAGGTGGGGGGAGATAGTGAAAATGTGGTTTAGGTATGTTTCTCTAGGGTGATCTAATTTGAGGCAGAGAGACGGTATATATAGCAAAGAAGAGGTTGGCATGGTGTCATGCTTTTAACAGCAATGATTTCAGACTTGCTTTTGGCAGAAGCTGGGGAGGGCTGTCAAGATCTTGCTCCCTGGTGAATGTCTGGTATGTGGGCATTCTGAATTGTCGATCTGTGTGAGAGCCACAGCTTTTAGATGTTCACGCAGTAACATTTCTGACATGGTTAGGAATGCTGAAAAATCTGGGACCATCTTACCCCTGCTTGTCAGCAGGGCAGGAAAGTAGAATGAAATGCTTATGGGCAGAAAATAAATTTTAATGTTAAAAAAAATAAAAAGCTAAGAACCTACAGAAAAAGAAATCACAGAATCCAGTGTGTGGAACCACACTGTGGGACGGAGACAATCTTGTCCTGAAACATTTAGTGGGCTATTTCCCCATTCAATCTTTAGAGGACACCTGCTAACGACAAAAGGTTTCTGTCCTCCGACTACCTCCCTATTTTTCCTCCTGGTGTGCTATGGTCATAAGCATAGGCAGACTGTTTTCTCAGGATGTTTCCATAAAGCTTGGCATAGGGGAGGCAGCCACTGGGAGGTGTATGCCATGGTGCTGTAGGTTATGGTAGTCTCTAATTATGCTTGTCCACCACCAGCTGCCCACAGAGGAAGTGGTGCCTACTCTCTCTCACAGGTGGGGAGGAGCAGGTCACATCTGGTACCTGCTTTTCTGGGTAGAGGGGAGAATAAGGTCATGACAAGCAGCCAGACTCCACTGTGTTTCTGCCAACATGCTGTCTTTTGGCACTTGACTTGAAAGATTTAATTCAATGGCCACTCCATAGGGTTTATCTGCAGAAATAAACAGTGAAATCAATGCCAGTTTCTTTCAGCCCCTCTTGCTCCTCAGTGTGGGATGAGAACCCTGTTACTGTTATGACAGATTTGTATATAAAGCTAGGACACATCTGCCATTGTACATGATAGAGAAGAGCTAAGGATGAGCACTTCAACCAGCTTGTACTTTCAGTGATGACTATGCACTCAGCTCTTAGAAGCGGAATATATGCTGGTGCTAATGGATCCACAATCTCAGTCTTTCTCCCCCCTTCCCTGCCTCCACATATACATAACACAGCTGCAAAGCAATCCCCAAATCATCATTGGGGCTCTTTGCTGTGATAGAGGAAGCCAGATTGGCTGTGTGTACAACCCCAGTACATTTTGTCTTTTAAGAGGAGGAAATATACTTCAGTGCCAGTTACCTTGAGATATTTTTATTTATTGAAAAAAATTTTAATGTTTATTTATTTTTGAGAGAGAGAGAGATATACGTGAGCAGGGGAGGGGCAGAGAGAGAGAGAGACAGAGACAGAGTGTGAGTGCGGGAGGGGCAAGAGAGAGGGAGACACAGAATCCAAAGGAGGTTCCAGACTCTGAGCTGTCAGCACAGAACCCAACACGGGGCTCAAACCCATGAACTGTGAGATCATGACGTGAGCCAAAGTTGAACGCTTAACCAACTGAGTCACTCAGGTGCCCCGAGATAAATATTTTTAAATATCCCTTTACTTACACATACTCCTTTTAATAGAATCATTATTTTTGTTATACCCAGGACACACCTATGAAATTTAAGAAGTCATTTAGGAATAGTATTCAAAACAAATGTGAAACATACATAATTATTTAAATTAAACCATATCAATAGTTTTCTTTTTCTTTTTTTTTTAATTTTTTTTTTCAACATTTATTTATTTTTGGGACAGAGAGAGACAGAGCATGAACGGGGGAGGGGCAGAGAGAGAGGGAGACACAGAATCGGAAACAGGCTCCAGGCTCTGAGCAGTCAGCCCAGAGCCCGACGCGGGGCTCGAACTCACGGACCGCAAGATCGTGACCTGGCTGATGTCGGACGCTTAACCGACTGCGCCACCCAGGCGCCCCTAGTTTTATTTTTCTATATATCACCTCTGTAGAAGGCACACATGATAAATTTTACCAATGGTATGTATGTAAGCAAAAATAAACATGAATAGGGCCTGGGGAACTGAAAACATCACTTATGCCATATGCTGGAAAAATGAATGTCGGAGTCAGTCGCAGACAGTGACTATTTTCCATACAAAACAAATTCAGGTTTGGGTGGCTTCCCCTAATGAGAGAGTAAATACCTAATCTTCTCCAAACTAAATGCAGCCATTCATATGCCTATCCCCTACCCCACACACTTAAACTATTATCTAATTACACAGTGAACATCCAGAAGGGGAGTTACCAAGCACCATGGGTTAAGAAAGGGCTGGCCAGCAAAGGGGTGGAGGGAAAGGGGAGAACTCACTGGAAACCCTCCAGCTGGGGCCTGTTTGTGACTTCTTGGCCTCACTGTTTGAGACTTTCTGGCATTTTTATTGCCTGTTGTCTCAGTGATAATGTGCAAGCATAGAGATATATTAAAACCCTAAGTAAATATATTCAAAGAGAGAAAAAGAATAGGTCATTAGAGAAAAGAGCAGAAGAACGTTAATTTTGAAGTAACACATATAGAGAATGCAATATTTTAATTTTTAAAATTGCCATAAAAATGTAAGTTAAGGCTATTATTATTTCAATTGAGGGCTTTGGGGAGCACAGACAAATAAATTATAAATGACATTCCATGAAATGAAACACTGAAAGAAACCTTTGGTAAGCTGGACTTTTCTTATCCCTTTTTTCAGAATTATTTCTTCATGAAATTCTGAAGGACGAATCTATGAATTTTATAAAAGAAAAGCACAGCTTCCTTCATTTCAGATATATTTGTTCTACGCTAAATACAACAAAATTGTGGCTCTAAGCTGCTATTGCTAACAATAAGGAAAGCCAATTATGATGTATTCTTATAAGGATTTAAAAAAATAGTTACAAAACAGCTCAATTCTTTTCTTATTAGTCACATAATACTTTCTACAAGAACATAGTCCAGACTAAGATTAACAACATGGCAAGCTGCTTGCCATTTTTTCCCTTTTTTTTTTTCTCTGAATGGGAACAAATACATGACATTGATATTCAAGCCAGGCAGTCCAGATGTGCTGGCAACTTTGTCCTTCTGTGTGATGCAGTGACTACCTTTAGGTACCAGATTATTTAATGGGCAAATGAAGTACTTAATTCTAACTTCTAGCCAGCAGAGCATACTCCCTCTCTGATGACTGGACAATTGTCTTCCCAGATCCTTTTCACAAAATAATCTCTCCCTTGCCTATTGTTCTATATTTTCCACTTATTGCTGTCTGTCTCTGACAGTGGACAACAATGCCCTCGGTGTGGCCTACAGCATCCAGCCCACTGTTGGCCCACAGCATAAATGCTGGCCTATATGCAGTACTGAGCTACTGAGGACATCCGCCAGGCTGCTGGCAGGATTATCTTATTTTTCAAAAAGGCAAAAGATTATACTCTAACTATAAAAATTCAATCCATATTAATGATAATATTTCAATACTTTTATTTATATTCTTTCACCTACGACATGCATGATGTGTGATATATATGCTTAATAACCAAAAGAAGTGATGACTAATACTTTATGGAAAGGTTGAAGATGAAATGAACACATTGGTTTGTAATTAGACTGTTTAAAAAAAGATTTCCCCAGTGGCTCTGTCAGAATTTACTCTTTATGCAGGGATATGATAGTCCTACGAATAAAACAGCCTGCATTTGCTAGCTGTATGTGACAACATCCAAAAGGGGTACAATATATCACCAAAACAGCTCACAAACTGGCTAGTCACATTATTTATTACGAGCCACACATGTGACAAATTATTTAACTCAGTTGATCCTAATAAGTCAAAGAGCAAGCAATTAGCTAACTCAGTCAGAGGGCTGTTTGTGGCAATTTATAGATGCGCTCAAGCTGTCCCAGCACTTCAAAGCCCCATTAAGGGGAAACCTTTTAATGACTCACTTGAGATGACAAGTATTACACAGCACATATGGCAGCCAAGAATTTGGCAGCCTATTCTGTTACACTCGGCCTCCCCGCCAGCCCGCCCCCTATCTCCAACAGCTGTTTACGTGTTTTCAGTCTGTGCTTTGCTGTTGTAAGCAGACACAGTGCTGCAGAATCAGGCAACACAATGTTTTCAAGAGCAACAAGTGGCATCAGATTCTTGCATCACACAGGTTTCTGGAAACTGCTAAAATCCCCACACTTTTATGAGTCTGGGTGAGTTATTTCACAGGGGAGGAAAGACAGAGAGACATGGATCGTGAGGGACAGCCCCGGTAACTTTAGGCAAATTGCTTATTCCCATCCTGTGTCTTTATATGAAAAATGAAGACAAGAAAAACCTACCTTACAGAGGTGCGGGAGAATGGACTGACTGAAGGCTGGGCTGACGCTTTGAAGATGAAAAGGGAAGTTGTCAGGATGGTTATTCTTTATCCCAACATGAACTGTGTGGGTCAGAGGTTGTTCTGCATCCTGACCTACTCCTACCACTTTTCCTTAAGACAATTTTCACTTGGGCTACATCCACATCCACATGCTTAATTCCATTGCCAGCCATCCTGCCCCACCTTTGGAAGAAGAGTGCAATGCCACAACTCAACCATTCAATAAAGGAATGGAATTTTGAGCAACGACTTCCCAGCCTACATTGGGGCCACTTGTTCCCTGGAAACAGGGCACACAACAAGTTTAGACACTCAGAAATGAAATACCAGCTGACACTCTCAATATTCAGGCAGTACTGAGGAAATAAGCACTGAGGGAAAAGTACTGAAAAGGCTGAAGATGTTTACTATGTAAAAAGCTGAGAGACCTCAACAACAAAGCAGCATACTTATTTTTAAGTGATAACGGTCGTCCTTCTTTATCTGTGGTTTCAGGTACCTCAGTAAGGCCAGTCTGGTGAAAGACCAGCTTAATGGATGAGAGCAGCTGGTGACAGGAGGAAAGCACAACACGCTACCTCATTTGGAGGGGCCACAGTATGTGGAGAAAAGGCAAGTGTCAACCTCTTTCAAAGTACCAACATCCATGAGAACTCAATTAAATCCTGTGACACCATATACTCCCTTTATTCATATGAAACAATCAATTGATTGTGCTTTTGTGTTCCCTGCCAGCCACAGCTGTACTGGAGCCAGTATGTAACTACAGCTTGCAGGAGGCAAATGCAACAACAGGAGGAAGGGAAACCATGGTCTGTCATAGGGCACGAAGTGTGCCAACCCACAGTGGATAGGAAAGCCACCAAGCCTGCCATGCTAACAGTCACTCTGTTCTTGATTCCAGTTTTTCACTTTGGCCCACCAGAATTTCAGGTTTGTTATTCTGATTATACAGAAAATCTCCCAGAACAAACGTGAAGTTGAAGAGGTGACAGAGCAAGAAGAGCGAAGAGGTGGACATTTCTTTTGTAGTTGCAATTTAAACTTTCAAAACTTCCTGCTAATACACCTCAGCAAAAAGGGAGTCACCTCATATTTAACTCCTAACAAAATCCTGCTTATTATGGGGCAGCCTCTCAGTCATATTATTTTGAACACCAAAGTACTATATTGGGGTGGCTGAGCGAGAGGGAAGACATGTTAATTAAACATCAATCGATCCTAGTTTCCATGCTTCAAGGGGCCATGAAAGAATCTGTTTTAAAAAAGCAGTAAAAAAATAGCTGTAATTATTGCAAGTATGACCTCATAGTTATGAGTTTGATGTCAACAATACTTTAGAAAGCACTTTAAAATGCTATACTAGGGATGGGGAGCCTGACTCTCTCTCTCTCTCTCTCTCTCTCCATGCAATGAATCCATGCATCTCATCTCCATGCAATGAATGAAATAGTACATGTCCTCATGTTATGCACTAAAGACTTGGGGCTTGGGATAGACCTTCTTCCTCTGGCAGCACCAGCAATGAATTCAAAAGCCCTTGGATGAACAGCATGTGCTCTGAAAGACAGATGACTCAAGGAGGTATCAAAGATGTGTCCAAGGATATTGAATAAAATCATTTTATAAAATATGAGTAGAAAGAACCCCCACTATTTCTAAGCATTCAGTTATTTAAAGGATGTGTATATATGCTTAGTAAATTGAACACTTAGAGTCATTTGGTCATTTTGTCCACATCCCTAAATGTTTTTTTTTTTAATCTTTATTTATTTTTGAGAGAGAGACAGAGTGTGAGCAGGGGAGGAGCAGAGAGGGAGACACAGAATCCGAAGCAGGATCCAGGCCCCGAGCTGTTAGCACAGAGCCCAACACGGGGCTCGAACTCACGAACCGTGAGATCATGACCTGAGCCAAAGTCAGAGGCTCAACTGACTGAGTCACCCAGGCGTCCCAGCCTAAATGTTTAATTATCCAGTTCGTTTAGAACATTTTTTGTTCTTCTCTGGAAAATATGTGACTGCCTCATTTGAGGTTACTTATTCTTGGATACATATAATCCAAAATAAAAAGAATATAAAACTGTAAAATAGTATAAGAATATCCAAAAAATTCCATTAAAAAAACTCTTTCAAACTAATGAATTTGAAATAATTTAAAAGAATATCAATTTTGATGTTTGTGATTCAGATTTTAGTTACAAAAAATATTGGTATACATTTTATTTAACCAAGTATGTTTCATTTCCCCTCTTTTTAAAATTTACATATGTATGCATAAAGTCTGGAAAAATATGTACCAACACAATCTCTGAGTTTCAGGTTTAAAATGATTTTTAAATGTATATAAATGCCATGGGATACATTATAAAAATATTTTAGTCAATTAAAACACACACATGCACACGCACACCCATGCACACAAAATAAAACCCATGGCCCTCTATTACTCTCTCAAAACAACTGAAAAACAGAATTATACAGGTAGATTGGAAATCTTACAAAATTTCAGGGTATAGAATCTTTACTACTATTTTTAAAGTACTATATTATATCTCAAGATGCTCAATGTGTTTTTTCTTATAGTATTGCCAAATATCTTCACAATTTCTATTTGCCAAATATTATGTCAAGTAAACTTGACAAAGTCAAATTTGCTTAAAATAAGAACAACATATTGTTAATCTCATGCTTTAAAATATGTACTCAAAATAACCTATGCAATATTTTATTTTATCTTCATTTAAAAAAAGTACAGATAATGTGATGTTCGTAAGTTTGAAGATATGGTCTGTTTCTGTTATGCTCTGGAGCTGAAGGTGATAAGAAAAAAAGGTTTTCAAAAGGAAACATAAAAGAGACCATTTATTGACTTATATAATCTTTAACTTAAGAATGTAATCCTCAGGATATAATAAATAGACTCTGAAAATGACTGTGATAATTTGTTAAAGAAACAAACCTATGGCTAGGTTATGGGGAGGCTGCTGTGTCAGGCTGCTAGAAAGTAGAGGCGGTTGGGAGTTTAAGACCTACGTTCACGCCTGGCTTTTGGACAGTTCCTGAACTTCTGTGATCTTTATCTCTCGCACTTAACATGGGAATAATAGTACCAACTAGTGCTATCCTGAAGACTGATTAAATGAGGTTACTCATAGGAGAGCTTTCCAAAACCTCTAATATACAATATAAACATTAGGTATCATTACTGTTATTCCTGTTTGTTTATTCAACAAACTTTTACTTACAATATACCATGAGATCAAATTCTTCCCTTCTTTATTTCTGGTGAAAACTAAGGTGATTAATTTTCATGTGTACAGAGATTCTCTGATCATCTCTATTATCCCTGCCCACACAGAACAAACCAGGAAAAAGAGATGTTGTAGGAACAAATACCTTGGGGAAGGAACACTATGGCTAAAATGCCAGTGTAACAGAACTTTCTGCTATTACTGTGTATCAGAGCCACCAGTCCTCAGAATTACAGAAATGAGTAGCCTCAAGCTTTGGTTTTGTACCTATTGATGACCAGCGGGGTGGGTCTTCTCTTTTTCCTTCAGGGTCACCTCAGAGAAGGCCCACTGCTGAAGCTGACATACTATCCACCTCTGTGGTGGAGGAACTGCATTCACCTAACTTTTCCTAAGCCTCACATTCAGATCCACAGAAGAGTGGTCTCAGTTTGCAGTATATGCCCAGATGTTCAGCAGAACGGATGGAAAAAATTAAGGGCCTAAAAAAGAGTGAGGCTTGAAAGCACACCTTCTTTTGTCAAGTTGTCCATTATCCTCTTTTGACCTTGGATATCTACATAAAAGCACTTTTTGGAGCGAAAAAATTTAAGACCTATCCAACATGGGTCATTTGTAATCTTAATCTACTGGGAGAGATTTAAAGACTAAAATGGCTGGCAGGTGCACTGTTTCATTGGCCACCTGGCACAACAGATCTTTACCACGTATATTCCGGGATGTGGATTTTAGAGAAATTTCACTTTTTTTTTTGAGAAATGCTTCCTCCAGGGAGTAAAATTATACAATTATTATAGATTTAAAGTTATAAGATCTATATGCAAAGTCCTTTGCTCTTTGAAGCAAATTATCACGATTTAGATGCCAGCCACATCCACTTGCTCTCTTATATGACTGGACCATGTAACTGGGTAACGTCCTGCTCCAAGTATCTATAATGTGATGTTCAGCTATAACATCTATAACACATACTCCCAGTATCTATAATACTACTATAATATCTATAGCGCATACTTGTGTGCAGAATTATCTCTTTAAAAAGTCCTCATGTAGCTAGCTCTGTAAAACAATCTACATCAGTTTGCTGTTCAGGGACATTCTTCCATTTTTACAACCATGGGTGTTCTAAGGGATGATGTGATGCGTTAACCCTCAAGAACATAACCAGCAACCCCAGGGGAATTCTTGGCTCTGCACATGTACTCCATTTTGTACAGATATAGACATGTGACATCCAGTCCTGTGGGGTTATGCTCTAACATTTCTACTGGCCACACAAAACTTTGTGTGAAAAAGTAAGTTGCATTCACAAAAGTGTGAGAAAGGTGAGATGAGAAATGCCAATGTACATGTTAATGTTCTTAACAGATATTATTTAATCCCTAGAAATGTGAATTTCAGTATAAATAAACCCAGTGCACTTTCTGCAGAATCTAGTGGAGAACCACGTAAATAGATACGTGAAAAATAGCATTTAGAAATACAATTTATAAGACTCGAAAAGAGAGAATATATTCCCAATAGATAGATACTCAAGTGAGCAAATGATAGAAAGTGGGGTATGTAACAGTCCTAACTTTTTTAAACATACCCAGGCCTAAAGCTGTCATCACACTCACCACTGCTTATTGTGATTGATCTCACTGAGCATGTCCAGTGACCATGTAAGGTCAGAGGCTGCAGTGTATTCATTTTGTTACCCATCCCCAGCAAAACAATGAATTCTCAATAAATGGGTGGTATTCGGTAAATACTTGTTAAATAAATTAGTAAAAAAAGTTGTGAATAAAGAAAAATGAAAAAAGAATTCAAGGATTATTTCTAAAATCTAGTTATGGACATAGAAAATATAAGAATTAACTGGGTATTTCTATTTAAAAAGGTATTGGGTACAAAATATAGAAAAATATTTAGATATAAGTGAGAAGGACAACTTGACTGCAAGAGGGGCAAACCACTAAAAAGGTCACCAAGGAAAGTGGCTGAGTTTCTCAGAATTGTCAGAAATCTTTCTAAAGTATACCTGCAGAGTTTGAATACTGACCGAAGGTATTCTAATATATTATTATTATTGCAAATAAGGAAGCAAGCTGGCTGGGCGAGTACACTTAAAGTGAACCCAGAATTATGAATAAATGTAGGCATTTTTACGTTGCCTACAGAAATGTAAATAAAACGTAAAAGATATTTCTTCAAGAAAGAAATGTATTCATCTTTCTCTTCATGTTAGTCAAGTTTTTTATACTGAGGTAACATAGAGAAGTTCCTTTCACTATAGATTTTCTCTTACTTTTACTTCTCTGTGCTTAAGTAGTAGAAAACCCAGTACTTTATGACAGATTGATCTACTAACTTGCCAGGGCAAGCACAGGAGAGATGGTTTCAGTTGATCAATCTGGAAATGGGCTGCATGTCTAAGACATCTCTTAACACTTTCCTTCATGTAGTGAGTTCTGATCTAGGCATTATGCATGAGACACAAAAGAGTGCTCTAAGAGGTGGCAAGTTCTATAGGTACTGGCAGTCTAGCCTTTCTAGGTGACAAAAAGTAGATCCTGGTTCTGTAACGAAAGGGCCTGGGGAGGCACTACTCATTTTGCTTCACGAACATACAACCTCATTCCACACCTGAGATATGGAAGAGCTCTTTGATAAACATGAAGAGGGATAAACATGAAGAGGGATAAACATGAAGAACTAATTCATTAGTTCTATTACCTGACAAATATTTGAGTTGTTATGTATAACAGTAAGTAATGATGTATTTTCTTAAATAGCACTTGTATTACAGGGTAGTAAGGCAGAGTCTGAAAATAAAAAGGAAGGGAAAGAAAGTTTATGAAAGTATTTTATTGTTATAAGAAAAAAATTTAAAAGTAATTGGGCTAAGTTGGGGCTTACTATTCTTATTTTACCCAATATTGCCTAGTAACCTTCCTTTACCTAGTATTGCAAGCATACTGCTTTGTTTCCTAGCCATTTCAGTTAATATCCAAACAGCTGCTAGAGTTGATTATTTCTGCCAAAGTAACCAGAAAGTATGCACTAACATGGTTATCTTTCAAAGCAAAGATTGAAGGCAAAATGGTTGTTTCAATATTTTCCCAATTACAACCAAATTCCGTTAATATACTTAGACAATCACTAGAAACAAAGATAATTCCAGCAACAGAAACAACGCCCCACATCCGGTTGGAAATCTCAGTCACTATCTACCCATGACAAGGTGTCTGTGTATTCTGATGGACACTGAAATTAAAAAGTAGATACATATCCCTATTAGGTAGTGACAGTACTTAATAGAAAAATTAAACTAGGAAGGAAGGATATAAATTGTTGATGAGATATGATAGCAGAAATCAAATGGGAAGAAACAATAAAAACATTCTATTATCTTGACAATTTTAGACTGAACCAAAGGTAAAATAATTCCTGAAGTATATTTCCTAGATGCAAAATGATGAATTTTTAGAAATGGGTGCTCTTCTCAGTAAAGAAGGCATTCATCTATTAAAAAAAAAAAAACAACTAGGCAGGAGGAAAAGGCAGGGAGGGCATTAAGAAATCAAATAGGCTGAACTTATTGGAGAAGCAGCCTTTTCCTGCAGAACTAGAACCAGTGATACAGAAACTAACCTTGGCACGTATATCCAGAACATGGAAGAAGTGAGTAAGGAGATGAAACAAAAACAAAGAGAAGCTATAATACTCTATACTACATTTTAAACTATTTGCAGACAAGCTCCTGTTTTGAAATCAAACTTGTAAGAACAGATATTTTTAAAAATCATTAAGTAATTTTTAAAAAAGAAACTGAGATTGAAAATTAAAATGGCTTACTTTCTAGGCAAAAAGCAGGGTGAATATAGGTTTAAGTAAAGCAATTTCAAATAAATTCCTAAAGTACATCATCATAAATCTCTGCCATGTAGCCTTGCAAGGGCAACAGTGACTAGTCAAAAGAAGTGACTCTGAAGAGACAATGAGTTCTCCTTAAAACTTCAAAGATTTGATTAAAATAAGAGCCACATAAATGAGACAAATTTATCTACTGAAAATGGACTGTTCTGTTTTTCAGTAAACCTCTCATCTCTCATCTCATTGTTTCAGCAGGACGGCTCCAACTCTCATCCCAGAAATCCTACTGAGTTTACTGGAAATAACAGGATTCAGATTACTCAAATGGTCAAGAGCATCTGCTTTCCTGCAAGATGCACAGCAGGATGAAGCAAAAGACATCATTCAAGACCTGGCAAGTCGACCAACAGTCTGACAGAGATCTGGCAAGGATTGTAAGTAGAAGGAAGCCTACATACTTTCAAGAATCACAGAGAAAGAGCAGTGTGATTCGAAGTCTTGCAGCTATAGAAAAAGTTAATAGAGTCTTTTCCCAGATAAGGTCCTATGTCAAGGAACCTTCATCCACAAAAGATCATCAAAATGATTATTTTTGAACACACACATAAGTAGGTTTATTTATGGTGAGTATTTTATTTTTAGAACTTCTTTTCTAAATCAACCAAGGAAGGCATTGGTTTAAAAACATGGGGTGGCATTTTCAAACTGGAACATACAGTTTATGCTGTCTAAATTAAGCATATTTACCAGGCAGCAGGGGGATGAGAATTCTTTACAATCCTTGGTCCCTCAAAACTGGAGGAAGAGAAAATCCCTGCACAGTACTCTCAAGTGAGGTTGACCAAGGAGCTATTGAATTGTTGTTCTTGTTGCTGTTGTTTGTAGAGATACAATATTACTTAGAAATACAAATGTTGGTTATAACTAAAATCATCCTCCATTTAGTTTAGCATGTATGAGGATGCACATGTATGTGTGTACATGAGCGCATACACATATATTCAAATATTAATAAAAGGCTGGAATGAAATAGACCAAATATAATCAGAAGTGCTCTTTTGGTGCTCTTAGGATAGGATGACAAGTTGACAAAAGTTTCATATTTTGCAACTAGAATGATTGTGACTCAGGATCACTTAGAAAGAAGGAGAAATAATGAAATGAAAAAACTCCACATTTGGACTTAGGAAGGAAATAAAAACTCTAAAATTCAATCTTAAACTCAATGCAGTTAGCAATACCTGGCAAGTGACCTACAGTCAGAATCAGTGATCAAGAGAATCCTAACACAGTTTTTTGTTTCTGATTACTTGATAAGCATGGCTTATAAATATGGCTACAGATAGGATCTTAAAATTCTGTGGCTCTTGAATTCGTTATCTGATGATATCCAAGAATAGATTTATAAGGACAAGGCAATACAACATAACAGAAAAAAGTATGGGTTTTATCCAATTCAGAATTCCTTTGTTTTTACAGTTATATGCCTTAGAGCTTAGCTCCATTTTTTTCATCTGCAGAAAAAAAGAGTTAATAATATATATCATGCATGCACTTGTGAAGATTAAACACACAGTATAATGAATTAGCCTGGTTCATAGTAGCTCATAAAATAGTAGCTATGCTGGCAGTAGCAGTACAAGCCATTACCAAGAGAAAAAGGTCACTCTTTTTACACATATGCAATTTATGACATTAAAGATAAACACAGGAATTTAAGAAACAAAACAGATGAACATATGGAAAAAGGGGGAAAAAAGAGAGGGAAACAAACCACAAGAGACTCTTAAAGATAGAGAACAAACAGGGGTGATGGAGAGAGGTAGGTGGGAGATGGGCTACATGGGTGATGGGTATCAGGGAAGGCACTTATTGTGATGAGCACTGGGTATTGTATGTTAAGTGATGAGTCATTGAATTCTACTCCTGAAATGAATATTTCACTGTATATTAACTAAAATTTAGCTACAATAAAATAAAATAAATAAAATAAATACATGCACTAGACCTTTTTTCTTAAAAAATATAATTTTATGAATTAGTCACAATTTTTTATTGGTCTATTTTTTTATATATAATCAATGGACTTGATTTTTATCATTTTTTAAAGTTTACTTATTTATTTGTGAGAGAGGCAGACAGTGCAAGTGGGGGAGGCACAGAGAGACGGAGAAAGAGAATCCCAAGCAGGCTCCCTGCTGGTGCAGAGCCCAAAGCAGGGTCTGAACTCATAAAACTGTGAGATCATGACCTGAGCCTAAACCAAGAGTTGCTTAACTGACTGAGCCACCCAGGCACCCCTAATCACTAGATTTTAAAAGTTAGTAATTGGGGCACACGGGTGGCTTAGTCAATTAAGCATCTGACTTGGCTTCAGTTCATGGTTTTGAGCCCTGCTTTGGGGTCTTCAGTGATAGTGGAGAGCCTGCCTGGGATTCTGTCTCTCCCTCTCTGCCCCTTCCCAAAGTGCATGTGTGCTCAGGCTCTCTCTCTCTCTCAAAATAAACTTAAAAAAAAAAAGCTTAAAAAAGTTAGTAATAAAAAGAAGTAAAATAAAACACAAATTAAATATCTTAAAGACTAATTTAAATAACAAAATGATTTTTCTACATCTATTACAAAATAGATTTTGAAAGCTTCTAGAAAGGCTCACAGATATATCATCTATTTACTCTAATACCCTGTCTTAATGAAAAAATTTAGGTGAATCTTTAACTCACATAGACACAGATTAAGGAACAGAGATGCAACTAAAAGTCAGCACCCAGAGACTTTTCTTCCTACCTAGATATGTACAAATTATTTTGCATATTAAGCCAAATTATTTAAAAAATTTCATTAAAATATTAATATTTATATTTTAATGTTAATTTAATTTAAACATCAAATATACCAAAAAACACTTTGATCTCATATGTTTTAAGTTCTTATTACCAAAACAAAATTTATAACACTCAAGTACATTATTACATGTCTATTTAATCAAAACTAAATATTCTTCAATTACCTATGTAATATTTAGCATGCAATTTCCAACTAGTGCAGATTTTGGTATAATGGAATTATAATTAGAGCAAGAGGTTCAATTTATGGAAAAGGCCATGATCGACCTGCGCATGGGAATGTGAATCACACAGTCATTGTCCTTCTATCCCTTGCATCTTACTTTTCTCACCAACTGGTCCCAAGTACCCAATCAAATATCTATGTGAAAATCAGATCCAGACAACCATTTATGAAACTTACATAGTTGAGAACTTCCTTTATAAAATTATAAAGAACAAAAAAACACTGCCAACAAAGGAAAATGTGACATAAGAGCAATTTATATATAACTCAAATCGTCAATATTTAATAAAAAGCACAAATTCCAGAGTCCTGGGGAGGAAATGATGTAGCGTCAACCAGGGAAAGCCTACAAATAGGACTGGTAGTCAGTTATGTCTTCACCAAAGTGGCATTTTTGCCAATAAGACTCTTGGCAGCCCTTAGGGGGCTAAGCTAGTACAATTTACCAAATATGGTGGGGAATGTGAAAACATCACAGATATTAGCATTTATTTTTGAGGCTAACATAATGCAGTCCACAGGCTTGCCATCAGAGCCTGCAGCCACTAAGTGATAACTGAAGCAGTGGAATGCAAATAATCCATTGGTTCACATTAGTGTCACGCTCATTTGTAAATGTTCTCAGTCCCCTTCTGGCCCTTAGGGTACCTCACTTGCTTTTTAGGGGCATAACTCATGGGCAGTATATTTAAAAAGGAGTTAAATTGTGAGAGCACCAGCTAGCAATGATTTACTCATTAAAAAGTGCATTAGGCTACAGTGCCCTGAGTCGTTTGACCTTGTAGCTGATCACTTCTAAATTGCTTGAAAAGAAGTTAGTTATTTACCTACTGGCAGTGGCCCAAGATTTATCTATTTCAGGCTACAAAGTTCTATCATTTATCAGTAAGCTCCCCACTCAATGTTGAATTCTGAAATGCTGATTTAACTATAGGAGGAAACTATGTTGAAACAAGTGAAAAATGAATATAGAACTCTGATAAAACAGGAAATATTTAAGAAATCTGGCACCTCTCCTCAGAGAAGTTAAAAGGACGTTGCAGATAATTTATGGATTTAAGGGGATAAAGCCCTTGTCATAAAGAAATAGGGTCAGAAGGCCCTGAGCACTTGACCCAGACACGCCATATTGGACTTCTGATTCTGGAAAAGAGCAAAACTCTGTAATTTATTAGAAAAACCTGCATGGAAATTAATTTACAGCCTAGTTATCTCCATGCGACAGAGATAAATATAATTATTTCTCATTCTGAAGTTGAAAAAGGAAAGCTATCTTAGAATAAGTGGATTCTCCCACTCATTCTCTTTCTGCTTGTTTACCTTCATCATATTTCAAATTAATGTGTCTATGAATCCAAGTAAAGAAGTCAAGTGTTTAATCTGAACTTTATGTCACTTTCTCATACCAAAGGAGAGTAGGAGAAATGGTGGAATACATCTAAACTAACATTGGCTAGAGACTACAAAGGCAAAGGGACAAACCAGTGTTTTCATAGTGTTAAAAACAACCCTGAATTTTTAATTCATAAAGATCACAGCGGAAAGTGACCAGGTAATATCATGATTGTTCCTTGGCCTCCGGGCTCCCTAGGTGTCAAAGGGCAAACAGAGTCCATTTTGCCAGTCTGTGGGCTGTCTGCTTCCTCTCCAATGTTTTCCATCCTTTCCCTCCTCCTATGTTACCACCCACCTGTCATTCCTTAAGAGACACCCGTCCTTTGGTCTGGAGAATGAAGCCCACAGACTTCATTTAGACCACTTCTATGGTGGGCCAGCCAGGCCACTGGACGGCCATCCAGTCACAGTCAGTGGGTCCAGCATTGCCCTTTCCTCTTGTTCTATACCCCAAAAACAGAGGAGACTTCTGAACTCCTGGGGCTACACTGACAAATCAGACTTGCATGGCTCCCATACTGCTTTGATTACTGCTGTCTGCAGAAATGCAAAGGACAGGGTGAACCAGAGTGACTTAGCTGGGAATCACAGCATGCTATTCAAAGTGAATGTTTTTGTAATTTATAAAAAATTTCCTGCTTGGTCATTTGTCTGCGAAAAGAAGAAAAGTTATGGTATTCTTCCCCCTCTTCCCAAAACGTAAAAGCAATGCCAAGAATGTCCCCTAAAAATATAACATTAATTTCCAACTTCAAGAACGTAACATACTGCCATCAAGTTCAATCTCCATCAGAAATCCATTAGGGTATATACTTTTAGGACCTATCAAATCATTCTTTCTCAGTTGTGTAATTCTGTTGGAATTTTACTGTAACAAGCACTAAAATATCAATGGAAAAAGGATAATGACTAGAAATGGCAAAGATTTTATTCTGCAATAAATCAAGTAACTTCATCACATATCAGAGATGGAAAGGTAAACTTAAGTTAGAGACCCTGTTCTGTAACAAATAGGCTTTGTATTACAAAGACATTTCATTTACAGTGGCATATATAAATCTGATAGCTACTTCATTAACAGCATCCTAAATAAGAAAATGTACTGTTAAGATTACTTGTCAGTGCTTCTTACTCTGACCCAGGAATTTTGCAGTGAACAATGACCACTTCACATTGTGCCTTATCTACTTCATTGCAATTAATTACAACTTTTTTTTTTAAATCAAGAACAAAAGAAGTACTTTTTATTACATTTATCAACACCAATGACTGAGGGTAAAAAGACTAAAGAGTGCATGTCAGAGGTAGTACTGCCTGGTTACTGTAATAAATGGTTAGATTGGACTCTTTTAGCAAATGGTAAACTTTATCACAGCAGCTTAGACTTTAATTTGAATAAAGGATTAAATCAGCAGAGTTCATTCTTAGTTAGCTCTCATTAACAACTGGAGAAAAGTTTTCTTCTTTTTTTTTCTGTTTTTTCTTAGATTTTCACTCCACTTTAAGTTATTGAGCACTTAGTGATGTTCCAGGCTCTGTATTTACATGCATGTTCTCATTTATTCATCATAACAACCACATAAGTAGCTCTATCTTACCCATTTCACAGATGAGAAAACAGAGGCAGAGTGAGATTGCCCTAGATTGGAACCAATGATAGTCCATTCTAGGGCTTTATTCTTTATCAATTATTTACAAGCTATATTTTTCAATAATACTTTTCTAGTAGTACTAACAAAAACCTTGCAAGTAGAGATTATTATTACCATTTTATTTTTATTTTTTATTTAAATCCAAGTTAGTTAACATTTAATAATGTTTCCAGGAATAGAATTTAGTGATTCATCACTTACATATAACACCCGGTGCTCATCCCAACAAAGGCTCTCTTTAATGCCCATCACCCATTTTAGAGCTGAGATCACATATTTAGAGACACTTACAACACCGTATTCAAGTGCATAAGAGGCAGTGCTGGACCCTGAGTTTACCAAATCATGGGCCTCTAACAGGGAAGAGTCCAGTCCCCAATGTTAGAAACTGCACAGATTTGGAAACACTTTATAAAATGACAACTTATCAACAGCTAAGATAGATTTTTCATTGTTAAGAAAAAAAAAAAAAAGATTTACTGTAGGTAATGCCTATCTCCAAAATAGAAAGAAGGGGCTATGGAGGTAGAGGTAGGTGGTGTACTAAGTGTTTATAATGTGTAGATCCAGAGTTTTACTTTGTTATGAGTTTCCTTCTGCTCTGAACTAATTATCAGTCATTCCCCTCTCTGGCTCCTTTCCCTCAACCTCTAAATCTTAAGATTTTCTCTTCTTTTTTTTTCTTTTTTTAAACTTTTTAAGTATTTATTTTTCAAGGAGAGAGACAGAGTATGAGCAGGAGAGAGACAAAGCGAGTGGGAGACACAGAATCCGAAGCAGGCTCCAGGCTCTGAGTTGTCAGCACAGAGCCTGATGTGGGCCTTGAACCCTTGAGCTGTGAGATCATGACCTGAGCTGAAGTCAGACACTTAACTAAGCCACCCAGGCAGGCGCCCCTTAAGATTTTCCTTTCTAAACAACATCATTATCATTATCAACAGGAGAACCTTCCTTCAGCCTCACTAATTTCTTTTTTCTTTTTCCACTACCTTCTGTAAGCCTCATTCATTAAAATTTTGTATCTGGCTTTCCCCCCCTTCTGCACTTAACTGTAAAATTACAATCTCCCAAACCAAGCCAATTGCATATTTGGTCATTCCAAATTTACTTTTATGAACTACCTCCTCTATGTATCCACCTCTCCCCTTCCTTTCAATTATTCTGTACTGTTAACTGTTCTCTCATTATCTCTCAGACCATTCTTCTGACTTTTATCCTTAAAAAAATAGTTGTGTGGGATGCCTGGGTGGCTTAGTGGGTTAAGCATCTGACTCTTGATTTCCACTCAGGTCATGAACTCACACTTTGTGAGATCAAGCCCTGTGTCGGGCTCCCCCCTGACAGCGTGGAATCGGCTTGGGATTCTCTCTCTCCCATTCTCTCTGCCCCTTGCGCACATGTGTGCATGTGCTCCCTCTCTCTCAAAATAAACAAACATTAAAAACAAAAAATACCTGTGTCCCCAGGTTGTGCAAGTAACTTCATTAGTTTTACTCTGCATTCTCCCTTGGATACTTGATTCACTTCCCCAGCTTCACCCACTCCTCTACAGAGGGCTCCAGAGGTTTCCCTTTTGCCCAGACCTCTCTCCCGGGTTCCCTGGACTTCACCCTTGTATATACTTTTGGTTTCCCAAAATTAACATTTTAATTTCTTTTAAAAGCATCTTCATTGAGGGTTGCCTGGTTGGCTCAGTCAGTTAAGCGTCCGACTTCGGCTCAGGTCATGATCCTGGGATTGGTGGGTTCGAGCCCCGCATCGGGCTCTGTGCTGACAGCTCAAGAGCCTGGCGCCTGCTTCGGATTCTGTGTCTCCCTCTCTCTCTGCCCCTCTCCGACTCGTGCTCTGTCTCTGTCTCTCTCAAAAATAAATACACATTAAAAATTTTTTTTAAAAAGGCATCTTCTTTGATATATAATTCCCACACCATAAAATCCACCCATTTGAAGGTTACAATTCAATGGGCTGGGGTATATCGCAGGGTTGTACAACCAACACCACAATCCAAGTTTGGAACATTTACCTTCCCCAAAAGAAATCCCACATCCATTAGCAGTCATTTTCATCCTTGGTGTCCGTCCTAGGCAACCCCTAATCTAATTCACATCTCCACAGTTTGCCTATTCTAGACATTCTGTATAAATGGAATCATACAATATGGTGCCTTTTAGGTCTGTCTTCTTTTGCTCAGCATAATCTTTTCAAGGTTCATCTTGGCTGTCACCTGTATCAGTACTTCATTCTTCTTATGGTTGCATACTGTGCCATTATATGGAGATACAGCAGTCCCCCATTATCCACAGTTTTGCTTTCCACAGTTTCCATTAACATAGTTCAGGAGATCAACTGTGGTCCAGAAGATGATCCTCCTTCTGACACACAGTCAGAAGGTCCGTAGCAGCCTAATGCTACATCTCAGTGCCTACGTCACTCCTCCCGCTTCACCTACATCACTCCTCCCACTTCACCTCATCACATGGGCATTTCAACATCTCACATCATCACAAGAAAAAACGGTATAGTAAGATACTATGAGAGACAGATCGAGACCACATTTGCATAACTTTTATTATGGTATATTGTTATAATTGTTCTAGTTTATTATCAATCTCTTATGTGCCCAATTTATAAATTAAACTATATTTAACATTTTGAGGAACTGCCAAACTGTTTTACAAAGTAGCTGAATCATTTTACGTTCCCACCAGTGATGAATGAGGGTTCTAGTTTCTCTACATCCTCACTGTTATGGGTCTGTCATTTTGATTACAGCCATTCTTGTGTGTGTGAAGTGGTATCTCACTGTGGTTTTGATTTGCATATCCTTAATGACTAATGATGCCTTGTCATGTGTTTATAGATCATGTGAATACCTTCTTTGGGGAAATGTCTATTTAAATCTGTCTATTTTTAATTGGGTTATTTGTCTTAATTATCGAGTTATAAGAGTTATTTATATATTCTGGTTTTTATCAGACAATTTGCAAATATTTTCTCCCTTTCGTGGGCTGCTTTTTCATTTTCTTAACGGTGTCCTATGATACATAAAATCTTTTAATTTTGATGAGGTCCAGTTTCACTACTTTTCCTTTTGTTGCTTGTGCTTTAGATGTCACATTTAAGAAGGCTTTGCTTAACTAAGGGTTGGAAAGATCTTCTCCCATGTTTTCTCCTAAGAATATGATAGTTTTGCACTCATATTTATGTCTACAATCTATTTTTGAGCTAATTTTTGTGTACAATATGAGGTTCTTTCCCCACCAAATCGTCTTGGTACCCTTGTTGAAAACCAATCAATCATAAATGCATACACTAATATTCTAGAAATTAAGCTTTTCTTTCCCAAAGTTCACTCCTGATTTTTTTTTTTAACTGGCACCACCATCTACTCTCTTGTTCAGATATGGGGAGTCATCTTTGATTCCTTCTGTTACCTCCCATGCATAAACGTTTGTCAAGCCTTGTAGTTTCTACTTTTGCAAGTTGTTTTCATTTAGTCCTTCCTTTACATTCTGATATTGTCCTAAATCAAATATTCACTACTGTTGACCTCTACACAGTTGAGAAATAAATCCATATCTAACCCGGTGTACTGACCGAGCTGTTCCAAACTAAAGCTATCACACCTTGGCTAATCAAAGCAGAGGAGTCTGATGCGCTGGGTTGTGGAATAAACTGGAGGTAGGTATGACGATGTTAGAGCAAGGGCCTACTCATATTTCTTGGTCTAACCCCCAAACTTCTAGAATAGGTTATGCTAATTTAGAAAAGTTTTAGTGGTAGATTAGAAATGTCTGACCTATTTTTAAAAAGTTATTAACATAATAAATATTTGAGCTCCTAATTAGCCAGACAGGCTCTTTTTTTTTTCCAGCTTTACAGGACTACATCAATACCTCTTCTAGATGCTGAAATGGCTAATGAGACCAAAGAACTTCACAAATTTAAATGACTGTCAATATTTAGTATATATGTCAAAATGATATAGCTAAATGTGTAAATTGTTTTTTTTAACGTTTATTTATTTTTGAGACAGAGAGAGACAGAGCATGAACAGGGGAGGGGCAGAGAGAGAGGGAGACACAGAATCTGAAACAGGCTGCAGGCTCTGAGCAGTCAGCAGAGCCCGACGCGGGGCTGGAAATCACGGGCCGTGAGATCATGACCTGAATTGAAGTCGGACGCTTAACCGACCAAGCCACCCAGGCGCCCCAATGTGTAAATTGTTATAGTCAAAAATTTGCTTATTATTTTGACATCACAAATTCCATATATATGAGAAGCAACATAGTAAAGATATAAGTGGCACCTATTAAACTATGCTCATATTTAAATACATTTATTTTGGGAGAAATGGAAATATACACCTGAAGAGAAAAAGAATGACACACACAAAATTTTTACCTAGAAGTACATCCTTCCTAGACTTTGAAATTAATCAGGCTTTGGAATGTACACTCTGCCTGTATGCATTTCAATAGCATATCTTTTTATCAAAGCCTACAATAAATCCACTTTTAATTAACCGTTTAACACCCCATATGAATTACTTAAAAATAACTTTTGGATCTAATAGACTCAAATTTAGCAGGGTGGCTTTAAGTTCAATGGTGCTTGCAGAAGGGAAGTGTTACTATTTTTTACCCCCAGCCGTGTAAATGTGAACATTTGATGCCTTGGCCTACTTTAATTAGATATGCATTCTCACTCACAGCTGCAAACTGTTTCCCCTTCCTATGGCTGCTCCCAGATAAGACCACGCAATTTTGCCTGAGCTCTAAACCTCATCCTGGGCACTGCTGCCCATTTCCCTCCAGCTGCTGGTAGAGAGCCCCATGTTTATACCAGTGCTGCAGTTAAACGAAAGCCAAGAAGAGAAGCCCCAAAGAGAGGGACAAAAGTGCAAGACTCAAAACTGATTTTCAGGTTTAGCTCCCCCACCCTTCTCCTCCCCATTCTACCTCAATTGAAGAAAACGGAACCAGGGGCCAGGTACAGGAGAAGGAAGGAACACCAGGAAGAGAATTACAAAGGGTTCTCATCTTCTGTCTCTGACTGTCTACCCCCGTTCCAACTTACTCTGCCCTCTTCTTCATTTTCAGTTGCCATTTTGGGCTTTCTTCACAAATTGAATCCTGTTTTCCAAATTGGCCAGTGAAAAGTTTTTGCCATGTTGAAATCATTTCCAGAGCTAAATCGGGAAACCTGAGGCAGCCGGGCAATCTTACAGCTGGCTGGAATGTGGCTTGCAATAAAAGGCAGTGTGAATAAGGTGCATTGAAGCTAAATTGGATTCATGTGAAGGGCCGTTTATTCAGAGGGGGGTGGAGATGGAAGGAGAGGAATTAATGAATATAAGAAATTAAATTAGCTCAAGCAACCCTTTCAAAAACACACTGAAAAATATCTGACCTGCCATGAACCCTTTTACAAATCTGAGACCTTTGGGTTTAGACCACGGAAGCTCAGTGACATTCGTCTCCAAAGAAAGCCCTCTCTGGAAGGAAAGCACTTCTGAGTTAGATAAGACAGAGCCTGAAGGTGGCTGAGGGGAATGTGGTTTCCCCTGACTGCAATCAGAAGGATGGAAGGCACTGTTGTGAAAGTCAATACATAGCTGAGAGACAAGAGGTCACCCTAACCGATGAAAATATTTCATTAACTAATCAGAGAATACCTGACACAAAAATAAACCTGTCTTTTCATCTTAGCTATCACATTTTTCTTCAATGAAATGAAAAGAAATCATGACCTATCATGTTCTTGAAAAATTATTGATCAATTTATGAGCCTAATGCTTTAATTGATTGCAATAATATTTTACTCACACTTCTAATCTGATCTGACCGCCATGGTGAGAAAAGCCATGGGGAATTCCATTGGGAGAATGACGGCACAGTTACAGGCAAAAGGGTTTACAGACACACATTAATACTGTCCTATTAAAACAATCTCATTGTAGAAAACGTTTCCCTTCCTAAATAACCATCTAATTTTGATATTAAAACATTTAATATTAAAACATTAATAGGAGGGAATGATATTTCTTTACACTGAAATATCCATTTATCTCATTTTCACCTAAATCCTTTTCTTATTACATAGAAAGTAAGATGTTACATCTATTATTTTATTTCCATAATGAGATATCCTAGTAAGGGAATAGATACAATACAATACAATACAATAGATACTACTGCTTGGCTATTCTGTGAAAAGCATTGGAAAGAAGTATAGAAGTAAAAAAAAAATCTGTTTTTAGAAATCAAGTTTTTATGCAGAAGATTCTAAGCTCCATGGAGTTTGAGATTATGTCTTATGGTTCTCTCAAATATGCCCAGTGTCTACTGATAATTGGGGTCACAGCAACAGACATTCAAAATATGTCTGGTTGGGCTATGGGATTTTACTTATTTTACTGATTAACAAAAAGCTTATTTTACAAAAATTACATCTCGAAGCAAATTCCGAACAAAAGGCATTCTTTTGTGTTCATCAGGCTCTATAATTTATTAACAAATTTGATCTCTTGTAGAATTTATATTCATCCCCATTTGAAAGTGGCACATTTTGAACCTGTTCAAAGGCCACAGAGGTTCTAGGAGTCCTTACGGCACATTATTGTGGCACATTCTGGCAGTGGGAATAATTTTATTTCATGGGCTATGAATCTGGGAGGGTGTGAGGGTAGTGGTCCCTGGCTTGCCTGTCAAGCTTTTGGACTTGTGCGCAGCTAAACCTGGCTTCCATCTGCCACACACTGAAGAAGTCACTCTAGAAAAATGGACTGTTTTCCCCACTGTATTGTTTTTCCTTTTTTAGAACTTTATCTCACTTATCATTTTTCCCTGCCCATGATCAACCATGATAAAGTTAACAAAACGATCCTAAGACCACCAAATGTGGTAGGGCAGCCCCAAAACAGGCGTCAGGTCTGAAGCGTCCATTACAGCAATCATGGACCACATGTGACCTTTAAGTTTACTTTAATTAAAACAAACATGATTGAAAATTGAGCTCCTGAGTTGACCAGCCACACTTGTGGTTGGTGGCTTACTGTACCAGACACTGCAGATAGAGAACATTTCTAATACTACAGAATCTTCCATTAGGCAACAGTGCTCTAATTTCTTTCACCTTCTCCTATATAACTTCTAGCTAATACAGAGTAAAAATGGCACACAAAACAAGCTTGAGTGCCAATTATCTAGAGCCTTTTTGACACTAGTGCTCTGGTCAGCAGGCTTCTGCACAGCTTTCCATTCACATTCCACCCGCACCCCCCTCTGCATTTCCAATCATAACCATCAAATACAGAGATGCAGACTGATGTAAGTTTAAAAAGAAGAGAAAATTTGCATTAGTATCTTTTACCATTCAGTTCTCTCTTCGTTGGATTCAACTATTATTTCCCTCAGCCACAGGTCAGGCACTGAAGGCACAAAGGTTCCTAGCCTCAAGGAACACAATCTAGGAGGGATAGGAAAAGTAAAGCCACAATTGGAGAGTAATTTCCTAAAAGCCATAACAAAGGCACAAGCAGAGCTGTGGGGGCAGGGAGCTTGGCTTGGAAGGACCTCTCCCTAAGGGGCAGAAGCTAAGGCAGAGTTTCTCAAATGGGCACTAGTGACATTTTGGGCTGGATAACTCTTTGTTATCCCATGCATGGTAGGATGTTTAGCAGCATCCCTAGGTTTTACCCAGCAGAGGTGATAATCAAAAATGTCTCCAGACATTGCCAAATGTTCCCTGGGGGACAAAATCACCCCCCTTTTTGAGAATCACTAACCTAAGGCCTTTAGGACACATTCATTATTTGCCCCAACAAAGTTCACTGAACAACTATTGAAAACTAACTGGTGAGGGTAATGGATGAGAGGACAAGGTCTTTATATTAAGCAACTTAAAGTCTAGTAGAAGTTGGAGTGAACAGGTAGGGTGCAGGTAGAGGGAATTTCAAGCGGGGGGAAAACTACATACATGGAAGTACAGAAGGGTGACAAAACATGGGAACTTTACAGAATGGGAAAGGGTTGGTGCTTTGAGGAGAGAGGAGTGTGAATGACAGGAAGTAATGGGACCGGGGGAGGAAGCAGAGCCAGATTGTGAAGGTGCACCTGTATGTTGCATATTGCTGTGTCAAATTTAGAACTTATTGTAGGACACTTGAACAAGGGAATAACATGATCCAGATTATATTTTGAATGGTGATATAAACTTTGTGCCGTCAAAGTATGACATACAAACCACAAGTGCTATCAAATACCTAAACTGTAGACAGGTTAAAAACCTTTTTCTAAGTAAAGATATTGAAGTTCCAAATCATAGGTGACTCTAATAGGGATGATCCAGAGACAGGGATTTAACTGGTGTCTTTGTAAGTGGAACACCTAGCTCCTAGGCTCGCTGTGGGGGGTGTGGCCAGGGAGGAGGAGGAGTGAGGATCTTTAGGATCACTTCCCACTTTGGGGTAAGGACAACTACACACATGGGGGTCACATGAACAAAGGCAGCAGATTCAAGAGGAGGAGCAGGGTGGCAGATGGGAGAAGTCTGTACCACTCGGGATAGATGTAAGGTCTCACTATACAGTGCTGGCTGAAGCATGGATTGGGCTTAGTACAAGGAGAGTAGACGGCACAGGAAGGCTGTGCAAATTTGCTAGGGTGGCCATAAAAAAGTTCCACAGATGAAATGGCTTCAACAACAGACATTTATTTTTGTATAATTGTGGAGGCCAGAAGTCCAAGACTAAGGTGTCAACAGGGTTGATTTCTAGTTTCCTAGTTCCCAGGCCTCTCTCCTTGACTTTCAGATAGCCATCTTCTCCCTATGTCTTACGTGGCCTATAGCACTCTCCTCCTCATTTACTTTGTCCCAGAAACTATGGCTTGTTTCCTGTTCCTCAAATGAGTCAAACCTGTGCCTATTTTAGGGCTTTTGCACTTGCTGTTGCCTCTTTGCAGAGTGCCTGCCTGGCTCTCTGCTTTGCTGGCTCTGTCTCATCATCCAACTGTCAGCTTAAATGGCACCTCTTCAGAGAGGACTTCACCACTTTCACTGACTACCCTGTCCCAGCCACCCTGTCACAGCACCGTGCTGGACTTCCTCCAAAGTTGGGACAGTACTTCGTCTCTGAGTGAGAGTCTCCTCTCATTAAATTGTAAACTCATGGAAAGCAGCAACCTTGGCAGTGTATTCAGTGCAGTGCCCCCAATGCTGGGAGCAAAGCTTACACATACTTGAGGTAGAAAAAAAAGAAGGGGAGTGAGAGAAGAAAGGAAAGATAAGAATGCATGAAGGGGAGGGTCAAATGCAAATAAATAAGGTCAGTCCTATGAAGTGTTCAAAGATGTGACACTGTGGACTCTACTGATGACATTTAACAAGTTTTTTTAAATGTTTATTTATTTTTAGAGAGAGAGAGAGAGCACACGAGCGAGCATGAGCGGGGGAGGGGTAGAAAGAGAGGGAGACAGAGAATCCCAAGCAGGCTCCACACTATCAGCACAGAGCCTGAGGCAAGGCTTGATTCCATGAACTGTGAAACCATGACCTGAGCGGAAATCAAGAGCCAGCCACTTAACTGAATGAGCCACCCAGGCACCTCTCTACTGATAACATTAATCTGAGCTGTGGTCTGGAAGTACTGGATGCTCAGTAAATGTGGGGAGGAGCTAGCAGCTGCTCTCAAAGCAACATGGTGGTAAAGAGAATGAATGACCCAGAATCAGGAGACAGAGGTTCAAAGAAACCTAATTTGAGAGAATAGCTTCCATAACACTGGGCTTTTATTTCATCCCCACTGAAAAGACCCACATATCATTGCCTCTTGCCTTCACGTGGGCTATCACCAACTTTTCAAGTGAATTGCAATGGGTTTCTTCTATCTCTTCAAATGAGCTAAACCCAGGCTTCAACCAGGTTTCAAAACACAAGGCTGTGCCTGAAAATGTCAACTTAGACACCCCTAGGGGGATCCAAAGGTTTGATGAGGCTGCCCAGGGACAAGCTGACCATCTCTTCAGGTATTTACCACACTTCACCACTATGTCTCTGATGTCTGACTGACAAACCTTTCTTCTGGAATGTGGCCTCACCAAGAGGCCAGGCACCTTCTCTACTATGTCATCCATGCTATTGGCACAGTGCTCAGTACTGGGTGTGGTGTGACTTCTGCCATCTTAAGGACGTGCATCTTAAGGAAAAGTCATACATCAGAAGTCTATGACTAAATGGTGAGATGACAATTTTGGGAGAGCAGAATTAGCCCTAGTGCCCCTTTAGCCAGGGTCACAAGGTAGGAGTGCAAAATAAATGCAAGGCACCCTGTTAAATTTGAATTTCATGTAAACAATAATTTCTTACTATAAATATTTTCATGCAGTATTTAAGACATGTGTCTTAAACAAATATTATTTGCCATTTATCTGAAATTAAACTTAACTGGATTCTCTTTACTAAATCTGGCAACCATACTATGAAAGGGCTGCCTATTATTTCAAACACACTTCAGAGAAGTACTGATCAATTATATCAATAGATAATTAAGGCTGGATGAGGACACATGCAGCCACTCATCAAACTTTACTGAGAATCAACTGTGTACAAAACCCCGCTAGGCACTATTGAGGCATATGACTTCTTCTAGAACAAAGCCTACTAGGGGAGATAAAGCATGCAGGTAAAAATGACTACCACAATGTAAAAAGTGGTACTGGTAATTTGTCACACAAGCCTGGAAGAGGAAAATCACTTCTGTCCTCAGGGATCTGGATGTTCTCCTGGGCAAACCTAGCTGAGAACCTAAATGAAAAGGCTGGGAAGTGAAGTTAGGGCAGGCCATACAGAGCCAAGATGATCAGGCCAAGGAGTGTGGGTCTCATCTTACAGACCAGGAGTCAGTGCTCTGAGGAGGGCATCTGCCCCAAGCAGTTGCAGACCCACCACCAGGACTGCTGAAATCCTAATTTGACAAAGCTAGCCTGAGCCCACCTTCCCGGTCTGATATACCCCAGAGGCCTGAGCTCGTAATTCCCCACTGAAAATCTTAAGATTATTTGGCCGCAAACCATATATGTGCCATGGATTCAAGGTCCATTTGAACGTGTGTCCCTTAAAAGTACATGGGCCTTCAAAATCTTAGAGCAAGAACTTCTTGGGTTCTGGAGGAGGCGGAAGGCACACCAGGACCTGCCACAGGCAATATGAAGAACCCATGCTTGGAGGCCTTTTTTGGTTTCTCAGAGAATTCATAAGACCTAAATATCTGAAGAGGGAGAAAAAACCCTCCTGAGGTGAGGCATCATGAAAGGGATGGGTTATGAGAGTTACTCCAGACCATATTTCTTCAATTAGCATTGACTAGGACTAGTACTGCAAACACCCAAAGGTGCACAGTTGTAATGCTTTTGCCTAACACTGTATCAAAGTCACTCAATAATTTTGTTCACAGGACAGGTGATAATATATATTGAGTAAAAACCTTAAGTTGACTTTAATTATGTCCTTTCAAATACTGTTGCACTTAAAATGCTCATGAAAGTAATCTGGCAGGAAATATCCAAGCATATTTTCTCTACTCCTCCTTTATTACCTTCCTACTAGTTAAACTCTTGAAATTTGAAAGCTTTCTCATATGAATTCAAGTACCAGAAGTAAAAAAGAAAGTAAGAAATTGTTTTCATAGTTTAATTTTTAACTTGAGCTTAGACATTTTCTTTGGCTCTAAAGAAAATATTTATGCCACGCTAGTTAGTATACATTAAAAAGGCATGATAAGGAATTAACATAAAATTGCAAAGAGTTGAAAGTAGTTAAATTAAAAAAATATGTATAGAAGAAAAGTCATTTAGTGAAAAATATCTTACTCTTTGACTTGACTGTTTTAAATTTTCACAAGAGTGTATGCATTTCCTGTAACATATATGGTTTAAAAAATTTTGTGTGTGTGTTTATTTATTTTTGAGACAGAGAGGGACAGAGCATGAGTAGGGGAGGGGCAGAGAGAGGGAGACACAGAATCTGAAGCAGGCTCCAGGCTCTGAGCTGTCAGCACAGAGCCTGACATGGGGCTTGAACCCACGAATGGTGAGATCATAACCTGAGCCGAAGTCGGATGCTTAACCGACTGAGCCACCCTGGTGCCCCGATAACATATATGGTTTAAAATGGAATAATAATGTAATGTGCTTGACTTCAGACATGGTTATCCATATTAAATGTTTGACATTTTATAGGTATGATTAAAGTACCTAAAACACAGAATATATAGACTTAGAAGGTAATTATATTGTATCTAGAATACAATACAGAAAATGTGCTCCAGTTGTTATATATTTATATATATGTATAAAACCAAACACCAGAATTAAAAATGGAAATCTTAGATGGAGCACCTGAGTGGCTCAGTCAACTGAGTGTCTGACTTTTGATTTTGGCTCAGGTCCTGATCTCATGCGTTCGTGGGATCAAGTCCCATGTCGGGCTCCATGCTCAGAGCACAGAACATGCTTGGAATTCTCTCTCTCTCCTTCTCTCTCTGCCCCTCCCTCTCCCTCTCAAAAATAAACAAACATTAAAAGTAACATGAAAAAAATGGAATTCTTAGCAAAAATTAACTTCCAAACTCTCAAACATGAATGGGAAGCTGTTTGAATTATGTACTGGCATATTTCAACTTATTGAACTTTGCAGATATTGCAGTATTGCAGTTTTTTTACAAATTAAAAGTCCATGACAACCCTGGGTCTATCATTGCCATTTTTCCAATAGTATTTGCTCACTTCTTGAGTCTGGGTCACATTTTGGTAATACCTGCAAAATTTCAAAATTTTCATTTTTTATTATATGTGTTATAATGATTCGTGATCAGTGATCTTTGATGTTACTCTTGTAATTGTTTGGGGGCCCCACTAACCACACCCAACTAAGACAGCAAACCTAACTGATTAATGTGTGTGTTGTGACTGTTCCACTGGCCAGGCAGTCTCTTTCTCTCCTTGGACCTCTGTAGTCACTGAGACACAATATTATTGAAATTAGGCCAGTTAATAATCCTACAATGGCCTGTAAGTGTTCAAGTGAAAGGAAGAATTACACATCTCTTACTTTAAATCAAAAGCTAGAAATGATTACGCTTAGTGAGGAAGGCATGTTGAAAGCCAAGACAGGCCAAAAGCTAGGCCACTTGTACCAAACAATTAGCCAAGTTGTCAATGCAAAGGAAAAATCTTGAAGGAAATTAAAAGTGTTACTCCAGTGAATACATGAATGATAAGAAAGCCAAATAGCTTGATTGCTGATATGAAGAAAGTTTCAGTGGTCTGGATAGAAGATGAAACCATCCACAACATTCCCTCAGGCCAAAGGCAAATCCAGAACAAGGCCCTAACTCTCTTCCATTCTATGAAGTCTGAGAAAGGTGAGGAAGCTGCAGAGGAAATTCTAAAGCTAGAAGGGGCTGGTTCATGAGGCTTAAGGAAAGAAGTGATTTTTATAACACAAAAGAGCAAGGTGAAGCAGCAAGTGCTGATGTAGAAGATTCAGCAAACTATCCAGAAGATCTAGTTACAGTCATTGATGAAGGTGGCTACATTAAAGAACACATTTTCAATGTAGGAGAAACAGCCTTCAACTGGAAGAAGATGCCATCTAGGACACATAGCTAGTGAGGAGAAGTCAATGCCTGACCTCAAAGCTTCAAAGGAGAGGCTGACTCTCTTGTTAGGGGTTAATTCAGCTAGTGACTTGAAGTTGAAGCCAATGCCTTTTTTCCACTCTGAAAATCCTAGGGCCCTTAAAAACTATGCTTAATCTAATCTGTCCGTCCTCTAAAAATGGAACAACAAAGCCTGGATGGCTGCATATCTGTTGACAACACTGTTTACTGAATATTTGAAGCCCACTGTTGAGACCTACTGCTCAGAAAAAAAAGAATCCTTTCAAAATATTTCTGCTTGTTGACAATATACCTGGCCACTCGAGACCTCTGATGGAGATGAAAACGAGATGAATGTTGTCTTCATGCCTGCTAACACAATATCCATTCTGCAGTCCATGGATCAAAGAGTCATTTTGACTTTCAAGTCTTATTATTTAAGAAATACACTTTGTAAGGCTATAGCTGCCATAGATACTGATTTCTCTGATGGATCAGGCAGAGTCAATTGAAAACTTTCTGGAAAGGATTCACCGTTCTAGATGCCGTTAAGAACATTCATGATTCATGGTAAGAGATCAAAATATCAACGTGAACAAGACACTGGGAGAAGTTGATTCCAACCCTCATAGATGACTTTGAGGGGTTCAGCACTTCAGTGGAGGAAATAACTTCATGGGGTGCAAACAGCCAGAACTAGGATTAGAAGTAAAGCCTAAAAATGTGACTGAACTGCCATAATCTCATGATAAAACATGAATGGATAAGAAGTTGCTTGTTATGGATGAACAAAGTGGTTTCTTGAGATAGAATCTACTCCTGGTGAAGATGCTTTGAAGATTGTTGAAATGACAACAAAGGATTTAGAATATCACATAAACTTAGTTGATAAAGCAGCAGAAGATTGACTTCCAATTTTGAAAGAAGTTCCACTGCAGGTAAAATGCTATCAAAGAGCATCACATGCTACCAGAGAATTTGTTCCTGAAAGGAAAAGTTAAATCAATGCAACAAACTTCATTATTGTCTTCAGCAACGTCTTCATTGGTCTTTAGCAACGACCAACCCTGATCAGTCTGCAGCCAACAACATTGAGCTAAAACCCTCCACCAGCAAAGATTATGACTTGCTGAAACCTCAGATGATGATTAGCATTTCTTAGCAATAAAGTATTTTTTAATTAAGGTGTATATATTGTTTTTTAAAAGACATAATGCTATTTATTGCACACTTAATAGAGTTCAGTGTAGTGTAAGCATTACTTTTATATTCCCTGGGAAACCAAAAAATTCATTTAACTTGCTTTATTGCGATATTTGCTTTATTGTGGTGGTCTGGAACTGAACCTGTAATATCTCAGACATAATGCCGGTACAAAGTACCTATGCTACTGACTACATTACTTTTAACGAAGGGCATGATTGTATATGTGTGAATTTCTTTTTTTAACTATTGTGATTTATCAAATTCACTCATCTAAAAAAACTGTACCTAGCCAAACCTAGACTCATTACTGTATAATCTGTGCATGTAAGCACAAAATAAAATTTACCATAAATACCAGTGAAACCTCCTTTATGGTCCCAATTGTGCATGTTTAATTCTTATTTTCTGACGAGTATTAAAGGAATATATACATTTTCAGAAATTTGCTGGGAGGTGTCTTCAGGTTGCTAGGAGGCTGCTTTCCCAGCCATATTAATATTTTTAGAGTAAGAATTTAGCTGAACTTTTGCTGCAGGACAAAAATGGCAACTGCTACAAAAGAACTAAATAAAAAGTGGTTGCTAGTAGGTGGCATGACTTTGGGGGACAGAAGTGCAGGAAGGCAGTTCACTTTAGCTGCAGGTGTAGACCACAGGCAAAGAAGAGACGAGCACGTGCATTGTTCCAGAGGCGGAGCCCACAACCCTGCGCTACAGTGCTGGAGTGATGAAGAGCACAGGTGAGGTACAGGTTCACAGAAGGCTTCGTCAGTCTTTTCAGGGCAATAAGCCCCTAGTTACTGATGTGGGATGTGTTCTGCCAACCACTGTATTGTAAGACATGTTTGGTGAGCAATTCCTCTGGCCTGATGCTTTCTTTTTTTAGGCAACTAGATGTTTTTACATCAGAATGGGGCACTTCACATTTCAAAAAGTCTGGCACATCATATGAGGCAAAGGATGCATGCTTTCAAAATGTGTGTGAATGAAACGGGTAATGCTTTCTATTTTTACTGTACTAGGAGATCTAGTAATTTCAAAGCACCCTGTAGGGAATCCTTTTGTAAAATGAATTTTTTTCGTACTTCAGAAGTAGTCATTTTTTTATTTGTTTTTTTTTAAGTTTATTTATTTACTTTGAGAGAGGGAGAGAAAGAGAGAGCATGGGGCAGAGTGAGAGGGAGAGAGAGAATCCCAAGCAGGCTCTGTGTTGTCAGCATAGAGCCTGATGTGAGGCTTGAACTCAGGAACCACAAAATCATGACCTGAGCCGAAATCAAGAGTCAGACACTCAACTAACTGAGCCACCCAGTGTCCCAGAAGTACTCCTTTTTATAAACCAACTTGTTGCAATCCATCTCCTGCCCTGTTCAGCTAGGATGCAGTTCTAAGTCTAGACAAATAATTCACATATCCTACAAAGAAAGATATTTTTCCTCATGTAACTAGATAGCACTTTCATATGGCAATCTCAAGCCTCTTTATGGAAAAACACCAATGAACTAGTGAACCAAAAGTGTAAAACTATCAGAGCTAGATAGAGACCCTGGCACTGATACCCTGTTCTCAGGATCAGTGTTCTTCATCTAACACTGAACGATTCCCAGACAGCTTTTCACCAAAAAGAAGGTCCTTAAAACCCGAGAGTATCTGATCCCTTGTGAAGGCTGGATTCATACCAAAGCCACCCCCTGCCCATCCAGGACACAGCACGCCCTGATGCTTCCTTTTCTGTCAGGGCTCAGACTGGACAGCAGACCCCGCCTCACAAGGAGATCCTCAAGGCCTCTCCCATTGCTTCTGTCCACAATAAAACTTACTAAAGAGAATAAAACATTCTGAATTAAATTATTTGAGTTAAAAAAATTAGAATTGAAAGATACTTTAGAAACTCCGTAGTTCAGTCTCTGTACTGACACCATCAACTTCTATTCTCCTGGATGCTAAGCTATTGAAGGTGGGAATTATTTTTTACAGAGTGGATCACCTGTGAGTGTTTGGTGACTAAATGAAGGAATGGGTAACTCTTGCTTGAAGGTTCCAGCTGCAGATGTAGTATGAGTAAGCACAGCATATTAATAAAAAGTCTCTTTTTTTTTTTTCCAAGGAAGAATCACTTGACCTTGTAACTATTTTCAGCAGGTGGTATTTATTGATCATGAGAGATTTTTACAGCCAGGAAGCACAATCTCTCCAGGAACTCTGAAGAAGAAATCTTTTTTGGGGGATGGATAGATTTTGGGGTGTGGGTACATATGCCTAAATATTATGTCTATGTACAACAACTTCACCTTAGGGAGAAAAGAAGAGACTGCCTTAGATTTCCTCAAGGAGTGTTTCATTACAGAATTCCTGAAAGGGAACCTGAGCCACCCTGGAAGTTCTAAGGGGAGGGGTACCTGAGTCTTGCTGCAGACAATTGGGAGGAGCATGTCAGGCTGATTAGGCAAACTCACACTTGTCAGTCCCTGAAGGAGATGTGGAAGGCATCAGCCATTACTGCTAGACTTCATTTTCAGATCCCCTTCCTCAAGGCTGCAGCTGTGTCCCTCAGGACCTGGAAACTGTCTTCTTCAGATAGCATCACGAGGTGGATTTCACACAAATGAGTCAGTGTGGTACAGTGGAAAAACACAAGACATAAAGCCAAGAGACCAGCAAATAACAGTTCCACCATATACCATTTGACCCAAGTCAAGCTGTTCACTTTCTCAGGCCCAACTCCCTTTTCTATAAAGCCCTAAAACAACAGTGTCCACCCTCCTTATCTGGGGTTTGCTTCTTGTTTGCTCATTCAACAAACGGCATCAACATGCACTCAGCATGGTGCTAGGCCCTAGGGACTCGGCAATGAAGAATCACACACGGGCCAAGTCTTCCTGAGCCTGACAGTCTAGCATGGAAGAAGGTCTCTGAACAATGAAGTACATGTGTTCTCTGAGTTTCAAAACAAAGAACAAGATGCAACAGGAGCTTGTGAACAGATTCTTAGACTGGGGATCAAAATAATCTCCTAGGAGAGTCACACTTAAGGTGAGGGAGGGTGCTCTAAGAACTCAGCCATTTAATCAATACTTCCAGCTAGGCTATCACAGGCCAGGAGGTGGGCATGTGGCTGGGGCTCTAGTTGTGAACAGGACAGACAGGGCCATGCCCTAATGGAGCTTACAATACAGTGGAGGAGGAAGAGCACCACAGATCACACAAATAATGAGTTAATTACTTTTGTAATAAACACCATGAAAGAAAAGAGCTCAGATAAAGTATTTAAAGTGCTTCTTGAACTATCACTTCCTTTATAAATGCTCCTCTAGAAGTGGCAATAGAATAAAATTAGAAGGAAATCTTCCTCCCTCCCTCCTTTCCTCTCTCCTTATTCCTTCTTTCTCCATCCATCCTGCATGTCTATGGAGCTTGTAAGACATCTGGTGTGAATAATACTTAAAGTGTCAGATTTAAATGTTACTAGTGTTGTTGTTATAGTCGTTGTTGTTGTTTTCTGAATGCTTTGATCTAATACTGAAGAACTGGAATAATTAAAACATCTAACTTTAGTACTAAGAAGAAATTTAAAAGCACTGTTTTCATGCATCACACTATGTGAAGAAGGGGTAAAGTGAAGAGTGGTAACTATTCTCCATGGGGTAAAGTCGGATAAAGATGATTTAACAGACTTTTAAAGAGGAGCCTCCATTAAAGAGAGAAGACCTTCACTAAGAAAACCCAGAGCTAAGGCTGCACAGAATCAAGAGAGAGAAAACCCTCAGGCCATTCCAGGAAATGATGGAAAAAAGCTGAACTTTTAATAAGTTTACTATAAAAAATATTAAATTTCAAAGCCAAAAAACAATCTCCTAAGGCTTCAGGAAAACCTTAGCTCAGACTATTTTGTAAACATGACCTAATCTTTATTGAAGACAGCATCAGTTGGGATCTGGACGCAAAGAAGTTGGGCAAAAAGAACACAGTCACCTGTGGCTGGACACCCTGTCGTTAGTTCCTGGAGAAAGTCCACATAGCCATCCAGATGATTCTAGCCAACATTTAAGGCTCAAGTCTGTTTTCTACACGAACTGTCCCTTCCCTAGGAAGGAGAGCTTCTTAAAGAAGCAGGAAGACTATTTGTGCCAAATGAGTGGCTTGGAAGTCTTCCTCAGCAGTCAGGGCCTCCCACCGGGCAAAGTAGGAGAGAGAGTACAATTGTGGGGGTGACCTCCTTGGGGTCTAACATGTGGTGGATGGCCACCCAAGTGGAGGCGGTTCCTGAGCAGATATAGATAACTGCTAAAATGTAACAATCTAATACTTTTATCATGTGGAGTCTACAGCAAATACTGCCAACAAGGCATGAAGGAAAAAACTGTCTGATACTTTAGCAGGTAGCACAGAGCTGCAATTGAATCCATCTCTGTGGTCATCCCCTTAACTTTAAGAGGTAAGCATATATTACCACCAAAAATATGTTCATAAAGGCCTCATGCTGGTAAGTATGTCAGATTTCATAAATGATGGCATTTTTAAGATACCTTATATTTAAGTATAATATAAAATACAAAAACACATGTATGATGAGCATATGGCTGGATGTATTTTCAGAAACTAATCATGAAGCTTTATGGTCAACTTTCACCAATGTTTAAAATAATATGATAATATGAGACAACAATAGAAAGAAAAAACAGTAGCCAAAAAGGCTGGCAGGTGTTTGGTTTGTCTGTTTAAGTTTTGGCTGTACAACACTGAATAAGTCACTGACATCTTTTGGTCTTCATTTCCACATCTGATCAGAGTAAAAACAATGTCTAAGTATACTCTCTAGTCTAAATTTTTTCATGTTTATTTATTTTTGACAGAGAGAGAGAGAGAGAGAGAGAGAGAGAGAGAGCATGAATGGGGGAGGGGCAGAGAGAGGGGGAGACACAGAATCTGAAGCAGGCTCCAGGCTCCAAGCTGTCAGTACAGAGTCCAACGCAGGGCTCGAACCCATAGACCATGAGATCATGACCTGAGCCGAAGTCGGACGCTCAACAGACTGAGCCAACCAGGCACCCCTATGTGTACTCTCTCGTCTAAAATGTAATACATTGTGAATGCAGCCTACCCTAAATTCAAAAAAGTGCTTCTGGATGATTTCACTTCAAGAGTGTTTCAGGCAACTCATTTATGTCAATATGCTATTCTGACATTATTGTACTAGGGAACAGGCTTTGCTGTAACCTTTTTTTTTCCCCTCCCTAGGCCAATTCCTCATACATATAACTAGCAAGAAACATGTGTCTTCAACAACAATCAAAATTAGTGAGAGGCTGGGTGCTGGCAGCAGAGACCAAGCAGGCCCTCACAGCCGACCTTACTTTATGGTGGAGCTAAAGTATCAGAGCTGCAGGCTCCTCGATGCCTGAGCTCCAAGTCTCAGCTCCAGAGGGCAGGCAGGCCTGAGTCACCACCCAGGCCCAGTACTCTGCGGCTATGGATGGTCTGTGTTAATTAAGGGGCATTTCTCATCTCAACTGCGTAACATAATTCTGATTTTTGACTACAGCAAGCTCTTAACTTAAAGTCGATCTTTTCTGAATAGTGTGTTAATCTTTGGGTTTGGTAATAATATGTTCTTACTGGCACAAATATTATTACTGTAACAGTGCACATGCTCACAGTTATCTAAAGTATATTAGGCCTATTAAGTTAGCTTTTCACCTCAATGTGATTAAAAGCACATAAGAAAAAATATATAGTGAAAAAGATTATTCTGGGAGCCAGACCACCTATTTTAGGGAACTGTAGTAACTCATATCTGTTGAGGACCACATATTACTGTTTCTAGAAACTAAACGTCATCCAAGTAGAAAAGTTAATGAATCTTCCCCAAATACTTTATTTACTAGAAGATTTCTGTTGCTCTTCCTCTCTGCACTGGAGCATTTTTAGGTAGTAGTTTTGAAGGGCTGTCAGAGAAATCTGCTGTGTCCTCTGCAATGCCATGGCAATGATGTATCAAAGTGCCCCTCACTAGTCTGAAAAGACACACGCCAAATCTCTTGTCTCTTCAGTCATCAGCATATATTGAGCTGATCCTATGTGCTTGTTACTTATTTAGACACTGAAGAAACCACATGCAAAATAGCATTGCTGCCCTTGAGCGACTCATAATGTCTGGATAGACAAGCACATAAAAAACTAAATAATAAATCACTACTATGGATGCTGCATGAACTAAAAGGCCAGACAGGTGAAAAGACCTATTTTGGGTGCTGAAAAGATTGCAGTCCCAAGATACAAGGGTACCATTCTTCAATTCTTCAAATTGAAATATAAAAGAAAAGCCTAATGGATTAGAAAATCTGTTCCTTTACGGTATCACAGGCTATGTTATATACCGATTGTCAATTGGCTCAAAGTTCTAGAAGTGCATAAATTAAAGTTTGTGTACTGAGAGTTGAGTATGCAAGAGTATTTAAAGTGGGCCCTAAGAAAGGTCTGTTTCTCTAAATTTCCTGACTCTTAAAACCCAATCTTCACTCTAGATACACACTGACCTGGGCTCTTCAACCTTCAACCTCACACAGTATTAGTAAAATTTAAATGTAGAAATGGTAAAAAAACATACAATGGTAACTATAACTATAAAATTTACTTATGGACTAAGCAATAAAGCATGATATGGCAAAACTATTGAAAATGTCAGTTGTCTGTACTAATGGAAATGTAAGTTTGCAGTAATTAATTTTTCCTAGATAACTCACTCCAGTAAGAGGGTGCCCTTGAGGAAGCCCTTAGAAAGCCAAATATGCTTCTATATCCTTAACAACCCCAAATGATCTACCAATCTTCAGTAATCTCAATAGAACGACATAGCTTGATCATCTGGAAAAGAGCTGAAATTGTTATTTCTAACAAATTGTGAAAATATGCTAAACCCTAATTGCTACCTCAGCCACAAGATATTCAGATTATAGGATAAAAAATACTAAGAAATTATATATAATCACTTATAATGTGGCTATTAAAAGTTCTGTAGTTTAAAAAAAACCTTACAACTAGATATGGTTGTATATTTAAATACCTGGGTCAAATAATAAGTATAAAAACATTCAGATCACTTCAGCTGAAACCACAATGTCTTTCTGAAATCTGTTGAATTTATATGCCATTTAGTTATTGAAGTTCATAAGAAACAAAAGTTTCATATCCAGAATGTGAACATCAATATTAACATTGTGAGGAAATCTATCACTCTGTGAAAAGCTGAACTTTCTATTGATAAAAGCTTAATGTTCATGTAAACATAAAACATACAAAATAGCAAGCTCTCCTAGTCACAAAGAGCCTTATTTTTCCCTATGAAAGTATTCCAGTTATTAGCACCAATTATCCACTATACACTGTATAGCAATCAGGAGATTCACTCTTTTGTTTATGAAGTTTCTAAACAGCTGATTTTCAGATATTCAGTATATGTATTACCACAGGAAAAGACTGTTGATGTATTATCAAACTTTTAATACAAAAAAAAATTTTTTGGTTTATTTATTTTGAGAGAGAGAGAGAGAGAGAGAGAGAGAGCGAGCCAGCCGGGGAGGGGCAGAGAGAGAGAGAAAATCCCAAGCAGGCTCCATGCTGTCAGCACTGAGCTCAACATGAGGCTCGATCCCATGACCCTGGGATCATGACCTGAGCTGAAATCAAGACTCAGATGCTTAACTGAGCCACCCAGGGGCTCAGATGGTGTCCCTCTTTTTATCCAGTTTCAGAATCGAATTTCTACAGTGGTAAATATTTAAAGTCGTACAAAAACATGGCTACTGTGTAAGGTTTTAAATTATAAGTTATATCTTGTTTTCTATTTCAAATGCAATATTTTGTTGGTGAATATGGAGAATTAGTCCATCTTACATAATCACTTTCATATAGACATGTTCTGTGGGAATTTAATCAACTGTCCTTTTTTGGATGGATATGTGGAAGCATGCGGAACTAAAGAAAAAACTGGGAGTGAACGCTAATCCAAAGCTATCCTTGTCTAACTCAGCTTTCTGTGAATAAAAGCACCTCAAAAGTGTTTTATCTGCACAGCTTTTTTGTAAAAAAATTTACAAAGAAGGAGGCATTAATTTTATTATATATATTTTTTATAACAAAAGCTCCTTTACTTGGTTCATTTTGTCTTTCAATTAAAATACAATTTCTGAGCTATTACATTTTCCTTCCATTTAAATACTGTGTACACATAGCCTGACATTGACACAATTTTCCCTTGTTGGACAGCTTGTTCTATTTCCTCCAAATTAGATAAAGTCCACTCAGATGGGTTCATGGGAGCTTCTCTCCCCCTTTGTGCCCTCCCAACCTTGGATGCCTTTCCCGTCCTCCTCCAGCATATTCTTGGGTGGGCAGAAACCTGGGGAGACGCAGCCACCAGGCAGCTTGCTACTCTCCTAAAGCACATCTGGGCTTTATATCAGGCCTTTAATTAATCCTCAGTGAAAGCCAAGCTATGACATTTTGACTGGGCAGGCTCCAGTTCTGGACAGGTCTTGATTTATTGCGACTGAGTCTCAACCAACTTTGATTTATTTCAGCTTTGGGGAGGAGGGCAAGCTCAGAACAGAAAAGTGCTGTTGAATGTAGAACACGTGATGTCAGCACAGGCCCTCCAGACTTCCGAGGGCTGCAGGACAAACGGTTCAGAAGAGAATGGCCTCTGAGAAAGCCATTAAAAAATGATTTAAATAACTTAAAATTGTACATAACAAAATAAATGCAATCATGGATGAGAGAAAATGGTCCTGAAATAGTGGGCTGATTGCAGCAGGATAGGAAGCCTTGGCCTTATCTCTGGGATAAGGACAATTCCCAGTGGGGCATCAGTGTTAATCAAGGCTCTCATTTGCATGTAGGGAGCAGTGGCCCAGCCAAGCCTCTCCTTCCTAGCTGGGGGAAACATTCTCCAGAATGTACCTCCTACTTAGCAACACCAAAGATCTTTTGGCTGATTAAGTAATGTCAGATTTCCTATGCTTTTTTTTTTTTTTTTGACAGACAAAATAAGCCAAAAGAAGTTACAGTTATTTGATTAAACAAAGTTAGAAGAGTTAGTAAACTTAACTAATGAATTTGTTTCTGTCATGGGAAGGCTATCCGTAATGCCCTTTCCTGGCTGAAGCCTTGACAATGTGCTGAGCTCACTGCTATCTGCTTGAGCACAGTTGTATCTGCACGGTGACCCCCAAGTGCGACACGAGCATGTGCAGATGAAAGTCCAGCTAATGCTTCTCTACAGCTTTGTTTGGCCTAGCATAATGCCTAGCACACAGTAGGGGCTTCTACCACAGGATCTTTGAATACTGACAAGCCCTCCCTGCTCCTGGAGGGAGAAAGTCTGTGCGCGTGGTCCTGGCCTGGTGTCACCAGGAATATACGGGTGACACAAGAGAAGTGTCAAAAATCATTATAGGCAAAGTTAAGTTCTCTAAAGGGATATAATGGCAGGAAAAGTGGGTTACAAAAAAAGAAGAAGGGGAGTGGCATGGCCTACAAAAGTAGAAAAAGTATATTCAAACTCCATCACAGCTGCTATCCACATATGCTCTGGGCATAACCAAGCTGAGCCTCCTTTTATCCATTGGAAAATGGGGAGAAAAACACTTATTCTGCACGGCTGCTGTGAGGAGCAGAGGACATGTTGGCAAAGCTCTTAACACATTAGACATGGGCATTCCTGGTGCTGAAGACACGGGGAGAGTGCTACGAGAGGGACAGGAACAAAGTTATCAGTGTTCACCTGTGTACCTGTCCCTAGCACTGATAATGCATCCATGGGCGCTGGTGCGTGAGCATGACCCTAAAGGTTGTCTGTGAACATGTGTACAGAAACAGAAGTCTCTGAGAAGGAATGCCCAGGTGGCTGCAAATGTGAGCCACCCACCATACCATAGTATTGACTCTTTCTTCACAGAGCCACATATAAAGGCTGTTCCTAAACATACAATAATCTTTACTTAAAACTACTGAATGAGTGATGCTTGTGACAAGGATTAATATAACTGTTGCTTTGTGATTAGACTTGAGGTTTAAGCCGCTAAACACAATTGTTAGGTCACCAGCACATTAGAGACCTTACAAAGTGCTATCATGTTTCAGAGCTGGCTTTTCATAACAATGCGCATATGTAGAGGAACCATCTTGTGGGTGGTCAGTCTGCCATTCCTGCAAGTGTCAGTCACCTACTTTGAGGTGTGGTGTGCCAGCAGACAAGTTCCGAGCATGGAGAGAGACACCACATTTGGAAATCCACAGCATCCCTGAACCAAAACATTAATTGCTGCAAATTCAATAACCAGGGTTGATGTGAATAAATGCACAATGAAATGCAGCTGTTGTGTCACTGAAGCCAGCATACTCTAATTTTTATAGACTTTCCTTTTTTTAACCTTCAGTGAAAGTTATCTGAATACATCTATTCACTGGTTTTGGAAATTAAACTCTCTTTACATCTCTATTATACTCTAGTTTCTCAAAGAGATTTCGAGGTTGAGAGGTTAGAGAGCCCTGGCTGAGAAATGCTGTACATTCACAAAACCTATTTAATGTAGGGGACCCGGGTCTGCACACCAGCGCAGGGCAGGGTGGGCTCCTGCAGATCTCAAAGCATTCTGTGCTGGAGAGGAGGTGGGCAGGGCTCTGTCCCTCGGGAGCTGCCTCCTAATCACAAGGAACCGGTGGGGCAAAAGGGCTCTTTGAAGAGTACTCCCTGTTCTCCACAGGGCCAAGGTGACCTACACCACAGCTTGCAAGGTCCTTCTCACCAGCCATCATATGCTCAGTGACACCGAGACAGCAGGAAGGGTCAGAGGACCTGCTGCAGGGGCTGCCCAAGCATGGCAGCTCCAGATGCTGCAAGGGGGCAGGAATGGAATGGCACTTGCCCCTCTGCCTGGCGACAGAGGGTGAGCGCTCAGGCACACAGAAGAGCTATTAGTCAAGTGCTGCCAGGATCCATCATTTTCTTTGTCAATTTATGAACAGGAAGATGAAGGGTGAGGGTAATATGTTCATATGTTTGTACCTGCAATCTCACCCCTAATATCATTTCCTGTTTTCACATATGTAGTTTCTCCCCCATTTGATTCTTGGCTTCTAGGAGAAGATGGACATACATGCGTGGGTGTGAGTGTGCATTTCTGTGTCTGTGTGTGCATCTGCATTAACTTTAACTCCTCCCACCCCCTCAGATATTTTAAAGCTCCATACGATGCAGAGGGAGAAGATGATAAACCAGTGGGTGAATTCTTACAAATCAAAGGCCACACAGGACCAATTTCAGAGAAGAATTTTAGTGGAATTTAAACAAACCTGGTATAAAGCAGTAATTGTGACCTATGAGTAGAGATAACTCTCTAAAAGTATTTATAAAGAAGTTTTGTGTAAGAAATCAAAGACCAGGGTGCCTGGGTGGCTCAGCTGGTTGCCCATCTGACTTTGGCTCAGGTCATGATCTCGAGCCCCACTTCAGGCAAAAACACGAGCCCCACTTCAGATGAGTCCCGCTTCTCTCTCTCTCTGCCTCCCTCTCTCTCTGTACCTCACTCACTTGCACCCTCTCTCTCAAAAAAAAAAAAAAAAAAAAAAAAAAGAAAAAAAAAAAGAAAAGAAAAGAAAAAAAGAAATCAAAGACCAGATACCTAATTTGGGCCAGTTCAGTGATGAAATAAGGGAAGTAATATGAACACACCTAGGAATGTTCTATCTTCAAGGGGGTCTTTTAACTGAAATAGGTGCACCCGTTTCTATATAAGACATAGTGTGTTTATTTTCTCAGATGAATAGGCCAATAATTTCATGAAGAAAATATAAGTGATTTGTTCACTGTAACAAAGCAAAGTTGTGCAAGAACTAACACAGAAACGTTTTTCCCTGTGAGCCAGTTTGGTCTCCATGGGAACATACATTTTACAAAAACACACACACAAAAAGTTTACATTAATATGGGGTTATAAATAACATGCTGCATGCTTATTAGAGATATTAGAGATTTAAAAAAACATTAACGTTTATTTATTATTCAGAGTCAGAGAGAAACAGAGCATGAGCATGAGACAGGCAGAGAGAGGAGGAGACACAGAATCTGAAGCAGGTTCCAGGCTCTGAGCTGTCAGCACAGAGCCCAACGTGGAGCTTGAACTGACAAACCACAGATCATGACCTGAGCCGAAGTCAGATGCTTAACCGATTGAGCCACCCAGGAGCCCCGAGATATTAGAGATTATTAGAGATAATACCTGGTCATAAGTGAGCTATACCATTTTTTGTTCATTCCTTTCTTACAGCTTTCACTTAAAGGCTTTACCTAAGATTTCTCTTTGACAAGCAGTTTTTGAGTATTGGCCAATTTTGTTCTGAATTTTTTCTGATAAAAAATATTAATTGGAATCAAAAATTTTCTTTGAGATACATGTAATTTGGTTTGTGATATAAACTCAATGAAGATTGTATCATTTTAACGTCATCCAGCTAACAGAACTATCCAGAAAAGAACAAAGGGGTCATGGAAAGTAAATCCCTTTGTTCAGCCACAGTTCTTTTCTCTTCTTGATTTACTTCTGGTCTTCATTCGGACCTTCAAACAGAGTCTTGGCAATCTAAAGCATGAATTGTTTACTTCTTAGCTCAAAGACTAAAATGAGAGATGTAAAATTGGACTTTGCTGTGGCTATTTGCTCATACACAGTTGGACAAATATTGGAATGGTCTCTATTACGCTTTCTCTTCATACTTTTTCATAACTAAACATGAGAGCAGAAATCTAAGAATCAGGAGACCTGGGCTAAATATCACAGTTTTGCCCCAGACTCAGGGCTGACTCTAGAGGCAGCTATTCTAGCCCCCAGGGGTGTTAAAGCATCCACATGTTTGTAATTAGGAAACCTATACCAACTTGTTCAGAAAGGTAGTTTGAGATCCTTGGAAAAGAAGATGCTATATAAACAGAAAGACTGGAGGATTCGCCTGAAACCTTAGGCTATCAGTCATACCGGTAAAGTTATAAATGTTTAATTTATTTGTATTGCTGTCCCTAAGAACAAAAACCACACACCATGAGACTTGATGAAGTTCCTTTTAAACAAAGACTTTTGGGTTTTTGTAATTAGTGAAGTTTGGCAGTCTTTAAATGGAACAAATCATAGAGAAAGGTACAGCTAAACTGTTCTCCAAAATTAAATTGATTCTTAGTATGAAGTTAAAGCACTTAATTAAGTTAGTCCAGAATTTCATTTGACAACTGAAATTCTGCCTACCTCTGAATCATCTGTCTAAAAGAACAGTTACAATGACTCTATCTAGTCTAAATCAAACATCCAAAGATAAATACTTACTCTGTTCTTATGGTTAATCCTATGTCAACAACTACAGGCTTTCTAAGGTCCTTTACTTTAAAAATTGTAGAATTCTCTGGATTGCAAAGTCTAAGGCTTGACTGAGCTGCTTTCCTTTTAACTGGTACCCCCAGTCTCACAGTGAGTCTTGTGTGGCTGTTTTTCCCAAGGGTAATCTGCATTTCAGATGATTGAAGATGTCCATTTGTGAATGGTGCTAACTACAGCCCTTCAAAATCTCCATAAAATCTCACTCTGGGAAAAAAAAAACTGTGAAGAAAGTCTTATGCCTGCCCCCTTGAGCGTGCAGAGACTACCAGGCTGTGGTCCCCAACAATTACTAGTGGGACAGAGGGAGGGCCACTGATGTCAAATCACGTATCACTACACAGAAAAATGACAAATTGCTTATCTAAAAAATGGCATCATACAAGCATCTACGGTTTCTTTTCTCATAGATGTCCTTCTCTAGGATTCCACAACTACATGTATGAATGCTGGTTTTAAAGTATACAACTCTGTAGGGGCACCTGGGTGGTTCAGTCGGTTTAAGCAAGCATCTGGCTCTGGTTATAATGTCATAGCTTCTGAGTTGGGAGTCTCATGTTGGGCTCTGTGCTGATGGTGTGGAGCCTGCTTACAATTCTGGTTTTCTCTCTCTCTCTCTCTCTCTCTCTCTCTCTCTCTCTCTCTCTGCCTCTCCCCTGCTCATACTCTGCCTCTCCCTCTCTCTCCCTCTCTCCGCCCCTCCCCTGCTCATACTCTCTCTCTCTCTCTCAAAATAAACTTAAAAAACTAGTTTTAAAGTATGCAACTCTGTGTATAAATGAAGCAAATTCTAAATCTACAAATATACAGAATTTCATTAAAGTGTTCACTACAGTAGGAGCTAGTTTGAAATATGACTTGGAATGTGGCTAATTTGAGTTGAGATTTGCTGTAAAGTATAAAACACATTGTTGCATAGATTGTAAAAACTTAGTAACACAAAAAGGAATAGTTTGGATACATTGGGTTAAATATCAAAATTAAGTTCACCTGGTTCTTTTTATGTTTTAAAATGTGGCTACTAGAAAATTTTAAATTTCCTAAAATTAAATGACTCACAGTGATATTCTATAGCATCTTTTATCATGGCATGAAAAAAGAAATTTTAAATTAGTCCAGATTAAGTGGCAAAACTGGAAAAAAAATACATGACATCAGGCTATATAAATGATTTGTTTCACTTAGGAATTTTACAATGTCAAAACATGAAAGCATATTCTGTATCATTGAAAACAAAACAAATTTTATACTAGATGGCAAATAAGACTTTCAAGGAAAAAGTGTTTATTATGCTAAAATCATATTCTCAGATTATGAATCTTACACTGTGTAGGACCCCAGCTCCCTCACTCTGAAGAGGAGAAAATTAAGACTCAGAGTGAAAAAGTGATGGGTTTGCAGCCCCACAGCTAGCAAATAGCAGCACAGTCTAAGGACCACCAGCAGAGCAGGCATGGAACAGGGTTTTTTGTGTCAAGCCATACAGTCAACTGTCTTTACTACAAGAAGTTCTCAAGCCAAGAAAACAGGAGGCAAGAAAACAAGCAAGATTTCATGTTCTAAATGGAGGTAAGGTCCACAGCATATATTTAATTCTAACAAAACCAGCTCATGAGGTAAATGCCCTCTAGAAAATGTATGATAAAAGTATTTTCCTGGATGAGTGGAGGATTAACTTTTAAAAATTGCTATACAAAATGTGGTACTGTGTTTTTAAGAAAAATCACTGATAACTCTGGAGCAAGGGCAATTGATTATAATTTAATCACAAAAGGTTCACTTCATTAACCATTACTTAGAATTGTTCTACAGCATCTGTGACTCTTGCAATGATTTCTACATGAGGATGGTCTGGCTTTTTTATTCATCCTAGTAACCGAAGTACCTCTTTCAAGGTGGTCTGATATGGAATGGATTCCCATAGTCTGGATTCTGCAGTTGGGGATACAGTGAGGCTCTAGTTCACTTCCAACACAAAGAAAACAGCAATGCGTACCATATATTTGATCCTAGTAACAGACAGGGCCATCCAAGAGTAATGTTTCTAAAAGTAATAAGCTTTCCCTACATACTGATCCGAGTAACTAGAGCTAGGGAAACTGTCTCTAGGGACATGCTAATGTCTCCCAAAGAAGGCCAGTCAGAAAGTTCAGCTGTTCTATCTTTGGTCCATTAATACTGGATGTTGAGTCAGGCTACATCCCAGAACACCTACAACTGAAAAGTAATTCTTCTCAAATGAAAACTGGCATATTAAGTGTACCCTCTGGGTTTGGGGAATGCTTCCCATCCCAAAATAAATTTTTAAGCACAAAGAGACAGTTAGAAGTGGTCACTCTGCTGATAACTATGTTTTATTCAGTAATCTGTCAAATAAGGGGGGAAATGGCAAAGAGAGAGGGAGAGAGAGAGAGAGAGAGAGAGAGAGAGAGAGAGAGAGAGAAAACCCAAAGCAGACCTTTACATTTTAATTTCTTTGTCCCAGTTCTTCCTCCCATTAAAAAAAGTGTGGAGTTTGTGAAAAGAATGAGCAGAGATCATGAAAGTATGATATGCCTTCCATGTTTCATTGGCTTATATTCCAGGGAAAAGAATTACAGCAGAGAAAGGATGTTGCCAACATGTATACAATAGTAGCATTAACCATTCTGACTTGCAATATAAATTGAACCATTAAAGGATTTTAATGTTCCTCATTAACTTTTATTAGCTTTAATTTTTAACTTTTTCTCTTCCTCTTAAAATTAAAAATGAACATTCCCTTCAACTTTGCACACCTTCAAGCAGCGTTCAGGCTAATCAAGGTCTTGGAGGGATCGAAGACAAATACAGGAGGAAAAACACCACAAATAACTGTAATCCCTAGTGCAGAGTTTCTTTCAGTGTCTTCCTTCATAAAAAACAGCAAGTGGGAGGTTATAGTTTTTAAACTTCACAGAAGAATCAGAGATCTCATAGTCCTTTTCTATTAGCATTCATCATCCTTCATCACCAAAAATAAGTGACCTAATTAAATAATTCTGGAGAGAATTTTTTTTCTCCTTCCTATGTATAAACATTAGGTTAACACTCTAATTTTAATATATGTAGTAAAATTTGTCCCCAAATGTAATGCCTACTGGTTGATGAACATGATACCTATTTAAAAAAGAAAGAAAGTTAAGAAAGAAAACAAAGAAGGAGAAAAAAATACCACGAGGATCTTCTTCTCTCTATAGATTGTGTATCTGAGTTGCCATGTGTATGGATGGATGGAAGGATGAAAAGATAGATGGATGGATGGAAGGCAGGAACACAAGTAGGTATCACATATACAAATAAAAACCTTTTGACTCTCAAAAAAAGCCTTTTAATTTGTGTCTAAAAACAATGATGTTATGTTATATTTAAAAGAAGCATTTCAGAAAAGAGAAAATAAGGGCATATTTGCCCTTGGTGAGAAAATTTTTAAAAATCTGTGGAATATTACAACATAAAAATACAGAGTTTAGGGGTGCCTGGGTGGCTCAGTTGGTTAAGTGTCCGACTCTTGTTTTCGGCTCAGGTCATGATCTCATGGTTTCATGGCTTCGAGCCCCACATCAGGCTCTATGTAGGTAGTGCAGAGCTTGCTTGGGATTCTCTGTCTTCCTCTCTCTCTAACCCTCCCCCACTTACTCTGTCCCTCTCAAAATAAACAAATAAACTTAAAAACATTTTTTAATAAAGAAAAATACAGAGTTTCACTTCCTTATACACATGCCTGTCTGGGAACAGATCCAATTCCCAGATGATCTCTAAGCACACTAAAAGGCCAAAGCAGCATTAACAAATCACCTGTCAAAAGTAGATTTATATTATCTTCTGTCACACAAAAAAGAGAGTATAGAGAATCTTTCAGTTACAAAACTGGCTTCCTCTTATTTATTGTTACTTGGTCCTTTAATTATTTGATCCTTTAAGAAAATACCTATTATACAAAAACATACAAATATTATTTAGCCATTGAGAAAAGGAGGAAATCTTGCCATTTGTGACAACATGGATGGAACTTGAGGGCATTATGCTACATGAAATAATCAGAAAGAGAAAGTCAAATACTATATGATCCCACTTATATGTAGAATCTAAACAAAAACAAAAACAAAAAACTGAGCTCATAGATACAGAGAACAGATTGGTGGCTGCCAGAGGCATGAGTTGGGGGCAGGTGAAATGGGTGAAAGTGGTCAAAAGGAACAAAGTTCCATCATAACTTACTTACAAGTAAGTCATGGGATGTAATGTACAGGATGGTGATTATAGTTCTAATACTGTATTGTAAATTTCAAAGTTGCTAAGAGAGTATGTCTTAAAAGTTCTCACCAAAAGAAAAAAAATGGTAACTATGTATGGTAATGAGTGTTAACTAAACTAGACTTACTGTCCTGATCAATTTGCAATATATATAAAGACTGAAAAACTATGCTTTTACCTGACACTAATATACAGATGATCCTTGAAAAATGCAGGGGTTAGGGGCACTGACACCCCTGCACAAAGATCCATCTATTAACTTTTGGCTCCCTCAAAATTTAGCTACTGATAGCTTACTATTAGCCAGAAGCCTTACCAATAACATACACAGTGGATTAACACATATTTTGTCTATGTATTATCGACTGTATTCTTATAATAAAGTAAGCTAGAGAAAAGAAGACATCAATAAGAAAATCATAAGGAAAATACATTTACAGTGCTATACTGTATTTATTTTTTAAAAAAATCTATATATAAGTGGACCTACACAGTTCCCAACCTATGCTGTTCAAGTATCAACTGTAATGTTATGTTTGAATTATATCACAATTTAAGAAAAAAAAAAAACTAGTTACTGTTAACTGACTTTTTTAAAAAAACTTGCATATTATAAGCATGTAGCAATTATATTTTCATTCACCTCAATTTGCTGATATGCAAATTTGGTAGCCCATTATCTAAAAGACATTTGAGAAGCATTTTCTTCCTCAAAGAATAGAAGGGTGTAATTCATTTTAAAAGACTATATTTCAGTAACAGAAAAAAATAATGCTGTATCAAAATGACAATAATATGCATTTTTTTCACCTTGGAAACTTTAGACTTGAAAGAAGCCTATAGTGTAACTTTTCCATCACTCCTGTTGAATTCTAAGACCACCAGTGTAACAGCACCACTTGGAAAACCACAGGGCTGGCCTTGTTAGAATACACATAGAGTTGCTGAGGAACAGGAAACGAAGCCAGATGGTTCTGCTGAGGGAAGCACTTTTTTTTTTCTTTATAAAACCAAAAAAGCACTAATAGGTCAAACACAAAAATGCAGATATGGTAAAACGGAAAGCTAACAGGGAGATTTATGTAAATAAGACAAGCACGGTTTTGCATTACATTCCCATCCATACCAGTAAGTGGAAGGGGTGGGGGAGGGAATAGCACAGTAGATCTATACCATAGATCTGAATGGTTTTCTTGATGGTGGATAAAAGCTACTAGCAATCTTTAAATAGGTACTGCTGCAAAATTCTGGAAGCCAATAGAATATGATTTGTGTTAGACTGAGCATCTGTGAATTATCACAAAAACTATTTAAAAAATAAGCCTTTAAATACAGAGTTTAAAGTAACTGTAGTCTACACTCTGGCTTCTTGAACATCCAATTTAATGCGGTTGTTTACAAACACATGAAGTCCAAATGTGGTACAGCACTCAACACAAGCTTTTGGGGTGAGGCAGGGAAAGGAGCCTCATACCTCAGGTCTCTTTCTGTCCCTCACCCACTCTGGCCAGTTCAGAACCATGCCATTTGCAAGAGCACAGTTGAACACAGGCAGGTGTCTCCTGCAGCACCCAGTCTCTGGTCTTCAACCAGGAAGAGAGTCTGAGAGACTACAAACCTGGCCTCATGATCTTCCTTACTGAGCAGGGTGGCCATGGGCCATGGCTCTGGCTAACAGAATGCTAGGGCTGGTCACCCAGAGATTTGCAGCCTTCTCTTCTTTGACACAGTCCTTAGGGGATTTGCGCAGCTGGGGACAGCTGGGACTGCTGCCACCGTGGAGTCATGATCAGATATTTGGGCCTGGCATCTATGAATTGTGTAAGTGGCTTGCCCCTGCCTCTGGACTTCTGGTGGTAAATAAACAGTGATCCCTAGTAAGCTGTCACTTGTAACTGAGTGTAATCCCTAACTGGTGCATGGACCACCTAGATGATGAGTCTTCACAGTGATGATAAAATGCATAATGTAGCCCTTGTGTTGGTCACATGATCTGACAGATGCTATAGTGGGAAGACCGTGAAAGACTGGAGTTATGTTCAGACTCTGAACTGTTTTATCTCAATCTATCAGTGAATATCTCTGAATAATGAACTGCTTCACCTGCTAGATGAGGGCAAAGGATAGGAGGATAAATAAAGTTGCTTCAGTTTTTAAATTAAATGAATAGATGAAGCTAATCTGGTTTGAGGTCCATTCATTCTGGGGTATTCATTCCATAAACACCCACTGAGCATATCCTATGTTTCAGGTACTCTGAGGGCACTCAGGGCTATGAAACAAGGTCAGCATGGTGATCAGATGTGGAAAGTTTTGTGTCTGTGAGAAGGCTGCCCAGCTAACTTGGGACAAGGGCTCTGGCAGCAGCGATTCAAAGGGTTGTAAATAAAGGGTGACAGGACTATAGGGGAAATGGTCAATCCTTGTGGATAAGCAGCTGGGGAGGAGAGTAATAAAAAAGAGGCAGCTCAGAGTGACCCCAAAGCAGAGCAGAATTTTGAGAAGAAATGAGCAGACTGCCTAGCTACCTCTCAAACATGCTACAAGATGGAACATAAGCTGTACCTAAAGATCTTAAAATTTTTCCTGATGCAAGAACTGTCATTAATTATCAACAAACTTGTGTGATAATCATGGTTTTCATGGAATTTAGTTTTTTCTCATCCTGATGTTTTTGCTACTCCAGTTTATATGGAAAACACAGCTGTAGGAAAAAGGAAGCCCTTTTGGGAAAAGGAAAAAGGAAGCTGGTGAGAGGAAGCCCACCAGCCACCTAGCCACAGTATAATGCTGTTCACATAGTGCCCAGCACACATCAAGTGAAACAGGGCATATCACTAGTAGTCTGTCATGCTTTAAAAGGGTTTTCATTGAGCAAAGCCAGGTGGTTAATACTCAAGACACTGTTAGCCCTATCACAGAGGCTCAGAAGTAAGACTTCTTGATACTGTTCCCCTCCCCTTCCCCCCCCCCCTTCAGAGAGAGAGGAAGAAAGAGGGAGAGAGAGATGACAGGAGGGGTGGAAGGACAGAGGGGAAAGGAAGGGGAAGGAGGAGAAAAAGAGGGATAGAACAGAGGGAAGGAATGAGGGAGGAAGAGAGAGAAAGAAAGGAAGATGGAGGGAGGAGGAGAAGGAATGTCTGCACATGGTGAGTTAGGAAAGATCCTACTGACATGCTTAATGAAGTCAACACAATTTCTTTGAGTCTCACTAGACTTCTAACATCTCAGAGCCCTACACCACGCGCAATTAAACAAGCAAACCAGTAATTCATTAGGGATAATTTTAATAGATGACTCATTTAGCCCAGCCAGTCAATGATGCTTTGGTTTCCCAAAGGCTCTAGCAGATAGTTAACTACAATGAAGCTTTCAGCTGCCACTGACAAAAGGTGATGGAATTTAAACTACCTATCCCATTTCTTCAAACTTATTCAGTTTTTTTTGAAGATAAGGATCAAATGAAATGATTTGTGAAACCTGTATTTCCTGTACAGAGTTGATATCTTCTTCAAATTATATGAGTGTACAACTATTAAGTTAATACTGCAGAGGAAGTCTCCCATTTAGAATAGAAGACCTGGCCTTTTAATTTTTGGCTCTTCAAATGTTTTAGAGTTTCTTTCTATCTCAGTTTCTCTTCTGTGTGTTATTTATATTCTATTATATTATATTCTATTATATTCTATTCTGTGTGTTCATTATACCAAGAATCAAGCCAGAAATGTCATGCTGTATCACATGAAGGGATTGTGCTGAAGAGCCATGTTCAATACAAGGCCTGGGCATCTCCTTTCCAAGCCAGATTTTTCATATGGAAAATGCAAATAACAATTCCTGCTCTCCTAATCCCTGACTAAAATTTATTGGGAGAATTGAATCCAAAGATATAAATGATAAAGCACTACACAAATATAAGAGGATAACCTTCAGGGGTTAAAAAAAAAAGTCTGGTGAAAGCTCTTTGTATTTTGTTTTCAAACTTGAAATTTAAGATCCAGTGAAAATCAGCAAGCAATTCTTGACTTAAAGGAGATACTATAAGAAAAAACACATGAAGCCATGAAGCCTCGGGGATTCTGATCTTTGCCTTTGCACTGGCAAGGAGAGAGAATCAAGTGCCACACCCAGCATGAGTATTTGTATTGTGTGGACGTGGTGACAGAATGGCCAAGAGGCAAGGGCCTTGGTCACCTTCCTGGAATGCAACCTGCCTCCTCCAGGCTCCACCCAGGCAACCCACACACCATCGCCCCTGGGGCGGAAGCTCACCACTCCACTTTGTGAGTCAGAAGCTGGAGGATGAACCTGGGAACAGGGATCTGCTCAGCCAGGGGAGGAAATGAAAGTACACACTCGGAGCACTTAAAAAGATACTACAGAATACTTCTCTTTTCTGCTAGCTACACAGTTTACAGTTTTCTACAGCTGCTATCAGAGATCTCCATATAAGAATCTTTAACTTTTACATGTACAAAAACAAAGTCGTATTATTAGAAAGTGACCTGCTCCTATTATGTGTATGTGTGCATGTGTGTGGGTGTGGGTGGTGAAGGAGATACTGGGGACTGGGAGGGGGGACAAGAAGGGGGAAAGCAAGGAGGAGTGAAAGTTTTCCAAAAACAATAGAATTCGTGACAGAAATCCTGCTTTATCTAGAAGAATCCTCTACCAAATGAGAGGCTTGAAAACTGCGACAAAATATAGTGAGGACCACACAAGGAAAGATGTTTCTGAATGAGCAGACGTCAGTGTTACCAGTCATGCAGAGGGGCACTTAATCTTGTAAGCCAATGCTACTTTTGTGATTATGAAAATTCTGTCTGGTAAATCAGGACCAGTATATCAGTCTTTCATTCTACTTCTTCCATCTGCTCAAACATCCTTCTTTTACAAATAGGAATAAAGTCTAATGATAGTAGAATCTGCAGATAATTGGGAAACTTATCATAGTACAAGAACATATGGGCACTATTCAGTTTTCCTTTATGGTCTGCATGTAACAAGAGTGAAAATTGCTTGAAAATTACTTGCTAGAATCAAGTAAATCCATCACAATTAAAACCTAAAATATGGTTAAAATCATATTCAGTAGATAATGTCTTATGCTAAGTTTAGAAAATAATCTTTTAATAATGAGAGGGATAAAACACATTTCATATATACATATTCATTTTTATAAACCATATAAAGAAATGGTCAAATCAGGAAAGTATTTTTTGGGCATCTGCCATTCTGTGCCAGGCATGTTGGGAAGCACAATTACGACAAAGAGGAAAAATAGCCAGTCCCTGCCTTCAAGGAGCTTCGTGGAGGGAGACTGACACTAGCCAACTAACCACATCATAGCCTATGCTTGTGGAGAAATGGTTTTATTCTCAGAGATTTCAATTTACTTAGATTCTTCAGGAAGTAATAAACAGTAATGAGTTAAACCCAACCATTCCCCTTATAATGAAAAAACATAACAGAAGTGATCTCAAATATTTTACATAACTTTGAGAGGTAGCTGGGAAGCTATTCTAAGGAGTAATTCATCTCTTTCTGTAGGAACTTTACTATTTATTTCCATGGGAGACTCAAATCAACAATGCAAAGACAGTTTTACAAAAGGTTTCTCAATTTTGCCTTTAAGTAATTCTACTTCTGTAAAACTGCACTTGTTAATTAACTGGGCTTGGCTCAAGCCCCAGTCTATCTTTCCTAAAATGAAAAGGGGATCTTTGCTTAATGGTATCCCAAATTCATCCATTTGGGGCATATTTAGCCTGCATGCGTGATACATCCAGTTTCTCGAACAATGGTAAAAGCTACATGGGAAAACCTTTTGGAAATCTGATCCCAAGAGGACAGTGGCTTTTGATTATTCTTGAACCACAATAAGGCAGAGAATAAAGAACATAGGACAAAATCATGGAACAAACCCATTTAAAGCTATTTAACTAGCAAGTCAAAGTGGCAGACATTTCATTCCTGTACAGCATCTATTCTCAAGACAGTCCAAAAAGGTGTCTGCCTCTTGGTATCACAATTGCTTCCCTGGGCAACCAGACCATCAGTGGGACAGATTCAGGTATCTACCACAGAGATTGTCCTTGAGTTCAGATCTAAGTGCTCTACAAAGCCATCAGGTATCCCAATTTTACTAAACTCAATTTGTAGAAAAATAAATAACTGATCTCACAAATGCAGAAGATCCAATACTCAGAGAAGGGATCAAAATGTTTTCCTTCCCTAGAAAGAAAAGATAAGGAGAATTTTTGACAATTCACTGCAGAGAATAAGCAGAGGAGATATTCTATTTGGAACAGGTTTTTGCTTTATGGTTTTGGATATAAAGGCAAAATTAACACGCTTGTATTAAAGGGCCCCATAAGGCCAAGACTGGGAACCTGGAGCCTGGGATCACAAGGGCAGTAAGAGGCTCCCAAGTGGTCTGAGAAAGCTATAGGAAAGGGCCACAGGGCCAGACTCTGTGAGGATAAAACATAATTTTAGTAAATGATTCCCTGTGAATGAAGCAGAAAACTAGGATGAAATCAAACAGTACTTTAGAATGAGTATAAAAATTAAGATTGTTTCTGTGTGTGTGTGTGTGTGTGTGTGTGTGTGTGTGTGTGTGTGTGAGAGAGAGAGAGAGAGAGAGAGAGAGAGAGATATTAATTTATTGGCATTCCTGGGCATGAGTCACATGAAAGTAGGAAAGACTAACTTCATTGCAAATACTTTCTGTCCTTTCCAGAGTATGCTAGTATAAAAAATGAAGCATTTAATATTAAAGATACATACCTTCTACAGGCAAATTCATCATCAAATTTAGATGATGTCGTATTTTAAAAGAGGCAATTATGTCTATATCACACGAATAGCCTTGTTATTAAAGTTAAATAGCGAGTTTTCATTTGTGGGAGGAAGCAGATGTGAAGTGGAAGGCCAGTGAAAGGAGAGAAGCAGGAAGGACAGAGGAGAGCATGAGGAAGGGTAGCTCAGCCCAGATGAGGACCAGCACAAAGGGACTGGGCAGGCCTGACGGGCAGTGGAAGCAGAAAGCTTGTGGAATCTCACAGTACACTTTACATGTAAGTCAATGAGTGTCATAATCTAAGAGGAACAGGAAGGGGTTTCCCTAGGACTGTTCTCAGAAATAGAACCAGGACTTTCTTAGGTACAAGCTATCGTTTCATGTTCCACAGTGGTATAATAACACTTAGCATCATGAGAGTGAGTAAAGGGTGGAGTACAAGCTTCCACCTTAATGTGGTTAATTGCTACCCATTAGAACTTAAATGGCATTTACACAAAGTTTCATAATCCGTTTCCACAGGCACTGTATCTCCTGAGTATGCAACTCCATTCTATATTCATTTTCATTTTTTCCCTCCAAATTCACACACTTATACACATTTGCCAAGAACTACTTTTTCCAATTTAATGTCAGATGCTCAATTTTAGATTTTTAAAATACAATTGAAAATATCTAAAAATGCATCCACCTCCTTGTTCCTAAACTATCTGTGGATGAAAACTTGATGAATAATCCATCTTAGAAACTTTGATGGTGTAGTCTTCATTCACTGAGATAGCAATTTAAACAGTCTAGAGGTTCTGGGGATCTTGGGGCACATTCACTCCTGTGATATCATCCCCAGCCACACAAGACCTGGCCAGAGGAAATAAGGCAACTATGACTTTCTGCATTTGTTTAGTGAGGCCTTACTAAAGAATAGACTCTGGCACCATGAACACTTTGAGAATTCAAACACAAGTAATCAAGCTACTCCGCTGAACATAAAAAAGAAAAAAAAACCTATTTGTTGATGTTGCAACTAGTAAGCTTTCCCTTAAATAAAATCTCAGAAAGTTTAAATGGCATCCTTTCTTTCCAGATTTGTATGAATTAACACAGGATGCAAAATGCTAGCAGCAGACTGACAGATGAATTAGAAACAAGGGGGAAACACTGGTTAATCCTCCCCAGCTCTGTCAACAGTCTACTTCTCCCCCTGCCAGAGGCTCCCTGGCTTTCCCCTGGTCTCTTTTATCAGCTGAGTACTGGAAGCTGTAAGAAAAATTAACTCATGCAGAAGACAATGAACAGAGAGGGATGGACATCTAACTATCCATTTTCCCCAAACACACCCTCCGCATCTTTGCCTAATACGGTCAATATAATGAGTTCAGCAAGATCTGATCATCTCTGTTTCAGCCACACACTCTCTTCCAGATATTTCTCCTCCATTTGAACTATAAATGGCACAGAGAGAAAAGAGAGAGAAGTTCAATGTCTTGGCTCTCTGGGAAATGGAAAGTTAGGCAGACCCCACTGCTTATGTCTCTCCTCCCCTCACTTCAATGAGAATTAGTGGTTGTGAACATGGCTTAGCTATCAGGCCTGGGCTGGAGTTCTGGCTTCATTCACCTCTGATGGCCATGGCTTTGGGCAAATCGTACCCTGAACTCTCCAACCCTCAGTTCCTTCATCCATGAAGGATTGTTGTATGTTTCATATAAGATAATGTATGTAAAGTCCTCTATAAAGTTTTTGACCCATAATGAGCATCCAACATTTGGCAATTTTTATTATTTTTATTTCTAAAAGTAGTTTTTTAAAATTAATATATGCTTCCTGCCGAAAAAGAGGAGGAGGAGGAGGAGAAGGAGGAGGAGGAGGAGGAGGAGGGAGAAAGAAAAAGGAAGGAAGGAAGGAAGGAAGGAAGGAAGGAAGGAGGGACGGAGGGAGGGAGGGAGGGAGGGAGAAAAGAAAGAGGTGTGTGTGAGGGACTATTATATTAAAATTCAGATGAGTCTCAAAAATCCCGCCCTACCCCCCATAATATGAATGTGCCCTGGATTGCCTTTAGAACAGGAGAACTCTTCAGGAATATCTGTATGGTCAGTTGTTGGTAGTAAAACCTCATGATATTTTTAAAATGGTTTTGCTGAGTCTTGGAAAAAGTTCAGACTTGGGTCACTGATTATCCATGTATCCCAAGACTAAGGACCCTCTTGTGAGTTGATAAAAGCTTAAAGATACTTCCAGTCCAGTGCTTATCAATTAGGTCATCGTTCCATATTTTCCAGCTAAAGTTGTATCCTAGCTAGTTTTATCAAGGTAGGATCACACTGGGACCTCATTAATCAAACTGTTACCGTTAATTTTAAACATATAGTGCCATTTTCCAACTCTTCACTGTTAATGTTTATATATATATATATATATTATTAAAAGGGTAGCAAAGTTAAATAAGTTTGAGAAACACTTTATTAATCTTAATAGGCAGTAGTGCATTCATATATTCTAAGTTTTGAGAAGCCAGTCCATGATAAAGAAATCTGCTTACATTTGTGAAATTTAGCATTGTGCAGGCTTATGTGGCTTTAGACAAAGTTTACAAGACTGTCATCTACAGCAACTAGAACCATGACCATGGTAGGTAGTCAACAGAAGGTGTGTGGAAAGAACAGTGCCTCCTAGAGAAGTTAGAGATCCTCTCCTTTCAGGCACCACTGGTACTGTGTTGACATCTTGAATTTGTTTGAATGTGTTCTCATAAATACAATGGTTCAATGTATGTGGACGGAGGCAGGCATGAAAAGAGTGTGATGGTGTCACATAATTATTTAAGAAGATAAAAATATTTCAAAAGTTTGAATTATCAACTGACTATATCCTGTAAGAAGTACAAATTCTCGACAACCCGCGTTTGTGTAAATTGAGTATTTAGAGCTCTGAGCCATCAGCACTACAGAGTAGTTTTTAAACAGTAATACTTTTTTTTTCTCAAGTTGCAACAATTGTAGATGTTAATTATAGGATCTGGGTGGTGGGTATATGGCTGTTAATGGTAAAATTCATTCAACAATCCTGTACGTTTAAAATGTTTATAATAAATATTATTGGAAAAGATGTAAGCACATAACTTATTTATTCTGAAGTACAGCATGATTTAATATAGTTTTTATATTCTTCACTTCAAGTTGAAATACCCCTTACCCACTCAGTTTAAGTTTTAAATCATTTTGATCTAGGAAACAAGACTATAAATGGATGTTAATGAACCTGAATCAGCAACAGGAAGTGGCTTTGTATAAATTCTTGCAAAAATGTTTACAAGACAGAGGTAGATTCTAATCACGAATGTACAGCACATTAATGCTAATTTTTTACAGGGTTGTTATTAGGCCCTTTTCACAGATGGGTAAGCTGAGATATAAAGCCCTAAGACTGAAGAACAAATCACTGACACAGCTAGGATCCCTATACTCTGTTTGTCAAATGCTCTCTACTCTTCATCATGGAAGTTTATCCATAAGTAAAAAAGTGTAAGTCACTTAATCTAAGGATTCACCAGTATAATATGTTTGTGTATAAATGAGAAAGATTATATAATTAAAACGTGTGTAAATAAGATGCTATTATAACTTGTTTGATCTGTACTTGCCAAGGCTTCTTTATTCTAAAGCTGATTATAGCGCCAGGATGCAGATGCACTTTATTTTATTTTATTTTTTTCAACGTTTATTTATTTTTGGGACAGAGAGAGACAGAGCATGAACGGGGGAGGGGCAGAGAGAGAGGGAGACACAGAATCGGAAACAGGCTCCAGGCTCTGAGCCATCAGCCCAGAGCCCGACGCGGGGCTCGAACTCCAGGACCACGAGATCGTGACCTGGCTGAAGTCGGACGCTTAACCGACTGCGCCACCCAGGTGCCCCGCAGATGCACTTTAAACAAACAATGTTTCTCTTTTTTCATTCTTATGCTTGTTGATTTTAATTTTAGCAACATCTGCCTTTAGTCGTAAGTCTGTGAAGTAACCTCATTTTAACATGTTTAGAAATGCAAGAGATGGTAACACTTCTTAAAATGGAAATAGCAAACTACGTATTCTTACTTAATAATGGCACTTTTTCAGAAATCAAGAAATTTAAATTGAGACATCCTTCAGGACCCATAAATGAGAACTATATAATACTTCTTGCATCATCAACATGTGTTACTGTCTGAACCCCAGGGTTCAGCAAAACCTACTTGTACTGTGGAACAAGCCAGGTCTTGAATGACAATGACAATGACTTAATTTTGTATGTCTGTTTCTCCATAAAATCTGAAAATTTTACATTTTTCCTGAAAGGCCAGAACATTTTACTCTTGTGTGGATGCTTTGGTTCACTGTACTGATACCATTTTGTCAAGGAATCTTCAAAATGGCATTTGGGAAGACCTTTTTGAAGTCTTTGAGCCAAAATGTTTATAAAATGCTTTTATTTTAAATGAATACAAATGTGGCTCCTTTGTTTCAAGGTTTGAGCTACACCCAGGACCAGTGCTAGCCTTGGCATTTGGGGAATGACATGATACCAGGGTCCTTCTTCCAGATCCACTGAGCTCACAAAAGACTTACTCATTACTTATGTATTTAACAGTGTCATGAGTTTCTAAAACACTTTTTGGCTTATTTTTAAAATGTCATTAAATTTTTTTTCTGATTGAAAAGTTTATATTCATTTCAAATATATGGAAAATATAGAAATACAAAGAGAAAAATAAACATAAATGTTAATAAGCATTATTAAGATTTGGTATACTGTTTCTCTATCAAAATCTATTTCTGAGTTCTAGCACAAACTTCATTTTTTACCCCGGTGCAAAAAAATAAAGTTAAATAGAATGAAATTTGATCTATTTGGTTCTGAATTTGGAGAACAAGAATTTGGATAAAGAAAGATAACTATACAGCTATCTACTGCTGTAAGCATATGCAGAAAGCTAGAATGATAGTTTTGAAAAAAAATTCATTTTTTGAACCTTGCCACATATTTTTAAGTAGGTAAGACCATATAGATTAGACAAAACAGAGTTTCAGCTTCTATTATTAACATCTCCTTTCTCCTACTTCTTAAATTTCTGAAAAGGTGGGCTTATATATTTTTTAATGAAATGTTCTTAGAATATATCTAATGTCTATTGTCATAAAATGCCTCTTTGTAATGACAGCTTCAAAGAACATACCGAAATTATCTAAATGTTATGCTGTTCAAAATTTAAAATCAAAGCTGTTCTTCATCCATAATATAAATCAGTATTAGGTGTACAAGTACCCATTTTTAATTGTTATGAACAAAAATAATAACACCTGAAACTAACCTCTGTGTTAGCAAGTAAACTACTTGTTTGCTTTCTTTCGTAAACGTTCAAGTTTCTTTTTGAATCGCATCAATGAACAAGGAAGCCAGATCCGGTTTCCCAGAGAGGAATCATTAAGGACAGAAATAGTCTCCTGAGCACAGGAAATCTGTAAGCACCTAAACAAGGACAAACAGACTCCAGGGAAAAAGACAATGTCACCAACATGCTCCTTCATGTCTGGCCACAGAAAGAGCCATGTATATTTAAAAGGGTACTGATCAGGGAAAGGTAAAATATAACCATTTGCTTAAAGAAAAGTCACACTACTTACACATGTAACACATCTAATCCAGACCAGAATTTAATGTGCAGATAAATCCCAAGAGTGAGAACTTGAATTTCCCTTCAACTATATCCAGTATTATGCAATATTATCATTATTAACAACTCTATCTCTATTTAATGAACAAAATTCATTGGTGTGTAAAGTCACACATTGAGAAGTATGTAGGGTAATAACCAGACACTCAAGCAGCAGAAACCAAAACCTCCGCAAGAATTTCACTCTTAGAGTACTTTAGTAGAATAATGTAAACCTGAAAGTCTTAGATTATACAAACTGAAATTAGGGAACATTTCCTGAAACTCTGAGAACTGTACCTGTGTACCTAAAATTTTTTTCACAGTTATGTGACTTTTGAGTAGGCAGGAGGGAGAAGGTGCACAAAGTGAGGAGATAGAGGCTTTAGGAAGGAAAGAATACTACTCAAACATTTTTCAACCATCCTCGGAACAACTGACTGACACCTTCATTTTAATGATGGAAAGAACAATTGTGAAAGGTTTCCATATTCAAGTAACATTCAGTGTCATCTACATGTAAAATGGAACCATGGAGCCTTAAAATGAAAGCAGTGTGAGTGTAAATATATCTGCATTAGCAAAATTTTATATGCTACCACTTCTTCTAGGTCATGCTTTTCTACCAGAGGCCTGGCATTGAAAACACCAACTAATACAGGTATTTTTAAGAACATAATGAGTCAGTTCCTACCTCTACATAGTCCTTGGCATGGCCCCAATCTCGCTTGGCATCCAGATTTCCCAGGCTGAAACATTCCAGTTGTCCAAGGTAAATCTTAGCCACTGACCGGCTAATTTTTCTAGTAACAAAATTAGCTCCTAAAAAGAGATAAAAGGATGTATGTATTATCAGATAGTACATTTGACATTTAACAGTTTGGTGAACCAAATCCAATCTCAGCCTCTAGGCATTTCTTTCATTCTCCCCCATTCCCCCTCCTTTAAAATAAGAATGAAAGAAAATGATCACTAACTGTCATTTAGATAAGTTAAGAAGCTCTAATTCTATGTGTCACATCAGCTCTACTTTCATAACAAACATTTTTCTTTTGGGGACGTCTTAACATTCCTAATTTGCTGCTGCAATATGTGACCCAGGCATTAGGCCAAAGAAAAGCTATTGGAATGCCAGTTTTTAAACAGAAAATTCAAAAGGGTTGTACAAAGGGAAATGCCAGAATGGAAGACAGACATCTAAGACCACCCTGATTTTTTTTAAGAACATAAACAGCGTATGTTCCTATTAATAAAGCTATTTTGGAGCTCATGGGGAAAGGGAGAGGAGTAGCTCACAGGCTTTAACCAGTTACAGGAAACAAACAAGAAATGTATTTGGGTTGCCAATAAGTGGTGATCATTCTTCTTTGGAAACTTGCAAACCTATCCAGTTAAAATTATGACACAGTTCCAACTCAAAAGTTTCTCTCTACTATACTTACTGAAATGCCACCTTCCAAATTCACTTAAGTGCTATCTACAGAAATGGGCTCCTGAATTCTGCATAAATATTTTGAAATGATTGGAGGAAAGGTGCCATAAATTGAAGAAAGAACTGAAATTGTTTTATGTTCTCTGGTCTTAATGAAAGGTTCTACTTTTTAAAAGATTATAGAGAAGGACAAAATAAAAGACACTTTGGAGATGATTTTACCCATGGCTCTGTTTCTAGGTAAGGTTAGCACGAAGCACCAAATTCTCAAGGTAATAATACACATAAAGTCAATGATGGCTTCATACAGTTTAGATAGATTACTATCATAATTTATCACATTTCAATAACTTTAGCTTTGTTCTTTTGCAGATTAAGCAGGGAGGTTAGTTATGATGAAAGCTTTTGGTTTCTAGAGAAACTGGCACAGTGATAAGGGGAATTTTTCTAAATAGGTTTACTAAATTTTGGCAAGAACATGGCCCAGGGCAAGTGCCAACATATACTAGATCACTGACTACAAAAATTTGGTATATGCATTTATACCAATGCCATCATTAAAGATGACAATGGGATTTCTATGGAAATCTAAATTTTCAGTTTTTCTTAGCAGCTCATAGAGTACATTAATAAATCCAAAGTTTCAACTTTCCATGGCAGTTTATAAAACAGAGCTCCTTCAAAAACCAGACTTTCAAAATGAAGAAATATTAAATAGGTGCAATCCTTCTCAATCTGCTACCCATTAGCAATCATTTATTCTCCACTGACTTATAACAAATAAAATTAAATTTATAATTAAATGTAGATTTCTTGATGTCTGCCTTTTTATTTTAATATCAGGACTATACTATCGTTACAAATATACTAGATAAACTAGTGATGCCATATCACTAAATAAAGTTCCCAAGAAAAAATAGTTCAGATTATTCTCTTTACTAGTAAGCAAATGTTTAGGGGTCAAATGGAAGCATGTGACCATGTTCAATGTATCTAGGTCCTGTCCTTCCCTATTTATTCTTTCAAATAGTATTAACTGGGTACCTATCAAGCACTAAGCACTGAGCTGGGGAACTTGGGAGTGATGCAGTAGCAGCTACTCTCAAGTAGTAGAGAGAGGGTAAGATAGACAAATCAGTGCTGCCAGAAGTGAGTTGACAGATTTGCAAGAACAGAAACAGTCAAATCTGGTAACTCAGTAGCTGGATGTGGTCAGGAAACACCCACCAGAGAAGCAGCCTGCATGGAGTCTCCTCATGAGGTCATGAAGCAACTAATTAGCTGTGAGACAAGGACAGTGCTCCAGGCACATGCAAAGGCAGTGCAGGGGTTTCCAGCAGGCCTGTGTTTAAATCCTTATCACAAGCCTGCAATGATCATAACCTCAAGACCTCTAACAATGGCTATTACTTTTAGCACCGCACTGAGCTCTTTAGATGAAAAAACTCATTTAGTTTTCAGAGAAACCCGAGAACTAAGAACTGTCATTACCCCTTTTGTAGGTGAAGAAGCTGAGATTCAAAGAACCTATGCAAACTGACCATTTTAAAACAGATTTACATCAGTGACTGTAAAATTATAAAGCCCAGGTTCCCTCCTTGATGGGACAGAATGTCTTGCTAGGAGATGTGGAACCTTCCTTATCTGCATCCAAAAGTTGTCTTGGATAATGGTCAAGTTTATTTGAATATGTAGTTCTCAAAATGTAATTTTTTAATATGATTTATTGTTAAACTGGCTTACATACAACACCCAGTGCACATCCCAACTGTGGAGTGCCCTGCTCAATGCCCACCACCCATTTTTCCTCTCTCCCATCCCCATCACCTTCAGTTTGTTCTCTGTATTTAAGATTTCTTGTGGTTTGCCTTCCTCTCTCTCTGTTTGTATCTATTTTTCCCCCTGCCTTCCCCCATGGTCTTCTGTTAAGTTTCTCAAGTTTCACATATGAGTGAAAACATATGATATCTGTCCTCCTCTGACTGACTTATTTCAGTCGCCATAATACCTTCCAGTCCCACTCATGTTATTGCAAATGGCATGATTTCATTCTTTCTCATTGCCAAGTAGTATTCTATTGTGTATATAAACCCCATCTTCTTTATCCATTCATCAGTTGATGGACATTTAGGCTCTCTCCATGATTTGGCTATTGTTTAAAGTGCTGCTTTAAACATTAGGGTACATGTGCCCCGATGCATTAGCATTCCTGTATCCCTTGGGTAAATTCCTAGTACTGCTATTGTTGGGTCATAGGATAGTTCCATTTTTAATTTTTTGAGGAATCTCCACACTGTTTTCCAGAGCAGCTGCACCAGTTTGCATTCCCACCAACAGTGCAAGAGGGTTCCCGTTTCTCCACATCCTCGCCAGCAACTGAGGTTTCCTGATTTGTTCATTTTAGCCACTCTGACCAGTGTGAGGTGGTATCTCTGCAGTTTTGATTTGTATTTCCATGATGATGAGTGATGTTGAGCATCGTTTCATGTGTCTGTTGGCCATCTGGATGTCTTTTCTGGAAAAGTGTCTATTCATGTCTTCTGCCCATTTCTTCACAGGATTATTTGCTTTTCCGGTGTTGAGTTTAGTAAGTTCTTTATAAATTTTGGATACTAACCCTTTATCCGATATGTCATTTGCATATATCTTTTCCCATTCTGTTGGTTGCCTTTTAATTTTGTTGATTGTTTCCTTTGAAGTGCAGAAACGTTTTATCTTGATGAGGTCCCAATAGTTCCTTTTTGCTTTTAATTCCCTTGCCTTTGGAGATGTGTTGAGTAAGAAATTGCTGTGACTGAGGTCAAAAAGGTTGTTGACTGCTTTCTCCTCTAAGGTTTTGATGGTTTCCTGTCTCACATTTAGGCTTTTCATCCATTTTGAGTTTACTTTTGTGTATGGTATAAGGAAGTGGTCTAGTTTCATTCTTCTGCATGTTGCTGTCCAGTTCTCCCAGCACCATTTGCTAAAGAGACTTTCTTCCCTTGGATATTCTTTTCCTGTTTTGTCAAAGATCAGTTGGCCATACATTTTTGGGTCCAATTCTGGTGTCTCTATTCTATTCCATTGGTCTATGTGTCTGTTTTTATGCCAGTACCATACTGTCTTGATGATTAAAGCTTTGTAATACAGGCTAAAGTCTGGGATTGTGATGCCTCCCACTTTGGTTTTCTTCTTCAATATAACTTTGACTATTTGGGGTCTTTTGTGGTTCCATACAAATTTTAGGATTGTTTGTTCTAGCTTTGAGAAGAATGCCGGTGCAATTCTGATTGGGATTGCATTGAATGTATAGATAGCTTTGGGTAGTATTGACATTTTAATAATATTTATTCTTCCAATCCATGAGCATGGAATGTTTTTCCATTTCTTTGTGTCTTCTATTTCCTTCATAACCTTTCTATAATTTTCATCATAATGATCTTTTACATCTTTGGTTAGGTTTATTCCTAGGTATTTTATGGTTCTTGGTGCAATTGTAAATGGGATAGTTTCAAATATTAATTTCTTAATGTTATTCTTTATAACAGCTTTCTTGAGATATAATTCACATACTATATAACCCATTCATTTAAAGTGTATTATTGAATGACTTTTAATACATTTACAAAGTATACAGCCACCATTACTAACATTTCAGAACATTTTAGCACCCCCAAAAAACACTTAGGCAGTCACTTCTCATTTTCCCCAAAGGCCTCTTGCCCTAAGTAACCGCTTATCTGCTGTCACTACAGATTTGCTTATTCTGAACACTTCATATATAAACAGACTAATTTTTGGTCTTTTGTGACTGGCTTCATTTTAGCAGAACATTTTCAAGGTTCATCTATGTTACAGCATAAATCAGTACTTCATTCTTTCTTTATGGCCAAATAATATTTTATTATGTGGATATACCACATTATTCATTCATCAGTCAGAAGGTACACATTGGGTTGTTTCAATCTTTCGGTGATTGTGACGAATGCTTATGAACACTTATGTAGAAGTTTTTGTACCGACATCATGTTTTCATTTCTCTTGGGTATATACCTACAGGTGGAATTACTAGGTTACAGGGCAACTCTACATTTAACCTACTGAGGAAATGTCAAACTGTTCTCCAAAGTATCTGCCATTTTATATTCCCACCAGCAGTGAACTGGGTTCTCATTTCTCCACATCCTTCCCAACACTTGTTACGGTTTATCTTTTCCGGTAATAGTCTTCCTAGTGAATACTGAGTGTTATCTCAGCATGGTTTTGATTTGCATTTCTCTGATGACTAATGAGATTGGGCATCTGTATTTTTACATGCTATTGGCCATCTGTATACCTTCTTTGGAGAAATGTCTATTCAGATCCTTTGTCCATTGTTTAATTGTGTTGGTTGTGTTTTTAAAATATTGAGTTGTAAGAGGTTTTTTTTACATATTCTGGATCCAAGTCCTTTATTAGATATATAATTTCCAAATACTTTCTCACATTCTATAGCTTCTCTTTTCACTTTCTTAATGGTGTCCTTTGAAGTGCAAAAGTTTTTGTTTGTTTGTTTTTTGTTTTTAATTTTGATGAAGCCCAATTTGTCTATTTTGGAGTAATACGAGCTTTAGGTGTCATATCCAAGAAGACTTTGCCTAACCCAAGATCATAAAGATTTTCTCGTATTTTTTAAAGTAAATTTTTACAGACTTTGTTTTTACATTTAGGCCTCTGATTAATTTTTCAGTTAATTTTAGTGTATGGTGTGATGAAAAGGGTTCAACTCCATTCATTTGTATGTGGATATACAGCTGTCCTGGCCCCATCTATTGGAAAGGTTATTTTTTCCTCCTTTGTATTATCCTGGCACCTTATGTGAAAAATCAATTAATTGTAAATGTGTGAGTTTATTTCCGACTTTCAATTCTTTTCCATTGATCTACGTATCTATCCTCATGACAGTATCCCACATTCTTAATTACTTTAGATTTATGGTAAGTTTTAAAATCAGTAAGTGTGAGTTTTCTGACTTTGTTTTTTTTTTAAACATTGTTTTACTTATTCTTAGTCCCTTGAATTTCTTTGTGAATTTTATGTTCAGCTGGTTAATTTCTGCAAAAAAAAAAAAAAAGCCACTGGAGATTTTGATAGGGATTGTGTTGAATCTGCAGGACAATATGAAGAAAGAATACTGTCATCTTAACCATATCATGTCTTCCAATTTATGAACACAGGATGTCTTTCTATTTACTTAGGCCTTTTGAAATTTCTTTCAGCGATGTTTTGAAGTTTCCAGAAAATAAGTTTTGCTTTCATTTTGTTAAATTTGTTCCTTTGACATTATTGTAAATGGAATTGTTTTCTTTAATTTCATTTTCAGATTAATTTTAAACATTGTTGTTATCATATGCTTCACTAATTAGTTTTTGGAGAGGCTTAAAATTATTGTTTTTTAAATTTGCTCTCTTCATTTTTATTCCTTATCACCTGCTGTTTTTGGGAGAGAACTATAAAAATAATTATATATTAGAATGAGACCTTAGAGGCCACTTTGACAAACCATCCCAAGTGTGCAGGTGGAGAAAGACAGGCAGAGAGGCTGAGCAAAACTGCCCAACAGTCAGGACAAGCAGGTAAGCCTGATCCAAGCCTGTCTGGCTTGCTTTCCCACCTGTGCTGATTTCACTAAGCCACAGTGCAATGCAGGAGGTATCCTTCCTCAGATGAGATTATTTAAGTGATTGTGCATTATAACACGTGGATAGTGGACCTCTCGTAATTATTTTAAATGTACACTTGATTTCTAAGACCCTTAACTAGAAGACCTTAGTGTCAAGAAATGAAAAGTTAGCCCAATGAACTGACCAAAGGCCAGCTCTGATAGCTACTGGCTATGTGGTGTTGCACAAACCATTTAAGGCTCTGAAGTTACAGTCTGTTCTGTAAACTATCAATATAGTGATATGTGCCATGTCAAATGTTCCTGTATCTGCAACAACACTGTAGAACATAAATCATTACGGAAATGTAAGGAATTAGTATCATCATGTCCTCATTTGTAAAACAAGGATAATAACAATACTTACCATGTAGATTTGATGTTTAAGTGAGAAAATCAAGGTAATATGATTAGCAAGTTCTCAATAAATGTTAGCTATTATGATAATTATTACATTACAATGTTAGTGGTATCTATAACTAAGCATGAATGAAAGTTCATATTTCTTACATCTTTTATGACAAAGTCTCTTAATTCTCTGATTTTGAAAATCTAAAGTTGAGAATAGAGGTAAATAGTCAAAGTCAAATGTACAGACTCACACAATGAAAGCACTAATAAACATTTCTTAAACCACTGAATGTTACTTTGTCAATGTAAACTCATTAACATAGAAAAAAAGAGTGGTCACATAAATGTATATCCATAAGAAAAAAAATTAAGATGAATTTTAGTCCAAATCTTAGTTCTAAGTCTGAGATCATGAGTTCTAGCACAGATAGAATGAAAAGAAAAGAATTTCTGTTTTGGCAATGTTGCATATAAGAAAAACTGCCACATTAAAAAACACCAAGATATGCTGGATAAAGCATTAGTATTATTAATTTAAATTCAAAGCTGAGTCTCAAAAAAGTACTCAAGTGAAGGGAAAGCTCCAAAGCACATGTCTGGGTGGACACTAAGGTCTCTGGGCTAAGAACATGACTGGAATACCACCTCAGGACCTAGAAATAGGCTTTAGCTTTAATGTCCAAGCTGAGGCAAAGGACATGGCCTTGGAAGTGTAACACTGGAAGTAGGGTTATATACTATATGAGTTATTAGTAGTTCTGTTCCCTTTATAAGTGCCATTACCTTAAATAAGCATTTTAACTTTTCAGTTGCTTTATCTATAAAATGGGATAATAATCCACTCTAAGGACCTAGTAAGATACTTAGTTTAAAGGCTGTATAACTCTATATCATTGTAAAGTACTTCTATTAGCTATAAATGTTTATTGTCTTGGATATTTTTACTGTGATAAATCTTTTAAAATAGTAAAATCTTTTTATTCCACATTTGTCTTTATGTGACCTTTTCCACAGTTAGCCCAAGTCTGGAGAAAGAACAGAACTGTATCAAATAGTCAAAAAGAAAGAGTTAATATTCATCCCTATAATTCAAAATAGGATTCCGTAACAAGACAGTAAGTTTGAAAATAAGGTCATGGAAAAGTAATTTTCTAAATAAGTTTAATGTATCAAAAACCAAGAGTGGTCACAACCCAAAGTTTCTCACACATTCTGATGGGCAGGCATGTGGCCTGTGGTTCTTGTAAAAAGGACAAAAAGAGGTAGCAGGTAGGGGGTGCCCAGGCCACCCCGGGCAGTGGAGGACACCAGCAGAGGCAATGTTCTAACCTAGCTTCTGTGGGATAACAAGTAAATTATATTGAAGAAATCATCAAGAGGAGGAGACTTCAACCTACTTCATGCTGGAGACTCTGGAGAGATCTCCTTAGGATGCCACCCAGACTGACCTGGGATAGCTGCATCAAGATACATGAAGCAGTATTATGAGGCTCTCTTACAGGGCATGGGCAGTGGTGTGAGAGCCAACAGGCCTGCCCTGCAGCCCTGAGTGGGCTGGAGGCGGTGAGGGAGGATGCTCTGTAGTTGAGGCTTGGAGGTAAAACCCGTAGGATATGGACTACATCTTACATGTAGTGGGTCCACCACGCCAATGAAGGATGGGGTGAGGCTAACTCACTCCAGGAGCCTATGGAAAGAGAAGCCCCTGAATTTTATAAGCAGCAGACACCAAAAAAGAGCCAAGCCTGCCGCCTCCCTGGCCATTAGGCAAGGGAATGGCTTGTATCAGCAGCTCTGCAGCTGAGATCAGCAGTGTGCCGAGTGTACCATGTGGGCCTGAGGATTCCAGTTGCCTCCTTGTCAACACCAAGTCAAATAAGCCACATCTGTGTCCCAGATAGCCAGATGCCATCTCAAAGACAAACAAGGGAAGAAGATGGCATGCCTAGAGAAACTGGCTTCAAAACTGTAATACAGCAGACAATTACATTTTTAATTGAATTTGGTTTTTGTTTGTTTGTTTCATTTTATTTTGTTTGAGAAAAGTATAAGTTTAACCTTTAGGGACTGTATGACTTTCCTGTGGCTGCCATAACAAATTAGTACAAACTAGGGGGCTTAAAACAACTGAAATTTATTCTTTCACAGTTTTGGAAATACAAGTCTGAAATTGAACAGGGCCAAGTTCCTTCTGGGAAGTCTAGGGGATAAACCTTCCTTTGCCTCTTTCTGGTTCCAGGCATTCTTGATTCTTGGCTTCTGGCTACATCACTCCAATCTCTTCCTCCATCTTTACACCATCCCCTCCTGTACATCTATGTCTTTGCCTCTTCTGTTTCTTATAAGAACACTTGTCATTGAATTTAAAGTCTACCCTGGCAATTCAGGATGATCTCCTCGTCTCAAGATTCTTCATTTAATTATATCTGTAAAGACCCTTTTTCCAAATAAGATCACATTCACAAGTTTCTGGAATTAAGAAGTAGGCAGATCTTTTTGGGATCACTCAATCCACTATAAGGATCACAGATTAGAATATTTGAGAAAATGATAAAACATAAATCAAGCACTGTTATATTATTTTAATAACATCTTAAGAGAATGATGTATCTTTCATGAGCACAACAAACAGTATCTGGTTGCAAAAGATTAATTTAAAGGTGATAAAATAAGTTTCTTCTCTATTGTAACTCTGAAGTTTGCCTCAGTTAATCTGAGTAGCTCCCAGAGTCTCTCCTTCAAAGAATACACATCTATTTATAATTTTGGACTGGAAATGCCATGCATATTCCCATATTTACCAATTTCCCTTTTCATCATTCCTTCTTGAATCTTCCTTCTGGCATAATTTCCTTTCTTTTGAAAATGTATCCTTTTGAAATTCCTTTAATGTAGAGAAATTGGCTCATATTTGAAAGATAATTTTGCTAATTTCACAACTGCAGGGTGCAAACTATTTTCTTTGAGCATGCTAAAGGTATTATTCCATTGTATTCTGGTTTCCATTTTTTGCTATGGTAAGTGTGAGGTCATTCTATTATTCCTTAGTAGGTCATCTTTCTTCCTCCCATTAAAGATTCTCTCTTTGCCTCTGGTATCCCAGAATTTCAATTCAATGTGTCTAGATACGTTTTCTGCATGATGCACACAACACTTAACAGTGTCTCTTACAGCAGGTCTGGAAATCTCTCAGTAACCATCTCTTCTAATATTGCCTCTTCATCACTATTCTGTTTTCTTTTCTCTTACAATTTGCTTCTGGGAAGGAATGTTAGACATTCTTATTTTGCCTTCCAAAATCTTAATTTCTTTCTTCCTCTTCTTCCTCTTTCCTTTCTTCTCCACCTTCTTTTATTTATTTCTTTGTTTATTTATTTATTTTAATAATTTTCACCTCTTTATCCTTCTCTGCAATGTTCCGGGTAATTTCCTGAGATCCATTTAATTTTCCTTCAGCAGTCTAATATTTTAAAGTCAGCCATATAATTCTTTGTTTCCATAATTATTTTTGTTTTTATGTCTAAAGTTCTCTTTGGTTCTTTTTCAAATCTGCCCGGGCAGTTCTATATTCTGTTGCTGCTTATTTATTTTTTATGATTTATCAATTTATTTACCTAGAGATATCTTAGTAATTTTATATTCTGAATTTGATAATGCCACTATTTAAAGTTCTTGGGGGGACTAATTTCTTGTTTTTCTCCTGCTGAATATGACTGATGGTAGCTTGTTTCCTTGTGCATTTGATGACACTCAGAGTTCATACTTAGTAATCTTAATCTGCTGGAAACCAGAGGACATGTCTGAGAATGACTGTTTCCTCCTGAGAGGGTCTATGTTTGTTTCTGATGGAAGTCAGGAGATGCTAACCTCTGCAACCTTTCATCCCCTTCCACTGTGCCCACGTTAATAAGGTTCTGCTCTTCTAGTTTGTTGCTAAGGCCAAAACTGAGCCTTCTAATTAAAGAGGCTGGACATTACCTAAAGGTCTATTAAAACTAGGTAAACAGGACTGGATATCACTTTGGGGTCCCTAGTGGTCCCCACCTACAGTTGGGAGGCGATTGTCAGGAAGATGAAGACAGATTTAGAGAAATAAAGATATTAAAAGAAATTATTTGCTCTGTATAGCTGGATGCAAAGCAATTAACTGTTCCACCCAACACATATTTATTTTTATTTTCATACTAGACATTCAGAAAAAATTTATTTTTATGTTTTCTTTTAAACGGAGTATGCCTGTTCAATATGTATGTATGTATGTCTTTGGCTCAAATATGATTACTTTTAATAATCTTTTTCACACAACAGGCAAATATGCTTTTTATTTCCTTATGAAATTCTGAACTAGAATATCGTCTTGTCTTGTGGTTCTTCCCCTTTACACTGGGCCTCACTTCCTGTGAGAACAGATGATTAAGACCTGCTGTGAGATCATTCCAGCACCAACACACAGGAGGCAGCTCAGATATAGAACTAAAGCCAAATTCCTAATTTCCTGGCTTTGTTCTTATATCTAATCCTTACATCAATGTATGTGTGAGTATGTATATGCACATATGCCTTGTTAAACTTTTTACTATAATACCGTAAAATATACCAATAATATTTATAGTCAAATATCTTCTAAACCAAAATTTTAAGGAAAAGAAGAACTGACAAAATTTATAACGTATATCGTACATTATCAGCATTAAACTTTCAGACATGAATAGCAGCATACTTATTGCAATTAAAGAATTAGATCATCTGTTAAATCACCATCTTTACCACAATGTACTACCCTCTGTACAAAACAGAGGTTTTGTTTTTATTTTTGTTTTTATAACATACAAAATACAACAATGGACATTTTATGATGATCAAATAGAACTAAGGGAAGAAACATTGAGGGAGATACAGTAATTCCTATGAGAGATAATTCTGCTTACCACATTAAATAAAACTGCTTCATTCTGGCCCTGCCATTATACTGTCTAACTCCCAAGAAGCAAAGTAGCTGTGATTGTGTGGCAATTTTCATTGTTAGTATGTGCACATGTATATACAAATATGTATGCTGAAGACATACATATAAATACTGCAAAATATATCCCTGTCAGCATCCAAATAGTATGTGAAGTAACCACAATTTCTCTAAGAAAAGTTTTATTTCATTGCCCAGTACTTCATCCAAAAGCTGTAGATTTAAAGATTTTTTGGAGTTAGATAAAGTACAAAGCCCGTTTGGATGCTATTCATTGCAAAACAGAAATCATTCCAATTTATCCTGAACCCCTCATGAACCTCCGCCCTGGGGCCCTGCATTCCCCCCCTGTGGTAGTCTCTGGCCACCCCACTGGGAACTGCCTGGGCCGTGGCTCGCTGCAGACAGGGTGTAGAAAGAAGAGACACTGGGAAGGTCATGGCTGACTGAGCAGACTGCAGAGATCAGAGAGCTCATACCTCATTTGCTCACCAAGTCCTGCCAAGAGCAACACTATTTAACTGCAGGTACTCAAAATCCAACAGGCATGCTTAAAGGAATCTCAGGCTTACAAGAGGACCATTCACAATGTGCATTTGTCGAGGATAGCTACCACCTTTTGGCAATTATTCATAAATACATGTTTAAAGAGAAAGATTCAAGCTACTTTGCTCTTTGCATCAAATGTTCAATGCCTTTTCTACCGAGATTAAGATGATTCAAATTCACAAATCTTCATTTTCAGGGTTTCTCAGCTTTAGCACTATTGACATTTGGGGCTGACCTGTACATTGCAGAGTGTTTAGCAGCATTCCTGGCTGTTACCCAAGAGATGCTAGTAGCACCCCCTTCTCAGCAGTGGCAACCAAAAATGTCTCCAGACATTGCCAAATGTCCCCTGGGGAAACAAACTGCCCCCCTCCTTGAGAATCACTGCCTTAGTCAAACAAACGAATCCTGACAAAGACAAAATCCCACAAAATTAAAACAAATTTATATATAAACGCTAAACTTACCCACAGATACACTGTGTTATTTTAAGTCTCTCCATTCATTTGATACACTGATGAAACTATCAGAGAACTAATAAACATGAAATATTTAAATCATGATGAGACAGGGTGAGTCTTCATCTAAAGTCAAAGTGAATATATGAGTCTGGCCTCCTGAGGAGGGTCTAGGTGAAAGCACACATTTGGGAACCATTGATGTGTGGATGGTATTTCAAGTCCTGAAACCGGCTGAGACCACCAAGAGAGGGAAGTGAGCAAGAAAACAGAAATGGTCCAAGAACCGAATCCACTGACACTACAACATTTAGAGGTCAAACAGATGAGGAGGAAGCAGTGAGGCTGAAGGAAAACAAGAGCAGGGAAGAATCCGGAAAGTCTGGAAAGCGCGTGCCCAGGAGGTTGTTAATCACCACGACTGTAGGTCAGGGAGGAAGACAGGGGACAGATGGAAAAATGACCAATGGGTATGGCAGACTCAAGGTGACTGGCGACCCTGATCAGAGAGCCTCAGAGGAATGTAGTCAGAAATCTGATGGGTGAGAGGGTTAAAGACAGAATGGAGGAGAGACTGAGAAAATTTTATTTCAAGATGGGAGAAAAAGTAACATTTGAAGGGAGAGATCTAGTGATGAGGGAGAAATAGAAATGATCCAGGAGAGAGGTGAAAATTGCTGGTGTCACACCTTTGGGTTGGTGATTACAAACAGGGCCTAGTGGACGAATGTTGAGTTCTCCAGACAGCCCATCCATGGGCATAGGAGAGAGGGTAGAAAGAACAAAAATTCAGATTTAAAAATGTGCAGATGTTCCCTCTGAGGGTTTCTATTTCCCTCTCAAATCTTAAACAAACACTTCCCTCTGCTATATGATTTATCCTCCTGTCCACAATGTCCATCCTCACAGCAGCATTATACCAGTTCTCCAAGCATACAGAACTCCCAGTCTCTTGTTCATGCAGATTCCTTAGTCTTTATTTCCTTCTTTTTCATATAAGGAGCCATCACTTTGACCATTTTCTTGCTGATACCCTTAATTCCTTTGCTCTCCTGGCTGTTCCACTTCACATACTCTGCAAAACCTCATATCAATATCAATGTCTTTCCTCCTATGTTGTCGCCTGAGTGCTGTGGGAGAACACACCTATTCTAATTATGCTCTCCAACTCAAGCTAAGCTCCTGCTGCCTGGCTGGTAATCATTTTATGTGATCTGCAAGTTTCCATCCGGCTTTTCTCCTACTCACCTCAGGGGATATAACCTTTATCTCACTCATGTCTCCTTTACCTCAGCTGACATGATTTTTTAGATGTCACTGCTTGATGAATGGGCTATCTACCCAGCTACTTGGGAATCCCCTTTGACTCTTTCTCATTCACATCTGCCAGTCAACTGCCTAACTCCTACTGCTTCTACTTCTCTGACATTCCTACAGAACTTCCAAATCAAGCCTCTAGTAGACCATGATAGTGATGGCTGCCTAATTTGTAGATGCCCCTGAAGGACATTTTTGTGTTCCTTCCTTCTTTGCCTGGTCCTAATGGCAGTGGACTGACTCTGCCTTTCTGACTGCACTGACTTATTCAAAAGCATGAACCGAACCCACGCTGACCCAAAGAACCACAGCTACAGTGACTGGTTGAGGGACAGGCACCCCATCATGGCAGGCCAATTAGACTCTTTCCCTTGGCCTTTTCTAAATAGAGTTGAGGGAGCATAGTGAGACTAAAGCTGGTAGTGACCCTAGTTCTGGTTTCATAGAAGAAAGTGGTTTAAAAAGACAAAACCAAGACAAAGAAAAATGGAGACAAGAGACAAAGAGAGAGCACCCTGAAGATATATGACTTCTGGTTCCAATTGTCACTAAGGTCAGGCCAGATACATCTCTGTCATTCCCTCAGTTGGGTAATATACACCCAACCTGCCATCTAACTCTAATTATTTCGCTCAAGCCTAGTGTGAGTTTTGACATTTCTAAACCTAGATTCCCCACAGATGCACAAGTCCAACTCAGTGAAAGATTTCATTTAGCCCTCCTACCAGATGCTCTTCTTGCTTTGAGAGAAGTCTGTTTTAAAAACTTACAGTTCCTAAATGAAAATCTGATCACAACCCCCTCTTTCTTCAGTGGTAACGATATCTCTGTGTGATCTGTCATCTGTCACCTTCTAGCTTCTCCACCTGCCCCTTTCCTACCCCACAATTCTCTCCAGCAGCATCCAACTGTACAGGTTCCTCAGCAAGCCTAGGTCCCTTCTTTTTCTCTGCATATGCCTCCTCTGTGAGAAACATCTTTATCCACATTTTGCTCCTGAATTGTCATACTTCAAGTATCACCTTGATGAAAGGATTTCCTGAGTCCTCCCCTCACCAATAGGTGAGCTGTCCCTCCTCCATACTCTTCAATCACCCCTTGCATATGTCCACCTGCTTTTATTACACTTCATTGTAATTTTTAGTTTACTTATCTCCACTGTGCGATTTTTATTTTTTCTAATTTTTTTAAATGTTTATTTTTTTTAGAGAGAGGTGGGAGGAGGGGCAGAAAGAGAGGGAGACACTGAATCCGAAGCAGGCTCCAGGTTCTGAGCTGTTAGCACAGAGCCTGTTGCAGGGCTTGAACCCACAAACCGCAAGATCATGACCCAAGACAAAGTTGAACGCTTAACCGACTGAGCCACCCAGGTGCCCCCACCGTGAGCTTTTTAAACACAAGCATTATGTTCTTCATCTCTTTCACCAGAGTCTAGTATAGGCCTTATCACATGATAGGTATTTAATAAACTTTTTCTGAACAGGAAAGAAGTAGGAGTATTCAACAGTTTAAGGAATAGGGTATCTTTTCATTGGTAAATACAGTACATCATGAACTTAGTTCTTCTATTTCTTTTGCCACAATTCTAGATTCTTGGGAATGATTAAATACTTAAACTAGTATGTTTGTTTTACAGGGACATGTATACCAGTAAGCATAAAGATAACATTACAGATAGCAGTCAATGATGAAGAAATTATCTGTCATACCAGGCAGCTTATCTCTCTTCTGACACATTGTAGTCATAATTTCTTCTCACCATCCATATTTTTCAGGACCTCTGTAGACTACTCTTACTTCAATCTACAGTAAGAGGTAGGGAGTGGGGAGAGGTAAGGGATTGATGCAGAACAATCAAACTTTGTTCTGAGAGAATATATGCAATGTATACAAGAATGAAAAGCATGGGAATAATATAGAGATATATATATTTTTGAAATCAACTCATTTTTACAAAATGACTTATTGACATTAAAATGCCTTATCTGACATCATTCTATATTATGTTTGCTGTATTTCAGAATTGACATACAGAGCTATTTCACAGGACAATGCTCGTACTTCTATTTGACATTGCTCACACTGACCCTCTTGGATTCAGTTTCTTCTTTGGCTTCCATCTTGACTCAAAATTGTAGTGAAATTTGAGAAGTAAAGCAGAGCCCGTTCATACAAATTTCTTGTTCAAAGTAACCTTAAAAAAACAGTATTGGGGCGCCTGGGTGGCGCAGTCGGTTAAGCGTCCGACTTCAGCCAGGTCACGATCTCGCGGTCCGTGAGTTCGAGCCCCGCGTCGGGCTCTGGGCTGATGGCTCGGAGCCTGGAGCCTGTTTCCGATTCTGTGTCTCCCTCTCTCTCTGCCCCTCCCCCGTTCATGCTCTGTCTCTCTCTGTCCCCAAAATAAATAAACGTTGAAAAAAAAATTAAAAAAAAAAACAGTATTGGCATATAGCCATTCCAGTGTAAAGACTGCAAAGTAAGAAAATTTTCAAAAGGGCTTTGATTCAAATTTTCATCTGATAGAAAATGGAGGATAAGACAAATATCTATAAAATGAAGCAATTGTGTCTCCTTACACAATAATCTTACTTGGTAGTCATGACTTTGTTTCTGTTATTCTCTTATATCACAGAAAAATAAAGATATGCAGTACCCCAAAAACAAATGAGTACAAATGATAGTTTTTCACCCAAGGAAAGCAACTAATATTTCTTCTTCTGTAATAACTGTTGCTGATATGTGGTTTGGACTTCAGTTTATGAAATATTTTTCAAGAAGGGTCAGACTCCAAAGGCAAGAGTAATCAGAAATAAAGGATGAGTTGTAAGTATTGGTTACCAGTCAATAAATGCCACCTTAATTGTTGACATGGAATAAATATGTAATACTAAGGAATGAAAAACACAAGGAGGGGAAAGTATGACTTTCTTATTTGTTCCATAGTCCCTCTCTGCTACTACTATCTATGCTTTCTTGATATTCCTGATCTATTTGGGGTTCTCAGCTGAAGGCCCAGGGAGTCTGATGGTCACACAAATGACAGTAGTATATCTAAGGCACACCAGAGCAGAGACAGAAACTATTTCTGAATTATCATAGAGAATGAAGAATAAATTCCTTTTTCTGAAAATTTAGGTAATGATTAAAAAAAAAAAAGCATTCAGTCAGTACGATGATTAATTTTGAGTCAACTTGACCAGGCCAAGGGGTACCTACATATCTGGCTAAACATTATTTCTGGGTATGTCTGTGAGGGTGTTCCCATAAGATTAGCATTTGATTGAATCTATAGCCTGAGCAAAGCACACTGCCCTCTTTAACGTTGGTGGGCCTCATTCAGGCCCTCAGAGGCCTGAACAGAACAAAAAGGTGGATAAAAGGAGAACTCCTCCTCTCTGTAGGAGGGCTTGAGCTGAGGCATCTGTCTTCCCCTGCCTTCTCCTCCTTACACTGCAAGTGTGAGTCCCCATTCCAGGGCCTTTGGACTTAAGACTGGAACTATATCTGGATCTCCAACTTGCTGACATCAGATAATGGGACTTCTCAGCTTCCATAATCATGAGCCAATTCCTTACAGTACATCTCATATAGGTATAGATATCTCATATTTTTTCTGCTTCTTTGGAGAACCTAATAATCGGTGTTATAGAACACATTTTAAGACATGCTGACCCTAAACCATAATATGCAAGGAAATAAACTGTTACACAATTATTATTATTATTTTTTTTTGTCCAGGGAGTCTTGCCTTGAATTTTTGAGTCTGCACAACTGCTCTTGAGGCCCCTGTTTGATTTTCATGAAAGGAATGTCTGTGAGCTGCAAAACCCAATATTCTTCACATCAGGTTGTAAAAACAAAGATTGTTGCCATCAGTGAAAAAGCAAATTTAAAAATTATTTGACAGTGTATAAACAATATTAAGAATTCTAAACAGTGAGGGTAGCTATCATTCATCAGTATAATTGATTCCCTAATAGTCTCTATAAACTAAAAACCATGCAACATAGTTTTTGAAAGTTAATACACTCGGTTTCAAGATAGCTTAGTCTCATATTGCCCCAGTTTCTATGTAAACTACAGGACAAAATTCAGGAAAAATAATTTGCTTCCACATCTTGCTTCATCATTTTGTATTTTCACTAATTAAATTTAGTGTTTAGCAAAACTAAATAAGGAAAACCAGGAAAGTCAAGAAGAAACAAAAATGTCAAATAGGAATAAAACTCTTGAGGAAAAATTTGAGGGTCAAAAAAGGAGTTGATGTGATTAGAATAAAGCTCATTTGGGAAATGAAGCACGGCTTAAGAGACAGGCCATCTTAGAAGTCAGCATAATGTAATGGATAATTGTAGGGGTTCTGGAGTCAGGCTGCCTGGGTTCAAATCTTGGACACTTCACTTACTATGGGAAAGTAATTTAATCTCTCCAAACTTCTGTCTCCTCACCTATAAAATGGATATAACCATTATAAAATGGATATAACCATAGCTTTACTATGAAGTTAAAAGAAATGTGAGGGGCGCCTGGGTGGCGCAGTCGGTTAAGCGTCCGACTTCAGCCAGGTCACGATCTCGCGGTCCGTGAGTTCGAGCCCCGCGTCAGGCTCTGGGCTGATGGCTCAGAGCCTGGAGCCTCTTTCCGATTCTGTGTCTCCCTCTCTCTCTGCCCCTCTCCCGTTCATGCTCTGTCTCTCTCTGTCCCAAAAATAAATAAACATTGAAAAAAAAAATAAAAGAAATGTGAAAAACACAGCACTGTGTGCATGGTAAGGGCTATGTGTTAACTGCTGTTACCATCATCATCATTAATATCACTAATAGTTTCAAAAGTTAAAACTTCTTAAAAATGCAAGCTATTAGCTCAGGAGCCCTCCATACTTCTCAAGAATGATTTGTGCTTAAAAATTCTGATCTTAGACACACTTAGAATCGAACCAAGGAAAAAAGGAATATGCAAAAAACATCAAGCTAGTGTCAAAGACCTTGAAGGAAGTGGCCACAGGGCGTGTTCATCCCATCAGCTGGAGGAAAGGAGTGTGTGGCAGGGCAGCCACTGTGGATGCTAATTAAGGCTTCAAAGTGAACATTAACCACCCCCAGGAGCCTTTCCTCCTGACAGAGGTGCCATATTCTAAAGCTAGCCCATGGGGAGCACGCAACTCCTGAAATCCCTACCCCCAAGTCTATTCTAGAATAGCAATTTCATTTTCATGACCACAAAATTTAATTGACATAGTGAAATTCAGCTATGTTTACAAAGTTCGATTTCTCTGTTAAAGAGAGGTACACATGTCATTTTTTTTCATATATGGTATGAATTTTCATTATAGTGCTGGGTGTAGAACAACAGATTACATTCATTTTTTAAAAATAATTTCATTCCCCTGCTCCCTATAAGGAATATTTCCCTTTGTTTGCAGGTTAAGAAAACATTCCTAAATGTCTAGCACCTCAGATTAAATAGTTATCATAGGCTTCTGAGAGTGTACAGTCCTATGGCTGTCCACATGGGTATATATTAGTACTAAGGTTCTTAACAATACTCGTTTTGTCTGCCTCTAATAAAATTAATCAGTGCTCCTCTGAGAAACTCCTTCCTCTTCCTTAAAAAGAAATTTTGCTCCTTTTGTACAAATTCATTGTTAGGATTTTAAGAGGCACCTGGGCCAGGGTTGAGACATTTCCTGTGTACTTCAACCCAGACTTCTTTAACATCTTGTGGGCACTGGGGCTTCCCCTATTCCATTGACAAAATTATGCTGCATACCTACCTTTTTCATGGCCAGGAAGTGTTTCTTTGTGATCAGATTGTATTTTCACTTCCTTAATTGCATCCCATTATGGGCTACTTATTCTCATGTGCATCCTGCTTTAGCACCTTTTAAGAAATCTTAAACATGCTAGATATTTAAAAAGTTTTATTATAATGACCTGCCTATTCTGGCAGAAATTAGCCTTATTGAACATAAATTTTGCTCACTCCAGGAATTTTTACTTTACTCATCATTAGGGTCTGTCCAGACCAGGAATGTCTATATAACAATAACTGAAAAGCATTCATCAAACCAGGACTGTATGAAGATGGCAAAAGGATTCATTGAGAATGGTTGAGCCCAAACTCTAATAAGATCCAATAATTTATTAAGTTTGTTTTGGTAACTGCATGCCCCCCAGGATTCCATGAGTCTAGAACTATAAAGGAGGGTAAGAGTAGCATTAGGGTTCAACTTTTGCTGAGTCAGTACCCCTACCTGCAGAATCTCCAACAATTCTAGAAGTTGCTGGGATATTTTAAACATTCTCAAAACCAGTTATCTAAAGTTCTCACCCTCCTGGCATTAAATTAATTTAGGGAGAAACCACAATCACCTGCACCCTCCATGAGAACTTGAGTTGCCACATGGGTTCCTGATCCTCTGAGAATTCAGAGCTGCACAGGTCCTGAGGGTCCACAGGGAAATGTTCTCCCTCAATGAACTGGGCTTTACATGGAAGTGACGGAGATGCCCCCTTCCTACCTCATGGTCTCAGTTCATAATCTGAGCCCCAAAGGAGTATTCCTGGCATCCCTAAGTCTCTAGTGTCACAAAATTCCTCATTACCAAAAAAAAAAAAAAAAAAAAAAAAAAAAAAGCGATGCTGCCTTCTCATTGCATCATATCTCCTTTCTCATACCTAGTTAAGTGACTCAGCTTTAAGGGGTTGCCAATCCCACTCTTAATCTTAGTCCAGGCTAAATTTAGATTATACTTATTACAAATGTATTTATAAGTACTTAACAAACTATAAAAGATAGTCAGTGGTTCTGGTAAAAATGTCCAATGCCTCCTCATCCCCCAACACACACACATACACACACACACACACACACACACACACACACACACACACAATGATCTTGACCTAAGGAACTGCTCTGTTCTGGGCAGATTCTCTTTGTTGTGCCCCTTCCAGGCTAGTCTGTCCAGCTGGGTTTGTTCCCACAAGTTTATCATTCTGTTTTAGTATTGGTTTATGCACTGGCCGAATGCTGTCTTTAAGCACTGAGTCATTATCAGCTGGTTTTTATGCAAGGCTTCAGTTCCTCCACTGAGCTTCTAGAATGCTTACTGTGGATCTAGAGTGCTATGTGGCTCTTCTCTGATCTTTCTCTTTCTTTGCAACTAGTATTTTCTTTTTTTTCCTTTTTTTTCTTTTAAGGTTTTATTATATTATTGAGAGACAGAGAGAGACAGAGCATGAGAATGGGAGGGGCAGAGAGAGGGGGAGACACAGAATCCGAAGCAGGCTCCAGGCTCTGAGCTGTCAGCACAGAGCCCGATGCGGGGCTGGAACTCACAAACTGCAAGATCATGACCTGAGCCAAAGTCGGATGCTTAACCAACTGGGCCACTCAGGTATCCCTGCAACCAGTTTTTTCTTATAGCACAAGTTTTCTTCTGCAAAAGTGAGCATAGGAAAGTAAGATTTTAAACCCTTTATCTAGAAAAATCTTTTCTGCTCCAAGTTCAGTCTTCAAATGAACTCTGGGAATTAAACATTCCATAAACAACAGAAGTTCCGAACTTATTCTTACCAATACTTCATGTTCAATACTCTGTATATTACTTTATCACATCTTGTCTACCTTACTTACCAGTTACCAAGCTCTGAAAGCTTAACTTCCATACTTGCTCAGGAAAGACAAGTTGTCTATCCCTTCATTAATTTCCTTTTTGTTATTCCTACATTTTAGATTGTGAGGTGGTACAAATTGACCCTCCTCCAGATGCAACATTACTAGTAGTAGTGGTAATAATAATAATGTGCTAATAACTTTATTTACATTATTTACATTTTTATTTTTGCAAGAGAAAGCATGAGCAGGGGAGAGGCAGAGAAAGAGGGAAACAGGATCTGAAGCAGGCTCTGTGCTGACAGCAGTGAGCCTGGCATGGGGCACAAAGTCATAAACTGAGCTGTCAGCACAGAACCTCACATGGGGCTTAAACCCATGAACCATGAAATCATGACCTAAGCTGAAGTCAGACACTTAACTGTCTGAGTCAACCAGATGCCCCATAAGTGAAGACTAATATTATCCCATTTTACAGATGAGAAAACTGAGGCTCAGAAAGACTGAGAAACTTGCCAAAAGTTGCTCATTTACTAAGTGATAGAACCTGGCTTGAAGCAGTTGAATACTTCTGTATCCTCACCTGAGCCTGAACCAATTAAAAGGGAAAACAAAATTCATAATTAATAGTGAAAAAGAAAGCTTTGATCCAAACTGAATTTGAGGGAAAATGCTATTCTGAAAAGAATTGTAATTTATCTTATAATTAATGAAATTTAAATTATAATTGTACTGATGTGTTTTTTCCAAGTATAGCCAAAAAGTAAAAAAAAAAAAAATTCTTGTTTATAATTTTTTTTGACAAAACAGCACTTTGTATTTCATGTAGCACTCTCACAAGGACATTAATAAAAATATCTGAATCATTTAAAAAAATACTAGAAGGTTTCATTAATTTTCCCAAGGGTCTTTCATACGTGTTTGATGTTTACCATACTCCTTCCATATCCATCATCTTTTTTTGATTTCCCTAATTTAAAGGTTCACTGGTTTAACTGCCTGAATCTCACTTGAAAATGGCCTTCCTGTGATTACAGCAATTCTCCAATACTACATTCTTTTTTTCTTTTTGCAATTCATGCAAATAAATTGACTACTCTAACTCATCTGTAAACATCAGTAATATACTTTGTTTGTGGTTCAAAACCATCTCTAATTGGCAGGCCCTGCAGGATTTATATTTCTCACTGTCTTAGTCTTATGCCAATAGCCACTAGAACCCCACAAATTGGTTTGGCTCCAACACAGTCTTACCTCAGAAGGGGAGGAAAAAAGAAATACTTTAGGTTCAGTGCTGAAAATACAGTAAGAGGGAAATAAAGAAGGAAAAAGAAATACACACATGTTCAAAATCCACCAGGTACTATATTAATCTTTTTCACATATGCTCTCCTATTTTATCTTTACACTGGACCCATAGGTAGGTAACATATATTGCCTCATTGACCCTCGCAGTGCACTTATTAGGCAGGCACATTAGCAATACAGAAGAGGAAACTGAGGTCTGAAAAAGTAGTGCAGCCAAGCTGACTCCATCCAGGCCTGGCTCTGAGTGGCTTAATGCACTCTTAACCACTGTGTACACTGCCTGCTTATACTGTGGGAGTTGCACTATGTGAGATCAGACAGTTGTTCATTTGGTTTCAAATGTAAACGTCACAGAAATGACAAAACATTAAAAAAATCAATTCAACAGTCTCAGAAGTCTCACCTCAGTAGGTGAGAAGGACTTGACTTTATTTAGTGGTAACAACCACCTCAATTAGAACAACTATTGCTTCAAAAGTCTTTCATGTTTAAGCAATTACACCTCATCTCCCCACAGTGAATAATATCAGCAGACAGCTCTGTGATCTCCAAGTGCAGATGTCATCTGTGAAGTATCACAGTCTACAAATGTAATAGTAAGCCAGATGATGTCACTTTGTGCCTAACCAGAAAGGCCACCTAAAATCAGGTGGGTCCAAGGTGAGTTGCCAACAGTCTAACCATTTACACACAGACAAAATGGCATTGTGTAAAACACATTAATGCTCTGCTGAACTCTAGCATGAGATTACTTCATCTGCTGATGTTGCAATGGGCGGCCAAATTTTCTTTCAATACATTGAGGCTATGATGCCCATCTAAAAGAACCACAAGGTAGCTTCAACAGACAGAAATACAAATAAAATACTGGGTTGTTAGATATTGGTTTGCTTGTTTCTTGATAGTTCTATATGACCTAAATTGCTACTCAGGCAAATAATAACTTTGTAATTTTTAAAAATACTGTTTTATTTACACACACACACACACAAATGAATGCTTCTGCCTGTTGAAATAAATAAAAATAAGTTCTAGTTATAAAAATAAGTTATTTAATTGATATCCTGAATTCTATTATCCCTAAAGTACTAAAATTATCTATGAATTCAAATAATTTTAAAGGAAAATTCCCAAATAAAGTGAACATCTCACACTAATATTACTATAATCCTATGCATTGAAAAATTATCTTGAACCCATTTTTGTTATTGTCTTATATCAAAGACAGAACATGGACTCTATTGCTTATTCCCAAAGGAAAGCTTTGTTCTTGTTATAACTTACAACAAAAGATAAATATGCTCATTTATTTTGGAGGTGGAAGGAAGGTCGTCAAGGTCCTACCTTTGATGTGGTTCTGCAGACCAGTGGGTCACGAAAGTAAGAATTCAGCCCAAAATGATTAGGAGAGCCCTGCAATAACAATTCTGTTCTCTGGGTTTCCCTGACTGGCGTTTGACCTATAGAAGACCAGAACACTTAAGGCCTAAATGGTTTCACATGGAGCTACTTATTAAATCAGAAGTTTTCTTTTCTTTCTTTTTTTTCTCCTGTGTTTAGGTAAATGCTTGCTAAAGCTCCATGAAGGATTTACTGCAAAATAAAAGTGATAGGTAAAGAAAAAGAAGATCCCAGTCTTATAGATGATATTTCTCTAGATAGGATGATAACATTTCAAGGGTGAAATTCTAGAGCCAGCTACCTCACCCTTAGCACTGACATTTGGGGCTGGATAATTCTTTGCTGTTGGGGTTTTCTTGTGCATTGTAAGATATTAAGGAGCATTCCTGCTGTTACCCTCACCTCCAGTTGTGACAACCAAAAACACCTCCAGAGATTGTCACAAGTCCTCTGAGGGGCAAAGTCACACTCTTCCTACCCTCATTCCCTCCCAGTTGAGAACCAAAATCCTTGAGAATTAGTCTATCTTCCAGCAATGAATAAGAGCAATCATTAGAAAAAAATGAAGGGGAAAATTATCCAAAATTTTACTGTGACTTAATTAGTTGATTTTTACAGGAATTATAGCTTACACATATGAAGATGAATTTATAACAATAAATATAGTTAGGAATTTTAAAAAGCAAAACACTTGGTAGCTAAAAAAACAAAACAAAACAAAACTCAAGTCTAAAACTCAAAACCACAAGTTCATGAACCTTAAAATGTCAGATTCTTTCAGTTGAATACTGTGTTTAGACTGATATATATGATTTCTTATGAAGCCCATATTTAGAGGAATGTGTTACACTCATATAAAAATGGCTCAACAAAGCATAAGAGACTGTTAAAAACTGAGAACAAACTGAGGGTTGATGGGGGGTGGGAGGGAGGAGAGGGTGGGTGATGGGTATTGAGGAGGGCACCTTTTGGGATGAGCACTGGGTGTTGTATGGAAACCAATTTGTCAATAAATTTCATATATTAAAAATAAATAAATAAATAAATAAATAAATAAATAAATAAATAAATAAATAAATTTAAAAAATGGCTCAATATCTAAACAGTAGTAGTACACCATCCATTTGTGGTAGTCTTAAACTCTTAATTACAGGTATATTTAAAGTACTTTATATCTTCTTATTGCCACATGATTTTTAACGTATTTTGTATTAGCTCTGTTTCTTCTCATTGCCAACTTTTTGGTGATATTCAAGATAAGTCATTGTCTTCATAGCGTATTTACATTTTAATATTATAAAAGTAATGTTTTATTATGATTATTCTGCTAAATATCTGAAAGGTTATATTTCCATTAACCGAATCAATCAATGTCTTTTACAAAAAGATAAAAGCAATTGAGATAGATTTCCCACTTCTCTGCTTGCTTTGTTCCATAGTACAAGTACCAGCTCTGCTGCATGGGAGTTGATCTGCTCACTTCCAACTCACAGTTCATATACATGCTATTTCTGCAAATATGAACAATGCTTATGTCATTTCTCTCTTTACGATTACCTCTAGCTTTAGTGTTGACACATGTTAGTTTTGTCACCTTGGACAACACAACCTCATGCTGCTCCAGTTTCTTCATTGATGAAATCAATGGGAGGGGGTGATCTTTAAACTCCTTCCCATCTCATAAATTCTGAGGGTATTTGGGGAGAATACATAAAAGTGGATATCAACTGTTCCCTAAAAGCTCTTTAAAATAAAGAATATTATTTAATGGGTTATTATACACTTTTAAATTAAAGAATTAGAAAAAATAGGTGTATGAATTTCCACATACAAATAAAGAGATGTGTAAGTTAAATAAGTTAGTTAAAATGTCTCTAAAAGTACCTTTAGATATTAAATCACAATGTCAAATGCAACAAAACACCTCATGGATGTAACATTTTTCACTATTATAATGCTTGACGATGATGATGATGATGATGATGATGATGATGATGAGGCCAAACTACTCTGATTCCTTCATCTGGGAAATGATAAAAAGTTCCTCTCGACTAAGAAACACAAAATAAAATAAGCACATAAATGCCCCAGCCTCTTCGTGGTATTTATTAGGCTTTCTTGGAATTCTAGAGAAACAGGAGTCCAGAAACTAAAGAGCTCCTGGAGGGAGAAGGCAATGATGGAGCCTCTTTATAGGACTCCATGGTCACAGAGCAGGTAGCACAGTTATACACCATACGTGGGTGACAGTATTATTTAGGGGTCAAACATGGAAGGAGAAAGAAAAGGAGAAAACCTAAGAAAAAATATTAATTTATGTAGAACTGACTAAATGTTCCAGTTTTAAACACTTAAAAAAGAAAGAAGAAAAAGAATGGGAAGAAAATGGAAGAAATAATATTGTTGACATGGACCCTGGTTTCTTTCTTACTCAGGCTAAAGGTATCCAAGGGATGAAGGCAGTCACTGCATGTGATTCATTGCTAGCAAACTAATAGTGATGAGGTAGGTTCACATAGCCAAACTTTACTTCTTCAGTTTATTCTGGAAGTAGTAGTCACTATATTGTCCAGACTGATCTAATGATCTACACATTAAGATGAGTCAACGTAAGAAAAATATCCTCATAAAAAGACTGGAACTCTTGGGGCACCTGGGTGGCTCCGTTGGTTAAGTGTCTGCCTCTTGATTTTGGCACAGGTCATGATCTCACAGTTGTGAGATCGAGCCCCACTTTGTGCTCTGCACTGTCAGTGCAGACCCTGCTTGGGATTCATTCTCTCTCTCTCTGTCTCTCTCAAAATAAACGTTAAAAAAAAAAAAGACTGGAACTGCTAAACTAACCTCCTTCTGTAACACCAGTGGCATTCAAGTGAGGGTCAAAAGTCAATGGGCCCACCATTGTGAACCAGCAGACACTTGAGCCCCACCTGCTGATACCAGACAGCAGAGAACTTTCATGGAACACATTCTTAGTGTGGGCTTTCTCCTTAAGGACATAGACTGTGGGAAGTCTCTCAGAAACCTACACCATTACTTAGCTATAAGATATTAGACACTACTTCTACACTCATACTGAAAATGGAAAAGTCACAAACAATGAATGCTCAATATTATGTGCATTTCACTCTTAATCATGATGGCTACAGTTATTAAAGTCAGGAAATCAAGTCAAGTTTAATCATTTGACTTTTCTAATCTTTGGAAACTAGAAGGTAGGATATCTCTCTTTGTTCACTCTTGATCATGTAAAATATGTTTTTTTCAATATATTATTTCATATATATTGTTATTTATAATTTTTAAAGGTCAGCAAATTTGTTATTTGTGAAATGACAAAGTAGTCTGCTAATATAAGAATAAAATATAATTAGCAAAATGTTTTAATTATCCAGGTGATGAACAGTAAGAATTCCTGTTACTTTATTTCTAAATTAATAAACAATGAGAGCTAGAAATATTACCATTAGCTTTACAAATAGCCTTGTTTTAATGTTCTGGTTTATAGAATAATCTTAAACTTAAGAGATTATAAAATCTCTTATACTGATAAACAATATATCGAAAAAGAAATTCTAATGTCTTTATTCATGAAATACTTTAAAGTAATTTAAAAATTTCTCAATATTTTCCATAGTTTAATTTATATAGTTAATAGCTTTATGACATCAGTCTTATTAACTGATATAACTTTCAAAAACACTTAGCAACAAATGCTGAAAGATTTTTTTGTACATGACAACTTCCTCAAAGAAATTTAATAGTGCTAGACAATAAACCCAGCCTTTATTTCCTAAATAGAAAATATATAAGTCTGTATTTCCAGAAGAAAAGTGTCACTATAGCCACGTTCACATTTGTGGCAAACTGAACACTGTATTTATGTACATATATAGAGATATGTAAAGGGAACAGAGAACTTCAAATTTGGAGAAACAACATGAGAGGAAAAAGGTTTTCAGATAGATGTCTTGTTTTTTGCAATTTATTCATAAAGCAACTACCCCTTTAATTCAAAAAAGAATAGTACATTTTTTATTTTAAAAAGTTGAGTGCTTACGAATAAAAGCACGTAATGAATATCTGTGGATATTGTCATATAAAACATGGTAGTTATTCCCACAGCATACAATACATACCATACATTTTCATGCCTTTATGGAATTTCAACTACTGTTCATTACTAATTTGTACTAAATATTACTAAAGTGCCTCTATTTTATAAAATAAGCATACCTAAAGCATGAGCATATCAACTATCTTGCCTTAATTGAAAGAGTGACTACATGGCTGACTGAGGGAAACAGGGGCCAAGTCTTTGATTACTGGCTTCATTCTCTACATCAATGATTTCCAACTGTTAATTCGATGCCAAACACAGGTGATCCCAACTATCTTTAGAGGCATTGTGATCTTTCCATAACAAAGCAAAATAAGTACACTTAAAAAGAAAACTACAAAGTATTTGGAATAGAGAAAAGATATATAACCCCATCAAAAATATAATGGAAAAAGTGTCAAACTCAGGAGGGAGGGCTGCTGTAATGAGCTATGCTACAGATCTTCAGTCAGTTACTAGTTTATTTGGTTCCACACCTTAGTGCTTCAATAAAGCATAATAGAACCCTAACTGACCCAAACACTTCAGAATTTTGTTAATGGATGAGTTAATTATTTATTCTCTTTGACTTCAATATTTATAAGAAATCTTTTGTGTAAGATTATCTTGCTACCTTGGGAGAAATATTAAACCCAACTGAAAGTTTCTTGATGTTGAGAAGCAAATTATTTTATAGGTGGGGCCAGCAAATGTTTTCTTACAGGGCTAGACAGCAAATATTTTAGGATTTGCAGGCCACCAGACTACTGTGAAAGCAGCCACAGATTAATATACAAACAAATGGACATGGCTATGCTCCAATAAAACTTTTTTTTAATATATAAAAATAGGCTGGTGGGTTGGATTTGACCCATGAACCATTATTTGCCAAATTCTGGTCTAGAATATCTTTATATTGAAAAATTCTTCATTCATACTTTTTAAAGTTAGAAATTCCCATAGAATACTATTCCTGTAGTCAAAAGGTGCCTTGGTCATTATTTTTCATTAGAGAAAAAGCACATACCCCAAAAAGGGTGCATCAGTCTGGGCTCTACTAGTTGGGCATTTGGGATATATACCTTAGGACTAGATTGAAGTTTACCACTGCATTAAAAAAAGAGTATTGTGTACCTGGGTGGCTCAGTCACTTTAGTGTCCAACTTAGGCTCAGGTCATGGTCTCATGGTTCCTGGCTTCAGGCCCCATATCAGTCTTTGAACTGACAGCACTGAGCTTGCTTTGGATTCTGTCTCCTTTTCTCTCTGCCCCTCCCCACCTGGCACACTCTTTCTCAACAAAATAAGTAAATATTTTAAAAAAAAGTATTTTATTTGATCACTGTGATAACAGGGCAAAAGAGGACTGAGGTATAAATGCTAAACCTACTTAAGAAAACAAACAAAGTACTATAGCAATTATAGGCATACAGACTAAGATTATTAATTAGAAATGAATTTTATCTATTTATTAAAGTATGTCAGGGTTAATCTTTACTTCAGAATAGTTAGCCTTTGGTTACCCTTATGCATGAAATAAGTAAAATAATATTTATTTAAAACTTTTAGATAAATTCCTATTGTTCTCTAATTCAGACTGCCTAGCTTTCAACTCAGTAAAGTTTTAATAAAACATGAGATATTCATTCATTTATTCATTCATGCATTTAAAAATATGTATTGAATTTTTATTAGCACAGAGGTATTGTTTTATAAGCTGAAGATTCAAAAATAAAACACAGGAAGAAGACTTCCTTAATGGTAGATTCCAAAGAATCTCCTTGGAAAAGGTTAATAAATTAATAAAAATAATAATTGTGAGAAAATGATAATAGTATTGTAGGACCAAGTTAATATGAAAATTAATTTTCAAATTCAAAAAATGCTTTAAGTATTAACTATTAGAAATCTTAACAAATAAGTATTATATCATTTTTACATATACCCCTATAATTCTTCATTATTTGATATTAAATGAAATAAAAAATGAAATATTGATTTTCAGGTATATAATAAAACAGAATGTGTATATTACAAGATCAAGTTTTTAACAAAAGCCCTAGATGTAGAATATTACATATAGAATAACCCTTTCTGTATGTTTAAGGATAAAGACACTTGAAATGTTTCTGAAGGAGCTTTAGTGGGCCTGAGGACAGAGCTGGGAGTCAGTGAGAGGGAATGAAAGGGAAGAAAGAAGTTATTAATTTTAAAGTAAAATTTTTTAGGGCGCCTGGGTAGCTCAGTCAGTTGGGCAGCAGATTTGATTTCAGCTCAGGTCAGGAGTTTGAGCCCCACATTTGGCTCGACTATGCTCACAGTGTGGAGCCTGCTTCAGATCCTCTGTCTCCCTCTCTTTGCCCCTTCCCCACTCACTCACACATACTTTCTCTCTCTCAAAAATAAATAAATGTTAAAAAAAGTAAATAAAATAAAAAAATTTTAAAGTGTTTAACACTGACAAAGACAAAAATTAGTTCTCATTATAAGATATGCAAATAGAGGATTTTTTTGAGGGAAAGTTATATTTTAATGTATCTTTTCATTCTGCAACTAAGAATGCTTTTCCCTATCCTAACCTATCCAAAACAATTGACTTTTACTTATTTATTTTGTTTTTCAGGTGGAAAAGTTGAGGGGTGGAAAGCACAAGAACCCAAACAATGGGTATCAACATAGTTAGGATGAAAGAGGGAGGGACTATCATTTACTGAACAGATGCCTTGAGCATCCCGCACACCAAATGCTGTGAGCAAGGATAGCTACGATCTTCCTTTTCCTTTTCCCTCTACTAAGAATATCCACAACCACAAAATTAATTAAAGAAACTTTTCTGGCTGCTTTTTGTTTTCTTTTGGAGCAACAGACATGACAGATTGGGTTCTTATGCTCTAATGGCCCATCATGGGAATTTTTAACTTATGCAATTATAAAATAAAAATATACTGATGCTAAAGATACCTTTATAAATCTATCACTTTACTCTTTCCTCATGACTTATAGGTTAATTATGTAGCTATACAGTCACATAAAATTTCACTGAAAAAGTTATAAGCATTATTAGTTGGTGGACTTGAATGAAACAAATTAGGACTGGACTTCTCAATGATTCTCAAGCTAAAAGGCTAAAGGATAGTGAAATTTCATAAAACTTCTTAGAATTGTATTGTACAGGTAATTATCATTTTGTGAAGACTATACAAGTTTTATAAAGATTTCTCATGCTTCAACAAATCAGAAATAATGATAAGAGTACACATTTTCTTATTTAAAACCTTACATTTGCAACGGAAAAGCCAGCATGTTGCTAACAGTTTCAACAGAAACTTATGAGAAGCAAACAAGGCAATACAAACAAATACGGTTTTCTGAAAAAAAGTGATAATGATTCTAAATACAAGAACTGATTTCAAATTTATTTTAACATATACTCTAGAAGCATGGTAATTTCTGGATGAAGAAAGAATATCTTTTATTTATTAAAAGATATTAAAGAATATCTTGTATTTATTTATTCTTTTACTTATTTATTGAAGAAAGAATATTGACATCTAACTGACTCAAAGTAAAAAAATATATGGATTCTACAAGTTGAGTCTACACAAGTAAGAGTGACTTCCAGAAACAACCATTAGTTTACTACTTATTCCTTTCCATTCATTTTGAAACTTCCTAATATTTAGGTTAAAAATGTGCTTGTGGGGTGCCTGGGTGGCTCAGTCGGTTGAGCGGCCAGCTTCAGCTCAGGTCGTGATCTCACAGCTCGTGAGTTTGAGCCCTATGTCAGGCTCTGTCCTGACAGCTCGGAGCCTGGATCCTGCTTCAGATCTGTGTCTCCCTCTCTCTCTGCCCCTAACCCACTCGCATTCTGTCTCTGTCTCTCTCAAACGTAAATAAACATTGGGGCGCCTGGGTGGCTCAGTCGGTTAAGTGGCCGACTTCGGCTCAGGTCATGATCTCACGGTCCGTGAGTTCGAGCCCCGCGTCAGGCTCTGTGCTGACAGCTCAGAACCTGGAGCCTGTTTCAGATTCTGTGTCTCCCTCTCTCTGACCCTCCCCCGTTCATGCTCTCTCTCTGTCTCAAAAATAAATAAACGTTAAAAAAAAATTAAAAAAACAAACGTAAATAAACATTAAAAAAAGAAAAAAAGAAAGAAAATGTGCTTGAGAAGACCTACCAATGAAAATGGTAAAATTAGAACAGTGTTCAGTTTTCATGTTGAATAAAAAACCTAGCAAACTTACTAAATAATTAAGTCTGGATTTGTATTTTTTCATTTACCACTTCTGACATTCAAAATATAGTTGATCCTTGAACAATGCAGACAGGTAAGGAATGGTAACCCTCCATGCAGTAGAAAATATGCATATAACTTTTGACTCCCCCTAAACTTAACTACCAATAGCCTACTGTTGACCAGAAGCCTTACCAATAACATAAACATTTGATTGACACATATTTTGTATGTTATACGTATTATATACTGTATTCTTACAATAAACTTAGCTAGATAGAAGAAAATATTATTAATAAAGTCATAAGAGAAAACACATTGTCAGTACTGTACTGTAAAAAATCTGTATAAGCAGACCTGCACAGTTCAAAACCTTGTTGTGCAAGGGTCAATTGTAGTTAAAAGCAGATGTGAAGTTTTCCCCAGTCTGCACAGTACATATACAGAATGTAACATACAACTTTTTTAGTTGTTGTAAAAGTCTGAAATTCTCTTGTCCATTAACATATTTACTGACCTCTTCTAGGACTCTCGTGATTGAAGAGAATGCCATTCACCGCAAAGAGATTATATGCCTCACGGAAGTTCACCACAATCCAATAGGCATAGAGTTTTGCTGCCCCTGTTGAACAATTTTTTAAAAGGAAATAAAAGACAGTAATTATTATAAATGATGGTGTCTCCTTATAAAAGACAGTGATTTTCACTCATCTTAAATAAGTAACAACTTGCAAAAACTATAATTTATATTACATTAAGATAGAAAAAAATTTGAATGAAAGCCAAAGACAAAATAAAGGTTCCTTTGCCAGTTAATCATGTGCACAAGAAAATATTTAAGAATATTTTACTTTTGTAATAGCCACAGTTCTGTCTTCCACAATCTAACTGATTCAACTATAGTATGCAATATATCAAGTTGACCTAAGATCTTATTCCCATTTTCTTAGTTTTAAGGAATTAGAAAGTAAAAAAAAAAAAAAAAGGAATCTTAATATTCTAGATGCTTAGAAGTTTTATCACTAAAGTCTTCCATGAATACTCTTTTTTAAAAAATATATAAGATATAACAGACCTGGTTTTTTTGTTCGTTTGTTTTTAAATATCTGAACCCAGGGAAACTTCTGTTGGGAAAATAAAAAACATGAAATGAAATCTATCACTTCAGCAAATCTTACAACAGTTTAGTAAAAAAAAAAGTCATGTGGGCCTAATTTTCCTTTCAAAGTGATCTGTATGGAAGACTGAATGAACATGGATTGGTGAAGTGAAGTGGTAATTTCACCCTGGAGGCAATGGTAGCAAATACTTGTAGTTAGCAGTGTATAAAGGTATGCTTCTCAATGTCTGCTCACTTAGTCCAATCTGAGTGTTAATCTCACACTCAAATGACTTCAGATGAGAGAAAGGAACAGAATTAAAGCAGAACCACACGCACGACCATGCCAAAAGAACATGGCACATGTACAAGTTTATACCCATGTGTTCTCACCATACGGTGACCGAGGATAAAAAGGAGTTGTCTCCTTCTGGGGTATTTCTTGCACTTTCCCATAAAGTTCACTAGTTGAGGCTTGATAGAACTTCACAGAGTTGATAAGGCCACAGGTCTTAACTGCATCCAGAAGCCGCAAAGTGCCAACTCCATCAACATCTGCAGTATATTCAGCCAAGTCAAAAGAAATCTGGAAATAGCAGGTGAAGACAGTGTTACATTAATGTTTAGCAGCAACATAGATGCTGACGGTGGTAAAACAAACGCATTTTACAATTTCACTTACTTAGAAATGTTATGCTTATAAAAAAATCATATAATTTCACTCAAATATGGAATTAGAGAAAAAGACAGATGAACATAGGGGAAGGGAAGCAAAAATAAGATAAAAACAGACAGGAAGACAAACCATAATAGACTCTTAATACAGAGAAGAACCTGAGGGTTCCTGGTGGGGTGTTGGGTAGAAGAAGGGCATTTGTTGGGATGAGCACTGGGTGTCATATATAAGAGATGAATTACTAAATTCTATTCCTGAAATCAGTATTACACTATATGTTAACTAACTTGGATTTAAAATTAAAAAAAAAGAAAAAGAGGGGTGCCTGGGTGGCTCACTCAGTTGAGTGTCCAACTTTAGTATAGGTCATGATCTCATAGTTCGTGAGTTCGAGCCCTGGGTAGGGCTCTGTGCTGACAGCTCAGAGCCTGGAGCGTGCTTTGAATTCTGTGCCTCCCTCTCTCTCTGCCCCTACCCTGTTTGTGCTCAATCTCTCTCTCTCTCTCTCTCTCTCTCAAAAATAAATACACATTAAAAAATTTAAAAAAAAAGAAATAAATAAAAATAAATAAAAATCATGGAAAAATATTTTCTAATAGCAGAATAAGAGTATGAATGTGATCTATTCTAACATCAAATGACTGAAAAATATCTTAAGAAATATCTATTAATTATCCACGGTAAAGTGAAGAACACTTTAAACACACATATTACTTCCTAATTCTAGGCTGAATTCCCTATGGCAGTGGTTCTCAAAGTGCAAACCCTTGCTCCTCAGAATCACCTGTGGTATTTCTAAAATTCCAGAATGAACCAATCTCTTGGGGGTAGAATCCTAGGAAATCCACATTTATAATGAGTCAATCCCAGTTGACTTTTATGCAGAGAAGTTTGAGAATATGTGTTTTGGACATAGTTGATTTTTTAAAAGATTGTTTTATTTTTTTAATTTTTAACTAAGATACAAGATTTTTAGCATATCACATGCATACATAATCTTTTAATTTTGAGGCACATTAAATACAATAAGTACTAATGTATAGAATTGAATGATTTCCAAAAAGAGGTTTCAAGGAATAATTAAATATTTTGCGCTTCCTTAGGATGGTTCTTAAAAATAAATGTGATATATTATTTTTCTTAAATTATTTCTAAGCACAATAAATATAAATTAACCTAATATTAAAATGTCCCCAAATAGTAATGATGAAAATCTTTGTCACTGGTTTATTTGCAGGCCAATAACAGCTGGGCACAATACAAAGATGCTTCCCTGCTGCCTGGTGAATGACCTCAATCTTCACCTGGAAAAACCCCTCTCTGAGGTGAGTGAGGTTACCGGCCCTCATTGCTGCCAGTCCTGAGTGTCACCTGGGCACAAGCTGCAGTCTTGTGCAGTCTGTCTTTAGGGAACTTGGGCGACTGGTGACCACAGACCTGACTCTAAACGCATGTCATCTAGGCCTGTCAGTAAAATTCACGTGGCAGACGTGAGATAAAACAGGAGAAGAGTAGGGGTGCCTGGGTGGCTCAGTTGGTTAAACACCCAACTACGGTTCAGGTCATAATCTCACACAGTTTGTGACTTCGAGCCCCACATCCAGCCTTGTGCTGACAGCTCAGAGACTGGAGCCTGCTTCAGATTCTGTGTCTCCCTCTCTCTCTGGCCCTCCCCTGCTTGTGCTCTTTCTCTCTCAAGAATAAATAAACCCTTAAAAAAATTTATTTTTATTTTTTTATTAATTTTTTTTACATGTTTATTTATTTTTGAGGGTCAGAGAGACAGAGTACAAGCAGGGGCAGGGCAGAGAGGAGAGGGAGACACAGAATCTGAAGCAGGCTCCAGGCTCTGAGATGTTAGCACAGAGCCCGACATGGGGCTCGAACTCACGAACCGTGAGATCATGACCTGAGCTGGAATCAGACGCTTAACCGATTAAGCCATCCAGGCACCGCCCCCAAATTTTTTTTAAATAGGATAAAAGTATGTTTCCTCCCAAGCTTTCATAGGCAAGAAAGCACAATTTGGGGTTACACTTTTCAAGTAACAGTTTCTTACAATAAAATTTACATACCATAAAATTGACCCTGTTAAAGTTTACGACTCAGTGGTTTTTAGTATTCACAGCATTATGCACTCATCACCGCCATCTAATTCCAGAATGTGTTCATCATCCCCTAAAGAAACACCATACCCATTAGCAATCTCTTGCCCATCTTCCCTTCCCACCCCCACAGCCACTAATCTACTTCCTGCATCTATGCAGTGACCTATTCTGGATGTTTCATACATATGGAATCATAACATGTGGCCTTTTATAACTGGCTTCTTTCACATATCATATTTCCATTTCTCTTGGACATGTACCTAGAAGTAGTGTCATTTGCATACAACATTTAACATTTTGAGGAACTGCCACATTATTTTCTAAAGTGGCTGCACCATTTCACATTCTTACCAGCACTAAATAAGGGTTCCAATTGTTCCACAGTCTACTTAACACTTATTATAGTCTGTCTTATTGATTGTAGACATCCTAGAGAGTGTGAAGTTGTGTATCACTGTGGGTTTTTTTTACTATTAAGGTATAATAGACATAAAATATTATCTTAGTTCCAGGTGTACAATAATAATTTGGTATATGCATATATCATGAAATGGCCACAAGTCTAGTTAACATCCAACACCACACACAGTTACAAAATTTTTGATGATGACTTTTAAGATCTAGTCTCTTAGCAACTTGCAAATGATACAATACAGCATTATTAACTATAGTCATCATACTATACATCACCATGACTTATTTACTTTACAATTGCAAGTCTGTACATTTTGACCACCTTTATCCATTTCATCCACTGTCCACCACCCCACTCCCTTGTCTCTGGCAATGACCAAATTATTCTCTGTATCTATGACTGTATTTTTCTCTTTTACTTTTTTTTAGATTCCATATACACATGAGATCATAAAGTAGTATCATGAGTAGTTATCTCTCTGTCTGGCCTTTTTCACTTATCATAATGCCTTCAAGTTTCTTGCATGTTGTCACAAATAGCAGGATGTCCTTCTTTCCTTCTTAATATAATATTCTATTGTATATATTCACCACATCTGCTTTATCCATTCAGCCATCGATGGACACTTAGGTTGCTTCCATATCTTTGCTACTGTTAATAATGCTGCAATGAACATGAGGATGTAACTACCTTTTCCAATTAGTGTTTTCATTTCCTTAGGAATTGCTGGATCATATGGTAGTTCTATTTTTAATTTTTTAAGGAAACTCCATGCTGTTTTCCACAGTGGCTACACCAATACATTCCTGTATTCCCACTAGTAGTGCACAAGGGTCCCCTTTTCTCCACATCCTCACCAACACTTGCTTTCTCTTGACTTTTTGATAATAGCTATTCTAACAGGTACAATATGATATCTCATTATGGTTTTGATTTGCATTTCCCTGATGATTAATGATATTGAGCACCTTGTCATGAATGTGTTGGCCATCTGTCTTTTTTTAGAAAAATGTCTATTCAGATCTGCACATTTTTAAATCAGATTTTTTTTTTTTTGCTATTGAGTTGTTTGAAGTCTTTATTTTGGATATTGGACCCTTATCAGATATATGATTTGCAAATATTTTCTCCCATTCAGTAGGTTGCCTTTCCAGTCTATTGATGGTTTCTATTGCTGTGCAGAAGCTTTTCAGTTTAATGTACTCCAACTTATTTTATTTTTGCTTTAGTTGCCTTTGCTTTTGGTGTGAAATCCAAAAAATAATCACCAGCACCAATGTCAAGGACCTTACCACCTGTGTTGTTGTTGTTGTTTTTCTAGTTATATACTTTCTGGTCTTACATTCAAGTCTTTAATTTATTTAATTTTGGTGTTTGGTGTCAGATAGTGGTCCAGTTTAATTCTTTTGTATATGGCTGCCTAGTTTTCCCAATGCTATTTATTAGGAAGACTGTCCTTTCCCCATTATACATTCTTGGTTCTTTCATCATAAATTAGTTACCATCTATGTATAGGTTTATTTCAGGGGTCTTGGTTCTGTTCAAATGATCTATGCATCTGTTTTTATGCCAATACCATATTGTTTTGGTTACAATAGCTTTATATGACAGCTCGTAATCAGGAAGTATGGTACCTCTTGAAATCAGGAAGCATCATGGTGCCTCTAGCTTTGTTCTCAAGATTTTGCTTGGGTTATTAGGATTCTTTCGTGGTTCCACACAAATGTCTCACTGTGGTTTTGATTTGCACTTACCTAATGACTAATGATGTTAAGCATCCTTTCATGTGCCTATTGATCATTTGTACATCTTATTTGCAGAGATGTCTATTCAGATCTTTTGCCCATTTTTAAGTTTGGTTATTTATCTTTTTTATTATTGAGTTATAAAAGTTCTTTATATATTCTGGATAAAAATCTCTTACCAGATACATGGATTGTAATTGTCTTTTTACTTTTTTCCCCAGCTTTATTGATAGGTAACTGACATGTAACATTGTGTAAATTTAAGGTATACAAACACTTTCACTTTCTTAATGGTATCCTATGAAACATAAAAGTCCAATTTATCTAATTTTTCTTTTGTGTTTGTGCTTTGGTGTCATATCTTAAAATGCTTTGCTTAACTCAAGAGCATAAAGACTTACTTCTAGTTTTATTCCAAGAGTTTTATAATTTTATTTCTCATGTTTAGATCTTCAATCAGTTTTGGCTAATTTTTATGTATGTGGTGAGCCAGAAGTCCAAAGTAGTTGTTTGCACATCGATGTCAAGTCCCAGCACTGTTTGCTGAAAAGGTTATTCTTTTTCCACTGAATGGTCTTGGAATTGGGTCATTTTGTTCTAAAAAAAAAAAAGCTGTGGCTCCAATTTGAGGGTATAGTTCATTGAGTGGATCTCAGAAGATGGGGATGTCAGGGCTCTTGAGCAGACCACTCAACCACTCTTCCTGGCTGTAGTTTTCTTATAGTATAGTGCCACCACTATACATTTATAGGACATTTTACAATTCAAAAATGCTTTTGTTGGAGCTTTATAACAATTCTAGGAGAAATAGAAACCAGTTCTGAGGTTCACAGAGAATGACTTGATAAAAGTCACACTAAAAGTCAGGAACAGCAAATCTGGGTCTCCATTCCTGGAATGGTGCTCAGTGCTCAGCCTTTCTGAGACTCACTCTGTGAGGACACAATGAAAGCCTCAGACTCTGGCAAGACACAGAAATGCACATATGTGCAACTGTGTATGCATGTACATGTGTGCAGGTATACATGCAGAGTGTTGCCATGTTGTCTACAGTTTCTAACGATTCATGAAATGCAGATGAAAAAACCATGAACCAGATGATCTTTAAGATCCTTTCTACATATCAGCCAAGCCAATACTTAAATCTTTTTTTATGTATAAATTAATATCCAATCACATTTGGAATCTGTCTTGATGGGATCAGTCAAGTACGAAGGGCAAGACAATGTTGGATATTTTTTTCTCTTTGGCTATTTTTTTCATTTATATACATATTATATAAACAGCTATATGAAAAGAAAAGCTGACATATGAACACTCAATATTGAGCAGACATCATTCTAAACATCTTGCATATACATGTTTCATCCTAAAACAGGTAAACACTAAAACTGAGGCACAGAAGGCTGAAGGCAAGTGTTGAAGCCACATACTATACTTACAGGAAAGTTATATATATTATATAATTGTATTTTATATTCACAGTGAAGCAGAAGTCCTTGTGTATATATATGCTCCTATTTCTGAAACACAGGATAAGGAGATTCTGCACAACAAAAAGCTTTTCTTGTGCTAGAATATCCAATTAATCATGTCCAAAAGAATTAAAATCAGTTAGGCTTAAGAAAGTAAATATGGCAGGGGAGTGGGAGTTATAGGGCAGGATGGTTCCGTACAGATTTTTTTAGTAAGTCCATCAAGAATTCAGCATATGTTTAATGTTCAAAATGCTGAAGAATATGATTGGCTAATAAAATCTAACTGTCCACAAGGTTTTATGATATAGAGCAACAAATTAACTGGCTTTCTTAAAAAAAAAAAATATCAGACTACTCCTCTGTAGCTTGATAAACCTCTCATGGTTACAAGTACGATTCTGAAATACACCGGAACATCAGGGGTCTGGAAAGTTACAGGCCAAATCTGTTCCTATGCCTGTTTTTGTAATAAAGTTTTATAGAAACACAGCCACATGCATTCATTTATGTGTTTTCTATGATTGCTTTCACACTGTAACAGCAGAGTTGAGTAGCTGAGACACAGAATATATATTCTACAAAAACGAAAATATTTACTAACTGGCTCTTTACAGAAAGAGCTTTCTGCACCCTGAACTAAATCATAGTTATATTTTGGGGCCAAGACTGAATAATTAAAAAAAAATTATCATTACTTCTTCCATATTTCCTCAATATTACAGGATGAATATGGAGTATGCTTCCAATCACGAACAGAGCTGCATTTTCAGAGGCATGGAGACTCTGTTAACAGTAGGAACTTATTTTATCTAATAAGGAGAACAAAAAAATAAGACTGATAAAAAACCAAAGCCTACAAAATTAGTCCCTACCTTCCCCTTCTAAAATTTTTTTCTTCACTTGGCTTTTGGAGCCCTACCTTCTTCTAATTCTCTTCTACTTCACTGACACAACTTCCTGGGCTCTTGTGCTGTCCCACCATCTCCACTCTGGCCCTGTGGCTCCTTCCCACCCACTGTGAGGTGTCTCACTCGGTCTGGGTTTCACATTAGCATCACTGTGCCTAGGACCCCAAGGGTCCATCTCCAGGCCTGCCTGGACCTGAGCTGTAGGACCCCCCCCCCCCCCATTTCTTCCCATCTGTTTGACAGGCTTCATATCATCTCATGTTGAACTGGCTCAAAACAGAATTCTGGATGTCGCCAAAGTTCTTCCCTTGGCCTCTCCTCTGCAAATGATACCCATTTACCTACTGCTTGAGACAAAACCTAGGTTTCATGGATGCCCTTCTTGTCCTTCAGAATTCACAGAAATAACACCTACCCCACTACCATCTGCAGCATCCTTATGAAAGCTGCATCACCTTCCACCAGGACTATAGCAGCACCTGAGCAGCTACTAGTTCAACCACAGTCCTCCTCCCACCCGGCCCCCAAGTGCTTCTCCATCTCATTGCCTACTCTGCTTTCTCTCACTAACGACCCTACCTCTCTGGACATTCTGCTGTCCCCAGACTAGTGCCAACTCCTGCCTATAACCTTTACACTTGTGTCCCTTCTATGTGCGTGTGTTCTTCCTTCTTTACTATCTCTCTTTTTTCTTCCCTTATCTCTGTTCAGATGTCACCCCTTAGAAAGGGCTTCTTTGCCTTCCTCTGTATCTAAAACACCCAATGCTTTGTCATCTCTATATTTACCCAGGACTCCACGCTGCTTCATTTCTTCTTCATTTTAATATATTATCTGTTACTTGTTTATTTTCTATCACCTTCATCAAAATGTAAGCTCCTTGACGGCGAGGATTTTATCTTTTCTATTGTATCCCTCAGACTGAAACATTGCTTGGCATGGTATTTGTTGAATGAAGACAGCGTGTAAACAAATGAGGAATTTAAATGTCAAATATACAAATAACAAAATAAAAATACAAAAAAACCCCAAAAACTAGTAGAAAAGAAAACAGGCTACCAGAATGATAGAAAGGGTTGGTAATTTCACAGTACTGAAATAGGTAAAATTTCCAAGAGCAAGATGGACAAAATTCTATATAAATTTCAAAGCTTTAGTATAACAATTATTAAGCAAAGGTTTAATGATTAAATACTACACTATATAAAGAGGCAGAATTCAGAGTAAAGGAGAACCATCTTAGACTATAATCAATGAAGTGGGTGTAGGAGAAATGGGTTATTGAAATGTCCAAAGATCTTGTAGTGGGATATCCTCATCTGTAACACACTATTAGGACAGTCTCAGAGAAGAGTAGTAAAGCCTTATAGAACCAGAGAAGTATTTAAAATTAAAAGAAAATAGTTAATTCAAGTACAAATATAAAGAAAATTGCTCTTCTCAACATTCAAAGACATAAACAGATATCCTCAGTTATCCTCATTTGTATATCAGTGGTAAATCATGGCCTTACTTAAAACAAAAAGAAAATTAGAAATGGTCACCTAAAAGTCTATGTGGGATCCAGACATGAACTGAAGGTTTACAGTGAAATTCTACATAGACTGCAGATTGGAATGTAAATTCTAGAACTGTTTTAATTGTATCAGACTATTATACTGCAGGTCTGGGTTCACTGTGCTAGATTTCACATTAAATAAAGCAAATAATAATGATAATTCTACCATCTTTAAAGCCTTATTCCTCTTCAAGGTTATCATAAATTCATGTCCATTCTATAACCACACGAAAAATGAGCAGAGCTGGAAGTGGGCATTCTAACCAAGTAGGATGAGAAAATTGTGTTGATGATGACATTTAAAATGTTATTTATATTAGCTTATTATAAGAGAACATGAACTATGTCCAATTAGTAGATTGGTTTCCAAAATGGCGGTGACTGCAGTGCTGCCATTTTTACCTATTAAAAATGATCACCAAAATTGAATACATGAGGTCAGAAATGTTTTTAACCTGAAACACAAAGGAAACTTTATAGAGGAATTTAAAGATACACAAAGTTATTTGTAGTAGGTGTAGCGTGAGACCACTCGGCTATCTGTATACCCTTATAATGTATGTTGTTTGCAGCCTCCAAGTCCAACATGACTTGGCCTCTCCAACCTCACTCCCTATCTGCTTCCATGCCAGCCCCACTAGTCCCTCAATGCTCCCAGTAAGCCCTACCTCAGGGCCTGGGTGTTCACTCTTCCCTCCACTCAGAACATTTTGCCCCTGGATATTTGCTTGGCTGGCTCCCTTCACTTCTTTCCCTCACAAAGCCTTCCCTGACCTTGCCATTTAGAGCAAACAGTTCTTTCCAACCCATCCTCTCACTGCAGACATCTCTCCAGAGTACCCAACACATTTGACTCTAAGTGCCTTCATTTGTTTAGCCAGCCTGTAAGCTCTCTGAGGACAGCAGGTTATTGGTGTTTTTCCCCCAGGCTTCCTACCACTTAGAAGAGTTCCTGTCACACAGAAGGTGCTCCAGAAACATTATTTGAATGAATACAGTGCCACTAAATCTGAAGTTTAGGCATGTAATTTCTCAATGACCTTATTTTACAATTAATAATGGAGTGAACTTTACATATGAAGTATATGAAATTTTAAAAATCTCAATGAATGAGCCAAAGTTTCCTGAATAAAAATGTTGCCTCAGAGAAAAGACTGGTGTGGCAAAAGAACTATATATTGAAAAAGATAACCAGAGACCAAAACACTTCCTCTAACGTTTGCTTTTAGAGACATAGGAGGCTCAAAATACCAGTAGGCTGGAAATGCCTAAGACCACACAAGCAGCTGCACTGTTTTACTACTCCTCAAGACTTTGAATCTACAAGTGAGAGTTATTAGCCAATGAGAACAACAATAAAACATTACTTTCCATCATGAATCAGCCTTTCTCAGCAGAAATCCAGCAAAGCTGGCATTTATTTAGCAGCTGGGACTAGAAGTAAATCTGTTTTAACAGAGTGAAACAAGTATGGATTCTGAAGAATTGTATGTCAGTGGGCAGGAAGGGCTTCCTTGAGGGGATCTAGAGAGGGTGCACTCCTGTATTAGAAGCACCATCCCCAAGCAGCAGGGCAACATATCCTGATTATAGGAAATACAAAGGTGTAAAGAAACAGACCCCTGTATTCCTCACTTGTCTTATGGGTACAGATCAGAAAAAAATGTTGTGGCTCCTGGGTGACTCAGTCAGTTGAGCATCTGACTATTGATTTTGGCTCAGGTCATGATCCCAGGGCTGTGGGACCGAGCCCTGTGTCAGGATTTGTGCTGGGCATAGAGCCTGGTTGAGAAGATTCTCTCTCTCTTTCTCTCTCTCTCTCTCTCTCTCTCTCACTCTCTCTCACCCTCTTCCCCTCTCCCCCACTTGTACTCTAAGAAAAAGAAAAAAAAGAAGAAAAAGAAAAAGTAACAGGTGTGAAGAGGTTACAAAATGAATGCAATAGGAATTAAGACAGGCATGGCTGAAATGTTTGTAACAAGGTAGGGATATAGACTTAAAGGAGCAGAGATGACAAGGACAAATCAAAAAGGGCTCAGCAAAGAGATGGCCTGCATAAGCAAATATAGATGGGGGGGTATGAAGCCATCTAATGGATGGGCCAGCATGAGCAAAAGGAGGGAAAATGCACTGGCCATGTTTGGGAAACAAGAAGCCTCCAGTTTAGATGGAGAAAGGACAAGAAACAGAAGGAACTAATTTTGTAAACACCAGTAGAAGTCATTCTGGGAAAGGTCTTATATGCCAGCCTGTAGTTTGTTTAGCAGGTACTGAGGAGGAACAATGGTTCTAGAACTGAGGAGCAGCATCATTTCAACAAGGGCTTCTCGCTGTGCACTACAGTCCAAGATGCATCTTTTTTGCCCCCAGCCCAGCCAAGGCCCAGATCAGAAACATTTATTACTCACATTTATAAACCTGATTTTATATGATTTTTCCTTATCCACTGCACTTGTATTTTTGTTCAAAACCTTTTATAACTACAAATTGGAACACCAAATAATCATAAGGGCATTACTTCACTGAAGTGATACACTCCTGCCAGACTGAACAAATGTGATATCTTTATTTACCTTTATATGTCCAATATAAATTAATATGTAGTTTCCAATAAGTTTTTGAAATCCTCAAAGTAGACTAAGGACTCTCAGAGGGAATCAGAACTTTCATTATACAGAACAAGGTAACAGTCCCCAGATGCACCATGCTCCAAAAAAACTCTGATAGAGTCAAGGCAGCACCATACTGCTTTTGTCTCTGTCTACTCCCCACAGTGTGGAGACCAGGCTTTTCCATGTGTCATTCCTATTGCTTACTAGCCAAGTTAGATTTGTTGAATGAATGAATGAATGAATGAATGACTAACATAAACTTTTTTTCACACCATATTTTTACCATCAAGACAAATTGAAACTTTTTCTAATCAGGGTAGAAAAGATATATGGTATTCTACTCATAGAGTTTTCTAACGTTTTTGCCTTCTTGAAGAGCACAGTTCTTGCTGTGGAAGGTCAACCACGCTGCAATACCTTATTAAATCTTATCACTCTTCCCATTTACTAACACCAAAAGGAAGCTCAGCTGTCCCAGGACAGCTTCAGTTTGAATTCTTTCAGTTTGAAAATCTTCATTTCCGACATGAGTTTTTGTCCCCCATTTCAGCAATAACACCTTGGTCACAATTCTTTGCCACGTTCTGTATCTCCAAGAATCTCTGGCCCCATTCTTTAAAACCTTTCTTGATTTCTCATTTAAGAGAGACCACAAGTTGAAAAAAAGAAAACAATTAAGCTATGTCTCTAGGTTTTGTAGAAAATCTTAATTTAAAAATACTTTGTGACTCCAATTATCACAAATCAGCTATAGCAGACATCTTTTTGTTTTCCAGTTTACAGAGTTGTATCAGCTGGTGATAAACATAGAAAAACCTGTAATGATTTTTGTATGAAAAAACAATACCAGAAGTAACTATCCAATTTTTCAAGAGCAAAAGTTACAAAGATTCTCTACAAATAAGCAGAAATACAAGCTTACTACATGAAAGTAATTACATTGGAATACTAAACCAAGGTCCACAAGGTCCATGGATAGAATTCAAGGAGGCATGTAGATCTGGATAAGAAAAATATACACTTTCATTTCTAGCAAATTCTATCTGAAATTGACAATTTCTTTCAATTTTGAATATAAGCAAAAATCCTTGGTAATAATAGCACCACATGTGACTTTTTCACCAATGGATATTCAAGACATTTTTATACCACAGCATAGTTGCTACAAAGGTCTTAAAGTATCACTTGTGCCCATCACTGCTTTGAAGTCACAGTGGTGACTTCAGGTCTCGCCATATAATGTATCACATCACATTATTACATCACAAGCCTGGCTTTTAATAATTATAATACTAGCATATGAATATAATTTGTTTCCTTTGTAACCCTAACTGTTTTGCTTTATGCTTTTCAAAAACATTACCCTGAGAATATGTATAGGCTTCACCAGACTACTTGAAGGAGTCATGGCATAGGAAAGAATGTCTGCTGTATATTGAGTGGTAGTGACAGAGTATCAATACTTTAGAATGTGGTTAAAGAAGAAAAACTCCTCTAAAAGAGATCCTACCTTAGGCCACAAAACAAACTTAACAAATTTAAGAAGATTAAAATCATATCAAACACCTTTCTGACCACAAAGGAATGAAACTACAAATTACATGAAGAAAACCGGAAAATTCACAAATATGTGGCAAATCAACAACATGCTACTGAATAACCAACGGGTAAAAGGAGAAATCAAAAGAAAAAAACAAACAAAATACCCTGAGAGAAACAAAATGGAAATGTAACATAACAAAATGTATGGGATGCAGAAAAAGCAGTTCTAAAAGGCTTATAAGTTCATAGTGATAAATGCCTTTCTGAAGAAACATGAAAAGTTTCAAATAAGCAACCTAACTTCAGACCTCAAGGAACTAGAAAAAGAACAAAAACAAAGCTAGTAGAAGAAAGGAAATAACAAAGATTAGAGCAGAAATAAATGAAATAGAGACTAAAAAGACAAGAAGATGATATTAAAGATCAATGAAACTGAGGGCTGCTTCTTCGTTAAAGATAAATTGACAAACCTTTAACTTGACTCACCAAGAAAAAAAAGAGAGGGTGCTGAAATAAAATGAGAAATGAAAGACATGTTATAATTGAAACCTACAGAAAAGAAAAAGAATCATAAGAGACTACTATGACCAATTAACCCCCAACAAACTAGACAACTTAGAAGAAATGAATAAATTCCTAGAAACATATAACCCATCAAGACTAAATCATGATGAAACAGAAAATCTGAGTAGACCAATTATAAAAAGGAGATTGAATCGGTAATCAAAGACTCTTAAAAAAAACAAAAGTCCAATACCAGATGGCTTCACTGGTTATTTCGGCCAAACATTCAAAGAATACCAATACCTCTCAAACACTTCCAAAAAACAGAAGCAGGGAAACCTTTTTCAAATACATTTTACAAATTCAGCACTATCTTGATACCAAAACCAGACAATGATGCCACCAAAATAAATAAATAAAATAAAGGATAATATCCCTGGTGAACACTGATGTAAATAAATCAATAATTATTGGCAAACTGAATTTTAATGATCATTAAAAATATCATACACCATGAGCAAGTGGGATTTGTTCCAAAGATGCCAGAATGGTTCAACACCTGTATATCAGTCAATGTGACACATCAAACTAACAATATGCAGGATAAAAATGTATGACCATCTCAAAAGATGAAGAAAAAGCAATTGACCAAATTCAATACCCATTTATGATAAAAACTGAACAAAGCAGGTAAAGAGGAAACATACTTCAACAAAATAAAGGCCATATATGACAAGCCCACAGCTAAAATCATACTCAATGGTGACAGGCTGAAACTGTTTCCTCTAATATCAGGAATAACACAAGGATGCCCATTCTCCCCACTTTTATACAGCATAGTATTGGAAGTCCTAGCCTGAGCATTTAGGCAAGGAAAAGAAATAAAAATTATCCACATTGGGAAGGAAAAAGTAAAACTATCATTATTTGCAGATGACATATTATATATAGAAAACCCTAAAGACTCCATCAAAAAGCTGTTAGAACGAGTAAACAAATTCAGTGACAATGGAGGATACAAAATCAATACACAAAAATCCATTGTTTATTTATACTAATGACAAACTATCAGAAAGAGTAATTTAAAAAACAATGCCATTTACAATTGCATCAAAAAGAAGAAAAGAACTAAAATTAATTTCAACCAAGGAGGTGAAAGACCTATATATTGAAAACTACAAGGCATTCATGAAAGAAACTGAAGAAGACACAAATGTAGAGATTACCATGGTCATGGATTGAAAGAACTAATATTGTTAAAATGTTCATACTACACAAAACAATATACAGATCTAATATAATCCCTATGAAAATTACACTGTCATTTTTCACATAAATAAAGAAACAATCCTAAAATTTGTATGGGACCACAAAAGACCCTTAATTGTCAAAGCAATATTGAGAAAGAACAAAACTGGAGGCATTATGCTTCCTGATTTCAAGCTATATTACAAAGCTATAGTAATCAGAACAGTATGGTGTTGGCATAAGAACACACACAGTTCACTGAAACAGAATAGAGACCCCTGAAGTAAATCAATACACATATGGTAGACTGACATGTGATAAAGAATTCAAGAATACACAATGGGGAAAGGACAGTCTCCCCAATAAACGGTATTGGGAAAAATGGACAGCCATATGCAAAAGCATTAAAATGGACCACTATCTTACACCAAACACAAAAGTTAACTCAAAATGGATTAAAGATTTGAACATAAGACCTGAAACCATAAACTCCTAGAAGAAAACACAGGTTGTTAGGGTCCTTGACATTGGTGTTGGTGATTATTTTTTGGACTTCACACCAAAAGCAAAAGCAACAAATGCAAAAATAAAACAAGTGATTGTTGGGATGAGCACTGGGTTTTGTATGGAAGCCAATTTGCAATAAATTATATTTAAAAAATAAAAATAAATAAAACAAGTGGGACTACATTAAACTGAAAAGCTTCTGCACAGCAAAGGAAACCATCAACAAAACAGAAAGGCAACCTACTGAATGGGAGAAAATATTTGAAAATTATATATCTGATATGGGGCTGATACCCAAAATACATAAATAATTCATACAACTCAATAGGAAAAAAAAATCTGATTTAAAAATGTGCAGAAGATCTGAATAGACATTTTCCAAAGAAGACATACAGATAGCCAACAGGTACACGAAATGGTCCTCAAAATTATTAATCATCAGGGAAATGCAAATCAAAGCCATAATGAGGTATCACCTCACACTGGATAGAATAGCGATTATCAAAACGTCAAGAGAGAAAAGAGGACCCTTGTGCACTGTTGGTGGAAATACAGAATGCATTGTTGCAGCCACTAATGGAAAACAGCGTGGAGGTTTCTCAAAAAAAATTAAACATAGAATGGGGCACCCGGGTGGCTCAGTCCGTTGGGTGCCCAACTTCAGCTCAAGTTATAATCTCATGGTTCGTGGGTTCAAGCCTGCACTGGGCTCTCTGCTGACAGCTCACAGCCTGGAGCCTGCTTTGGATTCTGTGTCCCCCTTTGTCTCGATGTCCCTCTCCTGCTTGCACTCTATCTCTCTCTCTAAAAATAAATAAATAAATAAATAAATAAATAAATAATAAATAAATAAATAAAAATAAAAATTAAAAAGTAATTTAAAAAATTAAAAATAGAACTACCATATGATCTAGCAATTCCACCTAGGTATTTATCTGAAGAAAATAAAAACACGAATTCAAAAATATATATGCACCCCCATGTCACTGAAGCATTACTTACAATAGCCAAGAATGGAAACAACCTAAGTACACATCAATGACTGAATAGAAATTATGGTACACACACACACACACACACACACACACACACACACTGGATTATTCAGCCATAAAAAATAATGCAATCCTGCTGTTTGTGAAAACACGGATGGACCTCAATGGCATTATGCTAAGTGGAACAAGTCAGACAGAGAAAGAATAATCCAGTATGATCACTTACATGTGGAATCTAAAACAACAACAACAGCAACAACAATAAAAACCAAGCTCACAGATAACAGAAAACAGATTGGTGGCTATAAGAGGACAGGGCAGGGGGGTGGGAGGCTAGGAAGGTTAGATGGGGTTTGAGGGGTGGGAGAAATGGATGAAACTGTTTGGGATCTTTTATTGTTGTTATTGTTAACTAAATTGAGTTTAAAAAGCAGAGAGAAAAAGCCCATAAATCTCTCTCAGAACCCATACCCAGCCCATTAACAAGTTCTAATCAGCCATTCTGGATTCTGGATATATATAAGGTAAAGCATTACTATTACATCCTTTTATTCTATGGTCTGAAATATTGAATACATTCTTGACCTCAATGACTAAGAATCAAAACTATGTAAATACACTAGAGTTGCACATGCAAATCAAAATGAGTATCAAATTAGCATTGATACCTATATTTTTATAACTTTAATATTCTGTATTATTTTGATCATACATAAACAAAATGATCTAACATTCCCCAAGCCCTCTGTTGGCAAAGGGTGATGGCACAAGAGTGAATTGAGGTATTATTTAAATCAGAGGTACTTAACCAAGAGCCTTAAAATATTAGACCAAGGAATTAACTATATTTGTTGAAGTTAATCCAGAGACAACTAGTGTATTTAATGTTTGCTGTCAGTTGCTACTCAGATTACAGTAACTTGGAGTGTTCTCTACACAGACAAAACAATGAAGTTGCTTCAGTTGTGGTATAAGGGGACTGAAACACAGCAAACATCTCATAGTCTTCATTATTATTATAAAGTATTACTACTTTCATTTTGTGTCTACTATAATTACATTTGGAATTTATCTACTACCAACATTAAAGTAGGAACAAAGTACTTACCCTTGGATCTAAATAGCTAATCTTTTTTTTTTTTTTTAATTTATAGATCATCTTAAAGAAATGAGAGCTTGCTGAAAGGGTTGAATGAGTCTGGGAAACCAGAACATGGACTTAGGTGGCAATAATGGAGGTTTCAATATCCACGCAGGAAGAGTTCGTTAAGAATTACCACTAAAGCTTCTAGGACAAATAACTAGTTGAGGCTTGAACCCCAGTGGCAACTAGCATATGCAAGTATTTGGAAGTCACAGGAGAGACCAAAGCAACATGTTATTTGGGTAATCAACTGTTTTCAGTCCTCCCTTGCCTCTGTTTCTCTTGTCTAGTCTCTATCCCACAAATAGCATATACTGTATCAGTTTTGGAAGGAATTAAAGAGAAAAAATACCTAAGCCATGGGAGAAATGAACAAAGCTATGTTTAAATAAGTTAACTCCTCAAAAGAGACTTGGAGGTTTTGTTGAAAATACTTTATTGAAATCCTTGTAACAAAGAACTAGGAACTTGAAACAAACAGGAACTGTGTGGCAAACCAGCAATAAAAACAAACCGGGAAGCATGGGAAAAGATGGATCTGTGAAAACTAGAATAAAATTAAAATAATGCTCAAGAAAGAAAGAGGAGAGGTTGAAAGACAATCAAAAGAGGTACAACCAGATACAGAGAGGGCTGCTGGGAGATGCAAATCCGGAAGGAATGCAGGGGCTCCAGGAAGAGACGGCTGAGAAAATTTGCTCTCCATGGCTATGGCAGACACGGGGTGTGTTCTGCTGTTTGAAGCAGGTAGGAAGGAACAGTGCTAAATACTGAGCTGTTCTAGATCTAAAAGACAAACTAAAAAACAGACAAATCACTGAGACTGACTGGCATTCAAGAAGCCCTGAGTGATCTTATAAAACTATATGAACTATGATGAAAATGCCAGTAGATTCCTAATATGACTTTACTCTATAAAAAGGTAACTTTACGGTCACACTGGAGGGAAACTCAAATCACCAAGCTGTGGGATGTTGTTTTCATAGTGAAAAACTTAGCAAAATGTATGTAATGTGCAGAATCCATAAATAGTTAAAGATATGTCATGGCAGAAAATAAAAGTGTCTTTGTGAGAGTAGATACTGCCTTATAACTTTTGCAAAATTCTTTAAGGTATAAATAAGCAGAGAGGCAAGGAAGAGTATGGGAAGAACCTGTGGATACAATTCACCTAGATTGTCAAAAGCCTTGACAAATACCATAACAAAGTGCATTTAACAAAGAAATCACAATAACTGCCTCTGGGAGAATATCCCAGAGTCTTTTAGGCTTTTAGGGGACTTGCCGCTCCATGCCCAGTACCTCCCACCTACAATCATGAGCTTCTAGACAGAACACTAAAAGAATAAAAACTTACAGACAGGAAGAACAAATACAAAAAGTAGATCCTTGATGGTGACTAGCTTATGGACTGTCCTTATTTAATGTTTTGAAACAATCTGCAAAATGGAGGGACACTATAAAAACCTCCAAAACTTCTATTGTTTTTCCAGAAAAGTGGAAAGTCACACTAGAAACAGTAAACTGCAAGATCCCATGGGACTGACTAAAGGAGTTGAATTGGACCACATGAAGATAATGCATTTAATACAGGAAGGGAAAAAAAGAATGATTGGACCCACATGCTCAGAGTTCTGAATATTCCTGAAGACATGAGGAGTTGGCTTGACACTAAATGGCTAATCAACTGTGGAGTCTCACACTCTGTTGACAGAGCCAACAGAGCAGAAAGCAGTGTCCTTTGTAGAATACCATGCTTCCTGCACCCCTGGGAGGCCTGGAGTCCTGGTGATTGTATTTTAAGAGAGTCATCTGGAGCTCAAAGAATATCCAGAGTACTAGGAAAATGTTTAAGGAAACAGAGCAGCTATGGAATGAAGAGAGGGTTAAAAAAAAAAAAGTTAGACTTCTTTGGTTTGTGAACCCTAAGCCAGGAAGTGGGTGCAATGACTAAGGCTTTGTAAAATAATAAAGGATATGAATAGAAAGACCATAAACCAGCTCATTAGAAGTTCAGAAGGCTTGAATGAGGCACACCCTTCACTTAAGTCTGATTAAGCACTAAATTAACAAAATAGAAGTTTGTCTTTAACTGAGTGATATCTGAAGAACAATTTGCTTAATCTGCTCCATTGGGAGGAACTCATACTATTGAAAGCATATTATGCATTAAAAAAAAACTCATGAATTTTAGAGGCAAAGTTAATAACAGTGACGTTCCATCTTATTTTCCTCTATGTGCCTAGCTTAGTGCCTGGCACGTGATAGGCCTTCAGTGAGTTTCTTCAGGGAATGAATAAATAAGACCAGAGTATTTCCATATCACCAAATATGGCAGAGATTTTCTGTGGAGAAATGACAGTAATTTCAAAATTGCTCCTTCCTCTACAGATGCTTTTTTCTATATTCATGTGTTAGTTCTAATGAAGAATCATTTCCACAGCAACAAAATGATGTAAAAACCTGATGTAAACATGAGATCAAGGCAATTCAGTAAGATATATTAAAGTATTCTCTGGGAGGAAAAGATTATCAATAATAGTATTACCATTATTAATATTCTTAGTGTTTGTTTAGTGGTATTAAACATTATTTTTGAAGTAGTATCTTTCTGTAACAAAAAAGCACAGAAGAAGGTATTAGCCTCATACTTTTAAAATGAGAAAAACATAAAGCCATGTTTTCAGGGTTTTTTCCACATTCAAATTGCCGGGCCATATAAAATTTAGATTTTGCAGGAAAACAAAGGTCACACTGAACAGGATACATGTCTTATTTTCTTTTGAATACTAGCATGATGATACTTGCTGCAGTGTGACCTGATGTCTACTTCCTTAAGATCTGTAAACCGATGCAAGAAAAGCAGGGACCCTGAGGACAAGATAGAATGAAGGAAAGGAATGGAAGAGAATGATGTACCTACAACATTTTAGACAGAGAAAATAAGAACAAAAGGAAATTGACCACAAAGTAAGAGGAGAAAAAAATCATTATCCAAGTTGCAACTTAGCAAAAACACCATCACCACCACCACCACCACCACCACCAACAACAACAACAACAAAACCCCCAAAGAATTAGAACTCGTAAGTTCTCAGAGGCAGAAAAAAATACCAATTTGCGATGACAGTAATTCCCTTGTGTATGTATGATTGGTAAAAGAGAAACCAGAAGAAAATGACACAAGAAGTTATTGGTGACAATTAATTAAAATGCTGGGACTCTAGGGGCGCTTGGGTGGCTCAGTCAGTTAAGCGTCCAACTTCGGCTCAGATCATGATCTTGCAGTTTGTGAATTCGACCCCATGTCGGGCTCTGTGTTGACAGCTCAGAGCCTGGAGCCTGCTTCAGATTTTGTGTCTCCTTCTGTCTCTGCCCCTCCCCCACTTGTACTTTGTCTCTATCAAAAAATAAATAGATGTAAAAAAAGTATTTTTTAAATGTTGGGGCTCTAGTCCTTATTTTGTCAAAACTCAAGTCAACCTCTTTAAGTCTCAGTTTCTTTCTCAAAAATAAAGTCCATTCTAATCCTTTCTCTTTCATGTAATTCAGGATACCAACATGTATCCAGCAAACATCAACTTGACTGATATGAAGATCAGAAGAAGCCAGGAAAATCAAATGTTCAATCTTCTATTCCAAATAGCCAGGAGGTATTACAATCAGGAGATAAGGCTGGTCCTGAAGGTGAAAGCCATTCAGGCATCACTGGATGTACTGTCTGATACACTGCAGTTGCTCCTGGTCACCCTAATATCCTCTATCCCACTTAACACCCTGGGTCTCCCATGACCCTCTACCATGTAGGCAACATTCTCCAAACAGGTGTCCCAACCTTGTACATGGCCTTTTGAAAATCCATACTGCATGCTACTGAAATTATCTTTCTAAAACATAAAATCTTATCAGGTCATACTCTCCTAAAAGTGTAATGACTCCACATAGCTTGCAGATGAAGTTCAACCGCCCCATCTTAAATAACTCAAGTCAACATGGCAAAATATGTTGCCATATTTTAAGGCCACAATCCCCTACCTGTGCCACTATAAGCACAGCAATAATGAAATTTAAGAGAAAATCATTAAAAATACATAGCTTTGTAGTCCTGACTCCAAAGAGAAGTTATTAGAACACAAAGCAAGCAGTAACTAAGGCCAAAGCTGTAAACCAGTTGGAAGTAAAGGCCAGAATTAAGCACAGGTAGAATTTCAGCTCTTGTGAGTAATGGGCAAAGAAGGCTAAAAGCACTAATGAGGAGGGACTCGTTTCTTTTCTTGAAGAACTTTCTTTTTTTAATTCCAGTATAATTAATGTACAGTATTATATTCATTTCAGGTGTACAATGTAGTGATTCAACAATTCTGTACATTACTTAGTGCCTATCACGGTAAGTTTACTCATATTCCCTTCACCTATTTTCATTCTTCCCCCACCCTGAGAAGGGAGTTTTAAGCCTGGTGTGCTGCTTAAAATGAAGGTCTGGTACAGAATTTCTGGCCTATGAAAGAAAAAGAAAAAAAAAACCTGCTTCTGAAACTAATAGTATTTTTGTTTCAATATAAAGCTAAGTCTCTAAAAAGAGAGGCACATGGCAGCACATAAAACTTTACGTGGGGATCTGCTGAAAGATGCTAGACAGGTCTGCAACTGAATGGATCTACTAGATTTCCAGTATCAAAGCAGGACGGAAACTCTAAGCCACCAATATAGGAGTGGTTCTAGAGGCTGGGGTGGTGACAACCACAAAATTGTTAATGAACAATAAGGGATAAGAATAGAGAGAGGAGGCTCCTGTTTAAATATGGGTCTGCAAACCAAAACTTTAAAGAAGAATATTTCTGTTAAAAGAAGAACCAGTAATATCTATAATTTAAGGAAGAATTTACTCTATAGGAAATGAAAACAGTATTACAATCTGAAAATGACTTTTAAATATATCTCTTTAATATTCCTTTAACACTGACTTTATACCTTAAAGAGATGATGAAAAAAATAACATCAGCTATAAAACAAGAAATAATTCCTTAAAACAGGCAAAACAAAACAAGAATGATTTGGAAAAGGCTCAGAATTCTGGAAATAAAACATATACCAGCAAAACTCAAATTATGAAGATTAAAGAAAGGAACAAGTGTTTAGGAAATACAACTAGACATACCACAGCAAGAATAGATTCCAAAAGAATGGGTACATTTTTGAAGACTTACCTTTCTTCAAACTTCAATATCGAGCATACTGTCAAGAATGTAGCCAGAAAACATACGAATTTCATGAAAAGAGAGAGAGAGTTAAGGAAGTATGATCAGTAATGAAACAGGAAAAGGTGGATCACTAAAACTGGGATCTTCAAGAAATGAAAGGCAACAGAGGTTTACCAGTTTTGCAAACTACCTTGGAGGAAGATGGGCAAGTCAGATTTTGCACAAGCCACAGGTGGTATCTGGGAAATGTGCTTTTCTATATTTTAAGTGGAACCAATCTGTTCCTCTGACTTCATGATGCACAAAACTTAGCTGGTATAGTGGCATATTTATGATGATTTGGAAAGTGAACAACCTAGAACTAGTGAGTACCAATCATTTCAAGTTTCAGCATTTCTTTTATTCAGAAGAACATCACTTTCCTTTAAGATTATAATAGGACAAGGTTTTAAGTCACAGGTAATCTGTAAATGACATTCTTTGTATTTTTTAAAATGTCCCAGAAAAGGACTTTTACTTTTGGGAGTTCTCCAAAGTAAAATGAGATGTTGTTATTTGTTTTACCTGAAATTATTATAGTCGCCTTCAAGATTAACTCTTCAGAGAGGTACAAATACAGTTTGTACAGGTGTATCTGCATCAGTGCCAGACACTGCACTGCTATGACCCTTCTCAACTTACCATCATCAATGACTCAGAATTTTCATTTGTGAAAAGTTTCAACTATTTGTGTTAGTTTTCACTAAGAAACCTAGCCTTTCACTACTTTAAAGAGAACAAAAACATATATTACGAATTAAATAACAGAGGCACCTTTGTGGCTCAGTTAGCATCCAACCCCTGATTTCAGCTCAGGACATGATCTTACAGTTCCTGAGATAGAGCCCTACGTTGAGCTCTGTGCTGGCAGCATGGAGCCTGCTTGGGATCCTCTCTCTCCCTCTCTCCCTCTGCCCCTCTCCTGCTCATGGTCTCTATCTGTCGGTCTGTCTGTCTCTCTCTCTCTCAAAATAAATAAATAAACTTCAAAAAAATATTAAATAACAAAGGTGCCTTAAGTTCCTAAAAATGAGGTGCTACATAACCACAAAGTTTTATTAATAGTTTATCTTCAAACTTCTATATGAAGGTAGATTTTACATGAATGAATACTACAATCTGAAAATAAAATGAGGGCTGAAGGAGTGATTTCATGAGACCATGAGAATCACAATGACTCTAAACCCCCATCACAAAACTTTTATCTTGCCATTAGGTTTACTGATCTCTCCATTCTGGAGGACTGTCAGAGATATCTGGTAAAAGTAATTGATCTTTCAAGATAATCTCAAACCCACTATTCAAAACTTTTTTAGCTTTAAACTACACAGCATTTAAGAATAAGAGGGAAGCAATATGTCACACTTTTGCAAAGGAGATTGTTTAGGCCCCACTCTCTTTATTTCACACTGCAAAACAGACCAACAGTGGAGCCAGAAACAGTTTGCTTTCTGAAACAATGCTGTACCCTCCATGGTGCATGACATGATAATGCTCTGTGAGTTTGTTTACACAAGCCAGATCCAGCTGTGCCAGTGGCTTAACTACTACTCAGAAGTTAAGGGGCAGACAAGGGACTTGAGAAATCACCAGGGAACAGTAGTATGAAGATGTAAAAAGATAGGCCATTCATTTTTCCTTATTTGTGTCAAGGGAAAAAGGAGAATGAGCCTAAATGTGGGAAAGGAATTTTAAAAACCATTTTAAGACTAGTTTTCATTATTTTCTATTTATAGACATACATTTAAAATATACTCAAAATTTAAAATCCATCTAAAGTTGAGGTGTCTCTTTGACATGAAAGTTTCTCTCATTTTATTTTACTTTCGCTTTTTGCTTCAGATACACTGAGTCATACTATTTGCAAAAGTATCATTTGATCATTTTTAAGTAATTTTCTTGTTCATTCAATAAATATTTATAGAGCAACTCACGAGGCTCCAGCATGTTCCAAGCACTAAGGATACAGCAGTGAACAGAACAAGCAAAAATCCCTGTCCTTGTAGAGCTTACTTTCTAGTCAGAGACAAAGAAAACATACAATCTTAACAAGTTAAAAACCATAGAAAGTTTGATGCTACTAGGAGGTATAGAGAAAAACAAAGCAGGGAATGGAGACAGGGAATGTTGGGTTGCACTTTTAAATAAGATGAGGCTTCTCTGAGCAAAAGGGGGAAACATAATAACAAAAATGTAGTAGCCACAGAAGTAGTATTCCTGGTGGAAGTCATGTAATAAGAGTTTGAAACTTGCCATGCAGCAGGCCCTGGGCCAAGTGCCCTACCAGCACTCTGTCATTTAAGCATCACGACAAGTCTGTGAGTCAGGGAATACTATTATATCTATTTTATATCTGGAAAAAATGAAGCTTATAGCACTTAATGAGCTTGCCTAGGTCACAGTCAATAAGTAGTGGTGGTGAGATCAACACGAGGGGAAAAAATAATAATATAAGGGAAACAACCAAACTACCACTACACACACACACACACACACACACACACACACACACACACACCAACATACAAACCACCATCAACATGCACACACACCCATGTATGCTTTACAATATTTTCCATAATACACAATATTTTCTATAACAAATTCTATAGAATTGGTACCTGACTTTTCTGTGCAATTTAATCCTAAGTTGAAGCTTCACTTTTCCAAAAAGCAGGGTGTTTGTGATTTACAATTAGATTGTCCATAACGGTATATTTTTAGGATGGTTTTTCATAATTCAGAATATTATTTTCCCATAGATACACTATTATAAATAGTGGCCTAGTTTTCACATAAGTCTATAGGATTCAGAATGCAGCTAAAAAAGAAATTGAGTTTTAAAAAGGAGAGGATGCAATTAATATGTCCTCACTGCAACTACCTTCCACCTCTCCCACCCAAACCCACTCCTGTCACCTCCATTCAGGGCTCTACCTCTTTGGGACAAAAACTACTCCTTCTGTGGAGACTCCAAGCCCAAGGCCCTGAGTGTGCTCCAGTCTGGACTCCCTATCCATGTCAGCCTGAAAGCATGTTCTTCGCTGGTGGAGCAGCCCTCACGTGAAGTCTCGGGGCATGCACGTCATCTGCAACAATGAATTTAACAACAAAGAATTCTCTCATACTAAACGAATATGCAGAGTAACGTGACTGTAGTTGTTCAATGAAATTGTCAATGTTTAAAAACAAATTAAAATAAAACCAACTATTTTAAAATGAGGAATAGATTTTTAAATATGAAAAACAAATTTTAAATCTAGCTTTAAAGGAGAGATGGATGTATAAAAGTGGCATGGAAAGGAAAATACACAGGAGGAGAACCACAAACCTTCAAGAAACTGCCAGACAGACTCGGCCAAGCTACACTTGTGCATTCCAGTTCTCAGTAAAGGAGTGTGATGCTGGGGTACTGGGCAGTGAGGATGGGGAGGGTGGTCCTCCTACATTAGACTTCAGAATTTTCTTACAGTAACATTACTCACAGTAGGAGTGGAGAAAGTTTATGAGAGTTTATTCCACATGACAGAACTGGAAGGTCAAAAGGAAATGGGATCTTGGCAATGCTACAGATTACAATCAAGTGGTTAATGCAATATGTCTTAGGAATTCAAGCCAGAATAGCCAGAAAAGTGCAAGAAAACAAGTGGATAAAGCTAAATAATTAGAAACGTAGACCTAAGAAATGGACAAACTCTAGGTATGGGGAAGGGTCAGAGAACAAGTTAAAGAGGCTGTGATGGAGAAGAAAGATTTTACATGGGCAAATCCCTAGAGAACAGTGGTGCCTTACAACAGAATGGCCAGGCTGGTGTGTGGTCAGGGTTGGGGGAAAAGAGAGAGACCAAGGGCTTCCACTGGGGTAACAAGGGAACCCAGACATTGCCAAAGAAGAAAGGCTCTGCTTTCACACATGAGTATTTTCACCCAGAGTGACAATTTACGTTTAAATTAAAGAGAAAGAAAATTGACTCTGAAAACTTGAAAGAGTCCAACAGGCCTTGCTTAGTCTTTGAAAAAATATGCTCTGAGTGCCTAGAGTATTGAGGGCATTGGATGATGACTAACTTCTTCCCCTGGCCCTTGTCACAGCAGACTGGGGAGGGAAGACAGGGTAGACACAAGTCAAAGGGCACCAGCTTTCATAGAGGAAAAACAAAGGTGATCAAGTTATGTGTGATGAATAAAGGTTACTCTTCATTCTCATGCTTTCCTCCCTTGTTTCTCTCAGAGTATGTGTACAAGGGAGATGCACAAAATAGTCCTAGTCTTCTCCTTAAGCTCTCCAACAATCAGAAACAGTTATTTTAGGTAAGGTATTTTGTGAGGAAGTCAGTTGCTTTTCTGGAAAACCAAAGATTAGGAATGTATTTTTTAAATTTTTTTGTATTTCTAAAATGCTCCCCTACCATTAAAACACAGCAGAGGGGCACCTGGGTGGCTCAGTCGGTTAAGCGTCTAACTCTTGATTTCGGCTCAGGTCATGATCTCGATATTTGTGCATTCGAGACCTGCATTGGGCTCCACACTGACAGAGTGGAGCTTGCTTGGGATTCTCTCTCTCCCCCCTCTCTCTCTGTCCCTCCCGTGCTCACTCTCTCTCAAAATAAATAAATAAACAAAATAAATAAAACATAGCCCAAATAATATAACCATTCTTAATATGCCAAAGCTCTGACTATAAACATAACTGACACTTGAAAACTACAGAGCATTTATGAATGTTTTCTTCTTTACCAAGTATGCTTCATGCTCTGTTCTGAACCATAATAAAGCACATACAAAATTAGTAATAGTCCCTGTGTTCCTCTGCCTGTGGGTCAAATGCCTGGCCTGGCACTCTGACCTGTCCTCACAGAAACAAAAACAGGCCAAATGCTCAGACTTGTTGCAGAACCAAGAGCCTCTTGGGTATGGTATGTGGTTACAGACACAGCAAATGTTCAGGGGGAAAAAAAAAAAAGAAGAAGACTGTTCATGATGGACAAGGTACCACAAAATAAAGAAGGAATGTTTAAGTTTTAAAGAACAAAAGGAAAATATCAAAGAATAAATAGAAGAACCCATAGTATGCTCAAAAGAAATATATCCAAAGGTGTCCAAAGTTCATGCAATCCTGATTATTAAACCAGAAATGGAGGTGTTAAGATTACTCCAGAAAACAAAGCAAGCTTCCGTTTTGGACGTTTGATACGAAATACCAATCCCAAACATTTCATTGTATTTGAGGCTAACACTTCCATAATGATCCTGCTTGAATAGGCAAAATTAAAAATTTTAAAAACCTAACATGTAGAGTTAAAGTTGTTTACTATCTGTTTTTAAAACAAATACAGACCCGCTAGGAATTAAAATACCATACACATTGTGTAAACTCTTATTCTCTTCATTAATTAACCTTAAACCCAAAGTGGTAGGAAATGCCAAAGACACCAATCCCAAGACACTACTCACATTGTTATCTGTAATTTTTTATTACTAACAAATTTTCTCCTTTGGGACTATTCTTTATTTTCCTATTACATATAAATTAACAGTTCTTAAGAAGCTTGAACATTCTGGATATTTAAAGCATATGTCACCTTTAGAAAGAATGCAGGAATTCTGACAAGATGAAAAGAGCTGGAATGCAAAGGGCGTACATGCCTGTAAATGAAGGCATAAGCAGGAGGCTTGCAATAGGGTTTAGCTTTAACACATTTGGCTTCAGAAATATGAAACTTGAGTTTTACCAGTACATTAGAGACAAAATGGTTGGAATCTCTACATATCTTCAGTTCTATATCAGCAGGGAAAGGGTGTTTGGAATTCACCCTTGCATGCTTTCCACCAAGTGGAGGAACTGGGCCTTTGTGGTCGCATGAGCACTGTTCACTGCTCTCCTTCCTGACAACTGTAATCCTCCATAAATTGTTAGGGTTACAAGTGGGGCTGCTTATAAAACTTTACGCTAGTAGAAGAATAAATGAATGTAAATACATTTAATATAATAAAAAGATTAGCTGAATACAGTGACTCCACATTGGAGTTAGAACTGAGTGCAATGGAGACGTTTCTACCTTGGACTTCATACCACAATGTCTTTTTTTCCTTCTGTAAAACAGGGCTAACAGCATTTTTGTGACCTGTGAATCTATATCAGAGCTTAACAACTTATGGAGGTCTTTGAGATTTTTTTAAAGTACTATAAGAATAAAAGGAAATAATTTTTTTCATACACATCTTATAGAAAGGAAAGTACACAATTCAAGTTTTCAGGAGGGAAACTACTGCCATCCTAAAATTCATGATCTCAGGACTAATTTAGGCAAATGTCTCTTGAGTTTTCTCTTAGTACTTAATGTTTTCCCTACCCATTAATTGTTGCTAACTCACCCTTTTTGTCTACAAGCTACTAGAACTTTCATATAGATTTCAAGGTAAATTTGAAGCTATTCACTGTGTATTTCAAGGTTTTCCATCATTTGACTCCACCCCACCTGTCAAAACTTACTTATCAAGTGTTGGGAACATGTTTCCCAGGCAAGAGATCAAAGGAGTTCCTTCAGTACTGTCCATGGGGCCAAGGAATATACAGATAAACAGGCCTTATTTATCATATCTGGAAACTTGAAGAAAAAGAGTGTCTGTTTTTCACTATCTTGATAAAATCAGCACAAAGTGTATTTCTGACACATATTCTTGATTTTAGGAGGTATCTTCTCTCTTAAATTTAACTGGGAAGTATAAAAACCGTACCTAAAAATCCTGTTACCTATGTAGTAGGCAACTATTTAAAGCAGCTTCAGAGGTTACATGACCAAGGATGGGCCAGTCAGGACTCCAGCTGCCAGGCAGAGTCTCGGGCTCCTTCTCATTACACCCCTGATCTGACTGGAACACTGCCTTCACATCACTCTTCTTCCCAGTTCCTCAGTTTCTCATGACACACCTTTCTGGTCAATTGCCCTCTCTCATCCCTGCCCAGGTCCGTCCTGCCTTCTGTGATCTGGAGAGGATCAGAGGTGGCAGGTTAAGGATGCAGGATGCGCTCTTGGGGCCAGATTGCCTGGTTTTGAGTCCCAGCTCTACTTCTTAGCAGTAGAACAATTTTAGACATGTTGCCAAACCTTTTTGTTTCTCAGTTTCCTCATCTGTAAAAGAGGAGATATTAATATTACCTACCCTGTGAGGCAACTGTGAAGATTCTCCACAATAAATGCCAAGAACAGTCAGCCACTCTTATTACCATCCTACTCCGCTGAGTCCTTCCCCTTTTTGGCCTTCTACTGTGATCTCTGCAGGCCACATTTTGGGGTGAAGGAAATTCTCCACTGATTAACCTTTTGCTCACATGTTGTCTCTATTTCGTTTTGGAAATCTAGCTGGTTCCCCATTGGTCAACTAATTAACCTACATTCTTACTAATACTGGAACACACCCCTGATAACTCCCAATTTCTCCTTGTTTTTTCCCCCTCTGTACTGAAACTCCTTGGCTGCCAAAGAATACCCTAAGTAAACATGGTAACATTGTAAATTTGCGAGCAATCAATCTATGCAGTTTGTAGTCACTTCACATGCTATTAATTAGCTCCCTTTTGGATTCCCTACCACTCCTCTCAAAGTCCTACCCTATCCTTTTTCTCTCCTTCTCCAGAACACTAGCTCTCTATTTCACCCAGAAAACAGAACAGAAGAGTCGTTGGGGAATAAGTTTTCTCAAATATTTTACTCTACATAAACTTCATTGGTCTTTTCTCCTGTGATATTGTGGTTTACTATATGTATATATATATATATATATATATATATATATATATATATTATTTGGTTTTCACGTCCCCCCCCCCCCCCCCCCCCCGCTTTCTGGCACAGAGCCCCTGAAATCCTTGGATGATGGAACTGATTAGAGCCAGCCTTTTGTTATGTTAATAATGTGACTAAGGATGGGGATGACTACCCAGAGAACCAACAGTGTGATTAAGGGGTTGGAGCTTTCAGCCCCACTCAGGGAAGGTGGGGAGAGGGCCAGAGGTTGAATCAGTCACCAATGGTCAGTAATTTGATCAATCATGCCCATAAAAAACGAAAAGGATGGGCTTTGGAGAGCTTCCAGGTTGGTGAACACATGGAGATTCTGGGCAAGTGGCACATCAAGGGAGGGCATGAAAGGTCCATGTCCTTTCCCCATACCCTGCCTTGTGGATCTCTGCCACCTGGCTATTTCAGAGTTACATCCTTTTATAACAAACCAGCGATCTAGTTATAAAATTTTGAGTTCTGTAAGCAGCTCTCACAAATTAATTGAACCTGACAGGAGGTCATAGGAACCTCTGACTTACAGCCAGTTGGTCAGAAGTACAGATACTGGACTTGTGGCTGGCATATATATAGTCCAGGGGGAGGATGGGTCATTGGGAACTCCAATTTGTAGACAGTCAATCAGAAGCACAGATAAGAAGCTGAGGTTGGCACTGGTATCTGAAGTGGTGGCGGGTGGGGGAGGAGTGAGATCTCCATCTCACTTGAAGAGCATCATTGACACTGTTTTCCCTTTCTGAAGCCTAAAATGGCATCTCCGTTCGGTTCCCACTGCTATTTTCCCAGGCCAAGCCCACAACCATTCACCTACATTGGTCTCTATGCTATTCCTTCAACCTGTTATAGAAATTCCTGACTTAGGGGCTTTGCATTGCCTATTGTTTGTACCTAAAATACTTTTCCTCTAGATATCTGCATGCCTGAACACTTCCACTTTATTTAAGATTTTCCTCAAATGTTATCTTCTAAATGAGGTCCCAATCACCCATGTTCCATTCCACCTCTGTCCCTAGCATTCTTTATTTCCTTGGCTTATAGTATTTATTGATCACCTTCTAAAATAACATGTAATCTGCTTGCCTACCTACCTGCTTACTTACTATTCTGGTTTACTATTACAGTATTAACATCCACCTTGCTAGGGCTTACATTGTCCCCCGATGGGTCTCAAACACCTAGAACAGCACCTGGCACACAGAAGGTACCCAATAATTGTCTGTTAAGTGACTTAATCTACAGGAGACTAACAGGCTTCTTTAGAGCAGCCAGTCTCCAGCCTCTTTCTCACCCAAAAGATCCCACACACTACCCACAAAAACCATAGAGATTTTCCAAAAGATCTTTTTTGAAATATGTTCATGAACAAAAAGGAAAAAGGAAGAGCTATTAATAAGAAAACAATCCAGCACCACAGATAGAAGTAGATCACCCAACTGCTTTTTCTGCAGAATAAAGTCTAGATTCTCTCCCAGGACACCTGGAGTCCTTAATCTAGATGTCTCCACTTGTTACCACTGTGACCTCTCGTCTTACCCTTGCCCAGATCCATGCACTACCTACTGCACATTCAGTCCACTAAACTACTCTTCATTTTCCAAACAGGTCATAGATATTCTCCTTTCTAGGACTTTCTTCTCAGCATTTTTGTTTGTTTCATTGCACAGAATGCTGCCTTACTTATACAATAAATTCCTGAGCCTCTCATTCATTTTTTGGTAGTTTCTAAATCCCAGGAACTGAATTAGATATTTCTTCCTCTATTACTTTTGATACTACAATACCAATTTAATATAAGACCCTACCACACTGATTTGTAGACTCCTTCAGGGCAGAGGCTGGGGCTTTTCCATTTTGCATCCCAGCATCTCCTCAGAGGACCTGGCACATAAAAGATGTTCAATAAACTTCTGTTGTAGGCAGATGATGAAATAAAAAATGAAATCTTACCACAAAGTAAAGCCCCTGGGTGGCTCAGTCAGTTAAGTGTTCAACTTCAGCTCAGGTCATGATCTCTCAGTTTGTGAATTTGAGCCCTGCATCAGGCTCTGTGCTGACAGCTCTGAGCCCGGAGCCTCCTTCGGATTCTGTGTCTTCCTTTCTCTCTGCCCCTCCTACACTTGCGCGCGCTCTCTCTCTCAATAATGAATAAATATTTTTTAAAAATTTATTTAAAAAATACTGATGTTTTCTATATCTATCTCTTTTGAACCATATTTCATTATTTATTTGTTCTTCATTGTCAAATGTTACCAGAAAACTTATTTAATAAATGTTTGCATAGTTTTAAGTTAAATCTAACATTAGAAAATTTCTTTTAATTTATTCTCCTGACCTTAATCTTTAATGGTTCCTTCTCTAAAAGGAAAAGAGCAAAAAGGGAAAAGAAGTTTGTATAGGCTCAAAAGAATTTTTTTTAATACAAAGACTTATCGTTGTCTGGAATTTAAGTGGATTCTTTTTTTAAAAGCTAGCTCTAGCTGCCAATTTCCTGTGTTCTCCAAGTGCCAACAGGGCTGTGGTGACAAGAATCACTGCTCCATGAAGCTCTGCACACTTCTGATCATCCACACCATACCTTCCAAGTGACCTGATACATGTCATGGTAACCCTTAGTTCCTGGCTTAAATCTTTCTTTGGTGTGTGTGCGTGTGTGTGTGTGTGTGTGTTTGAAGGAAATGAAGACAGTAACCTATATAAGGGGAAGCATATGCAAAAGGAATATAATAACTGGTTTTAGAAGTACACATTATGATTAGAATATAAATAATTTTCTTATTCATTCAATTTGTACTGATATTCTTTGGCTACTAAGACATATAAACCCATACTGACTACTTTGTTTGCTTGGTCTTTATACACTAAAAAAATATTTTATTTATTCTCCCTACACACACATATATACATATACACTCATATACCTTTCCAACTATCACTCCTCAACCAAAACAAATAAATATGGATATAATCATGATATAAAGTTAGTAGGTGAAAGCAGAAGACTAAACTCTTAGGATATATTTATATCAGTTCTAAAATTCTTAGTGTTTCTTTCCCAGGAGAGAAATAATATGCTATATTCTATAACTTGTAGCTTGTAATTTTCACAAAGCATCAAGAAAGCAAACCATAAATAACTCTCCAACAAATATGTACAGCATATTACTAGGGCTAGGCACTGTGCACAGTTTGGGAACAGAAAGAGGAATGAAGCACAAACTCTGTCATTAAGGAACCCATAATGTATAAGGGACACATACATGCAAAAATATATATATTAAAACATATTTAATGCACAATTAGAATGATGCCAAGTATTAATAACACAGAGGAGGAAGGGAGCAGTAAATATGCCTTGGGTAGTCTGGGCCTTCAAGGAGGGGTGACAATTAAGCTAAGCCATGAGAGATTATAGGTCTTTACTGGACAAACTGGGGGAAAAGGCAGAGAGAGGAAACAGTATTGAAAGACCTATAAATCCCTTCCTTTTTAAAAGAAGAAATCATATTGAAATCACCAAAGCAACATAAAATTAAGAAAAATATCAGGGGCACCTTGGTGGCTCGGTCAGTTGAGCATCCAATTTTTGATTTCAGCTCAGGTCATGATCCCAGGGTCATGGGGTCAAGCCCCACGTCAGGTTCTGTGCTAAGCATGGAGACTGCTTGGGATTTGGGATTCATTTTCTCTCTCTCTCTCTCTCTCTCTCTCTCTCTCCCTCTGTGTGTGTGTGTGTGTGTGTGTGTGTGTGTCCCCCTGCTCTCTCTCAAAACAAAAACAAACACAAACATATATATAAAGAAAAGAAATATAATGGAGAAATATAAAGAAATATAATATATATTATATATAAAAGAAAAATATGAATAGCAGTGCTAGAACACAGAGAAGGGCACATTCAACAAAAGAAAACTAAAGAATTTTTAAACACCATAAAGAATGTATAGTCAGGTTTATCAGGCAAAATAATGTTGAATTACTAGTACTATGATAGAAAAAGGCAAAAAGCTTTTTAAGTCACCCCACAAACCTGTAGAAACCTCTAGGCCAATAAAAGCAGCAATCCGGCTTACAACACAGCCAGGAAAAAATGGTGTCACAGAAACTGAGTGGCCACCATTGTGATGACCCTAGATTTATTTTGCGGAGGATAGCTCACTATATAATGGGGTGGGAGGGTGTTGCAGGAAGCAGGAAAGGGAAGAGGGACTATGCCACAGACAGCTCACAGTGAAAGACAGGGGACCACAGTCATGTAGAAAGAATGTACCCACCTCCACATACCTCTGGGCAGGCTTCCTATTGGCTACAACTCTAGACAAGGCAGCCTGTGAGCCCCACCATGTCCATAGATGCTACCAACACAGGAGAGGAAAAGAAACAGAAGGTGGAGACAAACAAACAGACTAAGGGAATATCAGAATCTTCAAATAGTGGCTGGTCAAAGCATGCCATTGTTGTCTTGTCTTGAGGAAGATCAATCAGTCAATCAGCTCCCACCCCCACCAATATTTCTACAGGTAGCTACATAACTGGTTTACTGAAGATCCTGCACTTGGGGAAATACAAATGTGAAATGTTTAAAACTGCTTCTCCACTGTCCCCAACTTTACAACTTCAAATATTCCTTTCTCTAAGCAGACCTCTCAACTACGTGTGGGCAGATTCTAGAACTTGCTAGTTACTCTCAGATGTCATCAGTCTGATATCCTAACTGCTCCTCCAATGCAGGCCAGTCTTGTCCCCAGGGGGCTTGGCTTGGTGAGATCCTGCTCTGCTCTGATCCTTTCCCTTCCGATCCAGCACCTCTGACTAGAGAGGGCAGCAGTAACTGTTGCAGGGACACCTCTTGGGGTTAGTTTCCTATTTTTTGGTGATCTCTGCTTCTTTGCCTAACAACCAGGTGGGTCATTGGGTGGCAGGTGCACATATGCTAACTAAGGCATAATTTGCTAGAGTGAATTCTTGGAACAGGGAGGAGCTGCACCATGACACAGTTTCCTGGGGGATAAATCTGGCTTTGGGACAGTATTTTCTGATATGCTCTCCACCTCTAACAACTGCCTCCAGTAGCACATCTAATAGTCTCCTATTGCTGGGGTTTCCTCACTGAAGGTCCAGTCTTCCATACCAGCAAGAGGGTGGCTATTCCACTGTTGTTCTTTCTTTATTCCCTGCCATTTCTCTCCAATTCTCTTCTCCTCTGCTCAAGTAGAATGCCTTTATTAGTTAGGATTGGGCTCATATGAAAGTAATAGAAAAGCCAGTGAACCTTGTCTAAGTGAACCTTAGACAAGATGAAAGTTTATTCTCTATTAACATAAGTCATTCTATTGCTCCACTATCAACATCATATGGCTTCTAACCCTTGGGCCAAAATGGCTGCAAGAATCCCCACCATCACATCCAACCTCCCATGAAGAAGAGTCTATCTCTTCCCCTTTATAGACTCATAAATACACACATGCACACACATGCACACACACACACACACACACACACAAGATTACAGTATATTACGTGTTATTTCTACTGGAAAGCAATTTCTTAGTGCATTAGTAGTCACATGTGCACACCTAGATACAAGGGGAGGTAGAAATGTAGTTATTAAAGGGTGTATAATCAGGACAAAAATTCAGAATTCTATTACTAAGAAGAGAAACAAAGAAACTGGGGGACAATCTATAGCTTCTACCATACTACCTAAGTAGAATTCCAATGAAAGAATGAGATGTATTTTTCTTGGAGCATCACCAATTTTCCCAAGAAATTCTTTTGATGCCCCCCCACCACCACATTAGCTTGGTCAGAGAAGGAAACAGCCACAGCATTCCCCACTAGGCTGACAATTCATGCCTAATGATTCTTTCCCTTCTTCCTACTCAATATGCTTTGATGGATGTGGGGAGGAGGTTATAGGGTTGACAGAGAAAGTGCTGGCAGATAGCAAAGCTGGTTCTGATGCTGCTTCTGAAGGCTTGACAAAGGAATGAGGTCCCAGCTATTGATGGTTCTCTTAAGAATGTGAGGACTTCATGGCTCTAAGATCCCTGGACACAAATCGCCAGCTATGCAGAGACAGAAAACAACCCACTCAACATCCTCTGATTTCTTCCTAAAAGGGGCTGTGACCTTCTTGTCCATTCCTAGGTGACACACCTGCAAGGGAAGGCCACCTTTTGGCCTGTGAACCATGTGGAGCTCACCCCCACTGACCATTTGGTGGGAAGAGGCCCCTCAGAGAACAAGAGACTTCCACAACTGCTAAGTGGCGCCCGCCAACCACTAACAGTGATCAGTTCACACCTTCCTTCATCAAAATGAGCAGGCAATGAAAAGCATGCACTACTGGGATAGATCAGTATCCAAAAACAGGGGGAAGAGGGAGCAACTGGAATAAATAGTTGAAAAAGCCCTGTTGAAAATTAGTATCTTCAGGGAGATCTGAAGAAATGCCATCTCAGAAGCAGGAGAAGACTGCTATGAAAAAATAACCAAGAAATAGCTCTAGGAAATTAAAAACACAACTGCTTAGGTGAGATACTTGTTGGGGACTTTAGGTAACCAAATAAAACACTGAAGAAAACCAAATTCTTGATTCAGAACACCAACTCAATAGTCTTCCAGAATGCAGAAGGGAAGCTGGTGAGAGAATAGCAAGAAACATAAGTGTTATATCCAAGACGTTCCATTGCTATGAAATTGAATGGGTGAAAGAGAAGAAATAATCAACAAAATAGAAAACTTCCCTAAGGATAAAGGTCCCCCTAAGTGCTGGACCAGAACACTGACAGATCACATACACCCAAACCCCTGGTGGAATTTCTAAATATAAAGAGAAAATCACTATGAGCTCCCTGGTAAGAAATAAGGAAGGAACGGGAAAAGGAGAAAATGGAAAAGAAGGGAAGGCCAGGGAAGAGTGGAGAAGGGAAGAGAAAGACAATTCTAAAGGCTAAACATAGTGGAGAAAATAAATATACCAATCTGAAAGAAAGGATTATGACTCCAGAGTTGAAACCAGATATAATATTTAAATGTGAAGAGTTGCCTGGGTGGCTCAGTAAGTTAAGTTTTCGACTCTTGATTTTGACTTAGGTCATGATCTCATGGTTGGAGCACTGTGTTGGTGCTTGGGATTTTCTCTCTCCCTCTCTCTCTGTCCCTCCCCACTTCTGCCCCTCCCTCACTCTCTCTCAAAAATAAATGAATAAACTTAAGAAAAAGACATAATATTAAATGTGAAGATAAAAGAAAACCATTTTTGCAAATGAAAAGACTTGCAAAATATAACAATAATGCATTCTTTTCAGGTAAAGTATTATTTGAGGTAGTACCTAAAAAAAAAACCCCAAATAAGTAAAGCAATGTGTGACAAACAATAAAAATTTTTAGCCCAAACCATCTTAATAACGCAGTTGTGGAATTAACTGCAATTACAGAATGATTAAAATAGAAAAGGTAAAACATAAAAAAAATTGAACTAATATTTAAAATATACATTGTTTCTAAGAACCTAGGACTCAAGGAGGAAAAGAATAGATAAGCATAAACCATGCAAAAGATTTCCTTTTATCCTTGGCAAGGATGTAGTGAGATGCAGATACTCTTAAATTCTTGGAATTCATAGTTTCAAATACTACCAACAAAATATAGTTGGAATGTAGAACCCCAAAATAACTGGAGGTGGAATACAGCTTAAAGAAAATGAGATAAATAAGAGAATCAGAAACAGAAGAAAATAAATGAAAAGCATAGCAAACTTTTAAAAACATAAAATCACAATCGTAGGAATTAGGACAGATAGATCAAGAATCAAAATAGATGTGAATGCCTTGAATTCTTCTATTTAAGACTAAAAAGTTCTTTGAGTATTAGGAAAATCAATTAGATGCTATTTTCAAGATACTTACCCAAAACATGAAGCAGAAAGATTGAAAACAAAAGGACAAATGCTAATAAAAATAAAGTAAAAGTAGCAATACTAACATCAAATAAAGCATAATTCCAAAAAACCGTATTAATCAGGAAAAAGATATTTTATCTAGTTAAAATAAATATAAAAAATAAAAATACGAAAAAATATATACAAGAATGAAACATTTAGAACACAAAGCAACATAACAGTTTCCAAAAGTATAAAGCAAAAATAATTAGAAGTTCAAACACAATTAGACAGTTTTTATTTGCAGGATTTCTATATAAATCTTAGAATGTAAAAGATTAAGTACTCAAAAATAAATAAATAAAAGAAGTTGGGAGGAAGAGAGAAAATGGAGAGTGGAGAAGGTATTTTCAGGGCTTCCGTTTTACACGTTCTACACCCTATGTTGCTCTACCAGCAATAAAAAAGTAAGAAGCAAGCCAACTATAGGTAGCTATGGTACAGGCCATAAAGTGATCAGGCCATAAAGTGCCACTTGGCAAATCAAGAATATAGACATCATTAGGTGGAATGAGACACAAAGAGCTTGCAAAATTGGTTGAGACCAGACTAAAAAGCCTTGGATGTCAGGGTAGGTAGTCTGAATCTTGCTAGTAAAGGTGACACACCCTGATGTCTCTGAAAGTGGGACTGAGAATGGAGTAGTGTAGGAAAGGAGGACAGTGGCAAGAGGTGAGTGGGCAGACAACTGTGACAGCCTGGGAAAGTCAAGAGAACGAGATTCCAGGAAGAGCAATAGTAATGAGACTTACATAAGAGTAGTGCACAAGTTGGGGCGCCTGGGTGGCGCAGTCGGTTAAGCGTCCAACTTCAGCCAGGTCACGATCTCGCGGTCCAGGAGTTCGAGCCCCGCATCAGGCTCTGGGCTGATGGCTCAGAGCCTGGAGCCTGTTTCTGATTCTGTGTCTCCCTCTCTCTCTGCCCCTCCCCCGTTCATGCTCTGTCTCTCTCTGTCCCAAAAATAAATAAACGTTGAAAAAAAAATTAAAAAAAAAAAAAGAGTAGTGCACAAGCATTCACCTGTGCTTGCAAACTGAATGTGAACTTTAAAGTCGGCTAAACACATAACAGGAATATGCATGCCATTTGTCTTAAATTACCTCAAGGCCACCACAAAGGCACACAGTTTTAGTTAAAGGACACAACAATGTTAGGAAGGGAAAATCAATTGTGTATTTTGCATATATACATGGAAATTAAATGCTTTCAGATATGCACTAAGAATTTAATATTTTTCATATGTGTATTTTTATGAGCAGGAAAATTTGTGTTCAAATTTGTTACTAAATTCCTATGACCTTTTCTTTTACCTTTCTTTGAGGGCTGCTTCCTACAGGCTCTGCCATCTCACTCCCTCCAGTCTAACCACAGGCCTTCCTAACAGTTACCTGTGCTTGGTCCATGTCTTCACTCACTTAAAAACCTTCAAGCGCTTCCCAGAGCCATTTTAACATACTTTTCCAAGCCTCCCACAGTCGGTCTCTAATTTAACGTTTCAAAAACCTTGTTCTGTGCAACAACCCCTATGGTATTCCCACTTCAGTCACTGAGGACCCCTTTGGTCAGCCAACACATCAGAACAGACTATCTTTCAAAATTGTTTTCTCCCTTCATGCAGCTTCTCTTTTTAAGTCTGTATTATTTATAACTCCTACCATATTAACAGATTTATCAAGAACTACAGTTCAAATCCAAGAACAACTACAACTAGAGCTATAATTATTAGCTACCAGCATTTATAGAATGGCAGGTAGGTGTCAGGTACCAAGATGGGCACCACACATATACCGTCCTTGCATCAGTACAGATGAACTAAGATTCCTGAGTCTGTTTTTTTTTTTTCAACGTTTTTTATTTATTTTTGGGACAGAGAGAGACAGAGCATGAACGGGGGAGGGGCAGAGAGAGAGGGAGACACAGAATTGGAAACAGGCTCCAGGCTCTAAGCCATCAGCCCAAAACCTGACGCAGGGCTCGAACTCACGGACCGCGAGATTGTGACCTGGCCAAAGTCGGAGGCTTAACCAACTGTGCCACCCAGGCGCCCCTCCTGAGTCTGTTTAAAAAGAATCCCCCCTGATACCTGATCTCTCTCCTCTCCCAATTTTGATACCTGATCACCTGGCTAGCCTTCAGCAAGAATCCTTTTAAGTCAGTTTAACATAAAATCCCCCTACCCATGACGCGATGTTGCCTCTTGGTAATTTTCTATTCACTGACCTGCTCACTCTGTTGCTTGACTATAAAGCCGACTTGTCCTGTAATTAGACTTGAGCCTGATCTCTCTTTTCAAATGCATTATCCCTATTGCAATAGTCTTGAAGGAAATCTTCCTTAACATATCAACAAGTGTAAGAACAATGTTTTTTTTTTTAACAAGTGTTTCATACAAAGAAGATAGGTTCAATAAAATAAGAGGTCAAAGATAATCAAACAAAACCCACTGTTCAACAGCTTTTTATTGTGAGTCTACTATGTTCCAGCCATTACTCTAGGCATGGGGAAAACTGTAGTAAACAAAACCTATAAAATCCCTGCCCTCATGGAGCTATAATCATGTGGGAGTGTAGACAGTAAATAAGCTTATAATGTCAGGCAGTAATCATAACAGATAACATTGGCCACATGCCAGGCATTGCTCTCAAAGTTTTGCCTATAGGTGATGAAGATTAAGGAGTGCACTTGTCGTGGTAAGCACTGGGTGATGTATGGAATTGCTGAATCACTCACTATATTGTATACCTGAAACTAATATAACACTGTATGTTAACTACACTGGAATTTTTTAAAAATAAAAATTAAAAACCAAACCTCAAAAAAAAAAAGAAAAATAAAAGCTTTGCCTATATTAATTCATTTAATCCTCATGACAACTTTATAAAGGACATATGATTACAACCCAATTTTACATATAAGGAAAAAGAGGCACAATGAGATTGAGATGCTTGCCCAAAGTCACAACACAGTAAATGAATGGCAAAGCCAGGAAATCAAACTCAGGCAGTCTGGCTCTGAGGTTGTGCCTCTACCACACAGTACTGACCCTTAAATACAGTGAGGGAAGAAAACATGACAGGTAAGTATGGCAGGCAGAGAAGACCTCTGATGAGGCACTATTTGAAGAGAAATCTAAAAGTATTGAGAAAACAGGGCAGGTAAATGTCTGGGAGAAGAATGTTCCATGTGGAGGGTATTACAAATGTAGAAACTTTAGTGAATTCCAGGAACAACAAAGAAGTTAACATGGAGGGAAGCAAACAAGGGATAATCATAGGAAATAAAGGCTATATCACTTAAGGATTTAAAGGACAAGGCTAATATGCTATAAATGATAAGGCAATCTTTCTCCTCTCCCAATTTTGTAAAATGATACCAGGTTTTAAATATATATTTGACCCCTGACAAGCATTGGTTTGAACAGCACAGGTCCACTTACATTCAGATTTTTTTTTTATAAATACTATACAATACTGTAAATATACTTTCTCTTCCTTATGATTTTAATAACAGTTTCTTTTGTCTGGCTTACTTTATTATGAAAATATAGTATATAATACGTATAACATACAATATATGTGTTAATCAACTGTTCATGTTAAGGCTTCCAGTCAACAGTAAGCTATTAGTAGTTGAGTTTATGGGGAGTCAAAAGTTATACATGAATTTCTGACTGCACAGGGGTTCAGCCCCCCTAACCCCTGTGTTGTTCAAGGTTCAACTGTAGTTAACATTGACATTCTGTTCTATAAACATAATTCACACAGTTGTTCAGCCTTATTTTTTCAAAAAAATATAAGCTTTATTGAAATGCAATTCACATATTCACAACTTGAGATATACATACTTCCTAATTCCCCATTTCGAGTGGGTGATTCAGTGGTTTTTAGTAGAGTCATAGATTTGTACACCCATCACCAAAGTCAATTTTAGGACATTTTAGTAATCTCAAAAGAGTCCTCTACCCATTAGCAATCACTTCCACAAAACAATTCCTCCCACCTTAAATACTTATTTTGGACATTTCACATAAATGTCATCTTTTGTGATTTACTTCTTTCAATTAGTATAATGTTTTCAAGGCTCATCCATTATAGCATGTACGACTACTTCATCCCTTTTTATGGACAAATAATATTCTATTGTATGGCTATATCACATTTTGTTTATCATTCACCAACAGGCAGACATTTGGGTTATGGATAGTATAAATAATGGCTGTTATAAACATTATTATACAAATTTTACATGAGTATATGCTTCATTCTCTTGGGTACATACTAGGAGTGGAATTGCTGGATCATATGGTAACTATGTTTAACCATTTGTGGAATTGCATTCTGTTTTCCAAAGTGGCTACACCATTTTATGCTTCCACCAGTAGTGTACAAGATTCCCATTTCTGCACTAACACTTGTCATTATTTTGATTCCAGACATCCTAAAGAATAAAGTGGTATCTCATTATGGTTTTGATTTGCATTTCCCTGATGACTAATAACATCAAGTATCTTTCCATATGCTTATTAGCCATTGAGTTTTTTTGGTTTTTTGTTTTTGTTTTTATTTTTTTGTTTGTTTTTATGGTTTGTTTCTTTGGGAAAAATATCTATTCAGATCCTTTGCACATTTCTTAATTGGGTTATTCATGTTTTTATTAATACAAAATTTATATAAATTTTATAAATACAAAATTTTATAAATACAAAAAAGTTTTTACATATTCTAAATATACATTCATTATCAGATATATGATTTGCAAATATTTTCTCCCATTCTGTGGATTGCTCTTCAATTTCTTGATGGTATCCTTTGAAGCACAGAAATTTTTAATTTTGGTGAAGTCTGATTCATGAATTTTTTCTTGTTACTTATGTTTTGGTGTCATATCTAAAAATCCACTGACAAATTCAAGGTTATAAAGAGTTACTCCAACATTTTCACCTAAAAGTTTTGTAGTTTTAGTATTCTTATATTTAGTTGTTTGGAACTGACAAGGTGATTCTAAAGTTCATATGGAATTACAAAGGAAGGATCCAGAAGAATAAAATACTCTTTAAAGAATAAAGAATAACTCAATCTTAAAAAGTAACACAGTTGGAGAACTCAGACTTCCCAAATCCTAAATATATTATACAAGCAACAGTAATCAAGGAAACATTATACTGGCATAAGAGGCAGACATATATATCAAATAGAATAGAATTTAGAGTCCAGAAATAAACCCAACAGTCTCGATCAACTGATTTTCAACAATACTGCCAAGACCATTAAATGAGAAAAGAACAATCTTTTAAACAAAGGGTGCCAGGACAACTAGATAACCACATGCAGATGAATAAAGTTGAGCCCTTATTTCATTCCATATACAAAATTCAAAATGGATCAAAGATCTAAATGTAGTAGCCTTATTTTTATATTTAAATTGATTCACTCTTTGCCACCAATTTCTTTTATTATGTTTTCACTATTCCAATTTTCTTTATTTTGATTCATCAATTTGTTGGTTGAACTACATTCTCAAGTAGTTTTCCAAAAAAAGCACCTGGATGTTGTATAATCTACATCCTGTTTAAAATTTGTTTTTAAATGTTTGTTGTAAAGTGGTCATGAAGGGAAAATTGGATTTATATAAAGTTTTTGGATCACACTTTTTTTGCTCCACCATCTTCTGGAACTAAGGGTTTGTTCGTTCATTCATTCATTCATTCAACAAATACTATTGAGTGTCCACCATATGTTAAACAGTAGTAGGGACAGTGTCCCTGCCCTCACGATTCTTCTATCCTACTGGGGAGAGATGAACTATCAACAAAAATTATGTATTAGTTGGTGATAAACACCATGGAGACGAGACAGGATGAATGAGGGATATACTTAGATATTGAATTAAAAATAAAAACATACTGTCAAAAAAATATTCCCACTTCAATGTTTTTCATAACCTTTTTCTTTTTTTTTAACTTTTTTTAAATGAACTTAAAAAAAATTTTTTCACTTATTTTTGGGAGAGAGACAGAGACAGAGCACGAGCAGGGGAAGGGCAGAAAGAGACGGAGACACAGAATCCGAAGCAGGTTCCAGGCTCCAAGCTGTCAGTACAGAGCCTGATGCAGGGCTTGAACTTACAAACCACCAGATCGTGACCTGAGATGAAGTCGGAGGCTTAACCGACGGAGCCACCCAGGCGCCCCTCTTTTTTTAAATTGGTAGGGTTCTTTTAGGAACTAATGTTTAATATAGTAAAAAAGCATTAAACTGAATATGAACAGGTCTTTCAATTTCACTATTATTTATTCCTTAAATTGAAAATATCTTGTTATGAAATCCTACCCTATATTAATATGAGGGACTTAAATGTTGAAGAAGGCTCTAGGTTATCAAGATCTATTTCATAACAATTTCAAAGTATATTAGAAACAAACATTAGAGATTTCAGACCCCAATGTCTATACAAGAGATTTTTAAAAACACTGTAAGAGAAATCACAACAAGAAAGAGAATACAATTCAATTCAGCAGCCACTTTTTCAATGTCTACTTCCTTCAAAGCATTGCATCTAAACAAGGAACCCAAATTCTACAGAATTTTCCTATCTTTGCAAATTAGATGATACTTTAAAATAATTCCAGAAAAACATATTAATCTTACCTGGTTGTGGAAAAGCTCTTGGTAATACAGGTTATTTCAAAAGCTGTAATTCTTTCGAACCTACTTTACATGAACTAACAGAAATCATGAAAAAAAATAAGAATTCATTTAATGCACAAAAAATTAAAAACAGAACTACCCTACGACCCAGCAATTGCACTACTAGGTATTTATCCAAGGGATACAGGTGTGCTGTTTTGAAGGGACATATGCACCCCAATGTTTATAGCAGCACTATCAACAATAGCCAAAGTATGGAAAAAGCCCCAATGTCCATCGATGGATGAATGGATAAAAAAGATGTGGTGTGTGTATATATATATATATATATATATATATATATATATATATATATATATAATGGAATATTACTCGGCAATCAAAAAGAATGAAATCTTGCCATTTGCAACTATGTGGATGGAACTGGAGGGTATTATGCTAAGCAAAATTAGAGAAAGACAAACATCATATGACTTCACTCATATGAGGACTTTAAGAGACAAAACAGATGAACCTAAGGGAAGGGAAAAAAATAATATAAAAACAGGGAGGGGGACAAAACATAAGAGACTCTTAAATATGTATAACAGAGGGTAACTGGAGGGGTTGTGGCAGGGAGGATGGGCTAAATGGGTAAGGGGCATTAAGAAATCTACTCCTGAAATCATTGTTGCACTATATGCTAACTAATTTGGATGTAAATTTTAAAAAATAAAATTAAAAAAAAAGAAAGAAAAGTTAAAAAAAAATGCATTTAATACAAAAGGTCCATGTCAGAATATGTAGAAAACCATTTTCTACAATAGTGTTTGATAATAAAAGCACATCTTTCCTGAGTTAACCTACTTGTAAAGGAATACAAGAATAAAACTCAGAATCCATACACAGGATGACTTACTGCTTAGTCATAATTAATGTAAGTATAGAGAAAGCCATGCAATAATGCTGTTGATAGAGGATGATGATGATATTATATATTTATGTGGCACAGGACCCCACTGAGGTTTTAAATGTTATTTTATGAATATCCTTTAGATCCCTCTGAGTAAGAACAGAATACATATTATGTCAATTCTGCAAACTGGAAAACTGTAAATAAAATAATTTACTTAAAATTCCAAAGAGTCAAAGCACTGTCAAGCTAAATGACCAGGAAGCACGCTGCCCATTAAGCCATAAATTTAGAAAGCACTTGTCATTTATGCCCTACCACTCCCCCAAAAGAATCTGTGACAAAGATTAAAGCAAAAAATTTCAAGTGGCAGCAGCAGCAAATTCCCAGGGCACTTCTTAGAGTAAGATTTGCTAGGAATGAGGAGTCACACAGGAGTAACTTTTTTCCTAGATCTCAAATATTTGCCTTACAATCTCAGAATAGTCAAACTGGAATACAACAGAATTTAGCAATAAATTGTTGTCTTGCAATAAGGAGGGATAACATCATCTCAGGACTAACTTGACACCTTTCAAGTTAAGGGAATGCACTGCCCCAAATTAGGGCCACAGCCCATTATTTTAAGCTTCTACTACACTAAAATCCTGTGAATTATGATTCCTTTTTCAATGCTATGTTTTCCCATAAAGATTATTTTGCCCTAAATTTCTGGTAAAGATCCAATGCAGGTTTTTATATTTTGACATTTAGACACCTACCACATGTTAAAATTAAGACCCAGTGATATGTTCACATACAACTCTGTACTATACGCCACATAATTAAATCTTCTATTGCTACAGTTCAGCTTGTAACAAAAAGCCCCTTCCTTTTAAAGAGTACAAAGCATTCAGAGGTCACAGAAATAAAAATTAATCTGATATTAATTAACCTCTATATTTTAAGTTATTTGTTAGCCCTTTTTAGAGAATGTTCATTGTCAAAAGGCTACAGGATAATTCCCTTCCATGAGACCAACAATTTAGAAAGTAGTTATTACTCATGCCACACCTAATCCTTAGGGAATATAGAATTAAAGCAGCAAAATTTCCAAAGCACTTTTTTCTGGGTACAGTGGAAATCAGGAGCTTTCGAGGCCATCAAGAAGCCACTATTCATTATCCATCATATGAAATAGTTACCTGTCACAACTTCAAAACAACTCAAACTTTGAGAACAGAATTTAGCCATTTTTTGAATTTTACATAACTATTTAGTAATTTACTATAATAAACTAATTTTAAAACTTAAAGTTTTTCTTAAGTTCTTCCAAATGGTAACAGGTATTATATTAGGGAACCTCACAGCCCATGAGCTGCTAGAACCAGGACTTGATATAAAGACTCCACATTCTGAGGTTGGTCTAATATTGGTATTGACCCAAGCTTTCTAAAATATAACTGAGCTCCAAGGTTGTTACGGAAGTTCTAAACTTCTGGTACTGTCAATCAGGAAAAAGGAAAAGAAATCCTGAACACTTCATCCACTGACATTTCTTAAAACTGTGTGGGGAGAGTGCAGGAGTGATGGAAATAAGGACAGCGGGATAAAATAAGGGATTCAAAGACTCTAATTATAAGCAAGTTTTAAATGGGTTTTGGTATTTGGATTTAATGCTACTCTTTAGAAAATTATTTGAGCTAATGTTTGACATTCACTGCTGAAAACTGCCTATAAAGTACAGCAACTGGAATTAAACTAATAAAATCTTATGCAGTATCAATCCATAGATTTAATAACTAGATAAAGGTGATTTGCAATGAGTGTATAGATAGTTTATAAGTAAGTGAGAGCTTCTAAAGTACTTAAGAAGTACTTACGGGTGCTTATAAACAAAGTCCTGTTTTAAGTAGTTTGAACATTCTTGCTAAAATCTTGTTCGCACTATTAGTTTGCTTAGTGGAAATTTTTTCAGAGACCGTTACAGTGAGTTTTAATAAGCCTTGTGTCTGGAATGGCTCAAATCCTGATTCAATGGGGCCTGGATTAATAAGGTTTCAAATTACCTCAAAACACAAGGCCTGTGCAAGATGTTAAGTATCACTAGGACTCAGAGAGTTAAACTGTATGGTCCAAGTTAGATGTAAGAAAACTCTAGTCAGAGTTAGTCTATCAGGGCCATTTACCCCACAGAAAACAATTATTCCTCTGTGATTTCAACACTGTAAGGGAAAGAAAAGAAACAAATTTATATGGTTTGGAGTAGACAGGGACAGGAGATAACATCCTAAATCAACAGGCATTTTGACATGTGAAATTGAGGCTAACAGTTTTCATCTTTGTCATCTTATTATCGATCAGAAATTTTGGTATGCATGAGGAAAGCCTAAATCCCATATCCTAACACCTTACTCATGTGTCAGGACTCACCTTACCTTCATGATCTTCCATTAATCCAATTAAAACCTAACTATCTGGTTAGGATTGGCTTCTCCAATCCATGAAGAGCACAGAGATACACTTCCAATGTATGGCTTCCAAATACAGCTGGATCCTCAACACATGACACCCCTTCTGAATGCATTTCACTCAATGAAACTATACCATGCCTCCTGAAATACAATGCTTCCCTTGGTTTCTGAAACCACCAGGCCTTAATTCTCATCTTGCTTCTCTTATCACTCCTAACCAGGCTCTTAACATCCAGGACACCCATATCTTTTGGTATCTCCAGAAGCCATCTTTCCATAGAATTCACTCTTTCCAACTTTTTCAAAGTTACCTCTCAATACACTAATAACCTCCAAATCCTCATCTCTACTTCAACCATCTTCTGAGCTCCAGACAAGCACGTCCAAGCTGCCATTAAAAGATCTCTGCTTGGACCTATCTCACCACCACTCACCCAGCTCCAGTGACAGAAATGTAGGAACCATCAAACCCATTCACTGGCTTCAGGGGCAAAAAAGAATTGGGTTCCAAATCTCTGCTGATGGCAGTATACTTCTTAACAACTGCCACAAAATAAAATTTGTATTTATTAATAAATGAACCTAAAAATGAATATTTTATGTAGCATTTTATTATTTTATGTATATTCTCTATATTATCTGAAAATACTTTTCAATATCATTCCACTGTGTCTATGCACCAATAATTTTCCACCACCTTTTCCATCCTGTAACCAAAAAGTTAGCAAGGTATTTAACTTTCCTTCAAATAAATAAATCATCACAAAATTGTTTCACTTTGACTTATAAATTAATTTACATGAATCCACAATACATGAAGTTTTCAAGGTGTTCAAAGCAGGTAAGAGAGCCATTTCCCAGATATACTGCAAATGTTTTTCCCTCAAATGCACAAGTGTTTTGAGCAATGTGCTTAGCGCAAGTTTTATGTAAAAGGAAAATACCAAGCTTCTATTATATAATTTCCTGGAACTTATCCTAGGAAGAAACAAAAAGTGATAAAAGATAAAAGAAAGTTCCATATAGAGTATTCTTTGTACTCTATTAAATATTATAGAAAATAAATAACTTTAAAAACCCTAGACTTACTTGAGCAAGTTTTAATTGGATGGAGTAACTATGCAAAAATCTCATCCTTTCATAGCTTCAAGGTATGAAAATATACAACAGAAAATATATGGCATTTTTCCCTCTCAACCATCTGATTTTCCACAAATCACCTTTGATTTTTTCACAGAAGTTTTTTATTTTTTAATTAAAATTTTTTTAATGTTTATTTTTTTGAGAGAGAGAGAGAGAGAGAGAGAGAGAGAGAGAGAGACAGGGTGAGCAGGGGAGGGGCTGAGAGAGAGGGAGACACAGAATCTGAAGCAGGCTTCAGGATCTGAGATGTCAGTACAGAGCCTGACACAGGGCGGAAGCTCACAAACCATGAGATCATGACCTGAACCAAAGTTGGATCCTCAACTGACTGAGCCACCAGGAGCCCCTCACAGAATTTTTTTTTAAAAGCTTTATTTTTGTAGGTCACAGTGACTTTAAAATCATCTCTGCTGCAGAAAGTGGCATTCTCTAGCCAGCTCATCTATATATATATAAACACAGAACATCACCATTAAACACAAAAAGTAATCACCAGATTCCAAGATGAGTAAGATATAGAAAAACAGACTGTGTCACCTCAGTGAGTTTTCAAATGTTCTGAATGATTTTAAGAAACATATTGGGGGAGTTTTCACGTATTAAGAGATGAATTGAAGGCAAATATATATATATATATATATATATATATATATATATATATATATTACGCCTTGCAGTGGAAGAAAATCATGAAGACAATTCAAATCAGAGTAATTACTGGCCTATATCCAAATAACATCAACAAATAGACATACACCTAGAAAGAGAGATCTCTGTCACTGGGTAGAGAAAGTTTTATCTTTTGAAATAACAGCATGACAAAAGTTTCAAGAAAAGGACAAATAGCTCACAACTATGGAGGATTCAAATACTCTGGATTCAAATATTCTGGAGGAAGCCAGAATACTTTCTGGCTGTAGTATTCCAAAAGCAATTCCAATTTTTGTATTCTTGAGAAAAGAACAATCAATGAAGGAAATAGGCCCCATAATAATATTTGAAAAGCAGAAAAAAGAAAAAAAGTCTATATCTTCTTTTAATGAAAGTGTCTAAACCAAGTGAAAGAATCCTAAGGAAAGCAATAGAGAGAATAAGAGAGAAGAGAAAAAAAAGAAATACAGCTAAAAGGAATTTTAAAAGGACCAAAAGTTAATCCTGGAAGTCTTGGATTTAATTCAAAGATCATTGAAGCTCTTATAAAAGATACTGACACATTCAAAACAGCAGACAGGTCAAGGTGGGATAAGGCAGGTCTAAGAGGGGAATAAATCTAGCAATGGAAATTTAATCTGTACCAAAAAAGTCAAAAATGAAGAGGATAAAAATTGGTAAAGAAAATATACTACAAATGGAAAGTTAAAATAAATACTGAAATGTGATCAAAGCTGCTAATCTCATTAGGAATAGAAAATTAAGAAAACAGTCTTCATATCTTAATCAGCAAAATTCCACAAAGAACCAAAAAATAGATTCAAATTTATTTTGAATAGAGGCTCAAATGACAAATAGGAAAATATTAAGTGGTCTGATATACATGCTATTAAAATACAAGAATAATATTTCTAGATATAATGAATGAAAATCACCATAATTTAATGAAGACTCATAATTTGAATCCTTCATATCCAAGAAACCTAATGAAACCTTAGCAGGTAACTACTGAGAAAACCAAACATCACATTATAATAAAATTGCTATAAACTGGTGGTACAGAGAAAATTATAACAGAGGAAAAAATATCTAAAATTGTACTCTCTTTTATGATAATAATACCCAATAAAACTAGGAGTAGAAAACTTTCTCAGCCTGAAAAAGGGCATCTTTAAAAAACAAAAACAAAAACAAAAACATGGCTAATATCATACTTAATAGTGAAAGACTGGATGCTTCCCCTATAAGATAAGAGATAAAGGAAGACTGCGGGATCTCTTCAATTGTGTTCAATGTTTCCCTGGAGGTTCTAGCCAGAATAATTAGGCAAGAAAAGAAATAAAAGGCATCCAGATAGGAAAGGAAGAAATAAAACTACCTCTATTAGCAGATGATATGATTTTATACTGTAGTTAGATATTTGTAAGGAATACAGGAAAAATGTAATTAAATTAAAATAATATGAAAATTATCTTAATTTTTAATACTTTCTCAGTTCTAGTACTTACAATAGAGTAGGTGGAATGCTTTCAAGCTTTTTTTTTTTTTTTTTTTTTTTAAATTTTTTTTTTTCAACGTTTATTTATTTTTGGGACAGAGAGAGACAGAGCATGAACGGGGGAGGGGCAGAGAGAGAGGGAGACACAGAATCGGAAACAGGCTCCAGGCTCTGAGCCATCAGCCCAGAGCCCGACGTGGGGCTTGAACTCACGGACCGCGAGATCGTGACCCGGCTGAAGCCGGACGCTCAACCGACTGCGCCACCCAGGCGCCCCTCAAGCTTTTTTTAAACTTATTTTCAAGGAAGAAGAGTTTTACCTTAATGTTGTAAAAATATTAAAATAATTACAGGGGTACCTGGGTGGCTCAGTCAGTTAAGCATCCAACTTCGGCTCAGGTCATGATCTCAAGGTTCGTGAGTTCGAGCCCCTCATCGGGCTCTGTGCTGACAGCTTGAAGCCTGGAGCCTGCTTCGGATTCTGTGTCTCCCTCTCTCTCTCTGCCCCTCCCTCAGTCATGCTCTGTCTCTCTCTGTCTCTCCCTCTCTCTCAAAAATAAACATTAAATTTTTTTTTAAATATTAAAATAATTACCAATAATACATTTTGCAATGCTTTCATAATCATGAAAAAATACTACAATGCATTCATATGTATACATTTTTTTAAAAATCAAAATCATCAAAGAACTCCTTAATGGGAAAACTGCTTAATAAAATAGAAACTCAATGGGGGAAACCATTAATATTTAATATACATGAAGCAGAGAGACTGTTTTAATAGCTAGAATAGATGCCTAAGAAGAAAATGTGAAAAATTAGGATGATAATAGAATTATCTGGAAATAGTGCATCCACTCAGACAGGAAGAAATTTTATTTAAACCATACCTATATAGATTTATTTTCCTTAAATTGTGGATGGAATATTAACTTACAAAAATTAAAGCATGAGACTGAATATGTGCTTATCTACTAAGCATATCTGGAAAAACAAAACAAATGTGTAAGATTTTTTAAAAATCATTTTTCCTCTAAATTTCCTTAGCCCTTCTACCCCCAGCTGAGATGGTCTTGTGCTTCCTCCTTTGTCCAGCTGTTCCTTGTGCATTTGGCTTTAATCAGGTGCAGAGCAGGAACTCAACATCCTGTTGCCTTACTCTGATTAGGAGGAGTCAAATTCTACAAATTGGCAGGTTTCTGCTTTTAGTGATTCTATTTGATGAATCATTTGCTTTTAAGTATTTGAAAAGGGCCATTAGTGAAGCAGCAGCCCAGCTTGTTGCTATTTTCCGGTCTATTTATAACCAGCCACTCCAAGGATCCAAATGCTGATCCTCTTTATCTACTAAACCTAAAATTTAGGAATATGGCAAAAAAAGAATAGATAACTGACTAATATCTGAAATAATAACAGAAGTGATCAACAGCTGAGATGCTAGCTGTGTAGCAGTCTTAAAACAATTAAAATAATAAATTAGCAGACTAAAAGACCAACGTGCCCTTTTCCTAATAACCAAGAGATATAAAATGAGTTTTTAAAAGCTGAGTCCAAAAACTCAAGGATTGAGTCTAGAAATATAGTAAATATAAAATTATTTTTAAATTAATTAAAAAATAATAAATACAGAATTAAAGATATAAAGAGAAAAAGAGACAAAAATTAATACAATAAGTATAATATTTAAGACTCTCTTAGTCTCCACATCTTGTCTTAACTTCAGTTCCCAAAACTGTAGTCCTAGATATAGGATACTAGAGATACTACCATCTTGAAGGGGTAGAACATTGCAGCTATACCCACTAATGACAATGTTCCAAGTAAGTTTCCATCCCCACCCATCCATGGAAACAGCTCCCCACCACATCACACACCATACACCCCACACTCTGGAGCTCCAGTCAGGATGTAAGGTGATACTAACAATGCATATACCACCCAGCTGGTACGGTGGCAAGAAGCCAGACTTCCTCAGCTGTATGTCTTGATTTAGAGGTTGTGAAATAGCAAACTCTCATTAAGACTTGGCCACTGTCTCTTTCTCAACATCATTAAATTGCTAACACAGCAGGCCTAACATCAAATGGCCTTTGTGTAATCCCATTAAGCCAAAGGATGAGAAAAGCTGGACTTGGGGATGAGGGAATGCTTTTCATGGAAACCTCGGTTTCATATCTATTTTACAGCCTGGCAGCCTCCCTCAGCCTAGCAAGGTAACAGAGTATGGAAAGACGACACAGATAACACATGTAAGCTATGCCAAAACCAGGCAGAGGCAATGCCAAAAGGACAGGAAACAGAGTCTAAAGAAATTGAAGTGGAGCAAATTTTTTTTTATAGTTCATGGGGGGTGGGGGCTGAAGAAAACTATAAAGCAAACAGATCAGCCAGAGTATGAAGGGCAGAACCTTCAAGGTACTAAATGTAAATGGGTGGATACAGGACACATGCATGGGAAGAATAGTCACTGATCCCTGATCGGCAGCTGCTCATATTCTGAAAGCCAAGTGATAATTTTGTGGCATTTTTCCTTTATTCTTTTGCTTTGTGAGGTTTCTAAGATAAAAAGAAGTACAATGGTGCTACACATTACTTAAAACAATGCAGAGTTTCAATGATTTTTACAATTTTAATTTTAAAAGGAGGTAAAAAAGTCACATATAGCTTGTTAAATACACTGGCAATTTTGCAGATTACAAAATGAAAATCACCACATTTAACACAATATGAAACTGAGCTCCTTAGCTACATAATATCTGCTATTGTGTATATGCCACTGTGCTGGTGCACAAAACACTTTAGACTGAAATGTGGTTTTGAATTTCACTGTGTACTGAATATATATGAGAACAGCATTCCAAGAAAAGATAAGATTTTGCTCACATGTAAATAGTTTGGAAATCAGTCAATTAGAAAACATCCCAGGCATGTTTTGTTTTTTCAGAACACTCTGAGAAAACCCCCTAAAACTCTAACCAGCTTTCCTTCTGAGGAATCATAGAATTATTCAGGCACCTGTCTTTTAAAAACTGTGACAATTAATTGATTTTTTTTCAAAACAATTATTTATAACTGATAATTTATTTCTTTACATACACAGATGCTGGGCCGACTTAGCAAATGTCAAGCAATATAGATATAGATCCAAACTATGTTCCCAGAGGGATTTCAAATAGTCGACTTGAAATTCATTTAAATTATATTGAAAACTATACTCAAACCCATATGTAAATTACATTAACATTTAAAATAGTGGCAACTACCTAAATATGTACTGTCAAGTTAAACCCATTTTTATGTAGACTTCAGAATAAGGCTTTTCCTGTCTTTTAAGCGTGTCATTAGTTGAGATGGTTACAAGCTACAAAAGGACAGGACTTCTGACTCTTCCTCATAATAACTACTGGATGAACAGTCTTTTCCCTGCTATCATTTTCATATTCAAACATGAAATCTTGGTTGAAACCAGTGAAACCTGGGGGCATGGCAGAAGCAAAGATGAAGACCCTCTTTTCGGGGACACTTCCACAACCCAGGTTACACAGACATTGTACAGAAAGCAAAGATGTAACACACGGAATTTTCACTCCTTAAAAGGAAAACAAGGGAAAATCAAAGACTCTCTAAAATAAGCATATTTAAAATATTCAAAGAGATAAGAGATGTGAGCAAAGCCACAAAATAAGAAAAGGTGATTTGAAGAAAGCACCAAACAAATTCCATATAGTTAGTAAAATAACAACAAAAGGCATCAATGGATAGGTTGAATAGAAGACAAAACTTTCAAAAACTAGCAAAACTACCATTCAACTAGAGAACACACAAAATTAAGATATTTTCGGGTAAAGGTAGAGGGTTTGTAAGTCACACACCTTCACTAAACCTACCACTAAAGGACCTACTTTAACCAAAAGGAAATTAAACTCAAAAAGCAGGAACAGGATGGAAGCACTAAGGGTGAGCAAATAAACTGGTAAACATATGGATAAATCTAAACAATTACAAGCTACATTTAAAAACAAGAAAAATAACAATGATTAATTTGAAAGACATGCAAACTGGACAGCAATAAACTGGAACATGGGAGGCAGCAGATCAGAGTCAAAGTGTTCTGAGAAGGCAATGAGGACTAGTGATTAGATTTGGATTAAAGTATATGTGTTAAGTATATGTGCTAAAATTAAGCATAACCGCAAAAAGAATACAAATGAAAAGTGTAACTTCTGAACCAGACGTTAAGAAGAAAAAAAAAAAAAAAGATTCACCAAACTAAAAGGGAAGAAACATGAAAAAAGTAAAATAAAAAGTTGAAAACACATATTAACAAGATAGAAATAAGCACTTCTACATCAGTAATAACAGTAAATGTAAACACTAAATTTTCTATAAAAGTGACAAATTGAAGTTACAAAAAAATAAATAATTATTTTTTTAATAAACACACGCTTAAATGGACACTGAATGGTTGAAAATATAAGGAATAGAAAAAGATATCCCAGGAAACTATTTACAAAAAGAAAGTGGATTCAGTAATATTCATTCTTTTTGCTTTAAATTCCAGTAGTGACAAGAATAATGAGGTAAAACCATCCACCAAGAGGATATGATAATCATAAATGAAGAAAAACAGATAAATCCACAATGATACTGAGAGATTAATACTTTGTGAGAATATTATAATCTTCAATGTAATCATTTAGGAAAAGAAGAGACTAAAGTAAATAAACTTAATAATCAATGTAAGAAATGGAACAATATTTCAAAGAAAACAGAAGGTATTAAAATTAATTTTCTATTGAGATTTTGAAACCTAATTTGTTCCATTTGTATTCACACATTGATAAGCCCATAAACTAAGGTCTGACATAAAAAGATACTAGAGCCTACTGAAAATAAATATTTAGAACTCTTGATATGTGCACAGGCACACTCACACACAAACAAGTGTTTCTTTTTGTACTTCAAGAATTTTCAAATAAAGCATTTACTTAACTTTATACATGATGTTATTAAGCAAGTAAATTCAACTAACATTGCATGAATAATGACTATGCTGGCTCAAAACAAATATATAAACTGGTAAACTTGTACTTTCCACCTTGTACCGTAACCTCTGGATCTATAAATGAATGGATGTACGATTGCTCAGAATGTATAAAGATGTATGCCATGCAGCCAGTTGTCAGGTCAAGATGTTCTCTGGCAATGTGAACACATTTCAAGGTGAAGTCAGTATTTGGAAAACGCAAAATGAAAAAATTCAGCAAGTTCTTTCTTAATCCTAAAAAACCTACACAGGTAATAATTCTTGTTTGAATGAATAATCTTCTCCGTAAAGAAGATGACTTCACCAGTCCCATGTTAAATTATCAAGTCTCCCTTACTCTAAGATATTATCTCTTTCTTTTTAAGTTTTTAAACAGCTACATGGCCCTTAAAGTTTTTTGATATAACAAATTAACTTTTAAAATTAATTTTAAGGTTGCGTAGCACATTTTGCTCAAATGCTTACGTTTTACTATTATTTTTTCAATGTAAAAGGTTTGATCCTCAGAACAATCACTTTAGTTCAATTGGCACCATTTAGCTGCAAAACAACAACAACAACAACAACAAAAAAAAACAACAGTGCTCAAAAGGCAAAGGGAGGTCAAAGGGCTACCACCTGGTCTGGGCCACCACTCCCCGCCCTCCCCCCGCCCCCCCCCCCCCCCCCCCCCCCGCCAGGCTTTTTGGCCATGTGGCTCTCTTTATCTCAGGGTGTAGAAAATCTCCCAATTTCTCTCAGTTCAAACTCAGAAGGCTCCAACCTTGGTTCCCAAGCATATACCTTCACTCCACATTCACTAGGCTCCATTTGTTCCTCTGCTGATCACGAGCATCACTTGTCTAGCCCTAACACAAACATCTTCAGCATGCATCATGGGTTTAATGAAGTGGAAAATAAGGATAATAAGGACTTTTCAAACACAAAGTCAACACAAAAAACTTTTGCAAGTTATACATGAAACATGAAAAGATAGTTTAATATTAATGCATAGATCATTTCTCTTGGCAAATGAGAGCATGCTGTTCAAAGCCACCAGCATCCTAGAGTAGCAACTTTTATTTTCTACATCCCTGGCTACAGGCACAACCTTGCCAAAGTCAGTTTGTCCTTTGTATGATCTGGACATGTTATCAGCAAAATGTAGAATTCTAGCATTCACATTTCCTAAACTGCTTACAGTCAATCTCAACATTTCCTAGAAATTCTTCCTAGACTGGTTTTGATGATGACTATAGATACATCACAAAGCAAACTTCATAGAACCTAGTGTTGGTGGATGAGCCAACCAACTATATGGCCACCAGATTTAGTGGGATGTTGGTGCATACTTTAAGCTACTTTATAAAATGAATGTAGTATTTCATTAGTTTATTGAATGTTGCCTATGGAAGGGCTTTGTACTAATCCTGAGATGTTATTGAGAAATAGGAAATGAGTCAATAAATTTTTCCAATGAAGGTATAGATCATATAAGAAAAAATAATAATGTCAAAGAAGAAAAGATCAAAAACAAATAAAAAAACCCAGAAACTATGGAGTACATATTAATATAAGCATTAACATAACACATTAATATAAGCAAAAATATCATAGTAAACTCGATGCTGAAACCGGAGAATATAAAACAAAGTATTAAAACAAAAGAACTCAATCTAAAATGGTTTCATGAAGAGATGATCCTTGCTTGCTTCATGAAGAGATGGTCCTTTTGAAGTTGAGGTTTTCTAACTAAATGAGGAGTGGCATTCATGAGGAGAATGTGGGACCTTAGGTAAGGCTGAGGCAGGAGTGGACAAATTTTCAGCAAGTAGTTTATCTGGGGAGAGCAAGTAAAGGTGCAGGGAAAAAACAAAAGGCAGTCCAGTACAGTGAGATTCACAGGTAGAGAGGTCTGAAATACAGGACTCAACTCTTTTTTTTTTTTCTTTCCCTTTGATTTCCAATATGCTCAAAAGGGGACTTAGGTGATTTTTCTTAAAGTGGGAGATTGAGAAAGATGGTTTTTATTTGGGTATGTATAAAATATGCAAAATAGAGCTGGGAATTAAAGAATGTCCAGGAGAAAAGCGTTATGGTCTAGAGTAAGAATAGGAATGATCGGGGTGCCTGGGTGGCTCAGTCGTTTGAGCGTCCAACTTCAGCTCAGGTCATGATCTTGCAGTCCATGAGTTCAAGCTCCATATCAGGCTCTGTGCTGACAGCTCAGAGCCTGGAGCCTGCTTCAGATTCTGTGTCTCCCACTCTCTGCCCCTCCTCCACTCACACTCTGTCACTCTATCTCAAAAATAAATAAAAACATTTTAAAAAATTAAAAAAAAAGAACAGGAATGATCAACATAATGATAAGAGTATTTGGCATATTAGTAAGACCCAACAACAGAATTTACTAATGCCTGAATGGCAAATAAGAGACAAAAGAATACTTCCAGAAACAAATATAAGGCAATCAGAGGACAGCAGAGTATATGATAATTATTAGAAAATAAGGTAAAATGGCATGACCTAATATAGACTTAATGAGAAGTCATAAACTTATATTTCATAAAGTTTATGAAAAGCCCTTTTAATAAAAAATGGATTTCTATGTGAAAAATGAAAACTTGAGGCAATAATCTGTAAAATCAAACTGGCTTTATATAGTGATATAATTAAACTTATTGCCACTGCAAAGTCATTTTTTTCTACACTTTGAGACTCAAAAAATTTCTAGTGCTCATAGTTGTTTGAACAAAGATTTTTAAAAACTTTGAACACTTAAGGAAAAACAAAGAATTTATGGCAAAAGAACACCCTTAAAGACAGCTACTATAAAAGGGCCCTAGTTAAAGGGATCTAACTTGTAAAACAGCATCTTACGTATTTTATAAGTTTGGCTGTAAATCTCTGCTTTAGCTTCCTTTAACCACATCTTTAAGTGGAAAAAGACTACTCTCAGTAAAATAAATTCTTATTCTGTTTAGCATAATGAACAGGAATAAGTTAGCTCAGTACGTGACAAGGGTCTTATAAGTTGAAGGAAACACAAAGAGATAATTTAATTGAAGTTAAATATGTTTCAGTTTTTCTGAGTGGAGAAAAGGCACATAATTTTTAAATCCTAAATCATTTATGCTCTGCAATTATCTCATCTACCAGAACTCCAAAATCAATTTTAGTGGACTTTCATTTATGCTTTATAATAGGAAAAAATGACACATTTCCAAATTTAATTAACCAAAACAAAAATTCCTAGGACACCCCATGTAATTCTGAGTGGACTAAACAATACATCTTAGTCGCTCAGGACAAAAGGTCATTTGGAAGGGATGTGCCTTTAAGGGTTTACAAAGGCTTGGTCTTCAGTCCTGTAATAAAAGAGGAAGCACATCTCAGTAAAGGAAGGATGCCCACTTTAAATAAGGAAATGGGTTTGCAGGATGCACACATGCTGCTTTCTATTAATGATAAGCACAGTCTACAAAAAGAGCCTCAGACTGCTTTAACTTTCATGTAGAATACCTGCAGAGAATGCCTAACGTAAACAAAATGACAAGTAATGTGTCCACTCACCATTTATTAAATGATTTATGTGTTCATAATAGAGGCTAGTAAATACTGATGACTATATTCCAGTTAAGAGCTGTAATTACTGGTGTGATGACTGTATGCCAGGATCAACGCCAATAATGTTTTGGGAGAGAAGCATACTTTAGAGGTTTATGAGGATAATTATACAAGATAGATGGCTTTGCTATGAGATTATTATTTTTTTTTTTAGCCAGAGGGAATAAGAAGGCAGAGATTTCTTGAGACCTTTATCATAACTTAAAAAAAAACTTTATTCTATATATTTAATGAATGTAAAACATTTTGTTAGTTTTCTCTCCTTCAAGACAAAATAAATCCAATCAAAATCCCAATAAATGTTGATTTAAATTTAATCACTGGCCATCACCTTTTGCTTCTTCCATCTCTGTCTCCTGTCTCATGTGTGTGACACACACACACACACACACACACACACACACATCAAATATTTTTCAACTACAATAAAATAAATTACACCCTTATTTAATTACTCAGTTGATGACTGTCCAATTTGTCAATTTACTCTGCCTCTGATCCCCTCATATTTCTTCTCACCATCTACCGGCAATCCTTAGGACATTTTCCTATTTCTTAGCACCTCAACTAAGAGGTATGCAATAACAGATAAATTACCTACCAAGCCAAAACTCATTATAAGTTGTCTAGGGTATTGGTGATTTCCAAGAATAGCCTCGATGATGGAGACCAGATTACAAATTGCACCCACAATCCAGCCCAACCTCTCCATACAGCATAAGTGGCAAATTTTGTAAGACTAGCAAAACACATGCTCATTCTGTAAGACCTGTGTTAAGCATCACTTCTACTATGAAGTATTCTTGAGTTGTGTTCTGGCAAAAGCTGAGGCTGAGTAAGTATATGCTTGAGGATACACGTGTCACCCAAAAAAGGGTATCTGCAGTGATCTAGGAGTTTTATATCAAAACATTTCAAAGAAATATTTCAAAGAAGCTATTTTAATTTTAACATGAATTTAAGTTTTGGGTCATTTGGAATTATATTTTGGGGTATGGAGGCGGCAGCATGAAATACTATTTTCCATGCTTTAGGTCCCTTCAGGATTTTAATCTGATCCTGGTCAAACCTCTATTATAAAACAGATTTATACCTTTTATCTAACTGTTGGGCTGTGTTTCTCCTCCTGAGATAACAAGCACCACAAGGACAGTCCAGGCAGGTGGACAGGTTGAAGGAGGAGGGAAATGCAGTGCTGACACAGGGACCATGATGTAGTCCAGGTCATTTTCCACAGCACACACCACTGGTTACCGTTCATCTCCTCCACAAAAGTTTGTGTGTTTGTCTGCACTTAAATTTAAAAAATTAATTATAGAAACTTATTTTAAAATAGAGAGTCGGGACACTTGGGTGGCTCAGTTGGTTGGGCATTCAACTTTTAGGCTCAGGTCATGATCTCACAGTTCGTAAATTCAGGCCCCGAGTCAGGCTCTGCACTGACAGTGCGGAGCCTGCTTGGGGTTCACTCTCTCTCTCTCTCTCAAAATAAAGAGATAAACTAAAAAATAGAAAATAAAAATAGAAAATAATATAGAGTTTCAACAAGAATAAATATATGCCTACATTTCCTTTAGTGTTTGTGGAGGTGTTACACAGGAATGCCTGTCAAGTTCTGTGAATCTGGAAAGCTGAAAGATAACTGAGGTAAATCTTGTTTTGGTATTTATAAAACACCTTAAAGGATATTTTGCTATTTTTACTTCAGCATCTGAGACTTTCTAGGGAGAAGAGAGGACATATAACTTCAAATGTTGCCCCACTTTCTGTTTTACATAGACTTGCTTTATACATATATAAAATGCTCTCCTATCTAAAATTTCCCCAAGGATCTACAGCAAAAAGAGTTTATACAACAGACTTGACCACAATAAGTCTCAAAGGCTCTAATACTCTCCAGGGATCAATGACATGTGTGCAGAGAAGAATTTATAAGACTCACTATAACAGTTCCCTTGGAACTATTACTTTCTGATGGGGGAAAGTAATAGATATTTTTAAAAAGTAACACACTTGCCAAAATACGTATTGGCTCCAAAGAAGGCAGTGTGCATTAAACAAACACAATAAAACTGTTGTAAAGTGCTACACTAAAATGTGGATACACTGCAGGTCAAAACATATTCCTTGGAACAGTAATATAGGGCCCATGTTTCACTAAAATGTGAAAAGCTTAGAACATGAATATTATCCTTGTGACTCAATATCAATACAATAAAAGGCTTTTCTCCAATTCCTTTATTATAAACAAAATCAATTATTACCATGTCAACTCTCTCACACATAAAAATGATCATGTTACTTTATACAGCAGGGTCACAAATTCAAATGCCGAGAGAGGCAAGCATGTAATATAAATAAGTGAAGCAGGGCAGGTGCAGGCTGTGGTAAACTCATGCAATATTCCTCAAACTTTAATGTGCATGAAGGAATCACCTTGTTTAAGAGCGTATCCTGATGTAGTAGTTCTGGGGCAATGCCCAAGATTCTGCATTTCTAATAAGCTCCTTGAGAAGCAATGAACTAGGGAGCTCTTTTCCCTTTCTGCTAATTTGCCTCAGATGACCGTCTCCACACAGTAATGCAACCAGGCTCAGTGCTGACCGATTTCTCAAAAGAAGCCAGAAATCCATTCATTCAACAAATATGCCAAGCTCGTCTACATGGCAGGTATTCTAGGCACTTAAGATACAGTGACAAGCCAGACAAAGATGTATGCTCTCATAGTTAACTTGATAACAGGAGGAGAGAGATGAAGAAAGCTATGAGGATATCTAGGGGAAGAACAAAGCCATGTTGTGAAACCTGGGGTTAGAGCATTCCTGGTGTACTAAACTGGACTAGTATGGAAGCTACATGGCTGAGAAGCAAAGTGAGCATGGGAAAGGGCTAGGAGGTCATTTAAAACCTAAGTGCTTTATATGTTCCCTTCTGATTTTTTTAAATTTTTTTTTCAACGTTTATTTATTTTTGGGACAGAGAGAGACAGAGCATGAACGGGGGAGGGGCAGAGAGAGAGGGAGACACAGAATCGGAAACAGGCTCCAGGCTCTGAGCCATCAGCCCAGAGCCTGACGCGGGGCTCGAACTCCCGGACCGCGAGATCGTGACCTGGCTGAAGTCGGACGCTTAACCGACTGCGCCACCCAGGCGCCCCTCTTCTGATTTTTAAATGCTAAAATCTAGAGAACATTAAGCCTATGGTCACCACTTCCTGGCTTCTATAATTTCAAGACTTTGAAGATAAAATTAACATTTTACTTTAGTACTATGCCTTCTAAAAACATTATTAGGGGCATCTGGGTGGCTCAGTTGGTTAAGTGACCAACTTTGGCTCAGGTCATGATCTCATGGTTCATGGGTTTGAGCCCCATATAGGGCTCTGAGCTGAACACTTGCTCAGAGTCTGGAGCCTGCTTCAGATTCTGTGTCTCCTTCTTTCTCTGCCCCTCTCCTACTTGTGTTCTGTCTTACTCTGTCTCTCAAAAATAAATAAATGTAAAAAAATTTTTTTAATTATTAGCCATTTTTATCATTGTCTAATTTTTTCTAAACTTTTCAACTATAATGAAAATATACAACTTTATCATCAGAATTTATCATAAAAAATGGGTGTACACAAAGATATACAAAGAACAAGTGCAGATGTTAGGATCTTTCAGTGATCAAAGGGTAGAATAGAATCCCAGCAAAAGATAATATTCAGTTGTCCTTCATCTATGAATCTGCTGCCCGTATTCCATCATCTGTAAGATAGATACTGTGAACTGCTTTTCTGGTAGTGGTGACAGGTTTGTACTGGAGACATACATCTATTCTTCAGTTGCTTTGTAATCAATGTCAAACATTTGAAAGGAGAGCAGCCCAGGTCAAGGATGCCTTAAGAGACAGTAAATCTAATTTGCCTTTTATCTTCTTGATACAGAATCCTGTACAGCTGGAAACCGCAAAGCCAAATCTGTAACCCTTCTCCGAGAAGTCTATAGAATTTCATGTGTATAATCTTTACACTAATCTCATTCTCGGTACTATCTTACTTAGCTACCTATCCTTTCCCATTGTCTCAGTTTCTTCCTACCAATATTAAATTTGTTTTCTCTTGGCATATCAGATGTATCATCAAAGTTCCTTAAATCCTTTTCAAAATATGTTGTGGAATCCATTCATTCATTAAATATTTATTGAGTGATATTATTTTAGGGGCTCAGCATACATCTGAGAGTGAAATAAAGATCCCTGCCCTTAGGGACCTTAAAAAAGTAAAAAATATATATATACAGGCAGACAAGAAAAAAGTAGCTTGCTCACAAAGAGTCTATTTAAACAACACCATAATCAGTAGCAGCATCTCCACTCATCATTGTAAAATTGCTAATTCCCTGCTAATTAAAATGTCTTCCACAAAGTCACGGTAAAAAACAGTGCCAGCATTTAAAATAGAACACATCTGACAGACATGAAATAGTCCCTCTTATTGGTTTGCTATATAATTCACCAACTCCTAGGAGAAGAAACTGCAAAGAAAAATTTTAACACAAATTTGGGATTTTTCAAAACTCATTTTTTAAAATTTCTAAATTAAAAGTCATAAAGATTAAGTAAAAAACATATAACATGTAGTTACTAAGTTCTTGGTATTTATTCAAAGGAGAGAATATATTAAATCTTGCAATCAGATGAATAAAAAATCATGCAAGAAAAGAAAGATTAAGGTCTTTGCAATTCAAGTCATTTCCATTACTAGATGACTTTAAATTGATATTCTTAATTTGAGACAAACCATGTGACCAATGAAATAATCATTGCATAATCATTGAATCAATGATTCATTAATCAATGAAATATTGCTGAAAGAAAAACTGAATAAACCCAAGCATGAAATTAATAGCAAAGAACTCAGTGAGAAGTTCTCAAAGTATCATGTTATACTGCTCTTAAATTGATAAACTAAAGCAGTATTTATTTCCCTCAAAAATTCATATTGCTTTTTTTTAAGTTTATTTATTTTGAGAGAGAGAGAGATAGAGTCAGAGACAGAGACAGGAGCAGAGAGAAAGGGAGAGAGAGAATCCCAAGCAAGCTCCTCACGTCAGTGCAGAGCGCGATGCAGGGCTCAAACCCAGGAACCATGAAATTATGACTCGAACCGAAGTCAGAGGCTTAACTGACTGAACCACTCAGGCACCCCAAAAATTATCATATTGTTTGATGAGAGGTGTTGGGGTAGGGGGAAGTAGTGAGGGGAGCTCCATTATTTTTCTTCTAGGGCCCAAGGAAACTTTTACAGATGTTCAGGAAAAGATGTACACTGAAACTGGTCAGGCATAGAAAACATGCTTCATTTTATCACTAAACCAAATATTATTCTTTTTTCTTAAATCTCATTAGAGTACTTCCCAAAGAACAAGTGGCAATGTTTGATTCATAAGGAAAAAAATATGTTTTGAAAGAATGGTCTCACGATAAAAGAAGGTTTCCGGAAATTAATTTCTTAAGGGGTTAAACTGTCAGAGGTTCATTGCCATTATTTTTTATTATACTGTTTGCCCTGCAGTGTGCCTGTACATGGTACCTTAGATCCTAAAAATACATAGCAGTGGTGCCTAAACCTGGTTGCACATGGGAATTGCTAGGGGTACTTATTAAAATGTAGATCATTGAATTCAACTTCTAAAGAATCTTTTTCAGTTGCTCTGAGGTAGAGGCCTAGATGCTACATTTTGATAAATGCCAACATGCTTCTAACACCGCCTACTTATAAGTAAGTAATTTGGGGGCACCTGGTTGGCTCAGTCAGTTAAGCATCCGACTCTCAATTTTGGCTTAGGTCATGATCTCATTGTTCATGAGTTTGAGCTCCACATCGGGCTCTGCCCTTAGAGCACAGAGCCAGCATGGGATTCTCTGTCCCTCTCTCTCTCTGCCCCTCCCCCCAACTGCAAAAATAAACTTTTAAAATAAATAAATAAATATATATATTAGATATATTAGATTTAATTTTACCTCTTTTAATTCGAGTTGAGTAATTAATAACAAATACAATGGTACAAGATTAAGAGAATACAATTTTATAAATATATGTGTGTAAATAGGGGCTATATGTTCAAAAATATCTCTTTGATCAAAATACACATACTAATTTGAAGGGATACATGCACTCTGATGTTTACAGCAGCATTATCAGTAATAGCCAAATTATGGAAAGAGCCCAAATATACACCAACTGATGAATGGATAAAGAAAGTGGAAAGGAAGGGGAAAGGGAAGGGGGAAGGGGATGGGTAAGGAGCAAGGGCAGAAACAGAAAAGGAAAAGGAAAGATGAGGTGGTGTATACACACACACACACAATGGAATATTACTCGACCATATAAATGAATGAAACCTTGCCATTTGCAACTACATGGATGGAGCTAGAGTATTATTCTGAGTGAAATACACCAGAGAAAGACAAATACCATATGATTTCACTCATATGTGGAATTTAAGAAACAAATGAACGGGAGATGGGGGGTGGGGGAAGAGTGCACAGAGAGAAGAACACCAAGAAACAGACTGTTAACTGTAGAGAACAAACTGATGGTTACCAAGGGGAGGTCGGTGGGGTGATGGGTGAAATAGGTGATGGGAATTAAGGAGGACACTTGTTGTGATAAGCACCGGGTATTGTACAGAAGTGGTGAATCACTAAATTTTATACTTGAAACTAATATTACACTGTATGTTAATGAACTAGAATTTAAATTAAAAAAAATAATAATAATGAGTATTTAGAGCCACACACACAAAAATTTACATTGATCTAAGGGTATAAACTTCCAGTTAAAAGATGAATAAGTTCTGGGGATCTAATGTACAGCATGGTGATTGTCATTAATAATATTGCATAATATACTTACAAGTTGCTAAGAAAGCACATTTTAAATGTTTTCACCTCAAAAAAGAAATGGTACTTACATGAGGGGAGGGAGGTACTTGCAAATGCTATGGTAGTAATCATTTTGCAACATATTATTGTATCAAAACAACACATTGTAACCTTAAACTTGCATAAAGTTATATGGCAATACCTCAATAAAGCTGGGTAAAAAGGAAAGAATAAAAAAAATAAAAATCACACCAAAAAAGTACATTAATCTTCTTTAAGACGCAGGCTTTTCTGCTAAGGATCAGACAGTAAATACTTTAAGCTTTGTAGGACATACCCAATCTCTGTTTTATATTCCTTGTTTTATATTCCTTGTACAACCTTTTTAAAATGTAGTAACTGCCAGCTACAAAAGATTGCATATTTCATGACCCACTGTTTGAAATGGCAAATTTCAAATTTTCCAGAATAGGCAAATCTAGAGACAGAAAGTACATTAGCAGTTGCCAGCGGTTGGAGGGGCTAGGAGATAAATGAAGAGTGACAGGTAACAGAACCAGGGGTTCCTTTGGGGTGATGATTGTTCTAAAATTGATTGTGATGATGGTTGCACAACTCTGAATTTTACATTTTAAATGAATGAACTATATAGTATGTGAATCATATCTCAATAAAGCTGCTATAAAAAATGTAACCACCATTCTCATCTCAGGACTGCCTTTGGCCCACAGGACCAGAGTGTGCTCACCACTGATCTATAGTAATAGTTCTCAAAGTGTGGTCTGGGAACCCTTGAGGGTACCCAAGACTTTTCGAGGGGAGCTGCAAAACCAAAAATATCATCAAAAAATTAAATCATCAAAAATTATTTGTCTTTTTGTGTTTTTCATTCTTGTATTTTCACATGTATACACTGGAGTCTTCCAGAGGCTACCTGACATGTGGTATCAAAATGAACCAAACGTAGAGGCAGATATGAGAATCCAACCAATCTTTCTCCCTGTCTGGAATGTGAGCGTAATAATGCCCAAGGTGAAGTCACTACCAGGACGCCAAAATGAAGTCTAGGTTAAGAATGGTTGAAGAAAAACAGTAAAAGCTGCCACACCTGATAGCATTGTGGAATGTCTGTATCATCTCTAGTCTACCTTCTTGAAACTTCATGCTACATTGGAAAAATAAATTCATTTAAGCTGCTTTCCAAGATTCTTTAACTTGAAGCTGGATAAAATCCTTTACATATACAGCATCATACCTATCTAAAAGTCACAGATAGAATACTGTGTAGCCTCAGCTGGCCTCATGCACTGTGGAAGGCAGACCTCACTTTGAAAGAGCAAAGAGATCAAATCAACTCTTCTGCCTTTAGATGCCATGTTTTCTTTCCCTACTGCTCTGAATGCTTGATTTGATCTGTGCAGATACCCTTCTCCTCATCTTCCAAAATTTAAAGCTTACCCATTCTTCAAGATCAACCCAACTAACAAGCCACTTCCTTAAAAATGTCTTCTTTTATTTCCCAAAGAATCACCCATTATTCTTACCTCCCACATCTGTACCCAAATGGGATTTAACACTTTCTACTTTACATTTATTCATTTCTCTTATAATTCCACTAAACCACCGGAATAAGTTCTGTTCCCCTACCCCAACATAAGTAGCACAGGACTTTGAGCTACATAAAAGCTCAAATTTGTCAATTACGTTAATATTACTACTCATAATTAAGTTCTTTAGGAAAGAGAAAACAGCACAGGATAAAGCAAAAGAGTATTCAAAAATCCTCTCTCCCAGAATAATCTCATGTCTTAGGCTAGCTAGTCTGGCCTAATAGAGCATCTCAGCCTTCAATATACTGTGCCATTAAGAGTTAACGAACAGTGTTCTCCTTTCACCCAACTTTAATTTAATATAAGTATTTTTGTGCTTAATGAAAATCAACTCAACCCTTAACTCCCCTTTAAAGTCAATGAAGGAAATCAGGGAGACTTAATTAAATGGTGAAATAAAGCCCTTTAAGGAGGATTTATGACCCTTCTGTGTAAAGTATTTAAGATAACAAGGTGATGGTAAATTAGGTTTTGGCTGGATAAAGACCTAAATATATCAGTGTAAGAGGTTATGAAGGTGTCTTTTATAAATGTACATCTCAGGAGTAAACTAGCTTATTGATTCTTTAGTATGTTTGCTAACTAGAAACAAAATTATAACTTTTCAGTATCTTATTGCCAGACACCAGGTTGTTAGCTATTGGCACCTAGAAATACAAGCTATGCAGAACCAGAAGGTTTGTATCATAGATCCCTTAGTACTTCTACTATTCTAGGCTTTAGTTGTCCATACTAGACATTAAGGTATTCCTAGCATCATCCAGTACAGTATTTGTGTATTTCAAATAAGCAGGGCTCCAGGCAAAATGCCAAGCATTTTACACAGCAGAATTATATGTTGATTAATAATAATTATCTTCCTATAAATGCTAGGAAGTAAATATAGGATATACTGAGGGTAAGCAGTTATCCTCATGAAGATATTCTATAGGAAAAATAAACTGTCAAATAGGTTTAAAAAACTGCTTCATGGGAAGACCTCAGAGCCTTTAGTATGGTAATATATCCTATGAAACTTGCATGGTAAGCAGTGTTCCCCCAAACTAACATGGCCACAGATCCCTTATAGCATCTTAGCCATAAAATATGCTTTCAGAAGTAAGGTTTAAAATACTTACTAGATGCCTCAATTCCCACTTCTGTTCTACCTGGAATTATTTTTTGGAATCAAAAAGAAGTGAGGTAAAAATATGAACTTATGAGATAAAAGGAAAGAACCCTTAGTAGCATCATGATTATCAATAACATTTCCCTAATAAAAGGTATCTCTACTTACAGGCTGGGAAAATGGTTCTATCTGCTTACCAACAATTATTAGGTTTGGACCTCTCACATTAACTGTACCACTCTCAATCCCCTGCAATACACATCTTCTGAGTGCTATTTTTTTTTTTTTAAGAAGAAGGTAGGAGATGAAAATCCTAGTAGATATTTGTAAATGGTCCAAAGGTAGGCAAATCAGATTAATTTTCCACAATCTGGAATCAGTCAAAAAACTATGTTATGCTGCAGTAACAGGAGCCTTCAAATAAAACATTCCCAATGAAATATGTTCCTTCCCACCTCACACCCCTCACAAGTCAGCACACCATGGGGGTTCTGCTCTTCCAGGGACAAAGAGCCAGCATCCTAACATGTGCTTCCATAACCGGGGTGGGGGTGGAGCACTGGGGGAGATGAGGCAGCAAAGGAAACTGCCTTCAGAAAAGTCAGAGATCAAACAGGCTAAGAAGCTGGACCCTACCTTGTATCCACAACAAGAAAACTGAACATCTGTGAGAGCATCCTTATTCAACCACATTTTAACCACATTTTAAAGAAATTTCTACAAATTAGGTTGTGATGTGACAGAGTGCCTGGATTCTTGACTAGTAGAATCTGATTGTCTTGGGATTTGGTTCTGCTGCTCTCTAGTGTTTATAAACACTAAAGCTGGTCCTCCCTTACCACTAAGATCTAAAAGTTGCTAACTTACACATTATTTTTAAAGAAGCCTGAAATGAAGACAGAAAGATAACAAGTAAATGAAGACTCAGCACAGCATTGGGAAATACAGAAAAGGGAAAAGAAGTCTTAGAAAAAAAACTACCAAAAGCAGTACAACAGTGGTTTACAAACATAAATGATTTAACCACTACTTGCCACAATGTATCTATAGATTACCTACCTTGGTAAGCCATACTTTTAAAGTTAACCTTGAACCTTGAAATAAAGAGGAGGGAAGAAACTGGTTCACCAAAGAACCCCTTATAAATTAAACCCTGAAGTCGGGCTCAGACACTTTTCGCTGAAGATCAATGTCCCTCCCTCCCCCTACCTCCTGACACAATGCTGGTTTTGTCCCCACTCCTGCATCAGCTGCGCAGTGCAGGGCGTACATGTTGAAAAGCAGCTGTTTGCTGACAGACTGTGAGCTGGGAAGCTAAAGCTAAGTGAAGTGGTTAACCCACATCCCTTCCCCACCGATAAAGTGCTTTGATAAGCAAGCTACATTGGCAAAAGCTAGAAAGGCTGCCAGAGCAGCCACTCTTAGGAATGAATGCTGGCTTGTTTGGTGGACGCTTAATGCTTTCACATCCTTAGCATTCACTTATGGTCCCCAACCTCCACTAGGCTGGTATGCTTCACAGTGTTCTTTCAGCTGGCAGCAAGACCAAGTCTTTGATATGTCAGAGCAATATCCTGTTCATACAGGGAAAACAAATATAAAAAAAAAAAAAAAACCTGCAAGAAAACATCTCTTCATATAGGCTTTTCTCCATAGTATTTTTTCCTAACACAAACTCCTATTAGAAACACAGTATTAAAGAAAATACTCCCACAGAAGTATGCTCATCATGTCAATGACTGCTCAGTAACACAGGGCCATAAATTTTTCTCCACCTTTTATTAATACAATGAAATCTTAAGTTAAAAAAATATGATTAATTTGTAATTTTAACTACTAAGTAACTTTGGACATACGGAGTTACTAATTAAACGCAGAAGGCATGGAACACATGATTCCACCCTAACTTTAATGAATACTTCCTTCAAATACATAGCCCTCATTTAAATTTGTAGACTAGAGAGCTTTAATTCCATTCATGTACTTTCTCTGAGTCAAATGGAACCTTACTACCTAAGAGGACACACTAGACCACATTTATCGCTCTCCACAGATTAGAAAAAAATGTGGATGATGGCAAGGCCTGCTCTCCACGTCCATTGGAAGGATTAAATCAAAGGGTCAATAGTAATGCTAGTACAATAGGAAACAGTTATATGATCTATTTGACTTACCTGCTGTCAGAAAAGATCGCTCTATTATAACAAATATATTGATAGTATCATCTTTGTATTCAGTACTACCAGAGATATACACTGATTTTTCAAGTAAAATAAATCCCCCTAAGAACTGTAGAAAACTCCATGAGGTAGAACCAAAGGTAACAGAAGGCAACTTTACTTGCAGAATACTGGCTCTGTGGATCGAAAGTGGACAGGTGATAAATGCTCAAAAGGATATTGCACTAGATACAAATAAATTCACACACACTTCTATATAAAAGTGTACATATACATGTGTGCCTATATAGACAGAATTTATAAAAACTACAAAACCTGTTAAAAAAAGTGAAAAAGATTTAGAGAAATAAATGCCTAAGAGAATTCTACAATGCATAGCCTGCCCTCCTGCCGAAAAGTAATGAATGAAAAAAATGAAGCATAAGAGAAAATGACTATTTCAGCTACCTGGAGAGTATGATACATTCAGGAAAGGATCACAGGCAAAAATAACAGCATCTATAACATTTATCTCAAATCATTTGATTAAGCTATCTTGCCTGGAACATTTTTACATAGCCATTTTGACACCAAGGCCATTTTGACTGGGCTTAAAGAAACAAACCAATGAACTTTCAACTTTTAAAACATGATCTGCTAGCATGTGCTACAGACAGTTGATACTGTCCCTGATCCTCACCTTCCCATCCTTGGGCCTCAAAGAGGGTTGGGGAGCAGGAAGAGGCAGAATTCAGAAGGATAAGTGGGGCTCAGGGGTATCTACTGAACACAGTGCTTAATAAATTTTTGTAAACATCAATTTTATATCTTAATAAGACTTTGTAGAAATATATAATTTGGAAACTGTGAGGAAAGTTTCAGGTAAGAAGGGTAGAAAATATGCTATGACTGGCAGTGGAGAAAGAGTGAAAACAAAGAAAGTAAAGAATACCTTTTAAAAATATATATGATCACCTGCTTATGTGGTCATCTGTCCACCTGGAACATCCATATGTATCACATTTAGAATGTTCTATCCCAACCAAATAACTTTAATGGAAGAGATATTACTTAAAATTTGGATAAAACATCCTGATCAACTATTGAGATCTTTTTCTGATGGGCATAATATGAGATAACAGTGGATATCATGATAAAATGACTTTGAATATTAGAAGAGGTAGTAAAAGGAAAACCAAAAAAGTTAACTTGTTTGAATGCCACATGTGCTTACATTTATGAGTGTTCCCATCTGTTCTACTTAACTTTAACAATCATTACCCTGATTATTAAATACTTTACTCAACAGTAAAGAAAATATCAAAATGTCAGCAATTATTACAACGGATAGGGAATCCTCCTGGACCCCTTTCTTCTTAATGCCCAATAGCTGACCTGTCAAGAGTCACCCTTCTTACACCTCCCCAGTATTTTCCAATCCACTCCCTTCTCCCTACCCTGCCCAGCCTGAATACTTGCCCTCTCTCACAGTCCATCCTCCATACTCAAAGGTAGCTGGTTACCTTACAGGATGTACATCTCTTCTTTACAGCTTACAGAATAAGAATTACATGGGAAATTTATTCTAAAACAGATTTATGGGGCTTGTCAATTGAGATACTAATGGAAAAAGTCGAGCTTAGAATATAGGAACCTAAATATTGAACATGTCCCCAGATGATTCTGAAGTAGGTAGTCCCCAGAACTTACTTTGAGAAGTGCTGGCCTATGGAGGTCCAAATCCCTAATCATTTTCAAAACCACTCATAAACATGAGGAATTTAATATTTAAAGAAAAAAAAAACAACAGTAACAATGCCTAACAATTTTAATTATTTGCTTTCACTTGTGTGTTTTCTTTACATTAAGCCACTATACAAATGATGGTAATACACACACACACACACACACACACACACACACACCACAAAACATTTATATCATAATCACCCTTCACTTTACTAAATCAACTACTCATGTAATGCTTTCCATAAATTCCTATGGTTGACTAAAGTACTAATAAAGATAGTATTATGGTGAGGATAGAATTTCTGGAGCTCTCTGGGGTTTGATCAAGTCTCACAGGCTCAAAAGAGCTACCTGAAGACAAAGGGGATACTGCAGCAAGCACAAATTTACTGCTGTCACTCAATGCATTAGTCCATGGGGGCAAAGAGAACCTGGACCACAGGGACAGCTGGTTTCACAAGTAGGACCTTCTTATTGTCTGTTAAAAAATCCTTTATTTCTGTGACTTAACAGGACTCCTACCAATCTTAGCTAATTCGAGAAATCTTACACAAAAGTATTCAAGCATACCTCATGAAATATAAATATACATGTCATTGTTACTAGATCTTCTAATTAGATTTTCTTGAATCAATTTGAGTAATTTACATAATTTATACTTTCCTAAAATTCATTTCACTAATTTTTCCATATCTTTTGCCATATTACATGTAATAAAGTAATTGAAAAAATAGCATGAAGCCAGCTCATTTTCTGACACACTTTCATACTTGCCAGGGAAGAGTGATAAATATGGACAGTGATTACAATGCTGAAAGTATCCAAAAAAATCCATCATATTCTGTACATTAAATGGTGAGTTAATTTTATATTCAAGCAAAAATATTTTTCTACTTGTGTATACTCGAGTATGTGCAATACATAAGCACTGCACACATATAGGAATAGCTAGAAACTCTAGGTTGAGCACAAATTTTACTTTTTAGTTATGTTTGGATAAATTCCAGACACTAAAACATCATAAGCAGCCTGAAAATATACTACAACCAATACCCAATTCACACCCTAGATTATAGTCTTATTGTAATGGACATTTTATATAATCCACCAGAACACAAATCTGGCAATCCTCTTTACATGATCTTGCATAGTCTGAGTTGTATTAAAATTTTAGCACAATGCTCTTGCAGTATCCTTGCAAACTCAAACAACCAATCTAACTTTACAAAAAAATGAACTAGAGGAATGGGGAAGAAGGCATCATTACTGGGGTCCCAGAGGGATCTTTGCCTTTGTAAAGCGAATTAAGCATGAAGTTCCTCTAAAATAGCAAATTGTCAGCATGATTTTTTAAAAACCATATTATATCCAAGTCATCCACATAGTTTTTAAGAATAAAATCACATAAGATTATACATAGCAAATATTTTAAAAACACCTTGTCATCCTATAAGGAATATTCCATCTATCTGGTAAACTACATTTAGTTTTAGAAAAGTTCGATAGCTGACTTCCATTCTAGATACTTTTAGATAAAGCTATATCAATGTTTCCCAAATGTTTCTACCATTGTGTTTATACTGAATAACAACACTAAATTTGTACAATATAAAAACTCTTAAAACTAGTATCCAAGAAATCAATGATCATTTTCAAGTTTACACATTCTCACTTACTAATATTCTCTGATGGCCAATAGTCAAGAACTAATTCAAACCGCAAACACCAAACTAATCTAGTACGCTTTTTATGTCTTATATAAGAAATATTTCCCTACCTTGAGGTTATAAAAACATTTCACTATATAATGTTCTAGAAGATTACTTATTTTTCCTTTCACATTCAGATTCATAATCCATCTACAACTGTTTCATGCGGTGTAGGTTTTTTTCCATATGGCAGGCAACTGACACACTCTTTAGGGAAAAGATGAGTCAGTCCCCAGGGCAGTACACAAACTCCTTAATACTCTGTCCCACTGGTCTCTTTGTGGCACTCAGGCTAAGGGTTTTAATTAATGTGACTTAAATCTTAATAACCAACTAAATAGTTCCTCACACCATGCTGGTGTCTTTGCAGAAGTGTTGGCTCTTCTTGTCCCCTTGCATTTCCATATATATTTTAGAATCATTTACCAGTTTACACACACACACACACACACACACACACACACACACACACACACACACCTACTGGATTATAAATCAGTAGATGAATTAGAGGAGAATCTACCTTTTTATGATATTGCATCATCCTACTTATAATAGTATAGGATCACTTCCTTTTATTTAAGTCTTCTGTAATTTCCTCTTAAAAATGTTTATCCTGTTATGATATTGCATATTTTAGTACATTTGATATTTTTCTACCATTGCAAACAATGTCTTTTAATATTATGTTTTCTTTTTGTTGCTGTTGTATAGAAATGAAACTGACTTTATTTACTGTATTGACTTTTCATCCATTAATATCCTGTTATGGATGGAATGTATCTCCCCAAAATTCATGTGTTGAAGCCCTAACCATCAATACGATGGTATTTGGAAGTGGAGCCTTAGGATGTTACTAGAGACAGATGAGGTCATGAGGGGTCCTCATGATGAGATTAGTGTCCTTATAAGACACACCACAGAGCCTGTTTTCTTTGTCACCCTGCCATGTGAGGAACACAGCAAGAAGGCAGCCATCTGTAAAGCAGGAACCAAGTCTGCCCTTATTTTAGAATTCCCAGCCTCGAGGACTATGAGGAAAAATATTTCTGTTGTTTAGGCCACTCAGTCTATAATATTTTTGATGGCAGCATGAGCTGAATAAGATGGCTATTGGTACTAAAAGTGGAGTGCTGCTCTAACGAATACCTAAAAGTGTGTGAGTGGCTTTTTAACTGGGTAATGGGTAAGGGCTAGAAGAGTTTTGAAGTACATGCTAGAAATATGGACATTAAGACTGAATCTGCTCAAGTCTCAGAAATGAGGACCCTGATATAAGAAACTGGAGAAAAGATGATCCTTGTTATTAAATTGCAAAGAATTTGTAAGAAAAGTATCTTAGTGCTTTGTGGAAGGCAGAATTTGATAGTGATGAAACTGAAGATTTAAATGAGTATATTTCTAAACAAAGTATTGAAGGAGGAATGAGGTTCCTTCTGACTGCTTATAATAAAATGCCAGAAGACAGAGATGAGTTGAAGAAGAAACTGTCAAGCAAAAAGGAATCAAAACTTGAAGATTTGGAAAATTCCCAACCTACCACATTGCAAACACTCAGAAAGTATGTTCTAAAGAGTTGGACTACACTTGATAAGGAGTTTATGGGATTATATGAGTAGAAACACTGACAGCTTGAACTGCAGGGGATAGAGGCAGGACAAAATGAAAGCTATAGGACTTTTTGGATTTGACAGAATGGGAAGATAGTGCTATTTGGCTATTATTGTATACTATTCTTTAATAAGAGGTAAAAAAGGACACAGAAGGAGATTCAGAGATCATCAGGATCACCAGACTCATTTCAACAGGCCTTGGGGACAGGGCCACTCTGACAGCCATGGGGGTGCAGCTGCCCAAAGCCTTGAGGATGGAAACTGGCCACGCAGAGCTAAAATGGCAAGACCCCCTCCCACATTCTCCAGGTGGTACTGTTGCCCCAGTGGACCTGGAGGGGGATGCATCTAACCAAAGAGAATTATTCTCCAGCCTTAAGATCTAATGGAATTTGCCTTGCTAGGTTTTGGACTTGCTTGGGACCCATCACCTCCTTTTTCCTTCCAATATCTCCTTTTTGGAACTGTAATGTCTATACTATGCCTCCCCCACCACTGTATTTTGGAATCACATTGTTTGTCTTGTTTTACTAATTGGCAGTTGGAGAAAAACTCTGCCACAGGATGAATCATACCTCCAATATCATTCACACTTGACTCAAATGATATTTAGATGAGACTTTGAACTTTTAGACTTTAACATTGATACCAAAACGAGTTAGCACTTTTGGGGCTATAGGGATGGAATGAACATATTTTGCATGTAAGAAAGGCATGAACTTGGGGCATCAAGGATGGAATGTTATGAACTGAATGTTTGTGTCCTGCCAATATTCTTATGTTGACGTCTTAATCTCCAATGTGATGATATTTACAGATGAAGCTTTTGGGAGTTAATTAGGGTTAGATGAGGCATAAGAGTGGGACCCTCATGATAGGATTAGTGCCCTTATAAAAAGAGATTGTAATACATTTCTGTTGTTTTAAGCCATTCAGTTTGTGAGAATTTGTTACAGCAGAGGTAGGAAACCAACATACACACTAAAACAGGTATATAAAACTCTATTATTGGGACACCTGGGTGGCTCAATGGGTTAAGAATCTGACTCCTGATTTGGGCTCAGGTCACAGTTTGTGAGTTCAAGCCCCGTGTTGGGTTCTGCACTGATAATGTGGAGCCTGCTTGGTATTCTCTCTCTGCCTCTCTGCCCCTCCCTGCTTGCACACTTGTAAGCTTTCTCCCTCTCTCTCAAAAATAAATTAAAATAAATTAAAAAAAAAAAACCTTCAAGGCGGCTCCTCTTTAAAAAAAAAGTAAAATTCTGGGGTGCCTGGGTGGCTCAGTTGGTTAAGCGTCCAACTTTGGCTCAGGTCATGATCTCACGGTTCTTGGGTTCAGGCCCTGCATTGGGTGGGCTCTGTACTGACAGCTCAGAGCCTGGAGCCCACTTCAGATTATGTCTCCCTCTTTCTCTTTGCCCCTTCCCTGCTTGTATTCACTCTTTTTCTCTCCCTCAAAACAATAAACATTAAAAAAATTTTAATAAAATTCTATTATCAAATAGTTTTCTGCTTCTGTTAAGAAAATATATATATATTTTTTCCTTTATGTAAGTAATGTGGTGAAATACATTGATTGAAATATTAAATATTTTCATTCCTGGAATAAACTCAATTGGCTAACCTATCATCTTTATTATAAACTGCTGGTTTTGGTTTGCAGTTATTTTGCTTAGAAATTCCTATATGAATTCACAAGTGAGACTGGTCTGTAATGTCCCTTTCTCTTAATACTCTTATTAAGTTATACTATTGAAGTTATGCTGCTTCATAAAGTTAATTAGGGAATATTCTTTCTCTTTATATTCCGTGGAAAAGTATGTATAAGACTGACCTAAGTATGTATCAAGCCAGATGACATTTACTTAGCTCAAATAAGTTAACCACACTGTTCAATTCTTCTGTATTTATAGATATTTTTTGTCTGCTTCTAGCAGTTATAAGGAAAGTGGGTTAAAATTTCTTACTATGGCTACAGTCTGTCTACTTCTCCTTTTAGTTTGGTAAAAAGCATCATATTGAAGTGAAATGAGAATTGTTAAGCAGCAAATGAGCTTAGTAAGCCGATGAGTGATGACAAAGCAAAGGGTAGGTAAAGTTGAAAACAGAACAAAAGAAATTATAGAATCTGAGGAAAAGAGTGAAAAAATATTGAAAATGGAAAAACCACTGCCTTGCAGGACAATATTAAAACAGCCCTATAATTGGGTCCTCAGAGAGGGAGGGGGAGAGAAAAAACAAAACCCAAAACAAAACAAAACAAAAGGGGAATAGGACAAAAGTAGTAAATTTCTCCAGTAGGCTTCAAGTCATTAATTTACAGATTCATAGAGTGTAGCAAACATCAAGCAGGATAAATACAAAGAAAACCACACCTAGGCGTGTCAGTCTAGCTACTGAAAACCAATGATAAAAAGATACCTAATTGTCACTTGATTCACTGTTTATTATAACACTCACAGTCTTCCTACATGTTGTCACGTCTGGGTATGATGACTCTGGTATTTGCACTATCCAGAATCTTGCCTCAAGGATGTCAAATTATTTTCTCTCTTTCTCAACCATCTCATCCCTCAACCTCACAGGTAATCATGTTAGTATGTAGGGCTATATGGTTGATGGAGTGGGAACATAAGAACTGAGGGAAATCCAGCATTAACTTGGATTTCCCTCAGTTCTATACGTCTCTTGCCCCATTACCTAAAAGAACCAACCAACTCTGAGGATTACACACAGATTGGTAGATTAAATATGAAGACATCAGTAGAGTACAGTGGTTAAGTTACAAGGCTGAGCTCTGGAGTAAAACGTGTTTAAATCTCAGTTTTGTAATTTTCTAGCTGCTGCAAAATCATCACCTAAAAAATACTTACTATTGCTACTCTAGTATGAAGATCAAATGCTTACTAGCACCATCCTGGATACATAAAAAATGCTCAATAATTGTTTGAAGTTATAATCACAGTAATTAAGTGTAAATAAGAGACAAAGGTATTGTACTTTATTAAAACAAAAATTAGCTCATCTAATCATTTTTATTTCATAAAATAAATGTATCTAAGACATCATCACTTGTAAGATACACTCTTATTTTATGTAGCACACAGAAAGAAGTAACATTCTCAAGTGAACTAGAACATTATATTGCTTGTATGTCTCCTCATTTCAGAGACGGCAACATGTACATCTTAGAAACAATAAAATAAAGCACATATATTAACTTTATATATCTCACAAAGTCCTACAAATAAATACTATTATCCCCATTTTTCAGACGAAGAAACTGAGGCCCACAAAATTAAGTCACTTGCCCAATTCAAAGACTACCAACTTGGCTTCAGACTTCTTGCTATTGGCCACTGTATATTATTAGTGCCCCTGTTTTTCTTGGGTTCTGTCATTTTATTAACGTGAAATGTTCAACAATACAACAGGGCTCAAATTTGTACAGACAGAATGTCAGGTTCTGACTATGAAAAAGAAGGCCATTGCATGTCACAAAAACATGCAATGTGGCATCTATTATTATAAAATTCCACACAGGACCAGTGATTTTCAACCCTGGCTGCCCATCTGAATCACTTCAGATCCTTAAAAAGCCATAGATGCCAAGAAATAACCCCAGACTGACTTGAGTCAGAATCTCCAGGATTGGAATATAGGGATCTGTGCTTCTTTTGCTCCAAAAGTGACTCTGCTGTATGGCCAGGCTTGAGGACCAATCCATCTTATTTTTGATTATTTAATTTTTCCACCAACACACTCTCCATTACTCCTACCACTAGCGATCTACACCTAGGTAATAAAACATTGACTGTATAACAACCAAAAGTATTCTGATGTTAATATGGTCTTAATTTAACATCATTATATTTTTAAAACTAAAAACTTATTCCATGTACATTTGGTCTTGCTGAGAATAGGAATCTCTGTTTCTGCAAAAAGGCAACATTACCCAGAACATTTACTGGGTGTTGAGATTATGGAAATGGAGCAGTGACTAGCATGACTGGGAAAATGAAACAAAAGTGCTTTTGAAGGAAACGACATCAGTGTCTTTGTCACGCTTCTACCTCAAGTGACAAATGCTGAAACTACCCACTGGGTAATGGAGTCCTACGCCAGTGGCCTTGCTTTCTAAGGACATCATCCCTATCTCAACCATATTTTATAGCAAATTGCAGTGACCTGCTTCTGTTTGTGTCTCTCACACTGATCTCTGAGTCCCTACAGGGGCAAGACCTCATGATGGTATCTTCTCTATACAGGTCTGGGTCAGGACAGAGTAGGAACTCAACAATTAATTGCTGACTGAATAAGTGAACAAATAAACATTCTTTTCCTCTAGTTCATAATTCATACTTAGGTCAGCGTTTTGTATATACAGTTGACCCTCGAAAAAATGGGTTTGAACTGCACAGGTCTTCTTATACATAGATTGCAGATTTTCAACTGTGCAGGGGAGAAGGGTGATAGCACCCCTAAGCCCTGCATTATTTAAGGGTCAACTGTATACACACACACACATATATTTACTTTATTTTTTATGAATTAACATAACATAACCATGCCCCCACAAATATTAATCCCCAAGAATGGTGAATTATTCATGTCTACCTGTATTACCCAGTTTTCCCAAGAAATTAACAATTCCACTAATATCTACTCCCAAAATCATATTCATCCTTCAAAACACAAATTATATTACATCTTTCATTAAAACCTGTCTGATGCCCTCAAATGAAATTGGGCAATGCAGGTCTAGAGGTATATAGGGGTAAGCCTCAGTACCCTAGTGCTGGCATTATCTTCAGCCTTATCCTGGTCAATGTTTACATTAAGTCCTCAGATCAAGTATGCCAGTGACAAAAAAAGTGAAATGAAAGGTTAATAAGCTAGGAGGAATAATATCCCTAAAAAAAGAAATCAAAACACTGGGACCAGAGTCTATATTTAGCACATTTAATGAAAATGAATATTAAGAGACTAAAACACCAAACCAAAAACAGAAAAAGCCTCATTAAGATAGAATGATGATGGTGTAGGTTCACTGGTATACAAGCAGGAAGAAGAAAACAAAACAGATTTTAATTAAATGAAGCTCACTATTTCAACAGTGTGACACTGACTACCCAAAGAAGCTAATGTCATCATAGCTATATATAGATAGAAGCAGTTTCCAAAATGAGGGAAGATGGCCACTCCACCCTCTCCAGGCTGGCAAGCTGCGTCTGATTTATGGATTAAGTCAGGGTACCCCACCAGAAGCAAGGCCTGCTCCTGCTGGAGCAGGTCTCATGGAGAGGGACAAGGATGATACTGGGAGGCTCAGACCATGACTGGGGTAAACTGTAACAAAACAAAACAAAACAAAACAAAACAAAACAAAACAAAACAGCCAGGAATAATTAACCTGGAATAATGACAGACCATAAATTATCGTATCTGAAAAAAAAAAAAAGCCAAGTAGAAAAGAGATTAATTTATTTTTCTTATTCCTGAAGTAAACATTAAAGGCAGGCAGATGTATTATGAGCATAGGAAGAGCTTTCAAATAGAGCTAACTGAAGGTACAAGAAATATCTCAAAAGGTGGTAAGTCTCACATCACCAAAGATATTAAAAATATCTCTAACTACCACATTCAGTGCCACTGTAAAGGTTCTTGGAGCAGGGACAGGTATGTGGAGTAAAGCACCAAAATATAAGTTTGTAAGTCCATGTAGACATCAATAGACTCACAAGAAAACAATCTGGTTTTCCTAAGATTGCTGTATAAATCAAATGTACACCTGGAAACAGATCTAGATCTTCTAACCCTTCCTTCATCCATTCTATCCATGAGAATAGAGGTAGTCACATATTTTAAAGTTATTTTAGGGGTTGTGAATTTCATTTTAAACTGCTGGTAGTGATGTCCACTACACATATTCTCATCTCCAGAGTTTCTTTATTGAACAAAGAGCTACCTTTGAGAATACATACTTTGTTGGAACTATTATTTCCTTTTAATTTAAGGCAGATTGAAAATATGATTATTAAAATAATAAATAGTATTTCATCCTTGAATACTTTTTAGCAACTTCAAATATTTAATAATTCTGATAGAACAAAGTTCAGAGGTATTGACTGGAAAATTCTGTAGATTAAAAAATACAAATTAAAAAAAAATGGAAATAGAACTGCTCCATTTCCGCACTGATATTAGAGTCTGGCTCTTGTTTATTTTTTTTACAAATTTATAGAATAAGCTTTATAGTTGAAATGACAACAAATAATACAACCACATTTTCAGGATAAAAGAACAAAATAATATATCAGTAAACATAAACCTCCTTCATTTTTTCACCAGACTATGCTCTTAATTTTCTATACTGTTCTCTCTAGTAAGTAAACCACAGAAGTAATTTTATTGACATTAACTAATACCCTCATTTTACAAATGAAAAATTGAGGTCACACAACTAAACCCCCAAGCAGGGGTGGCATTTGGGCATTCTACCTCCTAGACCCTAACATCTCTGCCCCCCTCCTCAGCTGCTCATCACAACTGCCTCACTATGCTCACTCTCCATAAGAGCTAGGTAGGAGGTTTCCACAATGATAATTTTTTTCCCTCAAATCCCCAACAGAAAGCACATCTTAAACATTCTTATCTTATTTTCAGGTTCTTGATAAATATTGGAAAAAATTAACAGCAAAATAAAAGGAAGCCAGTTCTGAAGTTCTGTGATTATATTAAAAATCTTCAATTCATTCAAAAAATACTGACTGAGCACCTATAATGAGCCACCACCATTCTAGGCTCCATTCTAGTATAATCCATTCTAGAAGGTGTTACAGAGACAAAAATCTCTGTCTTGATGAATCTTACACTTCAGTGATGCTGAAGAATGATAATGAATAAAATAAATATGTTGAATATATACAGTATGTCTTAAGTAAATGCTGTGAAGAAAAAACAAAAGGGAGCAAGTTATGGGCAGACTGCACATCATAATCAGGGAAAGGGAACACCTTACTGAGAAGGTGACATCTAAGAAAGACCCAAAAGAAGGAAACAAGCTGTGCAGGCATTTGACAGAAGGAACAGCGGGAGAAGCTTGACTGGCATGTCTAGCATCAGGAAAAAGGCAAGTGTGGCTGGCACTGAGGGACAGAGGAGGAATGGTAGGAAGTGAGGACAGATCCAGGTCCTATAGAACCTTGTTAGAACCAATCAACTGCCTGTATGCTGACTTCCACATCTATACCATACTAGTTCACATCCTGAACCTTACAACTCTGAGTCTAGAGGGCATCAAATAAGAAATGATCATGGCATTTTGAAAACTGAAGAAAACATTTTTCTGTGGACTGGTAATTTCTCCAAATCTATCTTCAACTGCAGTTATGTTGTTACTCTGGAGAATAAAAATGATGCTATTTATTGATCAGTATTACAGATCTGAAGTGGTTACCAACCCACATTATTGAAACTATCTCTGTTGCAATGCTTATTACAGCTCCAAATACAACAGGAGACAAGATGACAAAGGAAGAAATATGTGTGGATTCAAATTCTCTATCATTAGTCATTCTTTATCTTCACAGTACATTAAAAGCTTTCGATGTTTTTATAGCTATGAATTTTGACTTTTAACACCTGGAACCCTAACCCAGTGCAAGGTGGTGGGCTTGGGTTATTTCCTAGTGCTAAGAATTTGGCAGCTGAATAAAATTGAGAACTCAATGTTAATCACTCACTCAATATTTTCTTGACCACAATTATGCCTGGATCAGCACAAGAAACCGGAGAAAGCACTCTGCTAGGAGTATTCCCTGCAGCTACCCCTGAGGCAGTTTCACAACTGCAGTCACCTTAAGTCTAGGGAGCTGAAGAAGGATCACAAGACCCCAAAAGAGGAATGTGCCTCACACACTGCAAGAAGCAGGAGCAGGAGGTGGACACCCCAAGACGATTGAACAATCATATACAAAAGAAATCCTTCTGGGCCATTTTCTGCCTTCAGTAAATATAATCTATATATTAGAAAATATCACAGAACTATATAAGTAGGTCCAATTCAAAAGTAAAATTATAAATACACTGTGTGTTGCCTTGCATTGTTAACCTAGAACATTTGTTGCTTTGGGCAAAAATTAGGAAGAAAGATTCCATATGCTTAGGGTAACTGGGACTATTGGATATTCACAAAGATCCCAAGAAGAACTGTGATATGGGATATAACATGTGATAACCATATTATCAGGCTGCACTAAAAAAAAAAGTATGTTCTTGCTTTAGTGGATATATACATAAACTATATGCAAAACTACACGGCTGGCAAAAATATAAGGCTAACCATTAATTTATCTGAAAATCAAAAACCAAAACTAAAAACCAAAAATCAAATTACAAAAATACTACTTTCCTTTGTCAATGACCTAAATCACGTTTCTAAAACTATCAAGTTTTAAACTGCTACCCACTGATTTCATCTTAAAAACAAGGTAGCAGAGAGAGGCGAAGATGGCGGCTTAGGAGGACGCTGGGCTCACCGCACGTCCTGCTGATCACTTAGATTCCATCTACATCTGCCTAAATAACCCAGAAAACCGCCAGAGGATTAGCAGAACGGAGTCGCCGGAGCCAAACGCAGACGAGAGGCCCACGGAAGAGGGTAGGAAGGGCGGCGAGGCGGTGCGCGCTCCACGGACTGGCGGGAGGGAGCCGGGGCGGAGGGGCGGCTCGCCGGCCAAGCAGAGCCCCCGAGTCTGGCTTGCAAAAGCGGAGGGGCCTGACGGACTGTGCTCCCACAACAAGCGCGACTTAGAGTCTGGGAGGTCATAAGTTAACAGCTCTGCTCGGAAAGCGGGAAGGCTGGAGGACAAAGGGAGGGAGAGCTGCTGAGCCCCCTGACAACAGAGCTCAGTTTGGTGGGGAACAAAGGCGCTCGCCAGCACCATCTCCCCCGCCCATCCCCCAGCCAAAATCCCAAAGGGAACTGGTTCCTGCCAGGGAACTTGCTCGCTCCGCGCAAACACCCAACTGTGCGCTTCTGCGGAGCCAAACCTCCAGCAGCGGATCTGACTCCCTCCCGCTGCCACAGGGCCCCTCCTGAAGTGGATCACCTAAGGAGAAGCGATCTAAGCCTGCCCCTCCTGCCCCCGTGCACCTTGCCTACCCACCCCAGCTAATACGCCAGATCCCCAGCATCACAAGCCTGGCAGGGTGCAAGTAGCCCAGACGAGCCACACCACCCCACAGTGAATCCCACCCCTAGGAGAGGGGAAGAGAAGGCACACACCAGTCTGACTGTGGCCCCAGCGGTGGGCTGGGGGCAGACATCAGGTCGGACTGCAGCCCCGCCCACCAACTCCAGTTATACACCACAGCACAGGGGAAGTGCCCTGCAGGTCCTCACCACGCCAGGGACTATCCAAAATGACCAAGCGGAAGAATTCCCCTCAGAAGAATCTCCAGGAAATAACAACAGCTAATGAGCTGATCAAAAAGGACTTAAATAACATAACAGAAAGTGAATTTAGAATAATAGTCATAAAATTAATTGCTGGGCTTGAAAACAGTATACAGGACAGCAGAGAATCTCTTGCTACAGAGATCAAGGGCCTAAGGAACAGTCACGAGGAGCTGAAAAACGCTTTAAACGAAATGCATAACAAAATGGAAACCACCACAGCTCGGCTTGAAGAGGCAGAGGAGAGAATAGGTGAACTAGAAGATAAAGTTATGGAAAAAGAGGAAGCTGAGAAAAAGAGAGATAAAAAAATCCAGGAGTATGAGGGGAAAATTAGAGAATTAAGTGATACACTAAAAAGAAATAATATACGCATAATTGGTATCCCAGAGGAGGAAGAGAGAGGGAAAGGTGCTGAAGGGGTACTTGAAGAAATAATAGCTGAGAACTTCCCTGAACTGGGGAAGGAAAAAGGCATTGAAATCCAAGAGGCACAGAGAACTCCCTTCAGACGTAACTTGAATCGATCTTCTGCACGACATATCATAGTGAAACTGGCAAAATACAAGGATAAAGAGAAAATTCTGAAAGCAGCAAGGGGTAAATGTGCCCTCACATATAAAGGCAGAACTATAAGACTCGTGACTGATCGCTCTTTTGAAACTTGGCAGGCCAGAAAGAATTGGCAGGAGATTTTCAGGGTGCTAGACAGAAAAAATATGCAGCCAAGAATCCTTTATCCAGCAAGTCTGTCATTTAGAATAGAAGGAGAGATAAAGGTCTTCCCAAACAAACAAAAACTGAAGGAATTTGTCACCACTAAACCAGCCCTACAAGAGATCCTAAGGGGGACCCTGTGAGACAAAGTCCCAGAGACATCACTATAAGCATAAAACGTACAGACATCACAATGACTCTAAACCCGTATCTTTCTATAATAACACTGAATGTAAATGGATTAAATGCGCCAACCAAAAGACATAGGGTATCAGAATGGATAAAAAAACAAGACCCATCTATTTGCTGTCTACAAGAGACTCATTTTAGACCTGAGGACACCTTTAGATTGAGAGTGAGGGGATGGAGAACTATTTATCATGCGACTGGAAGCCAAAAGAAAGCTGGAGTAGCCATACTTATATCAGACAAACTAGACTTTAAATTAAAGGCTGTAACAAGAGATGAAGAAGGACATTATATAATAGTTACAGGGTCTATCCATCAGGAAGAGCTAACAATTATAAATGTCTATGCACCGAATACCGGAGCCCCCAAATATATAAAACAATTACTCATAAACATAAGCAACCTTATTGATAAGAATGTGGTAATTGCAGGGGACTTTAATACACCACTTACAGAAATGGATAGATCATCTAGACACACGGTCAATAAAGAAACAAGGGCCCTGAATGAGACATTGGATCAGATGGACTTGACAGATATATTTAGAACTCTGCATCCCAAAGCAACAGAATATACTTTCTTCTCGAGTGCACATGGAACATTCTCCAAGATAGATCATATACTGGGTCACAAAACAGCCCTTCATAAGTTTACAAGAATTGAAATTATACCATGCTTACTTTCAGACCACAATGCTATGAAGCTTGAAATCAACCACAGAAAAAAGTCTGGAAAACCTCCAAAAGCATGGAGGTTAAAGAACACCCTACTAACGAATGAGTGGGTCAACCAGGCAATTAGAGAAGAAATTAAAACATATATGGAAACAAACGAAAATGAAAATACAACAATCCAAACGCTTTGGGACGCAGCAAAGGCGGTCCTGAGAGGAAAATACATTGCAATCCAGGCCTATCTCAAGAAACAAGAAAAATCCCAAATACAAAATCTAACAGCACACCTAAAGGAACTAGAAGCAGAACAGCAAAGGCAGCCTAAGCCCAGCAGAAGAAGAGAAATAATAAAGATCAGGGCAGAAATAAACAATATAGAAACTAAAAAAACTGTAGAGCAGATCAACGAAACCAAGAGTTGGTTTTTTGAAAAAATAAACAAAATTGACAAACCTCTAGCCAGGCTTCTCAAAAAGAAAAGGGAGATGACCCAAATAGATAAAATCATGAATGAAAATGGAATGATTACAACCAATCCCTCAGAGATACAAACAATTATCAGGGAATACTATGAAAAATTATATGCCAACAAATTGGACAACCTGGAAGAAATGGACAAATTCCTGAACACCCACACTCTTCCAAAACTCAATCAGGAGGAAATAGAAAGCTTGAACAGACCCATAACCAGTGAAGAAATTGAATCGGTTATCAAAAATCTCCCAACAAATAAGAGTCCAGGACCAGATGGCTTCCCAGGGGAGTTCTACCAGACGTTTAAAGCAGAGATCATACCTATCCTTCTCAAGCTATTCCAAGAAATAGAAAGGGAAGGAAAACTTCCAGACTCATTCTATGAAGCCAGTATTACTTTGATTCCTAAACCAGACAGAGACCCAGTAAAAAAAGAGAACTACAGGCCAATATCCCTGATGAATATGGATGCAAAAATTCTCAATAAGGTACTAGCAAATCGAATTCAACGGCATATAAAAAGAATTATTCACCATGATCAAGTGGGATTCATTCCTGGGATGCAGGGCTGGTTCAACATTCGCAAATCAATCAACGTGATACATCACATTAACAAAAAAAAAGAGAAGAACCATATGATCCTGTCAATCGATGCAGAAAAGGCCTTCGACAAAATCCAGCACCCTTTCTTAATAAAAACCCTTGAGAAAGTCGGGATAGAAGGAACATACTTAAAGATCATAAAAGCCATTTATGAAAAGCCCACAGCTAACATCATCCTCAACGGGGAAAAACTGAGAGCTTTTTCCCTGAGATCAGGAACACGACAAGGATGCCCACTCTCACCACTGCTGTTTAACATAGTGCTGGAAGTTCTAGCATCAGCAATCAGACAACAAAAGGAAATCAAAGGCATCAAAATTGGCAAAGATGAAGTCAAGCTTTCGCTTTTTGCAGATGACATGATATTATACATGGAAAATCCGATAGACTCTAGCAAAAGTCTGCTAGAACTGATACATGAATTCAGCAAAGTTGCAGGATACAAAATCAATGTACAGAAATCAGTTGCATTCTTATACACTAACAATGAAGCAACAGAAAGACAAATAAAGAAACTTATCCCATTCACAATTGCACCAAGAAGCATAAAATACCTAGGAATAAATCTAACCAAAGATGTAAAGGATCTGTATGCTGAAAATTATAGAAAGCTTATGAAGGAAATTGAAGAAGATTTAAAGAAATGGAAAGACATTCCCTGCTCATGGATTGGAAAAATAAATATTGTCAAAATGTCAATACTACCCAAAGCTATCTACACATTCAATGCAATCCCAATCAAAATTGCACCAGCATTCTTCTCGAAACTAGAACAAGCAATCCTAAAATTCATATGGAACCACAAAAGGCCCCGAGTAGCCAAAGGAATTTTGAAGAAGAAGACCAAAGCAGGAGGCATCACAATCCCAGACTTTAGCCTCTACTACAAAGCTGTCATCATCAAGACAGCATGGTATTGGCACCAAAACAGACACATAGACCAATGGAATAGAATAGAAACCCCAGAACTAGACCCACAAACGTATGGCCAACTCATCTTTGACAAAGCAGGAAAGAACATCCAATGGAAAAAAGACAGCCTCTTTAACAAATGGTGCTGGGAGAACTGGACAGCAACATGCAGAAGGTTGAAACTAGACCACTTTCTCACACCATTCACAAAAATAAACTCAAAATGGATAAAGGACCTAAATGTGAGACAGGAAACCATCAAAACCTTAGAGGAGAAAGCAGGAAAAGACCTCTCTGACCTCAGCCGTAGCAATCTCTTACTCGACACATCCCCAAAGGCAAGGGAATTAAAAGCAAAAGTGAATTACTGGGACCTTATGAAGATAAAAAGCTTCTGCACAGCAAAGGAAACAACCAACAAAACTAAAAGGCAACCAACGGAATGGGAAAAGATATTCGCAAATGACATATTGGACAAAGGGCTAGTATCCAAAATCTATAAAGAGCTCACCAAACTCCACACCCAAAAAACAAATAACCCAGTGAAGAAATGGGCAGAAAACATGAATAGACACTTCTCTAAAGAAGACATCCGGATGGCCAACAGGCACATGAAAAGATGTTCAGCGTCGCTCCTTATCAGGGAAATACAAATCAAAACCACACTCAGGTATCACCTCACGCCAGTCAGAGTGGCCAAAATGAACAAATCAGGAGACTATAGATGCTGGAGAGGATGTGGAGAAACGGGAACCCTCTTGCACTGTTGGTGGGAATGCAAACTGGTGCAGCCGCTCTGGAAAGCAGTGTGGAGGTTCCTCAGAAAATTAAAAATAGACCTACCCTATGACCCAGCAATAGCACTGCTAGGAATTTATCCAAGGGATACAGAAGCACTGATGCATAGGGCCACTTGTACCCCAATGTTCATAGCAGCACTCTCAACAATAGCCAAATTATGGAAAGAGCCTAAATGTCCTTCAACTGATGAATGGATAAAGAAATTGTGGTTTATATACACAATGGAATATTACGTGGCAATGAGAAAAAATGAAATATGGCCTTTTGTAGCAACGTGGATGGAACTGGAGAGTGTGATGCTAAGTGAAATAAGCCATACAGAGAAAGACAGATACCATATGGTTTCACTCTTATGTGGATCCTGAGAAACTTCACAGGAACCCATGGGGGAGGGGAAGGAAAAAAAAAAAAAAAAAAGAGGTTAGAATGGGAGAGAGCCAAATCATAAGAGACTTAAAAACTGAGAACAAACTGAGGGTTGATGGGGGGTGGGAGGGAGGAGAGGGTGGGTGATGGGTATTGAGGAGGGCACCTTTTGGGATGAGCACTGGGTGTTGTATGGAAACCAATTTGTCAATAAATTTCATAAAAAAAAAAAAAAACAAGGTAGCAGCATTAGTCTAAAACCTATAATGAGAGATAATGAGTCATAATGGAAAGGGTCAACTGGCAACAGACTGTAGTTTTAAAATTACAATAAAGGAGGCTGATGCCAAGACTGGCACTATGATGTGGACCAAATAAATCAATTTTTCTGAACCTTACCTATGACATCGACTTCAATGAGTTCACTTACCTATAAAATGAAAATACTAATACCTCCTCACTTGTAAAGATTAGAGATGTAATACACAAAGCCTGAAGCTCTAAATAAATTATAGGTATTACTACAACCAGTTTGCTATAGAATTTGTTTTCAGTCAGATCCTAGGAATACAGCATTTGCCCCAATGAGCTATGGATGCAAGCTGTTACACGCAAGCCCACACAAGTTTCAGAAGAATAAAGATTCTGTCTTTTCACTGCTACCTCTCTAACACATACCACAGGGCCTGGAATTTAAAGGTACTGAATATTTATCTTTTTGGTTAGAAAGAAGGAAGAATATTTTAACATACCTTAGGCTTTGGATCACCTTAATTTTTGCATCACTTACTGCTCTAATAATAGATTCTGATAATTTTGATATTAAAGATATCAAATAAGCAAAAGGAAACCTTTAATTTGTTAAGGAATTTGTCTAAAGTGATAGAAATCTCTTATATTTTCTCAATTTGCAAATAAACACATGTCAAGACATTTCATACTGGAGACCTAAAAGGCAAAGGAATCAGAAATCACAAATATCCACAACCATAAACAATGGTTATGTTTCCCGTAATAAGAAACTATGTAAAAACAAACAAAAGCAAACCATAACAAATGCTATGTATAATTCTAGCACTACTAATAAATCAAACTACAATAAATACTACTGTATAAAACGTTTAAGAAAATGCTAACATTCTAGCTAAAATCTTTATAAGGCTGGCTCTTGCAGACGTGTTCCAAATTCAATAAAGGAGGTTGATGCCACAATGGCTGTCAGAAACATGCAAGTCAAAACCCAATCCAGAGGGAACAAAGCAGCCATGGAACCCAGTGTTTCAGCAGCCCTAAATAATATCCCACCTGTCGTCATGTCAAACAATTTGGCCCACTTCCATAACAAGACAAAAGTCACTTTTGTTGCATGTCAAATGTGCTGAGAGAACAAGCCGGGAAAAGCTGTTTGAAGGTTAGAAGTACTCTGAGCAGTTTAAAAAGAACAGCAATAAATAAAACTCGTTAATGCCCCTAACATTACTGGTCAAAAATAGTCATGAGTTAACAGATGTTACCAGTGCAGCTACATACCCAGGTGATAGACAAACTGAGTTATATAAATAGGTGACCTACAAATAAAGATATCAAGAATGAATAATTAATTACAGTCTGTGTGGAAAAGATATCTCACAAATTTAAAATATCAACGAATGGGTACCTAATGAAATGGTTTTCAAAACACAAAAAGTAGATCTTATATTTTCCATCACCTGAAAAGTAGACCGTGTCATAAATTATGCTTTCATACACCAAACTGATACTAAAAGGTAATCCAATCTTAGCAAATGAATTTATTTTTCTACATTAAAAAAATCAAACTTATTAATAAGTTAATAATCACAACTGTACAAATGTAATTACTTTATGTTTCAGTTTGTAACAATTTAGTCAAAGTATTTTGAAAATAAGTGTAAGAAAATACCAAGACCAAGCAAGAGACGGTTTAAAAGAAAACTAAAAGGTAGGGGAGGAGAGAGAGAAGAAGAGAGAGGAGAGAAGGACTGAGGGAGGGAGATGAAGGGGAAAGGGAGAGGTAGAAAAAAAGAAAATATATTTTAACCAATCACACTTACACCTCAAGCAGATTAGCTCTTTACTGAACTTTCCCTTTTTTTCCTCCTAGGGGCTGGCTGACACTTTGTCCACATGTTTTTCCCCCTTTTCAGTGGTTCCAAGGTCCCCTTGCCCTCTCTGCCCCACAATTTCTTCTAGCTCTATTACCCCCTGCCCTCCTGATGTAGGACTCCAGCCAAGCCCATGGTTCCTCCAGTCCTGCTGCACTAATTTACACTTCCTGACACAAGTTCTGATACTGAACTGAGGAGTACAGGGATGGTCAGTGCAGCTGGTGTGGGAAGAAAGAAGTAGTCTGGCCTCACCAGCTTTCAGAATGACTAGGCTGGTTTCACATCAGGTATTTCTTTAGGAATTCCACAATATTCCATTCTATAAATGGATAGATATCTATATTCCATCTATGGAATGGAGTATTTGTGGGGGGGGGTGGGGAGTAGTGAGGCGTCATTCTAAGCACTAATAGTCCCATAAACTTCACAATAACCCTATGAATTAAATGCAACTGTCTCTGTGCTAGAGATAAGAGACCAGGGGCACAGAGGGGGTCCCTGGGTGGCTCAGTCAGCTAAGCGTCTGTCCGACTCTTGGTTTTGGTTCAGGTCATGATCTCATGGTTCATGAGTTCAAGGCTCACATCAGGCTGTGCACTGACAGTACAGTCTACTTTGGAATTCTCTCGCCCCCTTTCTTTGCCCTCTCCCTCTCTCTCTCTCAAATAAGTAAACTTTAAAAAAACAAAAAGGAAAAGAAAAGAAAACAGGGGCACTTTATGTCTAAAGTCACAAAAACCAGAATATGGCAAAGGCAGGATCTGAGCCAAGGCCATCTAGCTCCAGACCCCAAGCTCTGAAGCACAATGCCTGACTGCCCTGAAACTCTCTTCCCTAAAATCCTATTTAGACCACATAAGCATCAAACCCAATAAGAAAGAATAACTAATAAAATTTGGCTATAATTTCTGACTTTTATGATATTTAATTACAGTTTGATACTGAAGGATGGTAGAATATACCACCCCAAAGTATGCTACCTTGGCATAAGGATTACATTGAGAAAGAGACACTAGGGAAACAGCAGACATAAGAAGTTCACTCTGACCTCCTCTTTCCTTCCTGAAGGCAGGAGGAAAACTCCTACATAAAAGATGCCCTCCCTATACCAGGAGGAAAGGAACGTTCTTATCACCAGAGATGGAGTGTAGAGGCCAAGGAACATCTGTACAAACAGACCTTGTTAAAATCACTCTTATCTTCCTTGAGTCTCCCCATATATTCTAGTTATTTGCCCACAAGTACCTCTCTCTGTTCAACTTAGTATAGAAACACTTGGACCAAACCACTTCTTTGGGTCTTCATTTTCTCTGGGTGTTCTCATATATGCATGTAAAAATATGTATGCTTCTCCCCTGTTAATCGGTCTTATGTTGATTTGATTCTCAGGCCCAGCCAGAGACCCAAACAGGGTTAAAGGGAAAGTTTTGCTTCCCCTACAATGCAAATCTTATAAGAAATGGATGACAGAAAAGCAAAACAAATCAAAATAAAATTATAAATTTATGAAAAGCCAGGCTCTTGAGAAGAAGGTGGTTGTGATGTTGCTTTACCTCTCTGGGTTTCAGAGTAGGCAGGGAAACTAATCAATCAATCAATTTTAAATGGCTTTTGGAATGAAACAAAAAGAAAATATAACATCTGACATTCATAATTATATAAATTTCCACATCTAAGAAAAGAAAGACAGACATGATTTGATAGCAGTTAAGCAGTTGATGTGTTAAAGACTAGAAAACTTTGGTCTTTACAGGGTGGTATAAAAATTACAAAAGCTAAAAAGATGTCAGGCCACACAAGTAGTGGAGTATTTGGTGGACTAGGGGAGGCAATGGCATTGCTGGGTCCTCAGAACCCATCCTAGCCAAGCACAACTACATGAGCACGGCAAGAAGCAAGAGGAGCATGCTGGGTGAGGAAACTCTGCAATTGTCAGAAACGGATGAAAGAAGGGGAGGTGATTATATATGGGCGGAAAAAAGATTTCTGTTAAAAGGAGAAAACTTGGGGCGCCTGGGTGGCGCAGTCGGTTAAGCGTCCGACTTCAGCCAGGTCACGATCTCGCGGTCTGTGAGTTCGAGCCCCGCGTCGGGCTCTGGGCTGATGGCTCAGAGCCTGGAGCCTGTTTCCGATTCTGTGTCTCCCTCTCTCTCTGCCCCTCCCCCGTTCATGCTCTGTCTCTCTCTGTCCCAAAAATAAATAAACGTTGAAAAAAAAAAAAAAAGAAGAAAAAAAAAAGAAGAAAAAAAAAATAAAAATAAAAGGAGAAAACTTATTTTGTGTTACTCCAGAATTAAGACTATGAATAATTATCCCAAGAACACCTAAATTGAGCACATACAAAAAATTCCCCCCAAATAAGAAATACCTAATCAAAGGCTATGTGCAAAGTATAGAGCATATAACTGGAAACAGTCTATCATATTGTAGATAAAAATAATTCACTCAAAAATAAACATCTGTCTGCCACTGAAGGAACGTTTGGGGATAAAACTTTACTCAATTTACCTGTAACAAGAAGCTTATATTCTATCTTTTAAATAAATAATTTATAAACAAGCATAATTAACATTTTAATTGTTATAATCATAGTATGAATAAAGGTGTTACAAGTACTCAAAGCAAGAATTCTATAGAGGCACTGAACTTTAAGATATAGCTTGAACTAGAAGAATGAGATTTTATATAAGATCCTCTTAATGTTTCCTTTTCAATTACATAATCTCTGAAGAAAACAAATTATTATGAAGTACATTCTTATTTTAACAAGTGACAAATAATTGTTCCCCTGTTATCATCACATTTCTTCAAAATAAGCTTGTATCTTAGCAGGTTAATCCATGAAAGTTACAGTTTTAACTCTATTACCTACAATTCAACAAGAGGCAGTCTTTTATATCTGACATGTGTTTTAAATGCTATAAAACTAAGTGATTTTACAGAGAAAATAGAAAGTAAAAAAAAAAAAAACAAAAACAAAAACAAACAAAAACAGAATCTTACCACTCCAAGCACTTTATTGACTTTTACTTACTTTTGCACAAGCATATACCATAATTATAATGTATCTACAATTTTTATATTCTTTTCTATTACCATCCTATTTTACAGAAATATTAAGTCCAAAACATTAAATATCTTGTCCAAGTACACTGATCTAGGCAGTTACAGAGTTAGGCTTTGAATCTCCCAGTCTGGCTTGAGAACCATGCTCTTACCGAGAACCATGCTCTTATCCCTACCCTACATTGCCTTTCAAAGATAAAATGAGCCTAGAGCTATGGAGAGTCAGGTGGACCCCAGCTCAAACTGTCTAGTCATTATTGGAATATGACTGTAACTAAGAGTTGAAACGTAACTGTGTTACATCTTTCCTGTTGAAGAGGAAGGTTCTGTGTGTTTATTCATACACCATTCCTTAGCTGTTCATCAGATACCTATTTAGTACCTACATGAAGCCACTGTGCTAGTGACACAGAAGTACAAGCCACAGAGAGATTTTCCAGGGCAGTGTCCTGCATGGTTTTTGTGCCATGGATCTCTTTGACAATCTATGATGCCTATGGACATTTTCTCAGCATAATGTTCGTAAAGACACAAAATAAAACACATACCAAATTCTATTGAAATACCATTGTCAAAATATTTTGAAAAGTGAATTTATGATACAGTAATGTCCTTTATTTAAGATATAGAAATTTGATGGAGGAAGACACAAGTGCTGAGGCCAGAAAGGTAATAAAATATACTAATCAAAAATATATTTTAATATATATTTATAGACATTAATACTACAGATCTTTTAAAATAAATTAACAAAGAGAAGAAAAAAATACATGACAAAAGTTAGATGAAAAGTTGGATCAAAAAGTCAGTTCTAAGTATACCAGTGGCTACCTAATCTGAGCACTTTATTTAGTCCCAATTTTCTTGACCTCACTGATACCCTGGATTCTCAGGACTCCCTGGACCTTGATTTCTAAGACCCGATACTTACCTGTATCTCCTCCTACCCTTCTCAGTACTTCTCTGCTCCTTCCACTAATTCTTCTTCTAACTTCTGAACACACACATGTCCAAAGGTTTCTTATCAGAGTATGCATCCTAGAAACAGTCTTGGTAACTTCTTAATCAGCTCTCCTGGTATTCATCTCCCACTACCACATATACTGTAGCTACTCTTATGTAATGCTTCCTCACTCTTGCCTACCCACAGAAGCCATACCCTTATTTCAGAAATGACTCCTTTGGTCCCAAAATAACAGATTCCCATAAAGCAGAGGCAAAGGTCACTCACCATCTTTTCTCAATGCCTTCCTCTTTTCACTGTCCACATATACAGAGCTGCTTTTAAGAATCTGATTTTCCAGCAAGTGTACCCCAACAACCCCACATCCCAGATGTTAACTGGGTCAAATCAGAATTATAAACCTCAAATCCTAAATCCCCACTCAACTTATTACAATAACTAAATCAGAAATTTCTGATTTACAGAGTGTACAGAGAATGTCAGTTGTCTTTCTTTTCCTTACATTATCTTAGGCTCATGAGTCGAACTTAACTAAGAAATAGTAAGGACCTGCTTTTATTCCTTTAGCATAAGTGCAAGGAGAGTCAAGCCTGAGTGATGCACTCTGTGATTCCTTTCCCTGAACTCATCTGTTCTGCTAATTAATTTCTTGAGGGAAAAAAATGCTGTACATTTATGTATCCACACAACTGTCTCATACATAATAGAAGCTCAATAAATGTTGAATGAGTGAAAGAACAAAAGAGTAAATACAGTAGACTAAAGGTGCCAGAGGCTGGATCTCTAACAAAAGAATAAACACTCCATATTCCTTAACAATTAAATTGAAGACTTAAAAAGCTATAAAAGACAATGTCACATGGGAGAGTTTACTTTAAAAATAAAGAAACTAAAATTCTAAACCCTCAAACCCCAAATTCCCATTCAGCCACCTATACTTCCATATTTGAAATTTCCAAGATAGTAAAACAGCAAGTGATATGGTAAAGACTGAATAGCAATTCCAACACGGTCCAATTAAGCTGTCTATGCCTGTATTTCTTATTTTTAATGTGATCTTGGGAAGTTCAAACCATAGACCCAGGCCTCATTTTCTTCATCTCTAAATGCAAACACTACCATTAAGTTTCCAAAAGAAAAAAAAATGGGTAAAAATAACAGTAAAGCCTTCTGTCAATTTGTAGAACTCTATATGAATGAAGAAATCAACATGTGAGTCGGAGAGTTCATGCCAGGCAGGTGGGTGTGTAGTGTGGGTGTTGCGAGGAGGGGCTTATGTGTGTGTGTGGTCATAGCCACATTCTGCAGGTTTAACTTTTCCTTTACACAATAGGAAACACACGCCATAAGGCAAGGCTAATATTAATTTATTTAAAAAGCAACTTATTTAGTTTCTACTATTTAGAGCCTCTAAAATATTTAAAATCTAAAAGAAGGAAGAAACCTCCTCTACTGTTAACCCTCAACACCATAATTCTCCAATGTTCCAGCAGCTGTTCTCCGTGACACATTTGAAGAAAAGTAAGATATCCAGAAAGTCTGGGGTGTCTAAAGGCTTTTTTTTTCTTTTTTCTTTTTTTTGGAACTGATCAAACATAGAAGTATTACTGCTCCAAAATAGGCTGGAATTTTCAATTCTCTCAAAGCTACGAAGCACGTGAGCTGTAAATTTTGGTCTCATAGCAGTGGGGAGTCAATTGTGGGAGTTATGGTTTTGTTTTTGAGTGACCAATTTCTGCAAACTGAAGTTTAAGGAAAGATACTGGAAGTCATCCAAAATCAATCTTCTCTCAATTTCATTATTTTAGGACAAGCAGCAGATCCTTCACACTGCATGGAACAAAATCAATAAAAGCCAAGAACAACAGGCATCACTCTTTCAAGATCATTTCATCAGGATTTAGCAGAGGCAAATACAATGAAGTATCTGTAAGCTGCTAGAATAACAACATTTTCACTTTGTTATTCACTGTGCTCTAATCTGAACCCTATCTTCCTGTTCCAAATGCCATTTCAATATTTGAAATCTCTATAGCTGGTAAAATCACAAACACATCTGTGAATTTCTATCCCCTTAAATTAGATGAGTGTGTGACCTTTCTCTATCTTGGGTTCAGATATTCTGCATTAACATACTGTTTTCTTTTTGCATATATTCTTTTTATCCATCTGAGGCTCAATGACCCTTCCCTAGAAATATCAACTATCGGTTTTGTTTTCAACATTGGAATGTTTAGATTAGACAGTCAGTGCACAGGGAAAATTAATACAGCTCCCACCTGCCACAACTCATGTTAACTTCTGCATATGCCACTTCTGTGCTGAATGCACAAGAGCATCTCGGGAATAGCTCTGGGCTTGGGGGGAGGCATCTTTTCTAAACATATCTAGTTACTCTTCATCATCATGCATCCTGGGAGGACAGAGGGCCAATCTCTAGAATGTGAAGAAGCCACTGAGCAGATACATGGGAAAGGAATATATGTAGTATTGAAGAAATGGCATTCTGCTTCAGATTTCAAGCCTATAAATATGCTCACTTTCAGTAAATAAATTCACTTAGAAATAATTATACTGGGAATCCTAAAATCACCCTTCCCTCCAAAATTCTTAGTAGTCACTTAATTCACAACAATATTGGACAAAATGTCCCTTTTCATCTTCATGTTTCTATTTTCAGGTGCCAACCTAGAATGTGCTCTCATGCTTTTGTGACATGATGAGGAAACATCTTTTGCTTTTACACTATTTATTCCATGAGTTTTTAAAATGTGGAGAAGTTCAAATAAAAAGCAGTAAAGAATAATGGAGAAAAATGAAGATGGGTTTTGGGATCATCAGAGCTGAATTAGAATGATTCCTGGATATTTTATCTTTGCTAAGTTATTAGGTTGAACAATCAAATACTGCTGATATTTATTTGGGGGTGACAAAATGGCAATCTCAGAGGCTTCAACTGACTAATTAATAGGATCATCAATTTTTTGAAAAATTGAGATAATGTCTCTACTTAATAGGGCTATTGTATTTGGAAGTATCAGTAATCTAGCCAAAAAAATTTTCAATATTTTTACTAAAGCTTTGTTTATAAAGTATATTAGTAAATGTCAGATGTCAGGTTTCAACGAGAAACCCACATTCAATTTTTTAAACTTCTGAAGGGAGAAAAGAAGATCATGGTAAAATCGAGCCTTTGTAAGGAAAAAAAAATGAAGGAAGGAGGAAGGGGAGGCAAGGTTTAGAAGATGAAGACTACGAGGAGGACTCAGGATAGAGAAATGTGCCCTAGAAACTACATACAGTTCTCTCTGGCTACATGTTAAGTGTGCATACTGGTGAGGGCTTAGTTCCAGTGGTCTTCTAGGTTCCCCTCTCTGCAGCTCACCCTGCCCTGGTACCTGACAACATTATGAAGCAACCCTTACACAAAGAGCCACTGCAGGCATCAGTACCTCCTCCTCTGGATTCCTCTAGACCACTTCCTTTTTGCCTATCTATATCCTTCAGCTCGACTCCCCCAATCATTTGGATTTATCAACCATTTCTTCAGCTCACTCCTCTGCCCTTGGCAGTCCTCAAGAGTCAAAACTGCTAGTGTTCATTGATAAGGCTAACCACCATCTCAAAGGGCACAAGCTCCACTCCATGATGTAGCCACTCACTCTCACAGGTCTCTTAAGAGTACAGGTTGCAAGTGGAGCCCTCTTCTCTTTTAGAGGATATTTACCATGAACAATTCAGGGTAGGCTACCGACTCTCCCATTTCCGTCTGTTCTCATGAGATCTTTGGAAGTCCAGAATCAATGTGCTTGTTCCTGAAATCTCCTCTCTCCCTCCTCAAAGCAAAATGATACCCACATATCCAGAAAGGTACACTCTCAAACATTACCTACTTCAAAAGTGTCTGACTCTCAAGAGGAGAACAAGTGAGCAGAATGTAGTTTAACTACTAAACCAATAGCCAGCTCAATCCCAACAATGCCACAAATTTCAGATTTAGCCACAATGAGGAACCACCTCATTGTCCTAACATTATTGTCAACTGTTTCTATTGTTCACGCCATCTTTGAAAAAAAATTATATAGTAATAACATTCAAAATGAAGAAAGAAGATCAAAAAACACACAATACAATAATACAATATGCGTTCTCTACCTTACACACACACACACACACACACACACACACACACACACGACATACACACAAACTAAACACAGAAAATACACATACTTTCCAAAAACCCACTGTTTCATTTACTTGCCACTTCTTTTTTTTTTTTTTTTTCGGTTTTTTTTTGTTTTGTTTTGTTTTTTTTTTTTTTTATTTTGGGGACAGAGAGAGACAGAGCATGAACGGGGGAGGGGCAGAGAGAGAGGGAGACACAGAATCGGAAACAGGCTCCAGGCTCTGAGCCATCAGCCCAGAGCCCGACGCGGGGCTTGAACTCACAGACCGCGAGATCGTGACCTGGCTGAAGTCGGACGCTTAACCGACTGCACCACCCAGGCGCCCCTACTTGCCACTTCTGCTGATGGACTTCAGATATTTTCTTTTCATAATCAAGGAAAGTAAGGTAGCACAAATGTAAATGCTACATACCTCTACTCTTACCTAATTAATCTGCTACTCTAATCTTGATTCCTGAGTTCTGATGACTTCAGCTCTAAGGAATGAAACAGTAAGGCACAACCAGCAAAAGAGGAGACACAGCAGAAGTCCCTGCTGCTGGCCTAGTCAGTGCCTGGCTGCCTGGCATGACAGGTACCACAGCAGTCCCAGAGAGCCCCTCCTATCTGCCAGTTCTACTCACACAAACACAGGAGACATTTTTTGCCAACACATCCCCTCCACATTATGATGAGGATTGGTTTGTCATTGCCAAAAACTTAACTCTTATTTTTGGTCAAATAATCATAAAACTGGTTTCTAAAATTCAGTTTTGAATCCTAAAATTGAAAGGGCTGAGAGCATATAATCCAGTGTTCTTCCAAACTGAAAGTGATGACTATGGGTCATGAAATCAATTTACTGGATGGCATTTTTAAAAAATAAATAATATACTGCACATTGGAATGACATGTATTGTTTTGCAACATTTTACATATATAAAGCATTTATTTATTTATTTATTTATTTATTTATTATTTACTTATTTTAAATGTTTATTTACTTGTTTTTGAGAGAGGGAGAGAGAGAAAGAGAGAGAGCAAGCACGAGCGGGGGAAGCGCAGAGACAGGGGGAGACAGAAAATCCCAGGCAGGCTCCATACTGTCAGCACAAGCCCGACACAGAACTTGAACTCATAAACCATGAGATCAGGACCTGAGCCGAAATCAAGAGTTGGATGCTTAACCGACTGAGCAACCCAAGTGCCGCAACACTTTTGTTTTTAATACACACATACATACCAGGATGCTTTATAAAATATATTTCTTACTGTGGATTGCAGTGGGAAAAAAAAGTTTGGAAATACTGCTCTAATCCAATCTCCTTATTTGACAAATAATAAAATTGAGCCCCAAAATGGTCAAGAAACTTACCCACAATTACACAACTTGTTACTAGCAAGTACGCAAACTTAATTATTCTTAATAAGATGTCTTTTTTTAATGTTTATTTTTGAGAGAGACAGAGCATGAGCAGCGGAGGGGCAGAGAGAGAAGGAGACAGAATCCAAAGCAGGCTTCAGGTTCTGAGCTGTCAGCACAGAGCCTGACGTGAGGCTCAAACTCACAAGCCAAAGTCAGACACTTAATGGACTGAGTCACCCATGCGCCCCAATAAGATGTCTTTTTTAAAAAGATTTTATTTCCTGTAATTCTTTATTTTTTTAAAGTCACATTAAACTTCAGCACTTGTCTCAAACCCAAAATGCAGGTATTCACAAATTTTCCAGATAATTGCACATAAACTATATAAACAATTTCTCCAAATCAGTTGACAAATCTGGACTCTAAGGATAACATCAGGCTGAGGATAGAAACCAGACACTGTGATTTGTAATCAACACAAGATTATATCTATTTAACCTACAAAGTCTTCAACCCAATGTCAGGAACTTAACAAACACCAGTATCTTCCTTAGTCACACTTCCTTTGTTTTCCATCATGTACCTTGAGTCTAGATCACCCAAGACAACAGAAAAACTCCCACAACATCTAAACTAACTGCCCAAAAGCCAGAACTGGCATTATTAGATAATCTGTAACTCTTCAAGTGTCTGTAACAGCCTGAAGAAAACAACAACAAAAACCATAGAAACACTTTTGGTTATTCTAAAGAACTAGAAAATTAAATGAAATGGGCAGAAAAATAGGATCCAAAACAACCATTTAGGAAGTAACATTCAAATCACATATATTCAAATGGAAATGTCACTTCAGAGTATTAACCATACATCTCTTCTGAAACTTAGGTTAATTTTAACTGCTCTGAAATACTGGCCTCAACACCTTCTAGTTTAGGAGTTGAAGGTCCTGTCTATGCCATCTGAAAGCTAATTTTGCCTTGATTTTACAATAAGGTCTCAGATTTCTCACAAATCTTCAGGCCATTTTGAGTATTCTTAAAAATAACTACTGTTTATTGGACAAGTCCATCATCAAGTAATTTTTAAATTATGGTATATTTATCATTTTACTAGTGATTCTTGACAGATATACTCAAGTGGAGGTCTATTTTTACCAAAACATTCCAGTTAATTGGGGGGTAGGTATTACAATGTGCCACATTAACAGAAATTATTTCAACTTTCATAGAAAGAAACAGCTAACACTAAAATAAACAACACTGAATCATAAGTAAGTCAGTCAAAATTATGTCTCAAGGACATTACATACAGGTAACTTACTTTTCCTGACCAAAGTCTTCGGTCAGACAATAAAGTTATACTTGATTATGTAACTTTAACCTTTTCCTTCACCCTCATGGATACTTTTCACATAAGCCTATGTGTTTCCAAGTACGTCTACCTGTTATGTAGAGGTGCCTGTATTTCTGGGTTTGGAAGATTTGAGGGAGGGGACAGATTTTCTAAATCACATAGACCATAATAAGCCAGTGAACAAGAGGCAGACCTGTGAATACACCATTTGAATATTGCTGGTTGGATGTACATTTGAGAAGCTGCTTATTTGTTCAAGTGGCAGATGGAGATCCAATTTTCCAATCTCTAAAATTGCTACCAGATCCTAGATTAGCCAATTACCCTTCATTTTACAGAAAGTAACTATAATAAAATAATCCAAATAAAATTCTTGAATTCAACTTTCCAGAAGTAAGACGGTTAGTTTATACATAGTTTGAGTAAACCAGAGAGGGCTATTCCCTTCATCAGAAAACTTTCTAACACTACTAAAGTGAAAGAACCAGCATTCCAATTAGTCACATAAAACCATAACCAAATTCAGCAGTCAGTACAAAATCTAGCAACCCTATCATTTTTCAAGGTTATACCAGTTTTTACAAGGCAAAGCAAATAAAGCCTAGGAAAATATTCTGAACTAACACATTCACATTTAGAAAAGTTTGCCTCTTCTACAACAATGTTTAACCAATGCCATGAGATCCTTAAGTTTCTTAAATTATTCTCTCTTCCTTGAAAGAAACAAAAATTATTTTTCTTGCCTTAAAGATCTTTAAGGGTAATCCCAGGCCCACTCCCATATCTCAATCTTTTTCTCTTTCCCTTCTATCCATCTCCCCAGGTATCTGTAACATAGGTTGTACTATTTTTATTTTTCTCTCACTTTTTTTTCTTTTATTTATAGTTTCTTAATCTAGCAAATCAATCAAGCTTGTTTTTTCACTATGTCAAGTAAATAAATGATGTTCTTAATTCAGGATGAGATTCATCACATTTCATCATGAATTAACATCATCCATCTAACATCTACATTTTTAACAATCATATGTTCTTACTTCTACCTTCTCTTACTTTTTCATGTGCCAATCTCATCAGAAGATGAAAAAAACCTACCATGAAATTTAGACATTTTCGTAGTTGAACAGACCTGTGTTCAAATCTGATCTCCCTAACTTACAAGCTGTGGTTGATCTACCCAGGTGAAAATAGACGTCATCCCAAAGACATGCTTTCTTTTCTTACAGAGTTGACACCTAGAAGAACACTCTACTAACAAAGGGTCCAACACTGTCCATGTAGGCCTATTTACCCAGCAATCGTGCCTCTTGAGGCAATTACTCTATCTGAACAATGACCTTCCTGCCTAGTGGCAGAAACTATAAAAACCCTACCTGAGTTTCCTGTTGTCTTTTCACTCCTCTCCTAGAAGCAACACTTCTTTTGTTATAAGATACAATTCAAAGAAGCATCTGGTCTCACACAATAGAAAATCATGCCTCACATATCTTGGGTTCCCATCATTCAAATACAACAGAGATCCTTTACTAAGATCCAGACCTTTCAAGGCACATTGGCAAGGTAGTTTCTCCATTTAAGTCATGAGAGAATAACCAATCAAGAACAGCCAGAGTGATGTTCTCCCCAAAGCTGCTGTTCTGTAGCTACCTCAGGGACTTTGAAACTTCTTACAGTTAGTGATGAGGGCTGCTTCCCAGCATTTACATACTTTTCAATTCATATAATAGACATTTTAAAGAAAGTTGTTGATAGACTTCATTCTGCTGGTGCACATCAGTTAAATGTGTTTTATTTCCCTTCTGGGTTGTGTGCTGGCAGAGAATAACACAATGAAGAGGTGGTAGTGTGCATTTCCAGGCCCTTTATGGTCAAGATTATGAAAGAAGGGCTTTGACAAAGAATGTTCAGGCTGACTATAAGAGTTTTCCTTTTAGTACATTATTGTTGCCATGTGTTTGCTGCTGTCTGGAGCAATAAAAAAGCTCTGAAATATTTGTCTGTGTCCTTCATGTACTCAAGAGTTTCCATAAGAGAAATCACTTGGAAAATCACAATATTGCTCCAAATAAAATATTAACATAAAAAACTTGTTGAAATGTTGAGCTAAAATACTAAAGAATTATTACCACAGATGTAATTTATGAGGATCTGAGTGCCTTAGCCTCATAAAGGCTTTTCCATTCCCACTACAAGCATATGTTTGGTATTGTTCTTCATACAATACTGATGCCGCCAACCAGAATGATTTGGTTTGGGGGATCCGCAGAAGTTCCGACGGAACAGATGAGAATGACAAAGAAAGAGCATTATATGATTCAATCCTGAATAAAAGTACATTTAATAAACCAATAGCCAGCCCTTATAATTTTATTTAAAGAAATTAAAATTATTTATTTTGTGTATGAAAAATGTAGGCACTTTTTCCTTCTTTCTATCATGGATATTTTTGATAGATAATTATAGACTGCAGATAATTTTAGATTGATTTCCTCAAGTTGAAGGATTTGGCCTTGTAACTATAACAAGTTACCGGGAGTACTAATTACCTATAGGAGAATGGGTTAGCTCAACATTGGTAAAAAAAAAAAATAATCATTTGGTAGCCATGAATTCTCTCCAAATGTAATGTTCATGGAAATCTCCAAAAGAAGAGACTGAATTTGATTTAGGGACCATTTATTTCATCTTTAGCTTTCAAATTTAAGCACAGATTGCTACACTGATCCTCAATTCCTGGGAACTGAAGGCACTCAATAAATGCTGTGCTAATCAAACTGTATGCATTAGCACTTGATCACATGTGACTTCACAGTGTTCCCTGAGTGCCACTGCCTCTCCAATGGAACTGCAAATAAGCTCTGTACCTTGAACTTTTAATTATCCTAAGACTTAACACAGTTTGACTCTTTGTTCTTAAATATTATCAACATCAAAGAAGTTTTTATTTTTTACAAAATTTAGGTTGAGGGAAGTCTCCATAATCAAGGTGAATTATCTACATTGTCCAAGTTCTGTGTCCTAAGATTATTGGCCTTACCATATATACTCTGTTGACATATTTTGTAAGGTCTTTGTTTTTCCTAACCCCACAATAGCTGAAAAAGGAGCTATGGATTTAACAAATAATTCAGGGTTTATCTACTTCACTTGTCTGCAAAGGATAATCTACTCACACAGTGGAACAGACAAACGAGAGACAATTAAGAAGAAGGTCAAAATTAAAGAGTCATAATACAACACTGTGATATGGAGTATTCATTTTACAAATGATAATGCTATGGAAGAAAAAAGTCAAGTGTTGACAAGGTTACAAGACTAAATTAGTAATAGCAGCAGGAATCAGAAATAAAAATGCAGCTGAGATCAGAACAACAGCAACAACAACAACAACAACAACAACACAGTCAAGAACAGAGTGAGGGATATGGAGTTTCATTAATGCTTCTGGAATTAAACTAAGTGACTCATTTTTAAAAGGAAAGGATGGCTAGGAGCTAACTTCCCTGTAAAAAAAAAAAAACAGCAATAATAGGAATCTGCTTTGCCTGTATCACAAGGTTGGCATAAAGATAAAAGAGACAGAGAAGACATGGGAAAATGTTCTACAAACCATAAGTACCAATGAAGGTAGTGTTCCTTGTATCAACCTTAACCTGCCTAGTAACTCATGACTTCTTTCAGAAGAGTTATCTGCTTTCTCTTAGTTATTAATTCATTCAGTGATCATTTACTGAACAACTATAATGTGCAAATCACTATATGAAGAACCAGTGCAAACACTAAAACAAAATAGAAGAACTCTCATTCTTCAAACAGCTTATAGATTAGTTTGTGATATAGTAATCTAGTATGGGAATGAATCATATGAGTAAATGGCTCTCAACCATTTCCTAGTTCCCAATACTCGGCCCTACCTTTATTTTCACAGAGAAATCAAGTGGAATTTTCATAGAGAACCTACTGAAGGACTTAATTAGCCTGAAACTGATTTACTATTGAATTTGGAAAGAAAAGGGGAAATTAAAGTCAACTAGAAGGCTCTAACAACAAACTGTTTGTAAGATGGTGAGGAAGGATTTAACCAGAGCAATAGCACCAGAAATGAAAAACTAATCCTTTGAGAGTCTACCAAGCAGAGGATAATTTTCAGTGAAAACATTCTAAGCTGTTACAAAACTGAAGAAGGGAAACTAGATAGCAATAAAGAGAGAAAAGAGAAAGAGAAAGAAAAATAGAAGCAATACATGACGCAGAAGAAAGATGTGAGAAGAGAGGTTTCATTAGAAATTACTTTTTTCCTTGAGTGCCTGGTTATTTTTTACTATGTGCTGCTCATTATCTTTGTAAAATTATTTGTGAGGCTTATTTGTGGCAGCTTCCCCTCAAGAGGAATTTTGTTAGCTCCTGTCAGGAATTTAGTATGCTACTATTAATGAACTCCTATCACTAAATCCTAGGCTTAAAGTATGCCTAAAGGTCTACTTTTGGTTATATATTCTTAGCAATTTCCCCTCAACTGTGCTCTGCTTAGCATCAAAGAATTATTCCTGTAGAATCCCCTAGTGGTAAAGATAAGGTTTATATTTAATCCATCCTAAATCTAAAGATGTAGTCCTTTGATTTCTGTCTCTCTCATCACACACAAGACTGACAAAACTAAGTTCAAGTTTGCCAAATGGGCAAATGCTCTCAGGATTAAAACAGCCTAAATATGTGATTTACCTACCCTACTTTTCCATAGGTATTAGCCTAATTATCGCCCACTATCTTGTTTGTTCTTCAGTTATTTTAAGCAGACTTAAGATATTTTTTATCATGTATTTTCAGTTGTTTTAAATATAAGATTTGATCCAAATAATTTAGCCTTCAATATCTGTAGATATTGAACAAAATAATTAATTCAAATCTCTATACACAAAAATATTGTAGTAAACTAAGGAAATATATGATCCAAATCTGCTGGCAATGAGAAACAAATATATGCAATTGTTCCACTTAGAAAAGATTAAGTATTTGCAAAACTGAGATTAACGTATTAATTTGATAGTTATAAACAAAGTCACTTACCATTAAAAAACTAAATTATTTTATTAGGCCACCAACCAACAAATACATAGAAAATACTCCTAATGATGTACATTCCAAGTATCAACAAATCTCTTGAATTTTCAAAGCAACATTCAGCCTGAATAAACAAAAATAGATTTTAAAAAATCATACATTTATAAAATGACCTGTTTTACATTGCTTTCTAGGATTTCAATCACAAGCTAGAACAACAAAACCAAAAAACCTTGTTTCTTAATCTTAATTATAGAGGTATAAAAACAAAAAGGTTTTGGAATGGTACTTTGATTTATACTGATACTAGTTCAAATTAAAACAAATATTTTAAAATATTTGAACTCTTACTATGTTTATAATGGCATAAAATAATTTGAACAACTCCTCCACAACCAAAATGGAATACATACTTTAGAGCATCAAAGAAGGATTTAACTGAAGTTTCAAGGTCTCATCACTTATTAGTTCAAACTATCAGCCTAAGAGAACTAAAAGGAAAATGACACTATATTCATTATGTGATTTAAGTATAAAACACTGCCATGATAAATATTTGGAAATTCCAACCTTTTATAAAGCATACTTTATGTACAATATCAGCATTCATCCCTTTAGGGTGTATGATGTGGACTGCCGCTGGGGGGAATTTATCTCATTTCATTTTCATTCTACATTCCACTTTGGGGTTGCCAACTAAATTGCTTCTTGGTTTATACTATAGAAAACTTCATAATGTTTAGCTGGAATTGCTTACTTTTAAAGTATGCTGATAGAAAACCCAATGTGGTCTGAAATATCCTCACCAGATGTTTGGATGGATGTGAAACCAACACATATCAAAAGGAAAATTCAAAATACCCTTAGCTATATAACACATAGCCTCATACATTTAACAAGTTCAACTTATCAAAAAACATTAAAACATTTTCAGGGAAACTGAACTTAGGATTAGTACATTTTCCATTGTAAGTACTCAAATTCTATCCAGTTTTTATTTATTTTTTTTTGTTTGTTTGTTTTTTACTCTCAGGATCTCCATAAAAGTCAAGTGATCATGAGCTACAAGTTAAGTGCCTTTAATAGGACTAGACAATGGGACAGTCTAAAACAGGCTTTCCCAATCTTGGTCTGAAAAACAGAAGTTTAGTCATTAAAACAAAGAAAATGATAGTCTTATTTCTTTCCACACCAGCCAGACCACAATCTGGTATAAGGTATTCAATTTTGAGCATTATTACACCTTCAAAAAATAAAGGTAAATCGGATGTGTTAAGCACATAAGAATAAATATAGTTATGGGAACCTGAATCCACATAAGAAGAAGAAATACTACAGGAAATAGTATTTATGTCCATGAAAAGAGAAGGTCAGGGCCTTCTCTGGAGGCGGAAAGGTATCTACATGGAAAACTCTTTCCAAAATAATTGGATTGTTCTACATGAATTCTAAGAAAAAAACTAGAAACAATGGATGTAAAACAGGCTACAGGAGGAGAAAATTTCGAATACAATTGTCTGAGGATGAAATGGATTGCCATGACATGTTGTAGTGAAGTAGTTAAACTACTGAGGTTATACAGTTGACCCTTGAACAACAGAGGTTTGAATTGCTTGTGTCCACTTACACATGGATGTTATTCGATACAGTACAGTAGTATAAATGTATTTCTTCTTATGATTTTCTTGATAACCTTTTTTCTCTAGCTTACTTTATTGTAATACAATATATAACACATATAACATACAAATATGTGTTAATCAACTGTTTATGTTAGGCTTCCAGTCAAGAGTAGGTTATTAGTAGTTAAGATTTGGAAGAGTCAAAAGTTGTATGTCTATTTTTAACTATATGGCGGGTTGATACCCCTAGCCTCTGTGTTGTTCAAGGGTCAACTGTACTTGTTAATATTACTGAGTATCTCATGAGTGTACCATCATACCATCAAGCCTCAACTTGTTCTGTTCTCTCTGAATCAGTTTCCTTCTTTACCTGGCAAAATATAACTTCAATCATTCTAGGCCAAATATGGCCCCTGTCCTGCAATGTTCCCTGACATCACCCTTTTTACAAAGCCCTTCATCCTTAGAATTAATTATTCCCTCACCAAAGATCATGCAGCACTATTTGTGTTCTTCTATTACAATATTTACCTATACTCAAGTGTGATAACAGATGATAAGGACTACCATATTTATTTTTATTTTTCCAGCACCTATATAGTGGTATAGTCTTAGCCTGTCATGTTTTAGGCAACAAATATGTTCCAAAATGCAGAAAGTAGTCAAATAGCAGATATAGAGTCAGGCTAGGTAATTTTTTAAGACATTGAGATTCTATAGTTCTAGGAAATATAGAGACATGTTTAGGCCTCTTACCAGTAAATAAAGATGATCTAGTACTGATACCCCTATCAGTGAGCATGGAAGAAAAAACTATTGTAAACACACCCTTAACAATGAAATGGAGACACTCAGAACCAACTGCATTTCTCTTGACAGTAAAAACAAAAAGCTCACTCAGAGCTCTGTAAGTAGAAGTTGGTCATTTTAGACATTCTAGAAAAAAAGAACAATTTTTAATTTAATAGCAATATAAATGATATCCTAAATAATGCAGAATGTTTGATACAGAAGTAAAGATACTGGAATGCTGTCAGGAAATACCAACAGATAGGTGTATTAAGGCAACATTTATCAATTACACAAATTTATATTATTTGTATTATTATTATTGCTTATTCTACTTCTGGGCTGTATCTTAAACTTGTCCATTGATATATGCCAAAACTATAAAAGTAAAGGAAAGGAGAAAGTGTCAAGCCTCACCACCAACTCTATCTCCAATGTGATCAGTCTTTCCAGATTTAACTAGCTGGACTGAAAATTAAGTTCAAACATATTCAGCCTATGCTATTCCTACTGGGCTTTTAGAAATCTCTATTTTAGAAAAATAGGTCTACAAAGACCACAAGACATTCTTTAATATTTAAAGAAGACAAAAAAACATTTGAAAAACAATAAAAATAAATACCAAAAGATAGGGGTTGTTTGCATTATATATTCTTTTTTTGTAAGATAAGAAAAATGATGAAAAAACAAAAACATGGATTTATCTTAAAAATATCCAAAACATTTCATACATTCAGCAGACTCAGCCTAATCCCATAACTAGAGTTAATGAGCATAACAGTACCTTTTATAGACACGGAGACGATCCAAATAATAAAAATGCACAAGAAGCATTTTAATTATAATGCTTAATTAATATAAATATAAAGTTAAGAAAACATTCAGCAAGATTATTCAAATTGAAAGACTCTTGTAAGATTATGCAGTCACTGAATGTTTATTGTGAAAAACAAAAAGAACCATTTTATAAAGTTTTAATTCTAAAAAAGATGCAGTGCTCCTGGCTGGCTTAGTCAGAAGAGCATGCAGCTCTTGATCTTGGAGTTGTGGGATCAAGCCCCATGTTGGGTTGAGTATAGAGATTCCAAACAAACAAACAAACAAACGAGCAAATATTAAAAAAAGCTAAAAAGATGAAAAATTGAATGCATATTATGATTCCATGTAAATGAACAGACCAAGAATGAAAACAGAAAAAAACACAGCAAAATGTAGGTTCCAGTGTTAAGATTTTAGGTTAACTATTTTCTGTTTTCCAAATTTGTTCTAATGCTGTTACTTTTGTAACTAAAAAATTTTTTTTCATTCAAAACAATTTAAAAGTCCTGGTATAATGGAAAAACAGTACTTAGAGTAGAATACGGATTTCTCAAGAAAGAGTCCTCTGATAATTCCCAATAATCTTCAAGTCTTCATGTAGAGAGGATAATGAAATGCAGGCCCTTGTTTTGAGAAAAGAGCAGGGATTCTAACCTGGCTAAATGAGCACTCCTGAAGGAAGCTAAAGACCAGTGTCAACACACGTCTGCACAGGGAAGATTCTGTCAAATGCAGCAAGGGCTCTGCTCACATCTGTTCAAAATACACATCAGTGAAGTGGACACAGGCTTAGGAAACACACTGAGCACATTAGAAAATGATACCTAGAAGTGATTACAATTATAATGAACAATGTAAAACAGAATAAAGCTATTAATTTGTTTAAGCACTACAGACTGGAAAATTTTAACTTATACCTACAAAATGGTAATTTAGCAAAGGTAATCTGAAGGCCTCACTGGGTCCAAATATTAAAGCATAAAAATAAGGCTGAAGGAAACATGTATACTGCCAAGAAAGCAAAATATGATTCTAGACTGCACAAAAAGAGAAGATGGTAGCCCTGGAGTGCCATATGCTTCACTAAACCCACATACTACAAGGGATACCAATAAACCAAGCACCAAGAGAGAAAAGAAGAGATTTAAAGCTATTTAAAACTATATTCAAAAATTCAAGAGTAAGTTATATAAAAAGAGGGATAGACACTTTGGTGTAGTTTGGGGGTCACAGAGAACTAAAAGCAATGGCATAGAGAATCAGAAAGAAGCAGATTTGGGTTTAATGTAGAGATCTTTCTGACAAGAAAGCAGTCCAAGCATAGAACGGGCTGCTGGTGAAGGGAGCCAGCTCCATGAACGGGAGTGTCCAGACAGAAGCATAAATGAGATCATATACAGTCAAGGAAGCTATAGAAAAGATCCCTGCACTATATAAAAGATAATAGACTACCTGTAAAATCTCTTCTAACTGTGAGATTCCATGATTTGTTAAGCCAACTAAGGTCTGGTACAGGCACCACAACTAACCAACACTGAAAATAAAACAGAATCCCGCATGGAATTTTCTCATTAAAAATAAGAAAAATGGTTATTTGCTCCAGTAATTTGGAAACTGTGAAAACAGATGGCATACTCCCTCAAAGCACTAAACACATGCAACTAGCTTTCCAACATAGCACAGAATATCATACATTTAACAGAGGACATTTTTCACATTTTAATATGTCCAAAACCAGGCTGCACCTTACAATCTAGAGCTGTGATCAGCCAAGTGCGAGTCATGCTGTAGCTGTCAGTGACTAAACATGTGCACAGCTGGTCACCACTGTTCATGCTCTTGTTGCCCCAGTTAAAGAGGGAGCACTGCAGGTTATTATATATCTTACCTTTAATTACACTATCAGCATTAAAACTAAAAGTTATTGTATATAGAAATGAACTAAAATATGGAGTGGGGCACAAGTTTGGTATTAAATTAAGCAGACACTTGTCCTGGAGGAATGTCTACAATTCTGTGTTTTCTTGCAGAGTAACCAATTTATTTCACTTATATTTTTATTTTCGATACATGCACAAGAGTAAAATATGATATAAATATGTCTCAATAAATCTGAGTAAGCTTTTCTATAAGTGGAAAATAAAAGCATTTTAAGTGGAAAGAAAGAATTATGTCATAGTTTAATTAGGAAGCTTATCTTTTCCTAATGGTATGTGAAATAAAATAATGATACACCTTAAATCAGTAGTATCTTAGATTCAATGAAATACAATGTGTTTCTTGAAAATTTGGTATGTATTTTATACTACATAACCCTTTATTTTTAATCCATCTACATCTTAGAATTGTAGAGCTGGAAGGAAACTTGGAGGTCATTTGGTCTAACTCAATCTAGTGTATGAATCCTAATGTAGTAGATGACAACTTTTAAAGAAGCTGAAAATTCCACACATTTGTGGAACCTAATAGAAAGCATGCTATCCAAAAGAGGATTTCTCAAGGCACAGAAAGTATACCAAAAAGAAAATCTTCGACCTCAAAAAAAAATTTAAGATTCATGCTCAGTGAAGGCACCACAAAATTAGCACAGAAGTGACAAACCGGAAGAATGTATTTGCAACATACATAACTGATAAAAGATTTATAGGAATGCCTGTATATCAGCAATAAAAATGGTAGAAGAAAAGAATGGACAAAGGATAAGAAAAGGCATTTCACAGAAAGGAACACCAGAATATCTAATAAATATACCGACGGTTCAACTCTACTACAAATCAGAGATAAAGCCATGAAATTACATAAAGTCCTCTAATTTACAGAATAAAAGGATACATTTTAATATTTGGTAAAGTAACACGATTTGTTAAAAAGAACACTGAGGGGCGCCTGGGTGGCGCAGTCGGTTAAGCGTCCGACTTCAGCCAGGTCACGATCTCGCACTCCGTGAGTTCGAGCCCCGCGTCGGGCTCTGGGCTGATGGCTCGGAGCCTGGAGCCTGTTTCTGATTCTGTGTCTCCCTCTCTCTCTGCCCCTCCCCCGTTCATGCTCTGTCTCTCTCTGTCCCAAAAATAAATAAACGTTAAAAAAAAAATTAAAAAAAAAAAAAAGAACACTGAAATAAACTATTTTGTAAAGTAAATACTCATTTTATAGCTAAAAATGATAATTATAATTTGTTTTCAAATTAAGGTTTTTATACATCAGGTTGTCTTGAAGCAGCATATTATCTGTACAGAGAAATAAAATACGTTCTAGGATTTCCAAATAAAATATGTGTGTGCGTGTATTTATCTCACTTTTCTTTTATTACTAGAATTTACTTATATTTTAAGAAAATACAACATACTTGTAAACTTGAGCACAGTTTAAGCACAACCAGTTAAAGGAAATATTCACAGTGTCTGTTTCAGAAATAAAAATCTTCATGTTCACTGATGTAGTGGAAACCACTACATCAATGGTTTGCCATTTTATGGAAAAAGACAAGTTAGGTAACAGCTGTTACTAGGTCAAGTGCAATTCAAAATCATTAAGAGCAATGTATGGCAGTTCTAAAAAAATACTTCAATAGATTCTCTTGCTGTGAAGTTCACATATTGCTCAATCATTCTAGGACTAATCAAAAGCAAGGGGAACAAATAATTCTCACTAGCCTGAGAACAGTAAAAATCTACTTGAGGTTCTCAATTCAAGCAGATGGGCAACAGTTCTGAAGCACAGTTATCTCATGAAAATCCCAATCAAGTCACAATGAACACATGCCATAAAAAGCCAAAATCAACTTTATATTCTAGTTGTGTATGTATATACATCTAGAAACCATTTAAATTAGCGAGTGCAAGTTCCATATTTCTAAATGTCTACATATTTAAAAATCAAAGAATAAGTTTGCCTTTTTAAAAAAAAAAGCTAGTTACTAAAGAGGGATACATAATGTGTATATATTGATAGACAATGTGGATCTATTTAACAAGTTTCATCTTAACGTTGTCACGCTGAGCAAAATACAAAGAAAATAATGCTATTTGAAAGGAAAAGGAAAAATAAACCATGCAAGTTCGCTAGTTCCAGATCATATATGGACAAAAGAATTGCAAGAATATTCAGAAGTCCAAAAGAAGCTGTTTACATATCACTGGATTTTTTAGAATCTGAAACTTTTCTTATTTTTTATATTTTATTATTATAGATAAGCATATACATAGCTCCCACCCCATGGAATAATGCCTGTTCTATTGTGTTTAGGAGAGAGCAAAAACAGATGGTTCTAGTCAAAGCACTTTAACAACCCCCAGCTTTCCCACCTATCTCCTGAAGGGGTGGCGATGTGGGGGATGGCTAGGAGGAGGATGAATGTTGCCGGGACGAGAAAGAGGGTGGCAGTTTAAATCAAAAATAGACAGGTAGAGCAGTGAGGGGTAAAACTGAATGTAAATTATGCTTGGCTTTAAAATATAAGAGTTTTAATGTTTTATTAGTAATAAATCCACCTTTCCCCCCTTAAACTGCTGTCACAACATGTATTAGTGGCCCCTGACAAATGCTTGAAATCTTTGCCATCATTATTACACAGGAAAGGCTTTGAAAGAATTCCAAGCAATCCATCCATGTCATACTTAGACAAAGCAAGTGAGAGGCAATGGGTAGAGAAGATTTAGCTCCGAATAAAGAGAAAGCTTTAACTCTAGTCCCCACATAACCTAGCTGTGCCTGACCTAGGGCAACCAAAGGCAAGGAGCTTCATCTCTTTGTGATCCAGTTATCTAATATGTAAAAGGAAGGAATTAGACTAGGATCTTCCAGTTAGAAGACGGCAGTCACCAATCTAGATGGTTAAGATAGTGATAACAAAAGAAATGTCAAATAAATAAACTGTTGCCATTAAGTAGAGTCTATAATTAATTTTCAGGTATATTTCCAATTTTGTATCATAGCTTAAAAAAAAAAAACTTCAATTAGCTATCAAAAGTAAAGCTGATTAAATATTCCCTTATATTAGTAAAAACAAAAAAAGGTAGGATATTAAGAAAATTACAAATAAGTTATTTTTGTAATTATTCTTCAAATAATGAAAATTTAGTCACAAAGAAAGTAATCTACTTGAAAAATTTTAAGCTTTTATTGTAAATAGCAAAAGACAAAGTCCAATCTAAGAATTTGTATATAATTTGTAACTTCATTTAGACACAAATTCTTAAATCCTTATGGTAACTGCATAGAAGAGAGGTGGGGGAAAATCTAACTTTTACGTATCTGAGTTATTTAAGTTACACTTATAGTAATCACTGCACAAAACTTTTAAGATTTCCAAATGTCATATAAGAAAACTAATAAAAAGCGCTCAGAGTAAATATTTTAGGAATGCCCTAATTGGGATGAATAAAAGACTGATAAAAGCTTGAAAAAACAACCTAAAAACAAGTTTGCCACCTTGAATACATAAAATGCCCCTAAACAGAAAAGAAATCTGAATAATTGAAAATAACCTACTCTATGCTGGTTATAATTTTGTACTCTTTCACTGGGAATACAATATTTAAATACAATGAAAGCTAAGAGGAGAAGACATGCTTTGATTACTATGTAGTATTTTTTTATGAATTTTATAAACACTTCCTTATATAGCACTTCCTTATTAAAATAAAAAATCAACAAAAAATGAACCCCTTGGAAATTAAAACTTTTAATTTATATTTTTTCTTCCAGATGGTGAATTTGGACTTTGCCACTGAATATCTTTTAAAGACACATCTTTTAAGTTTTTTTAAACTTTCACTTTTTGTTTTCTAAATTCATTTATATATTTGACCACTACATTTTACATTATAAACTCCAATTTAGCATACATTTAATAGAGCAGCCAATACTGATAAGTGGCAAACTCTATTACCCTAAAAACCAAACATACTTCAACCTTAACTACTCCAACCATAATCCCTCCCCTTCCCCCCAAAAGTAATGTCATTAAACACAAATTTATGGGAGGTTGTACTTTAATGAAATGTACTTACAATATTTAGAAGCTTAGTTTCCATAATCACAAACTGCATATTCAATACACTCAGGGCATGAACATAGGTTGGTTGGTTTGTTTTTCCTTTATGACCAAATTTGGAGCACAACAGATTCATTCTACTGCAATTGTCTATAAATTTTCAGAAATTAAGACATAACTACTAAAGCAAAATGTAGAAACAAATTAACACTGGTACCTAAATTTATTTATATACCTCAGAATCAATTTATGGAAATGCATATACATATTTACATGTAAGAAAACTTTAACATGTATTATTCAGAAAACCAACTTATTTTATTCATTCAAATTTCTGTTTCAAAGAAAATATTCACATGCTAATGTTTTCTAGATAAGATAGACCCATGGTAACAGTGTGATCAACAATTTACAAAGCACTCAACTTTAGTCTGTACTTTCCGACAAAATGGACTATAATGCTTTTTCCATCCCAGAGTTTCCACTATTCTGTATTAAATTCTTAAAAAGGTATAAGCCCATTTTAAATGAGTATGTCAAATATTTCTTGAGAAAACCATTATATAATAAAATCTGTCAATTGAATCTTGCCCAAAATTAGTTTTTAAAAGAGACTGTTTGAAGTTTTCATCATTAATTTTTATTAACATTTATATTTACATTAGACAAGACACATAATTTATATCAATAAGCAATAATACCACTGCAAAAATAAATCACAGAATCATAAGGTTTTAGGTCTGAAAGAGATCTTCAAGAGCACATAACCTAACTCTTCCTTACTTCCCAAAAAGTCTCAAACCCTGTTTACAGATGAGGAAAATTGAGGCCCAGAGAAGTTACATGTCTTGTTCAGAAGTTTTGCTCTTACGACTAAAAAAAATTTGACAAGTCCAATTCTTTTTACTTCTCTTCATAAAGAAAAAATGCCCTATACCAGTACTTAGAATGTTTTACATTTTAATATGCCCATCACATATATGATCAATGAAGCTTAAATAAGAGAATAATTATATAATTAAAAATGGGTTAAATATACAATCTCAATTGTCAATATGGTGAAATCCTTAGTTCATGTGTCAACCATGTAGTTATCTTACAGATTTATTACAAATATCTGAAAGAACTTTCAGACATTAGTCACGTTTAAGTATGTGTTCTTAGTGTCTTCAAAGTTCCAACAATCAATTTTTCATCATTATGGTGATATTTAATTAAGCTATCTCTATATGCAAAAAACTATTTTATTTAGTTTTATGATGCTGTATACATAAAGGTCTCAAGTCACAACACAATTTAAATAAACTACAAGACTATTCAGTAAGACATTTAATATGTAGCAACAAACATGTCTTTACCTAATACACATGGAAGATTGCAAATATACACTAAATGACAACAAAATCTATATAACTGAGAAATCAAGATACCACATATAGCATCAGGTCACAGAGCTAATATTTAAAAAAAATAATAAACAAACGTAATTAGAACACTAGATGAATGCCATGTGCTAACATCTGGAATTAAGATTACTACAGTAGAGAAAATGAAATGCCCCTAAAAAGCAAAGGGAAGCACTAAATCTCTGAACTTGTTGTTTTACACATAGAAATGTAAATCTCATCCAGAAAATTGATTTCATTAAAAGTTTTCAATGAATGCAAAAAAATGAGTAAGATGAGTCAACTCTCTGTAAACCAGTATTTTATCATAAAAGAAGATAAAATTAAACTGCACTGTTTCTATTAAATATTTCACGAGCGTGTCAACTGACACTGAGATTTCTTTAAAAAAAGTGTTCAAATTCACTAACAACTTTTTACTGAAAATACAAAGTATAATTTATGCTACATTATAAAGAATGATTTTTTACTGGTTTGTAACTTAAAATCTCTGACCAGGTAATTATATAACCAAGATATTTATGTTGTCAGTTAAAATACATATTTTCCCATAATGACATCTATAAATTCTTCCAGAATTAGCACAGCAGAAAACGTACAAAACAAGAAAAAGGAAAATCAATGAAGCTTGTCAAAAGGGAAAACTCAAAAAATGACAAGTTAATATTTTATACTTTGGAGACTTCTGTAATTGTGTTTTATGGATTAGTCTCTGGATCTTATGCCAATAAAGTTGCACCACCAAGACTCATCATCATAAAAGATGTTCAACTTGATAAGTAGAATCCTCAAGAAGAAACTGAGAAAGAAACAGGGGGAGAGAGAGAACACTAAAGATATAAAAGAATCTCCCACAATATGAGAGAGCATATCACATCTAAAAACATCATCCTTCAAAGGATACAAACTATAGGTAATACATTTATAATCTAACTGTTCAATACAAAAATAAAGATGCAATCTATAAAAAAGAAAAAAGAATTTTTAAATGGATAAATTTGGAGCCAAAACTGGACTTCAGGGCATTTATATCAATTTTTCTACTAATTATTAATACTTCCTAAAAAACAATGGTTACACGAGAAAATATGTTTTGGGATTATAGTCTATCTCATCTATCAATTTAAATAATTTTTGAATATTTATATACTTTAAAATACTTTTATCAGATTTTTTTTAAAAAAGCACAATTTGGGCATAATAAGAATGAAAAGCTAAGAATTATAAACACAAATATTTTAACAGCATAATTCCAAATAATAGAGTGCAGCCTACTTTTTGTTCAATTTAAATCCTACATAACTAATTACATAAAAGTTAATATAATTAAGAAACAGAAATCTTCAAGACCAGTATAACATAAGCTACTGTTATATTATTTGCAAATATCTAAGATTTTATAGGATTTAGTCATTTTACAAATGTAAAGCCAACGCAAATTATAATTGGTTATAAGATGCCAATAAAATTTTGGAAGACCTCTACAACCCATACATGATCTATTTTTCTAGTTTAAAAAGTATATCAAAAAATATTTATAAAGTGCATCCTTCTAAAATCCATTTAAAGTGTTATAAGCAATTTTTTAAAATTTTAATCATTCAACATTTAATTATTTATGTAAAATATTTACAAACATTTTATCAAGAAAAATTGATGTGCCAATTGATGTGCTAATATTAACAAAAATCAATATATTGGTTTTAAAAAAGCTTTAAAACAATGTTCTTCTGTTAGATTTGCCTACTTTAGGTATGATTCTTTGAAACCAAGAAGTTGGAGGAAGTGGTGTTGCAACACTGCCCTTTTTATGAAAACTGCAGCAGTGAAAAGGTCACATAAATAATCTGCATGATACTATCCCATTAAGAAAAAGCACACAGCCTAAATCTAATACTGCCAAAAAGGGACAAAAAATACGAAAAAAAGTATGCTGTCAACCTGCAAAACATATTATACTCTAGTTGAAAGTTGTTTCCAAACAGCAGATGTCAATCTAAAAAAATTATATTTATATATAAATATAAAGAAAACATATTTGATATTTTGAGAACGATTTATAAAGAAACTTATATGTAATTGTGACTAATTGGAACATCCTTGACTTTGGTTTTAAGAACTGTATGACTGTGAAAGTTTATCTTATAAAAATCTATTTAATTAATTGAGAGCCCACAAAATTAATAAAATTCAAATTTTCATAATTTTTTTAGCTCTTGTATTTATACAGCTCACAACTAAAAAATTGAGAGTAACACAGACCTATCTGTGCACACAAACTGAAGTTAACAAAATAGATTTTTTTAATAGAATATATATATGGGGGTATATTCTTTTTCTACTGATATGGCAGAGTATAACCATTTAATCATTAATAAGTAACAAGCAACCGCCGTTATATGTTTTATGCTTCATTAAAACAACATTGAGGCCCATCACAGTGCACAGCAAATGGGGCTGGAAACCACCGCACACCCTGGGAAACCACATTCCCTTCTAACCTCGTTTGCTTGAAGCGGCTAGAGAGTGAATGGCAATATACTCTCAAGTAAGCCTTTATTAAGTATGAGAAATAAATTATATTAAGTGTTATTTTTTGAACCCCGAAATGAGGGGAAGGGTTGTTAAGATATCAAATTTACTAAAAAAATAATTATGTGAGAAATAAGTTGCTGTCACAAGAGAGACTTGCCAGACACTGCATTTGAGCAAGTTGTTATACACACCTTTGGAATCAATTTTGTGACACAGAGATTAGTCTGTGGTACTAAATCGCATGAGACTAGATCAGAAAAAAAACTAAAGAGTACGGAAATGTTTTCTTGAACAACATTACCATTACATTAGAGGTATTAAGGGACCCTTATTATATTTATAACTAGTAAGATACTGACATGATTCGATAGTTCAGGACATGTTACAAATTGCTTTTTTATAACTTGCCTCCATATCTCAGGTTTCTAATAAATACGATTTTACTTCATTAGATCCTCATGTCTGTGATTTCACCAAATTCAATTCTACAACTTGAAAATTACCTTGGAAATTTGTGGGAAGCCACAGAAAGGTCCTCAGAAACAGACACATATTAAATATTAATTATAATGATGACTGTCATCTTTTATAGTGATTATGTCATTATATAGGAATGCTAATTAAGACATAAAATGACTTCTTAATTGTAAATCCATTCTGAAGAAATATATATCTGCACCAGTGTGTTTAACAGAAAATCCAGTGTGGGGACCAGACCATAACAGACTGCAGTTCTATTTTCTAAAATGCTGACATTTGAGCAAATGTTCCCATGGAATGTTTGTCTGATTCGTGGACTGACATTTCCTCTTTGTAACTTGCTTAACTAAGAAGGAGACATGCAGGCCAAACTCTACAGTACCCTCAGGCAGCAGGCCATTACTAGCCGCTGCAACTTGTGTATAGTTTCTCTTTTACTTCCCTCTTTCCCTACCGCCCCTCAGTCCTTAGCGGTCTCTTTATTTTGACATGCATATTATCTTAGCTGATTTCTATCATCTTATAGGAGTGGATGACATACCTTAAAAGATTAAGCCTCCCCACCTGGGATTTGTCCAGAAATTCAGTGTACTATAGCTTCTCATAGCCTTCTTCATTCTCCTATATCCTTGTGTTATCAATAGTGGCTTTCTTTCTTATTTTATGTTTAACTACAGGACACAGGCAGCTACGTTGATAGAAGTCAGTTTATACTGTCATTCATCTTTCATTAGAAGTACAAGGTTGACTTCCGCTGTCTGTAACACTTTGCTGCCATCTATGTGTATAAAAGAGCACAACAATCTTCCAAGCACCAGAAACCTCCCCTGTTCCAAAAAGAAACATGGCTCTAATCTAGACATATGACTACGGAAGCTTCAGGAATAATTTGCCTCCCCACAAAAATGCCGAAGCTTACCAGGAATTTCTATTTATTTCTCTGTACAACAACTTTCTAACACTGAAAGAGTAGTGAGGATACATTATTTAACATAAACCAAAACCAATAGTTTTTTTCATTATTACTGCCAATAAATTTTAGCTAATATGGCAACTTCTACAGAGTTATGTTTAGAAATGAAACAATGACAAGAAAAGGTGAAATTTTAAGTCAATTATTTACAATAAATTAATTTTTGCAAAACTGCAATCTAAATAATCTTGCCAAGTGATATGCTGAAAAGATCACTAACCCAAAACACTTTCATAATAATTAATACAAAGCGAATGCAAAGCAACGAGATAAAAAAGTATTTATTCACATTATTCAAACTACCAATAATTCAAATATTGTGATCTACTAATTAACCACTGTCTGTCAAACACTCCAATCCTTCTTTTCTAGGGAAGACAGAGAAATACATCAGAACACTGAAGAGCCTCTCAACCTCCTCCTTAGTGGTGCTGATGGCTCTGAGTTGTCCTGACAAATGTCAGTGTCAAAACAACAAACAAAATCACTCCAGTGTGAGCCATATGGAAGCCTAAGCAAAACAAACAAACAAAACTTTCCTCTACTAAACCATTTAACAATCTGCATGGTAAAAGGTAAAGATTGATATTTCCAATCAGGATTAATTATATGTGTTAATAGTCCTAAAGAATGTCCTTTATATGTTTGTCAATACTATTGATTTCTAGAAGACATTTTACTGTTAAAAAAAAACTGACACAACTGGGGCACCTAGGTGGCTCAGTGAGTTAAGCATCTGACTTCAGCTCAGGTCATGATCTCACAGTTTGTGAGTTCGAGCCCTGCGTCAGACGCTGTGCTGACAACTCGAGCCTGGAGCCTGTTTTGGATTCCGTGTCTCCCTCTCTCTCTGCCCCTCCTCGGCTTGCACTCTGTCTCTCTCTCCCTCAAAATTAGTAATCATGAAAAAAAAAAAAAAAACAAAACCTAACACAACTAAAGTGTATGGGGGTGGGAGTAGAAAGGAGATTCAGGAAAAGGTTTTACCCTGATTTACCAAACAAAATGAAAAGCTCACACTGACTGCCTTGCCTCTGACAATCTGCCATTTAGAATAACTGCATCATTGCTACTAACACAATATTTGTCATCTGGAGAACATTTCATTTTAATCAACAAATTATGTATAATTATACATAAGTTGAGCTCATTGTTTAAAATTCAACATTTTTTAAAGGAATTTTTGGTCTAAGTTTTTCTAATGACAAACAACATTGTTTAAGAAGCCTAACCAAGCCTTTATGGATATTTACCTGTAAAGAAAGCAAATTTAAATTCATCGCGGATGATTTTTTATTAACATCCATAAACGATGTACACATTGTATGAATTTTACTAAAAACAGTAGCGTAGACATTTTTCAAAAAATTGAAATCTAAATTACAGCAATTTTCTCACAATTTACTTCTTTTTGGCACTTGTAAGGTATCCAATACCTAATAACTTAAATAGAAATAAAAATGATTTTAAGCATTACATTTTTTTAAACACAAAAGGTTTCATTTTATTTTACTATACCAATTTTAAGGATCTACATTTAACAAAGAGAATTTTATAAACTCCACTTGTATTAAAAGGATATAGTAGGAATTATATTTGATACCAGGCCATAGGAGGTGCTTAAAAGAATGATTAAGTTTAAATTCTTAAATTTACACACAAGTGTTTTGTGGGGTTTTTTGAGGATCGGGATGACAGATACATCTAACTGTGATATTAAATTATTATCTATGTCTACATCTTAATTTATACAAATTACACATTTCAATCTAATTGGGAATCCAAAGTTTTCATCATTAAAAATCCAAAACAAAAAGTTTCACTCAGAGTACCTACACTATTTACTATTTGTGCTTATAAATATATCTAGAAATTGATATTAAGATAAACATTTACCTATTTGCATTAATTTTAGTTTAATTATTGCAAAGCTAAAATAATACTCTGGATTTTATTTAATAATAAGTGGATTAAGAGTGCAAAACCCAACAAACATACCTTTGTGTGGTCTACTAATTATAAGCAAGATTCCAAACGTTATTAGCTGTTATCAAAATTACAATACCACCTAGATCTAATAAAACAGAACAATCTGTTTGAACAGGGAGAGGAGAACTTTCATAGAGTGTTCTCTCTCATATAAATTCTTAATGGACTATAAAGGACTTTTTAAGTGGTTTTAGATTTGAATTCAATTGCTCAAATCTGTAACAGGCTTCCAGAAAGAATTTGAGCCAGATGACACACAGAGGCCCACAAGCATTATAAAGTCCTGCTCTACCCTCATGAATATAAGATAAAAAATGCTAAACTTCCTTCTAAGAACCATAGGAAGTGATTAGCCATATTCACATTAGAGGAGTTTATACACTGTAAGCTTAAACATTAAATTATAAAATGAAAAGGTTTTATACTACAATTTCCTTGTAACAAACTAAAGTGGTTACCAAATTATTAAATATCATGGGGACTGTGCCCACATGGGTGATGATCAACAGAATCAATCAGAAAGAAATGGAGCTATGGAACAAAAACATACAAAATGCAACTTTACTTAAAAGTAGAGATTTGTATCACGCAAGCCAACTATCTACACAGAGTAAGAGCATCCAGTAGTTGCTCCATTCATCTTGCTCACTTCACTTGTAAGGGAGCTAATTTTTCCAGAAACAGACACACCACTGAAGGCATGGATATTAGGTCTAATTGCAAACACACCTTATTAATACTCAGATTCTCAAAGTTGTATTCATTGCTCTTTAAAGGTAAAGCCTTCTGCCCATAAGGTACCTTCATAATCGTTAACAATTAGGGTGACTTTATGTTGCTGTGAGCACACAAAAGAATTACATATAAAAAGGGAATTCCACATGAAAATGAAAGAACTAGCTTTTTTTTTTTTATGTTTATTTTTGAAAGACAGAGACAGAGTGCAAGCAAGGTGGGACGGGGGAGGAGGTGCCAAGAGAGAAGGAGACACAGAATCTGAAGCAGGCTCCAGGCTCTGAGTTTTCAGCACAGAGCCGATGTGGGGCTCAAACTTCTGAACTGCGAGATCATGACCTGAGCCAAAGTCGGACACTCAACCAGCTGAGCCACCCAGGTGCCCCAAGAACTTATTTTAAACCTCACAAAATATATAAGCCTATATTAATTTATTTATCTGCTAAACAAAAGAAGTTATCTTCAGAGACCAAATAAGGAGTTATAATTTGTATATACTAATATATGGACAAAAATATATTTGTAGTATTAAAATGGAAATATTTATTTTTAAATCTTATAGAATAGGTTAATTGATAATAGTCATATAACTGACTTGGCTTTTTCTTTTTTTAAAAAAGTACCCACATAGGAACAATTTATTCATTTTGGCTATCAAGCTATTGATACTTCTGATTCCATAAGTAGCAAATATTATTAGCATCCTATAGCTTTTAGGGAAACTTATTTACACACTAGCACAGTACAGGCACTTGACATAAAAACTATTATTGAATTACCTTAGCCAAAAGGATTGTGCTTATTCCTGATGACTTAGTACTGTAGATTTCTATTTTCCTTATATACTAATTTTATATTAATATCAATTATGTGCTACCATTACATCTTGTATTGTTGTATTAGGGGATCTTCTTCACTATGCAAACACTACTCATATGGTATCAATTACAACCAGTTTCCTCCATTAAGGAAAAAACAATGCTTTTCATTCAAACCTATTGCATCAAAACTTCATTTCACTGTATTAAAATGGTTGGAACAAGAAGAGAGGTAAAACTTCAAACATCAGAGTCTTACATTATCATCCCCCGATATTTCAGTGATGCCTTTCCAACCTCAGTCTTCTTAGATCAGTTGTATGACAAGAAAATCAAGTGGTGTCAGTTCTGGGTTCCAGCCTAGATAGTAGACCCTGCTGCTCATCAAATGGAAGTTCCAAGTGGTGTTTTGTAAAAAAAGGGCTTAAGCTGGCTCATCGCTAAGATCTCTTCCACCTCAAAATACTATGGCTCACATCATAAAAATCAAAGGGCCCAAAACATCATTTTCCCCTTTATAATAGGACATAACAAGTTAACGTTTCAGAGGCAGGAACTACAGGCATTTGAATGAGGAAAACATTCTTGCATATAATTTCAAACAGCTGCTGTGGCAAAGGGCAGGCCTCCATCACTGGCGGATGAAACAATGAATGGCATGTAGATTCCCTGTGTTACCTTCATGCATTCGATTCCCTGAATAATTTGCCTCATGTTAGCCTAAAGTATGACAAACAGCAAACTGGGATTGGAGGTTGAGGGGAGCAGAATAGCGAATTTGCAATTCCCTCCCCCCTCCTTTGTTCCTACTAAATTCATTTGTTAGCCCTCCCCCTCAGGATGGACTGTGCCACCATTCCCAGGAGTTGCTATTGTAAACAGCATAGTCAGGAGGGCCTTGAGGAGTTGATGTTTGAGTAAAGGTTGGGAGTAGTTAAGGGAACAAGCAGGTGGATATCTAGGACAGAGTATCAACAATCAAAAGCAAGCATAAAGGACTATAGATAGAAGCATGTCGAAAGCACCCACAACTGAAGGAAGGTGCTCATTTTATAGATGACTAAATGGAGGCTTAAAAGCACTGAGCACTCTATCAAAGTCACATACCTTTGATAGGGGCATGTAACATGGCCAGGATCTAAAGCCAGAAAAAACACCAAGGCCCAGGGTCTAGAGTGGGCCTGGATCTAAAGTTTTAGAGTATGTCCTAGGAATTCTATGTGCATCCCTGATTTAAGAACTCTTGCCTATAGTGTCCCATGAAAACCTTCCTCCCTTCTGCCCCATGACATGATCATCTGCAGGTTTCCCCCACTATCCAAAAGTAGACAGTTCTAGGAAAACTTTGATAAGCCAAAATGGCATGAAAGCAAGGAACAATTACCATTAATTTATATGGAATAATTTTTGAGCATTCCCAGACCCAAAAAATAACCTCTCTTAGGCTTTCCTGATACCTTAAGACACATCCTGCTTAACAGGTGCACAAAATAAGTCTAGATAAAGCACAGATGCTCACAAACACTGCTCAAAGCTATGGTGTCTTGATGCTGAGATGCTGAATGTAATTCCTGGGGAAGAAGTCTGATGTGCCACTCTCACTGCTCAGGGTGCAGGCTGCCTCTACAACACCTCATTACAAAACAAACACTGAACCTGATTTTTTGCTATTGACCAATTATTTTCATAAAAGTGAAAATTCTCTTCATATTTATTTTAGTGATAACAGGTACTAATTCAGGTCTTTTGTAAAAGCAAAGTGGTATAATGTGATCTTTTTTGAAAGATAACACTAAGAATGTTTTGCATCTGTAAGCCTCCTCCTGATCCTGCTGGCATAGGGCTTGATAAAAGGCAGCAACCAGACCACATGTTAGATAGATGCATTCACACAACTTGATTTAATGAAATCTAGCATGCAATTGTGTGAGACATGGAGCTAGACTCTCATCCACATACAAGGATGTTCTCATATTTCCTGTCCTAACAGCAAGCTATACCCCACATTTTCCTGCTCTACTCACCCCTCCCTGAGGGCTCCCCAAGATAACCCCCACCCCCCCCCAAAAAAAAAGAAAGAATGAATGAGCAGGGACACAGAAGAACAGTCCTCTCTGCTGTTTGCTCTGGGTTTTAATAGGCCACCCCCTACCCTTGCTATGATTACACAGCACAGGGCCACGTTGTTGCAATTTTATTTTGTTCTATAACTGAGTTAGTCAGGCAGTAACCAGATGTTCAACCTAGGCACCTGCCTTTTCCTACCATAAGCAATTCTCCAATGCATCAAGTCACCCACCCCCTTCCCCTCAATGAGAGAAGCCACAAGAGGTTTAGGCTTCCTGGAGATAAATATGAGGGTCAGCTCTCCAGCTATAAATTTCAACTCCTAGAACAAGCCAGGAAAAAGCCACTGGAGATGACAGTCTTTAACTCAGGTAATTAAATAGCTCAGTCCCCTTCCCAAGGGCCACTTGTCTAATTCCCATGCCTTTTTCTTTTTTTTCCTTTTTTTTTTTTTTTTTTTTAATTCCCAGCTTCTCTGGCCTGGTGTTTCTCTCATCTCTTCCCAATTCTAACTTGGTGCGGGGCACTATGCTAGCTCCTTGGCTCACGATCAGCTCTGCTTCTTGTCTAACTTCCTGGGCTGGAAGTTCCCACCATGAGGACAACTTATACTCAGCTCCTTTGTGCTTCCATGTTCACAATTTGCTGACTGGTCCCACACAACCAGACAAGGAATCCCACTCCTGCTCACTTGGTCATGCTCTAGTTTACCTTCTGGTAAGAAGACAGCCTCCTAACTTTCATGAAACAAAATAAATGTCATTAAAGAGTTAGAAAATTAATGAAAACTATGGAGTTATTCAATTTGAAAAAGATAAAGACTTAATAATGGTCTGCAACACTGAGAAGGGATTTGAAAATCCTTCTCAAAACTGAAGGAAAAAGAGTAAACGACTTTCTGTCTCCACTGAAGACACAGGGGGAAAAGAGTAAGCTTAAGAAGAAACTTAGGTATGTGGGGAAAGAAAAAAATTATGGTGAGAACTACTTTACATTACATTTATTACTGCAGAGAAAATCATTTTCTTGCATGGTCCTTAAAATAAATTATAGAATACAGAGATCTGAGTTCCAATCCTGGATTGGCCAGTAAACTAGCTGTGTGACTTTGAGTAGCTTCATTTATAAAATGAAAAGCATATGAAATCATTTTTTATTTATTTTTTTTATTTTAGAGAGAAAGAGAGAGAGAGTGAGAGCATGCGTGCATACAAAGGGGGACGAAGGACAGGAGAAGAGGGAGAGGGAGAAGGAGAGAGGGTGGGGGAATAAGAGTGAGAGAGAGAGGGAGAGACACTCTTAAGCAGGCTCCACATTCAGCACAGAGAACCCACAACCCTGGGATCATGACCTGAGCCAAAATCAAGAGTCAGACACACTCAACTGACTGAGCTATGCAGAGGTCCCCATATGAAATCATTTCTAAAGTTTCTTTTAGCTGTAATATTCCATGACTGTATAATTTTCATTTCTTTGAAAAAAAATAAAGGCAACTCCAACAGGACACTGTGAGACAAAAAAGACTAATGCTGGACTAGATTTATTATAGAAAGATCACATCCAACACTATAGCTTCAAGAATGACATGAGAGTACCAAACAAGTTGGAGGAATGGTGGAAAAATCCAAAATCACAATAGTAATGAACATTGGACAGGTAAGAAATTTAAGACAGAAATTACTGAAAAACTATTATTTATACAGTTTTAAGAAAAGAACAATAAAGCAGGCTCTTGAAACATGTTCTCCATCAAAATGGGCTGGACTAAATATTGGATAATTCGTTCCTACTTGGATGATGTCATCATGCTAGGTTTAACTACTTTTAATAACTAGTACATTTCCGTCATCTCTCACTTTCTCCCACATAAGATCAAATCAGCCTCTCAATGACCCACACTTCATGAGTCATAATTTTTCTGTTTATGATTCAGAAAAATGTCTTCAGTCAGTATTTCCCAGACTGTTGTGGGTTTATTCCAAGAACCAATTTCATCTTCATTGGTTTCCTACAGGAAACCAGACCAACTTCCTATTATTTTATTTTCCTTACTTTTAGCATACCATAGCCCACAGCAAATTAACTGGAAGTGAGAGTGATAGAAGACTTTATCCTGCACAAAGAGAAGCCAACACAAACAATGCCCAGTCTAGAAGTCACGGATTCAAAAGAAAATACAAAATGTGCTAATATTAGAATCGTCCTTCTTAAAAGCTCCAAACCAAATAATAAAAATGTATTTTAATTAACCTTATTGCAAGCATTTCACAGTCAGAAAGAACTTTTGTTTAAAAACTATTGTCTAAGAATACAATAAATCCTACAAAGTTAACACTGAGAATTCACTTCAAATATAAATACATATATATTTCCCACCCTAACCCCTAACAAGCTGCTAAAAGAACAGGCAGACAACTGAAGCCCAATGCAAAGAGCCTTGGAGTGGTTGAGGAACTGAGCAACATCTCCCTAATAACAGGGCAGTCTGTCATCCCCAGCTACCATCACACCAGCCCCTGACCCACACCCATTCCTTCTATGACTGATAATCAATCGGACATTAGCTCACAGCAGAAATAGTAACGTGGAACACGGATTTTTAACGGACATCCTAACAGCGGTTTGTATTCATACTATTCCCCTAAAATACTAGTTATTTCTCATGGACTACATACTTCTCAGAAAAAGATTTGTGAATGTGAAGAATTTTGATATAAATGTATATGAGATTCTCCTTAGACTCTCCATTCTCATCATTCATGATCGTAGGTATAGTTTTAGGCTTTAAAAGCACACACGTTCACTACCTGTCAAGGAACAGGACTATTTTATACCAAATTCAAAAAGCTGGTACATTAAAAAAAGAAGGCCTAAAAAGAATGCATTTAAGACACATATCAAGAATAGATAAACCAAAAAACCCGAAACATTAGAGCAATGGCTCTCAAAGTGAAATTCCCAGACCAGAATCAGCATTATCAACATGTCCTAAAAACATAAGTTCATGAATCAGAAATTCTGGGGAAGTACCCTGCAACCTGCAGCTGATGCTAAAGTGAGCCTTATCTATCAGATATGCTCTCTTCCTTACACCAGGAAATTTCTAGAAAAGAATCCACTCAATTTACATTTCCCTTATAACCCCTCAACTTCTAAACCCTCTGTGCTAGCTAACTCTTCTATCATATTGCTAGAATGCTCTTTTTAGAAGTATCTAGCAATGCCGATATCCCCTCTTGCTTGAAATAGCCTGATTTTTACTTCTGTGACACAATTCCACCCTCCTGCATGTCAATCTCCCACTTTCCTGTTATCAGTGACTATTCTTCCTCTTCTCATTCTAAATACACTCCTGTCCCCTAGGTTCAATCTTCAGGCCTCTACTCTTCTTTTTCTATCTGCTGTCTTGCATTGCAAGAATTCCCAGAGCTTAATTTACATTTGTTGTACCCCTAGTCTCTCTCACAACATATTTGAAACTACCTCATGACTTGTTTCACCTGAATGTCCTTCAAGTACTGCCAGTACCCTGGAATCAAACACGGTGAAGGAACTTCTCATTTACCCTGTCTGATTCCAACAGTCCCGCCTTGAATGCCTGCTCTGGTATTGGTACCAGCAGTTGTCTGGTCCCCTCGGGCACTGGAACCTTGTTTTCCCTCTTCCCTGGCTCCCATATCTTATCAGTAGAGAGGTCTGTCCTACCAGGCATCCTGTATCATCTACTTCATTCCTGCCGTCTTCATCTGACAGCTTCCTATCTCTTCTGAAGCCCTACCACTAGACTTACCTGTAAACCTCATCTCTAAATATATTTTCCCCATTGTCAAAAATATCCAGAGGTGGGGCACCTGGGTGGCTCAGTTGGTTAACCACCAGACTTCAGCTCAGGTCATGACCTCACAGTATGTGGGTTTGAGCCCCATGTCGGGCTCTGTGCTGACAGCTCAGAGCCTGGAGCCTGCTTCAGATTCTGTGTCTCCCTCTCTCTCTCTCAGCCCCTTCTTAGCTCACACTCTTTCTCTCTCTCTCAAAAATAAATAAAAATTAAAAAAAAATTTTTTAAATATGCAGAGGCTACTGAAAGGTAGCCCAACTATCTACAGAGCCTTATGTCCCATTTTTCAACAAATTTTTCGCTCAATCTGGAATGCTTATCATGTTAAAAATGTGTCCCAAGTTTTCTCACTTCTGACTCTTAGACTTACATTACTGCCTCCATTTCAACTGCCAGTTCCCACTATGTCTGCAAATTTCCTCCCTAAATCTTCTCCTTGAATCTCTTCAGACTGAAGTTCTCTCTCACCCTTCTCTAAAGACTCTAAGATACTAGTGCCAGCCTCTGTCACTTGCCACAAATCACCTCTACAAAAGTTTAGACCCTCCGTGACAGAAGTATCCTCTATTCCACCATGCATGCAAATATTTGTTAAAGGGCTAAATTATCTGACAAAGCAAGATTCATATTCAATTAGACACCATTTCTGCCAATTAACTGGCCTTTAGGTGAAGCCGGCAAAACACAATGAAAACAGATAAACTTCACATACATAGCAACTTTGAATGAAACAACTCAGTCTCCTACACTTTCTACACTTACAGTACAACCACTCCAGAATAATAACCACACAGTAACAGGCTCACTCAAGTAAGAAAAGTACAACTAACTTTTTGAACTTTTTGGAAAAAGAAGCCTGATCCATTTAATTCTAAAGTGACAGGGGAAGACTTTCTATAAATAAATTTCCATAAAATTTCCTTTAGCTTCCCACCATGCCAGTTTATAGCCCCAGGGGTGAGAAACTATCTAGAATCACAAAGTAAAGTTCTTAATCTAAAGGAAGTTGATTAACAGAGGATTCATTCCAAAACATTCTATTTTGCCTGGAAGATACTCTCATTTTGGTGAGGAAGGCCAAAAAGCAGCTAGATAAATTACAATGTGGAAGATGGACTGATTGTTCCAGTTAGGGATAAATAGTCTTCATTCCTGGAGTGATAAAGAGAGCCACTATGTCTCTATAGAAAAGACAGGTGATAATCTCTCCAGGCATAGTATGCATAAAATACCCTTTCAAAATGAGAAAATACATTCAGAATCATTTAGAAAACCAGCTCTGCTCTAACTGAAAAACCTTGATAATTTTCACAGCCCAAAGCTTAATGCTGGATATAGGACAGTATCATCAGAGATTAAGAAAGGAAAAACATTTTTTTCCTAGACAGCACAGATAAGAAGCATCTTTACTAATATGTAGCTATCTGTCAAGGTTAATATTTGAGAGAAAAATGTACATTATGAGAATTTATACACTATTTTTAAATTTGATATCAATTATAAGACTGGGCCTACCATTATGTTTCTCTCACTATGTTCACACCTGTTTCATTTTATTTAGAAACTTATAATTTGTCCCTTAAACTAACTGAGACATATAGCTTCCACTGTGCCAGAGTTGGGGATATAAAGGAATACAATTCTGAAATAAGACTGCTGAATTCATTCATTGAACAGAAAAAATCACTGATAGATTCTCTGATTTGGGGGGAGAGAGGGACTGTTTTAACTTAGAGTTATTTGCTTTTATTTCTAAGCTCCACTATCCTGATTGAATAAATATCTAAATAGAATTCATATCATTCCTGGCTTCAGATTTCGCTCACTCAAGTGAATATAACAAAAACTTGAATTAAGGAGATTAGTGGAGCCCTAGGAATGGGCTACTCAGGTTTACTGCAATTTTTTCCAGAAAGAAAAACTAAAGAGAGGTAGGTAGACTACCGGAGAATCTGAATTAAGGGAAAAAAAAATCAACATTAGCTGTATCATACTAAGGAGACAAGAGGCTTTTCTTCCCATGATTTTTACTACTTACAATAAAAAGTTAATTCAGTTAATTTTAACATATTATTTAACTCAAAAATATTACTTTCTCAGCCAATAATATAACCACTACCAAAAATTAATATTAAAATAGAAGTTTTATTGAGTTACATTTTTCAATAGTTTAACAAAACACTTCATTCACAATGTGATTTGAAATGGCAGAGAACAGACTACAAGATCAATCCAAAATAAAGGAATACTGCTATTTTAATGTTAGCAGTAAGATTTTATATCATTCAATAACAGAATACACTTCTAAAAAGTATTAGTATTTCTATCAGATTCATTAATTAAACTTGAAGACTAGGAGCAGCGCCTGTATTATTGTATTAAGAAACAACAGACAAAATACAGAACAACTCAAGAACACAGCAAAGAAATGTGACTGTGAAAATGGCTTACTTTAACATGACTCTGGGCTCCAAGGTTGTAGATCTCCGTAGGCTTTACTTCATTAATGATCTTCACAAGGCAGGTACTGTCAGTGAGATCACCATAGTGCAACTTCATGTCTTTAGAATTCAAAAACATACCATCAGATAGAAGAAAACAACAAGAGCCCAATTTTTAAAAATATCAAAATGGAAATGTATATTCTAAATGTCTGAAAACCAGACTGGTTTTGGAGTAGCAGAGAGTAACTCTCATCTTTAAAGAACCTAAAGAGTAGAAAGCTATTCACATGTGTTGCCTATGTCTAAAGAGGATTTTTAAAAACTCAAAAGAACGTTTTAAAAAAATCATATCAAGGGGCACCTGGGTGGCTCAGTTGGTTAAGTGTCCAACTCCATTCCAACTCAGGTCATGACCTCACAGTTTGTGAGATCAAGCCCCACATCAGGCTCTATATGGACAGCAAGGAGACTGCTTGGGATTCTCTCTCTCCCATTCTCTCTGTCCATCCCCCACTTCTGTGTTCTCTCTCTCTCGCTCTCGCTCTCGCTCTCTCATACACACAAAATAAATAAACATTTAAAAAATAAAAGATTAATCAATTAATTAAAAAATAAAAGTCATATCAAGACAGAAGGCAGATATTATACAATTAATGAATCTTATGGTTCCCAGATAGTTGTAAGGTATGTTACATAAGAGTGATATTCAGATAAAGAAAATCTCACACTAATGTATATATTCTCTAAGGAACTCTGTAATACACTGGGTAATAGTGAATCAGATGCTTTTACCTGGTGATTTTTAAGTACTTCACAAACATGAATCCTTAAGCCATCCATGAAATGAGTGATGTAGTGACATAATTGATTAAAGAACAACTGGCCTATTCTAACCCTAAGTCTCAGTAGATCCGTACACTGACTTCATTACTATAAGAATTTGACACATTGTAGATGGGCAATTTGCTAGCTTGATATTTACATTATTTGTACATAATACTAATCTATGTTTAGATCCAATGGCAGTGCCATTCTTCACTTTGCACAAAAATGATCATAATTTTCAAGGAGGATGCACTAAAAATAACTAAATATAAAGGTGAAAAGCCTTTAGTGGAGACAACTAGATCATCTTCCTGATGATGTCACTACTTGTACAAGTAACCCAAAACTCCAAGTATTCGATGCTCTGAAATGAATACAAAATGACTTATGCTTTACAAACTGACGGAATCATCCCTGCCAGCTGCAAAAACTGGACAAGCAGAGCTGGCTGAACTTGGAGTTTAAAAACCCAGTGTCCTGGTCCTAGCTCTGTCTTTTACATGGTGTATGACCTCAAATAAAGTTACAACCTCCCTCTGCCTCCATTTCCTTATCTGTAAAATGGTTTCACTCACAAGTTTAGGAGCTGCTGTAAAGAGCAAATGAGAAAACTCTGTGACTGTGCTATGTAGACTATATGGCTACATTCAGGCAATTTTAATAACAAAAAAACATGCAACTGCAATGATCTGCAAAGCAATTAAATATAGTTTTGATTGCCATTTGTTTTTGGACCTGTCTTCACAAATTATTTTAAAAATTAAATACATGTACAAAGATTACTTGGCTTGATTACATTAGACCAAACATAAAAAGTAAAGGAGTGTTCTGAGAATATGGACCTGATCTTACTTGAGGGGATAAGGACACCTGGAGAAGGGCAATCAAAGGCATGTCTACTCTTGGTTCCTTGAGCAGTATCACCTGACCAATATCCTGTAACAGACTAACCAAGATGACACTGTGGCCCAGGGGCAGCAAGCAATGGAAGAGTTTTCAAAGCATGCAGATAGAATTCAACACAGGCAATTCACCGGTAAATAATTGCAACTTGATGGGCTTTGAGAAAAATGACATCTGAAAATACCTTATCATAATACAGGAAGTTATAGAAAGAAATTTTAGTAAAGAAAATGACTTACTTCCTTCAATATGAGCCTGGGGGTTCTTATACAGATGTTCAATTCGACCTGTATTGAATGAACTGGATCGCCGCACAATTCCATGGACCTTCGTTTTTTATAGTGTGGAAAGAAAAGAAATTATAAACATGTAATGATGATTAACAAGCACCTCAAAAGTTCTTTTGTTAATGCTTACCTTGTGAGAAAATAACTATTATTTATAAACATTATTATTTTTTAATAAACATTATTTTTAATTTGTTAGAAATAGTTCCACTGCTTACTTTCTCCCCAACCACTGCCCACCAGCCACCAGCATGGTGCCTCCATCTCTCTGTGGTGTTTTCACTGGCAATCTCAACAAAAGTAATTAGATAATTATGCGACTTCACAGCAAATGCTTACTTACTGATACTCAAATGTCTCCTTTTCCAAACACACACACACTTAGAACCCTCCTGCTGACAAAAATATCTCTTGAGTTTGAAACTGAAGACAGACCATGCGAGGCCATATCGGTAAAACTGCCTTGCAGCCTCTTTAACACAAAGCATGAGGCCACGAGGCTCTGATGCCACCATGTCCTTCCAATGTCCTCATTATAAATAAATATATGGGTGCACTAATATAATCTGGCAGCAACTCCTATAATGCAGCTTTGTGGAAAAGAACTAAACAGCACAGATTAGGAACAAGACTTATATACTACTAGATTTAACACATGAAGCAAATTCAAATAAAAAAGGATTTTTTACTTTTTAATTTTTATCTTTGACTTAACCATAATAAGTGTGACAGTGGGATAAAGTCCTTGGAACAAGAATGCATACCTGTCTGATACCGAAGAAAAGACTATTTGTGTCTGATACATAAGAGAAATTGTTCAAGACTTGGTCTCACTTCCTTCTGGTGTCAAGATTGCTCCCTTTGTGTTGCCAATGCTAATATGAGCTTATGTCACCAGCTGCCCAAGTTCCAGTTCTACTGGTGGCAGTTTTAATCCTTCACCTATTTTAGAAGTGTTCCTTCTGAAGTTGAGTAGTCTCATTTGCAGCTGAATACACTTCTATATTTTCACTCAATCGTTTTCTGTCTGTTTCAAACCAAAATTAATCCTTGGCATGACTCAAATATTCCAAATTGGGGGGGGGGGGGAGTGGAATTATAAGCACATAAGACTTTCTTTCAAATAGAAAGAAATGTCACCGTCATTTTATACAGCATACATGAGAAATTAACTTCTTCAAAGGATACAACACACCCACAATTAATAATTCTGTTGGTTAGTTGCTTTAGCCAAAGAGAAAAGCACTCATCCACACTATTTTCCAAAAGAACTAAACCCAAGAAAATTTGGTAAAAAGGAAAATACTTTAAGAATTGAATATCTCTGGGGCGCCTGGGTGGCGCAGTCGGTTAAGCGTCTGACTTCAGCCAGGTCACGATCTCGCGGTCCGTGAGTTCGAGCCCCGCGTCGGGCTCTGGGCTGATGGCTCAGAGCCTGGAGCCTGTTTCCGATTCTGTGTCTCCCTCTCTCTCTGCCCCTCCCCCATTCATGCTCTGTCTCTCTCTGTCCCCCCAAAAAAAAAAAAAAAAAAGTCATAAAAAAAAGAATTGAATATCTCAAACTTCATTGACATCTCAGGAGGAAAACAGTAGGGGCACCTGGGTGGCTCAGTCAGCTGAGCATTCAACTTTGGTTCAGGTCATGATTTGGTTCAGGTTCATGAGTTTGAGCCCTGAGTCAGGCTCTGTGATGATAGCTAGGAGCCTGGAGCCTGCTTCATATTCTGTGTCTCCTTCTGTCTGTGCGCCTCCCCCACTTGCACTCTGTCTCTCTCAAAAATAAATAAGCATTAAAAAAATTTAATAAAAAAACAATAAAATCTAGGAAACACTAAATTGAGATTTGGGTACACATATCCATTTCTTAATTTGAAAGTAGAGAATAACACATCAAGCCTAGAATTATTCTACTTCATGGTCCAATTTTTCAGGTTGTAGCTTAATTGTAAAGTTGAGCTGTTCTACAAACAATTTTAACAAACAATTTCAGCAAATAATTTTTGTTTAATAAAAATCAAGTTCACATACATACTTATACATAACAAAATTGGTATTGACCACCAAGTTATTTCTGAAACATAGATTTCTCAGATGTAAGTAGAGCTTTATTTCATTGGATATAAAGGAATTTCTATGTTCTAAAGACAACTGAATTTTCATAATGAAGTAATAATAAAAATATGATTTAGTCTATTTTTTCTCTTGATCGCTGGATTCTGGGTAAGTCACATATTCCAACAGCCCAAAACAAAGAGCAACTCCTTATAAATACACAATGCATATAAGCTTTAAAGGCTCTGATAAAAATATCAAATGATACTGCTGGATTCAGTACGAAATCAGACAACTACACAAAGTCACAGCAAATGAATAACATAGGACTTTCTGTCACACTTATAACCAAAAGCATTAAGCACTAAGTTTTTTTATAACACACACACACACACACACACACACACAATGTGTTTTAATTTCCCCTACTCCCAACTTTTGGTATGTGTATACAGAGAAAGAAAGACCTGCCAAATGCTTAATACATGACAGCAAGTATTATTCTAAGAACTAATGAAAGCTGAGTCTGTCTGCTTCAGAGACAGGTGAAATACAAACTTTAAGACAAGCCAAAATGTGTGCAAACTGGATAATCTAGTTAAGAATTTGAGATTAGCAGCTTTCTCTTTACAGAAGGGATGTATGCACGGTTGTTGTTTGTTTTTATAAGGATTTTGGGGGGAAAGGAGCTGAGGAGTTAGGAAACCAAACTGAAAAGATAAATGAGCTGAAAATGACTCCATATAAACTTAATCAAAATCACTATTATGTTATAGTAGTTCAAAAACAAAATATAATTCTGAAAAACCGATGTCTTAAATAGAAATAAGTATTTTGACAAATAAATTTTATGTTCCATTTAACTAAACGATGAAAAAGAAAATTTCGAGTTCTCTCAATGTCAGAACAAAGTTAATTTTACTTCAAAACCTAGACTCAGATAAGGCAATATAACAGAGAAATGCTTGCTCATTTCTTTATTTATTACAATCACAAAAACCGAAAATTGTTGCCACTGGATTTCAAATCCTTCAGGATGTTTGTTATTTTGATCAAGAAAACAGAAAAATTATAACCACTAGATTTCAAATTCTTCAGTGTCTAGATTTCTCTTGGAGCCAAGGAAGGATGCTTTCCCAGGTATGTTTAATACTACTTGCCTTTTGAAAAGCATAGATAATATAGGTAACATCAATAGCTAATATGTACATGGCAATGACCCCTGTGCCAGACACTGTTCTTTATAGACATTAAATCACTTAATCTTCCTAATATTATTAGGATTATAATACAGTGCCTGAGAGGACAATGCCTGAGATCACACAGCTAATATACGTGGTAAAGTTAAAGTATATACATGGTTCATTCTACCAACATTCAGTATGTTTCAAAATGAAATCCATAAAAACTTTTGCCTCTTTTCACCTAGAAAAATTATTTTATAGATTCTCACCGATCATGATTGGATGCATAGGAACTCCATGTTGTAACAAATGATCTCCCAGATAACAACTGGATAATCCTTATATGCTATTTTCTTTCTGTTTTCCTGATACTCCCTGGTTATAATTCCTTTCCTAGAAGGAAAACCCACAATTCACCTATTCCTTATTTTAAATTTCGATACGTTGTATTGTAGTTGTTACCATGTTATTTAATATAAATTTTTCGTTTACTCCCAGATATATTTTAGCTTTTAAAATATATACATATTATTAAATATATATATATATTTATATATATTTACTCCCAGATATATTTTAGCTCTTTAAATATATAACTTTGACTTTTGTTTTTCTGGTTTTTCTGTGTTTTGGGGTACAAAATAGGTACAGAAGTATGTTGCTAGCTTATCTGCTAACAGTGATTACAGAAAGGCACTTGAAACTTTCATAAGAAGTTTCACTTCTGTCAATGCTTCTTTTCCCCTCATGGCAAGAAGGAATACAGGGATAGGATCCTAGGAAATGTTAACAGGCCTACCTTTCACTAATGCTAATTAATGAACTAGATTAAGGAGCCTTCTATAAAATCTCTATCCCCTGGCTTGTTAGCATCAAGCACTGTGTCACCTTGTTACTCTTATATCAACCAAAGCCCCATAGATCCCACAGAGCTTCTCTGGACTGTTTTCCATCTTTTTGTCTCACCTAAATCTTTAAGACAACCTTAGGAAATAGATGCATTTATTATCCCCATTTACCTAAAAAACAAAACAAAACAAAACAAAACCCTAAGTCTTAGAGAGGTCCAGTGACTTGCCCAAGGCCACAGAGCTGCCAATGGCAAAGGAGGAGTAGGAAACAGGCTGTTCAGTGTTCAAGCCTAAGGGCTTCCTCACCACTGTAAGCTGGACCTCCTTGTTCACCTTCCTGGCTCTAAGCTGGCTGACAGACTATAAGGGAGAATTATCCTTTGCACTTTAACAACTGTAGAATTAAATATTTGAGGTTTTAAAGGGTGAATTTCTATAAAACCTGACAATTCTGAATTTCCCTCATCATGATATGGCAACTATATTCTATAAATAATAAACAAGTGTGTGATTCATTCTCTTTAATGTTTAATGTTAAGCAAAATTCAAGAAAAAAGCAACATTAAAAACTATAAGTTTAAAACTTTAAATAGAGTCTCTTCTCAATGAGAACTGAACCAGGAATAAAGCAATCCTTTACTTTCTTATGTTATATCATTCAGAGCATGATCAAATGCATGGATTTCAGTGGCCACATTAGAAGGCCAGGGCCCACTGCTTCAGGAATCTAATATGTGAGGTCACAGAAGGTAATTAACAATAACTAATCAGTCTATTAATATATGATATTCCTTTTCAAGTCATATGCAAATGTCTATCTTTGCTTTAAAGTTAGCCAATCCTGGGGCGCCTGGGTGGCTCAGTCAGTTAAGCGGCCAACTTCGGCTCAGGTCATGATCTCACAATCTGTGAGTTCGAGCCCCGCGTCGGGCTCTGTGCTGACAGCTCAGAGCCTGGAGCCTGTTTGGATTCTATGTCTCCCTCTCTCTGACCCTCCCCCGTTCATGCTCTGTCTCTCTCTGTCTCAAAAATAAATAAACGTTAAAAAAAAATTTAAAAAATATAAAGTTAGCCAATCCTTTTATACTCTGCTTTTTTTTTTTTTGACTAAAGAAAAGTAAAGGAATATATGTAACTGTGCTGTGCTAATTCTATAGATAGGATTTAGTTTTACCTACATGGCTCCATCATCATTACCTCACCAACCTGTCTCTGTTCTTCAACCGGTTGCTCTGCTCCAGTTGACTACTGCTTCTCTGTAGAGTCCATGCCTCCCCCTCTTCATAATGAAAGGCTGACTTTGCCATTACTAGCCAATTAAAGTTTGCCCCTTTCTGCTCTAGGAAGAACTCAGCCTCATTATCAAGCCTATTCACAGAATCTATGGCTCTTTTTCCCATTGCTTATTTGTTCCTGGGTTATACTCTGCTACCCCAAAGCATATTGTTTCCAGTTATTTCTGATCCTAGTGATATTCCTTATACAAAGCATAAATTCAAAATAATATGATAGCTCAGAGAAGCAAAGCCCCACAAATTAAGGTACCTTAAGAAATTCTGTTCATCTTCACCATGTGATTAAATGATCTCATTTGAACCTTTAGTTATACTTGTTCTCAAACCGTAAGATCCAGGAGAGCAGCCATCAGTCACACCTGGGGGCTTGTTAGAAAGGCTGATTCCCAGACCCCTGAACCAGCCATCCACATCTTAATGGGTACTCTGGGTGGTTCTGATGCATACTACAGGTTGAGAACCTGCTGTGTTAGAAGTCTGTGCTCATCCAAATTGCTGATGTTGACCCTCTGGAATCAGATACAGACAAGTGTCTCCTCTTATCCTAGTGCATGCAATTTACTAGCCCTATTATTTTGCTCATGGTCTTGAGCAACTAGGGGCTGCTGGCTGATAACTCAGGAAAACTTCCAATGCAGCCCCTTTGAAAAATGACCCTCATATTTACTTCAACCTAAACACAAAAAGATGAAGTCTGTGCCACTATTAGATTTCCCTTAATAGCTTATCCTACAATTATATCCATGTCTTAAAATTGAAGACAGCAGCCTATTAAAATTGAATACAATATGGATAAACACCCTTTCATTTCCCTATTCCTACAAAAGTCGTATTTCCCCTGGACTATGAAGAGGAATCATTTCTGATTATGCTTTGTAGCTCTATACCTTCTACCTGTACTGTCTGTAGTATCTCCCTCTATCAATTTATGGATCTCACTCCTAAATCTCCCTTCCCTGGTCAATCATTGTTTCAATGATTCATTCCTCTCATTAACTGTGATTTGCCAAGTGAACCTTCTGTTGCGTTTATCATAATCAAATATGCTGTTATAATTTCAAATGTCAACATAACAAAAACATTTGTAGCTCACCTGGCAGTCCGAGGTTCTCATTATATTTATTTCTATGTCTGTCAACCATTTAGGAACATCTTCTCAAGTCTGCTAGTTCCTTAACGAGCCACCTAAATGGAGCTTCGCATGTCCCTCTGCAGGTCTTCTTCCCAGCCATTTCTAGTAATACTAACAGCAGCATCATGCTGAGACCGTTCACCATCTACCATATCGAGATTAACCCTAGGCCCTATCACTAGTCCACCACATTTTCACAGTGACAACTCCACCTCACGCTGCCATGCCTGCTCCATTTTCCTCTGGGCTAGCTGTGGATACAACTTGTTGCCACCATCCTCACCCATGTCTTAGTCCCCCATGTCCACCTTGGAAGTAAATTTCAACACCACACAGCTTAAGCTTTCTGTCTGACATATCACCTCACTGTTCAAAACTGCAATGACCATGATGGGGTTCAGGACACGCTACCCCAAAATATGGCATCTTGGTGTATGGACTATTTTAAGCTGAAGGAATGTGAGAAAACAGTAGAAGCAGGAAAGTCACTCTAACCTTCCCCCTGCTCTTCTCCCCTGAAACAGTCACGACACCCTCTAGTGAGAGGTATCCACCCTATAACTGGAGAAAAGGAGCATCCTTGTCTCTGAAGACAAGGGGATGCCAACAAGAATTCAAATAAACAAATCTTGTTAAGTTTTCCCCTATTTATTATATTCACATCATACTGCCTGACCTGTCATATTTCTCCATGACCATCCACTCTCCATCGAACCTAACATAAACATACCTAGCCTTAACAGTTTCTTTGGATCTTCATTTCTTTATGAAGGTTTCCATGTCACATAAAACTTACATTAAATAAATTTGCATGCTTCTCAGTTTAATTTTCAGACCCAGACAGGGACCCTAAGAGAGTTGAGGAAAAATTTTTTCCTCCTCCACATTAAACCAAAAAAGATTAACAGGAAGAACTTCTACAGTTTTCTCAAACTCCTTCTATTTTCTCCAACTTCCACTATTTTCTCAAACTGCTTCAGCTTAAAATATTCAATATGCTGAGGTGCCATATTTTGAGGTAGCACATCCTGAACCCCATCAACTCTTACTCACAAATTTCCTTCTCTTGGTTCACTTGATACACAGCCAAATCACTAACTCCTCTCTAGCTACCAAACACCTCTCAGCCAGTGCCAGCACCTGAAACAGAGTAAGTCTCTCTGCTAATCCTTCCCTTTTAGACTTACCAAAGCACTAAGTTAATGTAGTCTAAATAAATACCAGTCTTTATCTAAAACTAACTCTTCTATATTACATATGATCTACTCTAAAATTCTCTGCTTTAAAGAATATGTATTTATCACTCAATTATTATAGGAAATCTTTGCATATGAACATAAGTGCACATGTACACTTTCATAATTATAGTTGTCTTATTTTGATATTTTTGCAAAATATAAAACTAGCTGGCTAGGTAAGGAAATAGAAGGTGCTAAACATATCTGCTATTACTTCTTAAAGTCTAAAAGTCAAGGCTCTCAGAAAAGATTATGAGTTATAGTAAGAAAGTTAGTTTCCTTTTCAGCAAATCCTGTTGGCATTTATTTATTTTTTTTTTAATTTTTTTTTTCAATGTTTATTTATTTTTGGGACAGAGAGAGACAGAGCATGAATGGGCGAGGGGCAGAGAGAGAGGGAGACACAGAATCGGAAACAGGCTCCAGGCTCTGAGCCATCAGCCCAGAGCCTGACACGGGGCTCGAACTCCCGGACCGCGAGATCGTGACCTGGCTGAAGTCGGACGCTTAACCGACTGCGCCACCCAGGCACCCCAAATCCTGTTGGCATTTAGATGCCAAATTCCTTGCTGTTGTTTTTCCATCTGCCCACCATGCACATTTTTTAAAACAGTACACCTACAATTAGAATAATCCAGAGAATTCAAATTTATTAACATAAACACTCCCAGATCAGCCCAGAGCATATGGGTCACTGTATAGGTTTTTCTTCTCTGTGTAACATGAATTTACATAGATGTATATATCTGAGAATTGTTCTTTAAAAAGGTAAGATATATACATGGGGCTATATCAAATTCAATATGTAAAATTCCGGTTTCCTTTAAGGAAAGCAGTCAGTGTTGAAGGAGAGGACAAAAGAGGAGAAAAAGATGACGACAATGATGATGACGCCAGCAAACCCAGAAGTTTCAGCCTCCATAAAATATATGGCTGCCTATTAGAAAGCAAAAACCTCTGAGTGTAAATGTTTCATTCAAGCTTGCCAAAGATCAGCTTAGTTTTTATTGCTCTGTGCAATTTCCGAATTAAGTGACTTCACTGCGAGACTTTTTTTTTATGTAACACATTACATCATAAATTAACCCTAATAATATTATAGCTTTTAGCTTACACAGATTGCTGTTTTATCTAAGAATGTGGGAAGCGTGCAAAGCAGTTAAACACTAAGGAACAGGGGGAAGCCACCAGTGCTCACCAACAGATAAATAGCACAATGAGCTGGCATGGTTACAAGCCAAGCGGCACATTCTTCCCCTGATTTTGACTTGTTATCAGAGTTTCAGTGGAAAACACACACAGGAGGACTACGGCAGAGGAAGCAGGAGGCCACTGCGTCCAAGTGATTCCACCAGCCTGTGCTTGCTCACTGAGTCACTCACCTCGTAGCCTTTCTCCAGCAGGAACTCAGCCAAGTATGAACCATCCTGGGAAGGGAAGGAAAATTGACAACTGTCAGATTCATCATGGCGAGGAGAGAAGGCAGCCAAAACTGAGAGTTTTGAGAAAAGCACTGAAGAGGCTATATGAACTTAAATTAAGGATCATGGCAACCAAAATAAAAATAATACAGATAATGATGGTAAAAACAGAATAATGATCAACTTTCTACTATTCCTTGAGCATTTTCATAGACATTATTTCATTTGAGCACCAAAGCAGCACAGTAAAATGTTATCATTGTCCTATTCATGGAGTAAGAAACAAAATCTGGGGAGATAATATGGGGCAACAGAGAGAACATGACACTTAAGATTCACATGGATTTGGGTTTAGGTTTTTCCACTTTACTATGCAAAGTATGTGTAGCAAAGCAGAAGTCCTTGGTACTACAGGAACATACAGGAATAAGACTAATTCTGGGTGGTTGTAAAAAAGGAATCACTGGGGAAGAATTAGATGAGAGCTGTGGGGACTTGGGGAGAAGGCAGGGTGAGTGTGAGGAGGAGGCAGAGAGCACAAGAGTGTTAATGTTATTGAAAAAAGACACCATAGTGGAAAGGAGGAAGATGAGTACTTTCGTGGGAGAAGGCTTTCTAGGCACTGGTGGGAGTTGGCTTCTAACTCAGGGGTTCTGGAAAGTTCGGCAACAAAAGACTTTTGGGGGAGGGGGATAAACACAATCAGATTTGTGTTATTATCACTGAATATGTATGCATATACACACATAAACTTTAAATAAAAGAAGGATGTTTATTTTTTACAAAATAGAAAGAATGCATCTTAAATCATGCAGTTAATCCCTACATTAGGATGAAGGTATCTGACTAAACACAGAGATTCTCGACTGGCTTTTAATAACTTGTAAAAATTTCTAGATAAGGAAGAGTGTCATTTAAACTAAAATATTTTATGTGCCAGGTTTAGGGAAAGGAAGTACGAGAGTCTTCTAATAAAACTATTAAGAGACCAAAAGGTGAGAAATCACTGTTCTAGAGGTACTATAAAAAAGCTACCAGCCTTGCTCAAAATATGAGTTGGATAGACACTTTGCAGTAAAACCTGTTAACTGCCCACCTGCTTTCAGCCTGGGTAGGTCCCCTCCATCCTATCCAGACTTAAACATAAAAATGGGAGGCTCCAACTACTGGATATTTGTGTACTCAAAAGTAGCTGGGGATATTTGGTTTCTTCACTTTGAAAAAGTTTACAATATCCCTCTGAGCTTCAAAAGTTCCTACCAGACATTCCAGGAAAAAGAAAAGTGAAGCAAGTCTTATTATTGTCATTAGTTGGCTTAAAGCTGGAATTGGAGACACCCTACGGGTCCTGAAAATGACAGGACTGCCAAAAGAGTGTTTACTACATTAATGCAGAGTCACACATAAATTCAGGCAGGATGACAAGGCAAGGTATACAAGGGACACATTTTGTGGTTCATTAAAACCACCAGCAGATTTTCTTCTGACTTGACATAAATATTCTGTTTTATAGACTCATGTAGAGAAGAGAAATTGTTTAACATATTCCTTTTCCTCTCAATCTTATGATTTACACACAATTACACAGTTTTTAAATACCCAACATGCAAACTAAATCAGATAAGAGGGCTGAACAATTCAGACTAGAACAGACCAACAGAAATGTAAGAATAATGAGTAGTCTTACAAATCAATCAATGAGAAAACAGCTTAATAGAAAAAGCATTTACAATAAGAGGAATAATTTTACAGTAGTCTGGAAAACCCTACAAAATATGAAGTTTTGTTTTGGTGCTGGTGTTAGTGTTGTCATTTTGAAGCAGGCAACAGTATACTTTTCATCTTTCATAATTCCTCTTTGGAATAAAAATTTAAAGCGCTTTGTGTTCTACCATGGCTACATACAATGTTTCAAAAAAAAAAAAGGCAGAGGTGAAAGTGCTAGAGATCCAGGGGGGCTGGGAGGGCTGTGATTATTCAGAAAGCTGATGTGAAACAGAACTGATCGGGCCTGAACCCTGTCAATAAGGTCTTGTTCTTCTCACCCAGGGCCCTTCTCAAACTTTCCAACCACACTGGAACATTCTGAAACAGCAGGGCACTCACTTCCTCCTGACTTCCTTGCCAGGTCTCTCAAGTGATAGGGCCTGGGCTGCACAATGAGTGGGAAATGGAGCAGAGCAAAGGCTCTTGGTCTCTGGCCTAGGCAGCCCAGCTGGCCTCCCCTTGTCCTCTTCCCAGGCCCCTGAGGGGACTCCACAGGGAGACACAGTTTCTAAACAGGCAGGCGTCAGCCAAGCCAACAAGATCATTTTTTCTGCCTCCTCTAGAAGAACAGGGTTGTTGGAGAAGGCTTCAATCAGACTAACGACTGAAATGTCATGGCAACTGAGAACCTATGACCAACATTAAAAATTCTGATTCTTGGGGCGCCTGGGTGGCGCAGTCGGTTAAGCGTCCGACTTCAGCCAGGTCACGATCTCGCGGCCCGTGAGTTCGAGCCCCGCGTCAGGCTCTGGGCTGATGGCTCAGAGCCTGGAGCCTGTTTCCGATTCTGTGTCTCCCTCTCTCTCTGCCCCTCCCCTGTTCATGCTCTGTCTCTCTCTGTTCCAAAAATAAATAAACGTTGAAAAAAAAATTTTTCAAAAAAAAAAAAATTCTGATTCTTAATCCCCCAGAAAACAAGGAACTAAATGAACTGAATTTCCAACTCACTTACTATGAACACAATTAATTTGGTACAAATTCCAGCCTGGGTTCAATCCTTGTTATAGAAAACTTTTTAATTGGAGAGACAATGTCCCATTTGTGACTCTTTTACATTTAATTTTGCACACATTAAGGTAATTAAGGGTTTCCATTTTGTATTAAATGCTATACAGATCTGAGTAATCACCATGGCTATAACATTTTCAAGACACAAAAACATTTTCTATCTTATTCTTGCAAGAACTCAGCCTGGAAAGCAAGAGCCACTACATCTTAGGTAAATGAGGCATGTGAAGATAGTCATTTTGCCTAATATCACACTACAGAGGCAAAGCCAGGACTAGAATCCAAGTCTCCTGTAATTTTGACCTAGAAAACAACCTTCTTCCTCACCCTCCTACACCTGGGATCTACGAAAACATGTCAAAATCTAACAAAATAATGAAAGACCATAATGGGTTTACTTTTAAATCAAATTAATTTAGTCATTTTCCATTACACAGTGCTTTATGGATTAATCAGTGCTTCTAGTTTTGATTAAGTAAACTAATTTTAGAACATTCCAGAGCTCAGAGGAAGGAGACCATACACAGCACCTGAGATTTCTCAGGTTTTGTTTGGGTGTATGCTCCACACAGGAAACAGTATAATGTTGTTTGAAGATGGACTTGGATTGGCTGTGGATGTATTTACTGTTTGGCGCTCTAGAGCCAAGGAGGCGGGGCCAATGACCAAGGACCAAAAGTGCCAGATTTAGGTGTGCCTGATGCCTATAGTCCCTATACTTGGGTATCTCTGGTTTTTTACCTTTCATGGAGTATTCAGAAATATTTTAGATAAACACCCATAAAAATAAAGAGTAATTGCAAAAATTAATCCAATCCTATCTTGTTTTTAAATTTTTTTTTAATGTTTATTTTTGTGAGAGACAGAGAGACAGACAGAACATGAGTGGGGGGAAGGGCAGAAAGATGGAGACACAGAATCCGAAGCAGGCTCCAGGCTCTGAGCTGTCAGCACAGAGCCCAACGCAGGATTCCAAAGTTGGATGAGCCAAAGTCAGATGCTTAACCAGCTGAGCCACCCCGGCGCCTCTAATTCAATCCTATTTTGACTGTAGCATTAAAATTCCCTAAAATTTCACAACTATAAAAAGCTGAAGGAAGTAAAGAAAGCTAACCCCTTCTCCCAATGGCCACCGAAGGCTATATTAAGCACCGATTGATCCTCTAATCTAGCCCACATCCAAGCACGTATGTGCCAGGCAGTCTACCTTCCTACAGAGGAGACTAGCATTTCTCTTTTCTCTTCAAACATGGATGCACTTATAGTACAGAAGAACAAATGAAAAGGACACTTTCTTGTATGCAATTTGCGAAGCGGTTCCTCTGAACTGCATGCTAAATTATACTGTGTGTTTCTGCCTAAGAACCAATTGGCAGCTTCTTTGAACAGAATAAGTAGTATTGGGCTAAAGAATTCATGCCACTAACACATGAATTTCTTTGTTTAGACCATCTCAAGCATTAGGAAATAGAATATCCCTTCTGGAAGGAGAGAGAACACCAATTTATGCTGCCCTTTATGTTCTTTAATTCTACAAATTCTAATTACACTAAAATAAGCATCTTTTCAGCTAATAGCAATTACAATATCAAAGTAATCTGTACCTCCCCATAAAAGAAATGCAAACAGCTCAATGATTAATGGAAGATGCAGTTTAGAATTAGAATGAAAACTTCCAATGGGAAGATTAGCCACATAATATGAAGAATGCAGAAGCAGAATATACTTGAAAAGTATTTTCACTTGGCTCATGTTTGTAACACAAATCACTGCATAAAATCTTTGTCAAACTCACAGAATTCAAAAGACCATAGGGATTAATTAATCCAACTCTCTCATTTTACAGGTCAGGAAATTGAGATTCAAAACAGTTAAATGTTTAATGTAGAGTCACACAGTACGGAAGTAGCAAAATCTACACGCAAAAAATAGAAAGAAAGAAAAAAAAACAGTCTTCAACTCCCAGGCCTCAGAATTTTTCACTAAAAACTACTGCAAAAAAATGTAGGGGCACCTGGGTGGCTCAGTCAGTTAAGCATCCAACTCTTGATTTCAGCTCAGGTAATGACCTCATGGTCGTGAGATTGAACCCTGCTTCTGGCTCTGTGCTGACAGTGTGGAGTCGGCTTGGGATTCTCTCTCTCTCTCTCTCTCTCTCTCTGCCCCTCCTCCACTCACACGTGTGTGTGTGTGTGTGTGTGTGTGTGTGTGTGTGTGTGTGTGTGACAAAAAAATCTAAAAAGAAGAGAATGGACTAATGTCTACAGTTGAGAACCAAGTAAAATACACTAATGCACTTCCAAGTGAAGAACAAGAATACAGCAAACAATTATCAGTGGAGTGAAAACTAACTGAGTGGTAGACAGGAAACGAGGATATTATCAATATTTAAAACATAAATAATTCCCAATTCCCATAGTCTTTTATTTTTTTTAAATGTTTATTTATTTATTTTTGAGACAGAATACAAGCTGGGGAGGGGCAGAGAGAGAGAAAAAGAGAGAGAGATACAGAATCTTGGGCAGGCTCCCAGCTCTGAGCTGTCAGCTCAGAGCCTCATGTGGGGCTTGAACTCACGGACCGCGAGATCATAACCTGAGCCCAAGCCAACCTGAGCTACCCAAGTAGTCTTTCAAAATTAACAATTATTTCCCCATAAAAGCCACTGCCACAGAAAAACAGACTTTCACTTTTTGTGATTTACTTCCTGTTAGAGAGGAGCACTGTAATCTAGAAACGCTATCAACAAACTCTGAACAATAAAAAATGTATTGTGCCCAGCAGCTAAGATATTCTTCCTGTAACCACCCATTCCCTCTGACTATTTGCCAGGGAAAGAGCCCTTCAAACAGGTGTGAAGTGCTTGCACATACACCTCATACATATATATATATATATATATACACATATACAGCAGCTCTGTTGCCAAACACAAGACTTTCCAGTAAACCATCATGAACTAGATTAAAAGCAACATTTTAAAAAGAAGCCAGATATCTCCAATAATCCTACATATGACTGTAATGTTAAGTCTTGTGTCCATGGTAAATTTTTTAAAAAAGATTTGCTGAAGAAAAAATATCACAAAGAAAAAAATGACCCAAAAGGTTAATTTTACAAACATTTTTTTTCCAGTTTGACAGGTTAAAAATGATGTTTTTCTTTTCATTTTTTGGCTAGTCTTAAGACTGAAGAGTTTTTTGTTTGTGATCATATATACTATTTCTTCTAGGAACTATCCTTATTTTTTCTATTTTTTATCCACTTTTTTTTTTTAAATTTTTTTTCAACCTTTATTTATTTTTGGGACAGAGAGAGACAGAGCATGAACGGGGGAGGGGCAGAGAGAGAGGGAGACACAGAATCGGAAACAGGCTCCAGGCTCTGAGCCATCAGCCCAGAGTCTAACGCAGGGCTCCAACTCCCGGACCGCAAGATTGTGACCTGGCTGAAGTCGGACGCTTAACCGAATGTGCCACCCAGGCGCCCCATCCACTTTTCTAGTAGGCTGTATTTTGCCAATTGATTTGTTCTTGTTAGTATCTAGAACACTCATAAAATTAATTTTCCTCTCTAATATAAGCTACTCAAAAAAGTATTTTGAAACAGATTAACTGATTTTCAGTGATAGAACTCCCATAATTAGCTGGTTTAAAATACATGTTCTTTTCAAATTGCAAATGATTGTTGCACGTTCTTGGTTTAATGACCAAAGAAGAATGCAAACACCAAAATATGAATTCCAGCTAAATTTGCGCAACCCAGCATTTGTAATATTGTTAACTTCAACATAGTAAAATAAATTTCTGTAATTAGACAAATGCTTTAAGGAAAATGGGATTAAAGGGTTAACAAAAGAAGGTAGAAAGGAAACAATTATTAATAAGGTATAGAAAGACAATTTTTAACTACATAATTAGAATTACAACACACACACACACACACACACACACACAGTCCCAGAAATGTTTTAAAAAGCCTCGAAAGGAAATATAAAGGCATTTTTTAACAGCCTAAAGTGTGTTTGGATGTACATAATACGTAGACACATCAAGAATGAGCCAAACTTTCATCTCTACATGAATATAAGTATGCCCAAAGAATACTGTATCCCATGGACTAGCTTTCCTTTTTTTAATGGGTAAGCTCCTTTAGTTTGAACCTGTGTTTTTCTCTCTCCCACTCTCCTATTCTTCACTAATGCTGAAGTTTTATCCTTCAGAGATTAAAAAAAAAAAGTCTTCACATGACTTACTATTACTACAAATAATATTAATAACAATAGTAAGTGCTTATATACCACTTAGATAAGATATGCCAGACATGCACTAAATGTTTTACATTCATTAACTTTTAAATATTCACAATAACCCTATGTAGTTGGCACTATTATTATCCCCATTTTACAAATAAGCAAACTGAGGTGAGCTGAGACCAAGTAACCTGCCCAAGATGTCAGTAAACAGAAAAAGAATTTGAAATATATATGTAATCTACACACACACACACACACACACACACACACACACACACACACGTAATGAATTATTTATTACAATTTGTTTCACTAACAGGATCAATTACCCCATAATGATGGACAGATGTTTTAACATAAAATTTGGTCACTAAACAATTTATTAACAATATGAACTGTCCCAGATTAGTGAATATCAAACATCCACTTGGGCCATAGGTGTTATGGAATAAAGGACAGGAAGGAAATAAGAGATTTAGTCCATGCCCTATTGCTCTGAGAAGTATCTGGGAAGCCAGGCATTTCCTGGCCTAGATAGGATTATGCTCCAACACTGGCTCAGACCTCCACATTTCACATACATCAGCAAACACACATGTGGACAGATTGAGAACAGTAACCAGGTAACCTGTGCAGCTAATCAAAATGTTCTGCTATCAGTGAACACCAGTAGATGCATGAGTCATAGAGGGTGGCAAGGCTGTACAGATAAAAGAAAAGCTATGAAATACTACCATATTGACCTCTTCTATACTGGATGGCAGACTTCCCCGGAGAAATAAATCATCACACTTGAGCATGAAATCAAGGCGGGGGGGGAGGAAATACAAGAAACATATCCCTGTCGAAATCCTTTTAAATATCTACCTAACTGGCCATTCACTGCTGGTGTGAATTAACTCCTTTCAAGTTTAGAACAATATACTAACTGAAAGTTTTTATAACTCAGCGTTCCAAATACATTGATAAAGATTTGGACAGATCTGTAGGGAAGTCAATAATAAATCACCAGTAAACTTCATGCTTAAATAATAACTTCTTTGTAGTAAATATATATATACAGATTTTGAAAACAGAGTTCCTCTCTTTCCTTTTCCCTTTCTCATTATCTCTCAAAGTGACATTCTATACAATTAAAGCCTGTTTCTTTGCAAAGTATACGCTTATGTAGTTCTATTCATCCAAGTGATTTATACAGGAAAGGATTTTTTACAGGTACTCAAAACTAAAACAGTGCTATACTTTGTCCAGTGTTCAAGTCCATGCTTAATGAAAAACTTTAAATTTCTTTGTACTGAAAAGAGAAGAATTATGAAATTTTAGTATTTACCTGATTTATTAACACTTCCTTATACATTTCTTTTTATAATTTGTGTCCTGGCTAAGGGAGGAAGACGAAAAAAATGTCCTTTTGTTTACAGCTTTAAAAAGGTCATAAATAACAAAAGAATACACATATATTGATGTCTCTATCTTTCCCTATCTTACTGCAAATTCATTTAACAGGTTGTTACTAAAATGTCACTGTTGGTAACAAGCAGAGTTTAACTATTTACAAATGTTCTTTTAACCTAATTTCTTTCAAGGTTAAGTTATTGGCACAATCTAGTTAAGACTGTTTCTAAAATATATACTATGACAGAAATGTCACTTATAGGCTCCCTGATGCATTTCAGATCTGCTCTGCAACCATGGAATATCCATCACCCTGGAGATATTGTAAATCACTGAAGAAAGATACAAAATATGAACTGTGATTTACTGTGATTTACATAACTTGAAATCACTGAAACAGATAAAATTCAAGCATATGTACACAAGTATAAATGGAGAAATTTGTAAGCATCTACCCCGAAAGCTGCATATCATAAAACTAATAAAGCCAACTAACTTTAAGAGCCAGAGGACAAAGAACAAAGTATTGTAGGAATGACCGTAAATCACAGAGGTCCTACCATGAACAATGTTGATTCCCCTGGATTGTCCGGTCTGTGGGTAGGTTCAGTCCATTCAGTTTGTGGCTAGGAAATCTCTCCATTTACTTGTTAAGTTGTGCTAATATTGTGCTTTGGGTTCTACCACCCAAAGAAGTTATTAAAAACCATTTGGGGGGGCGCCTGGGTGGCGCAGTCGGTTAAGCGTCCGACTTCAGCCAGGTCACGATCTCGCGGTCCGTGAGTTCGAGCCCCGCGTCAGGCTCTGGGCTGATGGCTCGGAGCCTGGAGGCTGTTTCCGATTCTGTGTCTCCCTCTCTCTCTGCCCCTCCCCCGTTCATGCTCTGTCTCTCTCTGTCCCAAAAATAAATAAACGTTGAAAAAAAAAAGAAAAAAAAAACCATTTGGGGGGGAGGGGGAATCACATATTTAAAAATATGTGCCTCTACTGTGCTTGCAACTCTCTCTCCAGTGTCACTGCCTTTTAGGCTACACAATCTAGGTGTGTTTCTAGATATTTCAGCCCTAACATAGAAACAGAGGGGATAAGGGGCACCTGGGTGGCACAATTAGTTATGCGTCTGACTTTGGCTCAGGTCATGATCTCACAGTTTGTGGGTTCGAGCCCCACACTGGGCTCTGTGCTGACAGCTCGGAGGCTGGAGTCTTGCTTCCTATTCTGTATCTCCCTCTCTCTCTGCCCCTTTCCTGCTCGCACTCTCCTTCTGTCTCTCAAAAATAATAAATAAATAAATGTTCAAAATAAATTAAAAAAAAAACAGAGGGATAAAAGGAACTCTTTGTGAGATACTGAGATGACAGTTTGAATTTCTTCAGCACTTACACTTTAAGTCGTTTTTATCCTGTCGTTTTGCTTTCTCTTACTAACAGCAGTGGAGCTTAGTTCTTATTCAACCCTACAATTTTTAAAATCTTGACTTAATACGACAAAAAACATTATCAACATTGCACTCGAATGAAGACCAGAGTTTTGTAAGGGCACACAGGGGCAAGAGTACGAGGAGTGGAAATTCTCTAGGTGAAAATCAACTCCCCACCTTGCTTACAGCAGCACCAAACTCCAACTTCCCAACATTTCCAGAGTCTTAGACTGAAAACCAGGTGTCTCTAGTTCAGTCTTACCTGATCAGATGCACCTTTTGGTCTAATCTTATAATACTTAAATGTCTAACTATTGATTTGTTTCCCAGCTAGTCTCTCACCTAATGTTTATGACTTTGGGGGTATTTGACTATATTTTATAGATTTAGGTTGTACATTTGAAACAATTGAGAGGCTTTTTTTGTACCACAACTCTATGCTTAAAAATCCCATAAGCGATCACGTTTTAATTGATGTGGTTAACTCAACCTTATGTTGTGTTATGTTTTTCAAGATATTTATTATTATTTCTATCAAAATAATAATAATGTATATTTCTAGGATTCCTATGGTTGCTAAGCACTCTAAGATATTTTTCCCATTTATATCTCTCACACCATCCTAGTAATGCAACTGATATTATCCCCCCCTTTTTCCTGATTAGAAAACTGAGGTTCAGAAAGCTTAAATCCCAGGGTACCTGGGTGGCTCAGCTGGTTAAGCATCCAACTCTTGATTTCTGCTCAAGTCATGATCTCGTGGTTCATGGGACTGTGCCCTATGTCAGGCGCTGCTTGGGATTCTCTCTCTCTCTGCGCCTTCCCCCACCTCTCTCTCTCTCAATAAATAAACATTAAAAAAAAAATAAAGCTTAAATCCCTTGTTCAAGGTCACAGAGCTAGTTAGAGAACATGGCAGAATATGAAGCCAATTTGTCTAATCCTAACTACAGTGTTATTTCCTGAATAATTCTACTTCAATCAAAATAAAAGTGTTTCAACAAAAACAAGATTCTAATAATGTCAGTTTTTTAAAGGTTTTCAATGTATATAAAAAATATATAAAAACTCAAAGCTTACTGAAATACAATTTTCAAAGTAAGTACCAATTACTTTTGCAATAATCCATGATTATGAATGTTTAAATAACTCCCTTTCAAGTATACTAAACAAAATACTCGTGTGTGTGTATGTGTGTGTGTGTGTGTGTGTGTGTGTGTGTGTGTGTGTGTGATTGTATGCATGCACATGTTCACAGACTCAAAGAGATTTCTATGCCATTATCCTGAAGATGAAAAAAAAAACCCACAGGTCCATACATGGAATATTAAAAGCAGATCCTGGGGCAATCAATCCACTGTCCTTTAAAAAAGGACTACACGATATGACATGGCAAATAAAAATAAGGATAAGATGGGGCACCTGGGTGGCTCAGTCAGTTAGGTATCAGAGTCTTGATTTCAGCTCAGGTCATGATCTCATGGTTCATGAGATTGAGCCCCATGTAGGGCTCTGTGTGCTGACAGCACAGAGCCTGCTTGGGATTCTCTCTCTCCCTCTTTTACTGCCCCTCCCCTGCTCATGCTGTGCTCTCTTGCTCTCTCTCTCTCTCTCTCTCTCTCTCAAAATAAATATATAAACCTTAAAAAAAGAAGGATAAGATATATTTCTTACCCCTAAGGAATTTATAATCTAGTGAGAGGACAAGGAATCAATACAACAACAACAATATATCATCATCATCATATTAGCGATCATATTAATGCTACCATTCATTCACTGTATACCTATGATGGGTTAGGCCAGCAATATATTCTGAGCCATATGTGTAACTTTAAATTTTCTAGTAGCCAAATTTTAAAAAGTTAAAAATAAGCAAAACTTAATTTTAAAAAATTTATTTAACCCAACATATCCAGAATGTTATATCAATACATTAAGAGAAAATTATTAATGAGATGTTATACATTCTTTTTTGTATTAAATTTTTCAAAATCTGTTATTTGACACAACACATCTCAATTCAAACTTAAATTTTCTTCAGAAGCACTTGATCTGTATCTAGATTTCATAAAATTGAACAACTGGTCATATCAAATCTTCTGAAAATTTAATACCAAAAAAAATAATTTCCCTTTAATAACCATTATATACACTGGTACAACTGATTCAGTTTGTTTTGTTTTGTTTTGTTTTGTTTTAAGAAAAACTGATTTGACTTTGGAACAAAAGGCTATCAGTTTAAAATCCGTATCTGTTCAAGTTAACTCAGTCTTAAGTATTAACACTGAATCCAAATGAGTATTTGCATACATCGGAAAGCAACTCTCATAGTGTTCTTCCAACTTTCTTTCTGGTTTTTATAGCCAGTTTATGTAATCCTATTAAGAGTTTAAATCTTCTACATATTGATTCATGTTAGAAAAACGTATAACTTCATTATTTATTTGTATTATAAAGATTTTCAATTTCAACATGAATTCTCACATCTCCCTAGCTAGATCAAAAATAAACTTTTCCTTTCCTTACAGCTTCAAATTTAACTCATTCATAAGCAGTGTGGTAAAACTGAGAAAACATAAATCACACTGCCATGTTTTCTTTATAATTATCTGGCAAGCATCCCTTTCATTTCAAGAAAGAAAAGAAAATCTTATATTGGAGTAAATATTACAGCAATCTTTGTAAAACTCATTCATGACTCCACCAATGAATGCTGGCCAAGAGCACAAGATCACAGCCTTGTCTGTTATTTCTTTCAACAGGTCTATGAACTGGCAATGATTCATATATTTGAATGTATAGATTGAAAAATTTTAACCAGTTATCTATGACACATTTTAAGTTTATTTATTTATTTTTGAGAGACAGAAAGAGACCACAAGCTGGGGAGGGACAGAGAGCAAGGGGGAGAGAGAGAGAGAATCCCAGGCAGGCTCCATGCTGTCAGCACAGAGCCCCACGTGGGGCTCAGTCTCACCAATTGTGAGACCATGACCTAAGCCAAAATCAAGAGTTGAACGTTTAACCAACTGAGCCACCCAGGTGCCCCTATGACACTTTTTAGAGTCTGCTTCAGAATATAGTGAAAAGAAGCAATAAAAGAAATATCAGTCTCTTATTTTAAAATTCATAAATGCAGATATTTCACCTAACATAGCTGAAGTGATAGAAACCTGTTGTAATAGAAATTAATTTTTTTATATCCATCTGAAATTCTTCTCTGACATAGAGAACATTCAAAAATATCTATGCTACAAATTTGGTATTTCTCCCTATAAATTTATATCATTTCTTTGTAAATTTTTAAATCCTTTGAGAAAAAGGATATCTGGGGCGCCTGGGTGGCGCAGTCGGTTAAGCGTCCGACTTCAGCCAGGTCACGATCTCACGGTCCGTGAGTTCGAGCCCCGCGTCAGGCTCTGGGCTGATGGCTCAGAGCCTGGAGCCTGTTTCCGATTCTGTGTCTCCCTCTCTCTCTGCCCCTCCCCCGTTCATGCTCCGTCTCTCTCTGTCCCAAAAATAAATTAAAAAAAAAAAAAAAAAAAAACGTTGAGAGAAAAAGGATATCTAAAGTAGTAACTAGGCAGTGACCCTGCAACTTGTTGAAAGATAAAGAAAAGCACTTGAAATTTTTCAAATTTCAAATAAACTAATCTTTGATAGTTAGAAAGACCTTGTATTCTATAGGCAACTGGTGATTTAATTGAGTATCTTTAAAATTGTGTATATACATTGTTGTATTTTCTCATAATTTTCTAATAAAACTTCAGTAACAAATAACTTATTTTCCCACCTCTCCAACTAAAATTGTTTTCCTCTTTTGTGCATTAATTTAAGCCATTTTAGATGGCTGAAGTGACAAGTGCTCATCCTACCAAAATTTTAAATGTACTGGATATTTAATTCAGATTTCAGGCAACTAAATGCATTAATTCTTTTTTGATCATCATTGAGAGGAAACTTCTAATCAAATCTTAATCTCTTAATATTACCCAGTTTATTTTCCTTAAATTTTTTAACACAACAGTTTTTCTGTTTTGCTCTGGCAGAGCAAATTGCAAATTAATCACAGAATTTCCAGTCTCTTTATGTCTTCATTGCTCTGATCATAGTACTAGTTTCTATGTCTGCACTCAATTCTGCAGCAGTAAATGCCTTTGATTTGAATTCTAAAATTGGTTTATACTATTTTAATTGGAAAAATTACATTTTAATTAAAATTATAAACATTTCAATTTAATTACCAATGATGAGGTACATGTATCACTAAGTCCTGCTGTCTGAATAAAATACTCAAATAAATGCAATACAATGTTAGATAGAACACAGAAAAAAAATCATTCCAAGTGAATATATTAGGTGACATCAACAAAATCAGTGGTGTGTTTAAGTGTGAAATACACCAGTTAAACTGAAATGTAATCCTAACCAAAACAAGAGAGTTGTGTTTAACAAAAATTTATTTTATATTGCTTCCATTTAAAAAATTCATTTCCTCAGTTCTATTATCCACATCCTAATTGTTCAATAGCCACATACGGCTTATGGCTACAATTTTGGACAGTGTAGTGATAAGCTGTGTTTTCAGCAGTTTACATTTATTAACTTATGTAATTCCCAAAACAACACTAATTATCCCCCATTACAGACAATGAAACTTAGGCAGAAGCAATTAAGTAACTTACCTAAAATCATACAGCTATTAACCGGGGAAGGGAGGCTGGGATTTAGACCCAGACAGTCTGACTCCAGAGATGCTTGCCCACTATCCCACACTGTTCAAAGTTCAACAAAGGCACAGACTTTAATGAGAGATGACACAAGAGTGCAAGGTGTTTTAAAAATATAAACCAAACTACTTAGCAATTAGAAGTAGGGAGCGAAGACAGATAGGAAGGCATTGTGAAAAGGAGAAAAGATGAGCTTCAAGATAAATATTTGATGAAAAGGAAAACCAATTTGGCATAAGAAGGAGTGGCTACGAAGTGTGTCCTAAATGGATAAAAGATGATCAACTGTGGTAGGTAAATAATGGCCCCCCAAAGCATAGCCCCATCCTAATGACTGCATTGTATGAATGTTGTTATCTTATATCAAAACAGTCTTTGCAAATGTGATCAAGATCTTGAAATGTGGAGATTATTTTGGATAGCCCCAAATCCAGTTGCAAGCATCCCTCTAAGAGGGAAGCACAGAGAGATTTCACAGACAGAAGATGAGGAGGCCGTGTGACCACAGAAACAGACCGAAGTGATGCAGCCACAAGTCAAGGAATGCTAGCAGCCGCCAGAAGCCAGAAGAGCAAGGAATTGATTCTCTTCTAGAACCTCAAGAGGGAGCATAGCCCTACCCACAGCTAATTTTGGATTTCTGGCCTCCAAAACTGTGAGAGGATAAATCTGTTGTTTTAGGCCACCCAGTCTGCAATTTGCTGCAGCAGCCCTAGGAAGTTACTTCAGGACTTCTCAAAACCTTCAGCAAATATACCTTGTGAATGAGCAAGAGGGGAAACTTGGAAGCGGTGTTTCCCAATTTTTTAATGACAGAATCCCTACTGCCTCTGAGGGAGGGATGGTGGTGAAAGAGAGAGATCCTGTTCACCTCTGGCAAGCCCAGTGTTCTACTAACAAGGTCTAGGAAATGCTGACCCAAAACACATTCTGGAAGGGATGTAATTTAGCCAAGTTAAGTCTGAACTATATTCAACAACAATACAAAAAAATTAAAGGTTTTTGAGAAATGTTATAAAAAGCCAACTCTTAAGGGTGAGGAAATCTAGCACATTATGAAGCTGGGTTCCAGGTGACTTCCAACTGGTAGAATTCATGGCTTTGGGGGACAAAACATGTAACCAGTTGAGCTAATCATCTCAGTTTACAATACAGTAATTTTTATTGCACTCTACTCTGATGAATCCACCACCTCTAGGAATTGTTCCAAGTCTTATGAGGGACAATGACCAACTCCAGTAGCTTCAGAAGGTGATAAATGAGAATGGCATTAAAGAACAAAAGAACAGAGAATAATAACAAAGGGGGAAGGAAAAATAGTGGTAACTTCTGGTAACTAAAGGGCTAAAATAAAACTACGAAGGGGTCAGTAAAAGCCAAAAATTAAATACTCAAGGAGAGTAGGATCAGGCAAGTTCCTGATTGATTTGGATATTCTTGCAGAGATTAGACGGCTAGTTATTATACTGCTGTAGGAGAAAATCCACAAGGGTAGGAAGTTGGTCCACAAAACCAATAAGGTTCCTTCAACTCTAAGAGTCTATGCCCCAAACTGGCCACAGACCTTTTTGTCATATCCACATGCAATGTCCATCCACATGGAATAAATAACTGAATAGAAAAAATACCGCGTTGGGACGCCTAGGTGGCTCAGTTAGTTGAGTGTCCGACTCTTGATTTTGGCTCAGGTCATCATCCCAAGGTCATGGGATCGAGCCCCACATCGAGCTTAAGATTCTCTCTCTCTCTCCCTCTGCCCCTCTCCCCTGTGTGCGCTCTCTCTCTCTCTCTCCCTCCCTCCATCCCTCTCTCCCTCTCTCTCTCTCTCTCTCTCAAAAATTTAAAAAATATGTTGTGTTAAGCTTGGGGTAAAATTCAAAATATTTCATAATCTATTGTAGTGTATGCACTAACCCACCAAAATGCTTGCCAGCTTATGTACCTAACAGGTGGGTATTCACCAGATGAATTTCAGTCTTCATAAAACTGTTGACAATGACCTACAGTTGAACATGGATTTTGAGCAAGCAGGAATATAGAGGTTAGAGGGAAAAATTAACACCACTTAAAACCTGTTTATTTGAATTGACAATAGGTCCCTAAGCTTAGGAAACCACAAGATGGAAGGGAAGGATGACCAGGTAGGTTGGAAACCATTCTCTATATACCGGACATCTGACCACAAACTGCTAGCAGCTGCACTCATGGCCCAGCAGCCACACACTTGGCACCACAGCCTCTAAAGTGTCCTCTTGGCACCTTCTGCAAACACTACTTACATGCCAGGAAGTCTGGGTTTAGTTTTGGTTCCATTCTCTGTCTCTGTCTCCCTCTCCCTTCTTTTCCCCTACCCCCCACCCAGCATAAATGTGGGTCCCACTGGTTTCAGGCTAATAACATCCACTCAGCAGCAACTGTCTAATAGGTACACACCCAACAATGGGCACTTGTATTTTCTTATGAGGTGGAAGTAAATTATGGCACTTGAACAAAGACCTTATTATCTAAATTTTACTGCATGTTTACTACAAGCCAGTTTCAATTTTATGTTTTCATCTCTAGGCTCTAAGACAAAGGAGAGAGAAAGTTCATTTTCATATCTGAAGTAGTTATTTTCTAAACATATAACAGTATCAGGCTAAAAATAGGACCTGTTGCAGGCTGAATGGTGTCCCCCTAAAAATTCACGTATGAAAGTCCTAAACCCCCACGAGTTCAAAATGTGACCTTATTTGCAAAAAAAGTCATTGCAGATGAAATTAGTTAAGATGAGGTCACACCAGAGTAGGGTGGGCCCTAATCTGACAGTGTTCTTATAAAAAGGGGAATCTTGGACGGAGATGCACACAAGGAAAACGTCATGCAAAAATGAAGGCAGAGGACGGGGGTGATGCTTACACAAACCAATGGATGCCATATATGTCAAGAAACAATCAAAAGTAAAGGGAAAGGCCTGAACCAGATTCTCCCTCATATCCCTCAGAAGGAACCAACCTTGCTGACACCTTGATCTTGGACTGCCAACTTCCAGAACTATCAGAGAATAAACGTCTGTTGTTTAAATCATTCCACCTATGGTACTTTGTTAAAACAGCCCTAGGAAACCAATACAGGACTCAAAAGTATTAAGGAGTACAAACCAAAGGTCATGCAGGGCCAGGGGGAAAGGGTCAGAGGAAAGTTTCTGTTCTTTGCACTTCTAGTTGACTGTCAGGAACTATGAGGTTCAAAGCCAAGCCAGTCCTCCCTCCAGTGTGCTGCCCACCAGCCACACTGGCCTTCCTTGGGCTCCATAAGCTGTACTTCCTGAGCTTCACACAGGCTGCTCCCTCTTCCTCAACTCTCCTAACCCTAACCCTGCCCTCACTCTCCACTTATTAGGACTCCCATAATCGTAGATGTCGGTTCAACCATTGTTTCTTCAGAAAATTCTTCCTGCTATGTTCCACCCTGACTGAATCAGATCTCCTACCTGTCAGAAACACTCAAATCACACAGTTCTTTGCTTCATATCTCATCATAGGTCAGTGACAATGGGTTATGTGCCTTCCCCACTGGACTGCAGGATCCATGAGGACAGGACCACAATCACTTTGCTCATCATGACCCAGAACACTGATAGGTAGTTGGCACACAACACCTATCCGCTCAATAAAGTAAAATTCAATGTGCTTGAGTTTCTAATCTCACAGGTCTTCATCTCAAGCAGACATACCAATGCCCTGTCTACAACTTCTATATCAAAAGCTGTCTTATCAATCAGCTTGGACTCACATCCCACACTGCCAATGGAGATGCACTACGGGCTCTACTTCCTCAGCACTGCGTGAGCTCTCCCCCAGGATGTCTCTCAGGTTCTCAGCTGCCATCCACTTCTCCCAGCACATGGGGCACTGCCTTCATCCTCCCACCCCCAATACCTAAGCCATCACACACCCAGCACACCATGGTAAATGGGCTGTGCTACTCCTACAACTCAACTACTTTCCAATGAAACTTAAGCAGAAATCCAATACATAAAAGCACAAAACTATACACAAAACTATCTGGTTTCAAGGTCAGGAGCTCTGTGGAGATGTGGAAGAGGAAAGAGTCCCTCCCATACACTTTGCCTCCCACTCCTCTTTGTGTCACACCCTTTACCTCCATCCTACCTTGAGGCACCTCAAGGCAGCCACAGGCTCTTCAAAACACAGTTTAGAAACCACCAGCCCTTCTGATTAAACTTAAAGTTTCTAATTAAGAAGCTCCAGTAAAGCTCTCAATGAACTATCACTTCCATTCCCAAAAGTCTAACCAAATAAAAGTACACACTTTTAATGTGGGCATTTCATATCCTGGCTCTAATCTTCCTTGCGTTATGTATTTTTTCATTCATTGATTCACTCATTCATTCATTCATTCATGTGTCAAGTATTTATTGATGTTCTAGAAGGAGGGTTACAGAGATGATCTTTGCCCTTCAAGAGATGAAAATATGGTAGATGAGAGAGCTGTGTCTATCAAAACATGTAATAATAATAACAGTAATAATAAAAATAATGGGCAATATTTATCATGGGGCAGAACTGGTAGAAATATTCTGTAAGCATTAGCCTTCTGAATAACACTAAAGGTAGGGTCTATTACCCCAACTTTAGGAATGAGGAAACAGGGTTCTTAAGAAGATAAAGTTAGGTTGTATAGCTGGAAAGAAGCAAAGTATAAATTAAAGATCAGATGTTTTGGGGCACCTGCGTGGCTCAGTCGGTTAAGCATCTAACTTCGGCTCAGGTCATGATCTCGTGGTTCATGAGTTCAAGCCCTGTGCCAGGCTCTGTGCTGACAGCTCAGAGCCTGGATCCGGCTTCGGATTCTGTGTCTCCCTCTCTCTCTACCCCTCCCCCATTTGTTCGCTGTCTCTCTCTCTCTCTCTCTCTCTCTCAAAAATAAACATTAAGGAAAATGTTTTTTAAAAAAAATCAGATGTTTTGACTATATTGAAAAGATATCTGCACCCCCATGTCCATAGCAACATTATTTATAACAGCCGTGATATGGAAACAACCTAAGTGTCCCCTGACAGATGAATGGGTAAAAAAGTTGATACATACACACACACACGCACACACACACACACACACACACACATATATATATGTGTGTGTATATATATATATATATATATATATATATATGAATATTATTCAACCATAGAGAGGAGGAAACCCTGCCATTTGTGACAACACAAATGGACTTTGAGAGTATTGTGCTAAGTGAAATTAATCAAACAGAAAGGTACATATTGTATGATCTCAGTTATCTGTGAAATCTTAAAAAAAAAAAAACTTCATTATGAAAGAAATCAAATTTGTGGTTACCAGAGGCAGGCGTTAGGGGATTGGACAATGTTGGTCAAAAGGTTCAATTATAAGAGAAATAAGTACTAGGGATATAATGTACAACATAGTGACTATAGTTAATATAGTTAATACTGCCATATGGTATATATGGAAGTTGTTAAGAAAGTAAATTCTAAGACTTCTCATACCAAGTGCAAAAAACATTTTTGTGTGTTTGTGTATGTATATATATTATATCTCAATAAAATGGGGAAAAATATGTTTTGTAACCTTTCATGTGATGGTCAGTAGATACAACCACAGGAAAGGCTCAGGAAAAAAGTTTATTATATTCACAAGTCCTAGAAACAAGAAGGCACAGCATACCACCTAAAGCCATAATGGAGAAACCTCAGGGTAGTCAAGAGGCAGAAAGCAAAAGCAAGGGAAAAGCCAAGGTCAGAGCCTTTATCAGGGTCTCCCAGGGAAAGGCAAGACAGGAGGACAGGGCAGTTTCACTTTGGTAGTCTGAATAATTTTGACAGGCTTTAACTATCGGAGTGGCCCCAGATGCCTGACACCTAGCCCCAGGATGAGGCAGAAGGAAGAAGAATATTGTATCCTGGAGTGTAAGGGGCCCAGACAGAGGACGTGTGGCTCTAGATTGGTTAGTTTGGTATCAAAGACATGCTTCCAGCTGGGGCCTTTGCTATCTCTATTGGCTGGCCCCAGGAGGGGCAGCTAGCTATACCCTAGCCAGAAAGATTTTTAAGGTACTGAAACATCAGAACATACAGAAAATTTTAAATATGAACAATACACCAAATTATGTGACTTCAAATCTTCCAACTCCTGTGCCTGCTGCGTCCTCAATATGGCAATTATGTGACACTAGGACCAGAGACAAAGTACAGGCCCTAGAGAGAAACATGATGACATACAGAAAAGGTTAGGAAAAGATCCACAGAGAAGGCAGTGCTTAAAGTGGGTAGTAAAGGACAAGTAGGAACTTACAAGAGGGTAAGAATGGAAGACAGCCTTTCTAATAAAAGGGACTAACCCATGATAAGGCAAACTAGAAAATCCAGTCAGCTAAAAGTGCCTGGCTGTTACTGGAGCCAGGGTCCTGAGAGAGCACAGCAGGGTAAGGGTAGAGATGAGGGCAAGGACCTAGTCTAAAGGGCTACTAGCATCACAGCAAGAATCCTCAATTTTCAATTAGGGATATAATGATAAGAAATCGAATAGATACGCATTTTAGTTCAACTTCTCGAAAGTTTATTACGTACAATTATAGTCTAAGCACATATAGAGCAGAAAAGTTTAATGCCCAGAATATATCAATAAGTCCTAAATATCATATTTAAAAAGACAATCCAATAAAAATACTGGCAAATGCACAAACTGATATATTACAGGAGAAGAAACACAGGGGTACCTGGGTAGCTCAGTCAGTTAAGCATAGGACTCTTGATTCTGGCTCAGGTCATAATCTCATGTTTTGTGGGATGGAGCCCTGCATCAGGTTCTCTGCTGACAGCACTTGCTAGCTCTCTCTCTCTCTCTTTCTCAAAATAAATAAATAAACATTTAAAGACAAAAGAAGAAACACAAATTGCCAGTAATCACATGAAAAAACGCTCAGTCTTCATTAGTAATCAGAGAAATGCAAATTAAAACCACAATGAGATAACAATTTACACCCACTAGATTAGCCAAAGTTTAAAAATTTACTAAAATCAATTATAGCAAAAATATGTTATGAAGACATATTTGTGTACACTCCTGGTGGAAGTAAAACCCTTTACAAGATAGCAGTCAATTATATTCCAATGTTGAAATTGCTCACCCTAGAGAGACTCCTGTTCATGACACATAAAAAATCTTCACAGAAGCATTATTTGTAAAAGCAAGAAATGGAAACAATTCAGCTGATCAGTAACAGGAAAACTGATGATTATGGTATACTCAGAAAAGTGAGTATTCACAGTAATGGAAATGAATCAAGTATATTTACCCACCTCAAAGTTGATAAATATTATAAACAATGTTGAATTAAATATATACAATATATAGCATGACGTACTTTTTATAAATTAAAAAATACACAAAACTAAACAATATAGTAATTAGTAACTATTCTTGTATGATAAAACTATAAAGAAAAGCAAGAGATTAGGCAAATGTCATGATCCTGGTTACCCCTGGAGCTTTACAGGAAAGAACAGATAGAGAGCTTTCATCAGGATTCCACTATTTTTTAAGTTAGGTGGTAGATTAATCCGGGCTTTCATTTCCTTACTACACTTTGTAAATTATCAAGATATTATGTATTCATATATCAAGTATTCCCTAATTAAAAATAAATAACAATAGGGGCACCTGGGTGGCTCAGTCGGTTAAGCATCCAACTTCAGCTCAGGTCATGATCTCATGGCTCATGAGTTCGAGCCCTGCGTCAGGGTCTGTGCTGACAGCTCAGAGCCTGGAGCCTTCTTCATATTCTGTGTCCCACTCTCTCTCTTCCTCTCTCCCACTTATGCTCTGTCTCTCTCTCCCTCTCTCTCTCCAAGAATAAACACACATTAAAACAATTTTTTAATACTAAATAAATAAATAAGTACATGGCATAGAACAGGTCCTTAATAAACTATAAAATAAAACTTAAGAACAGGTCCATTTCTTAAAATGGAAGAGAGCTAATGGAAAGAGATGGATGAACAAACAAAGGGGAAGAATAACTGGCATGTGGAGGAAGGGAACAGGCTCAAGAGCAAGTAGAGAAGGTCTGGTCTAAACAGGAAGCACAATGGCTCCCCAAAGCTGGAGAGAAGGATGGATGCAGATGGAGATAATTTAGTATTGGAAAGAGAAGGATGTTTCGGGAGCTAAAAAGCAAGGTTATTTGCTAAGGGAGATCAAGTTGCTTCAGGAACCTAGAGAAAGAGACTAAACAGAATACTTAGAGAAGTAGAAGAAGACTGATCAACATAAGATGACTACTGAGTGCCCAAAAGAGATCAGACACTTACGAAGAAAAAGTGATACCATATACTTATTTGGGTTTTTGTTGTGTTTTGTTTTGTGTTTCCAAGAACACTGTCATTTCAGCATAAACACAGGAAAGAAAAGAATGGTCAAATTTATTTGGGGTTGAAAGTTTGCAGAGAGGAAAAAAAGAAAGACAAGGACCAAGGAGTTAAGAGTACCACTATTCCAAGAATAATTAAAGTAACTGGCCATTGGATTTAGACCTGGAAGGAGCAGAAGTGAAGCCCCAACATGATAATAACCTAGGAGAAAAAGGAATACTTGAAAGAACAGAAACTTTGATTAGACTTTAGAACAGTAATAAGAGGGAATAGTGTAGATGAGGCCAGGGCATCTCAGAATAAAGGCTTCCATGGACAGGTTAAGAAGGGCACGTAGTTATTTGGCCAGAGATACAAGTATCTGCACACATCACCATGCCACCTTCCACCTATCTGGAGCATGCACAGCATTAGTGCCCACTGGACACATACCTCTTTCCATAGAGTTCTACATAGTCACTACCAATTCACAGGTACTGTCACTTGACCTAAAACCTGCCTTTAGTCCCTGAAGTAATTAATTACTAAGGTTTTCTCCCAACTTTTAATCTTGAGAATTTTCAGATCTGCATGAAAGTTAATGAAATTGTACAGTAAACGTTAATCTTTCACTTAGATTTACCAATTAACAATTTTACATATTTGTTCTATCTCCCTCCATATTTGACACACACACACACACACACACACACACACACAATTTTTGTTGTTGGGTGGAAAACCATTTGAAAGTAAGGTATAGACATAATGGTACTTCACTCTTAATGACACTTCTTTGGCATAAAACTTGAAGGATTTTCTCCTATGTGACCTCAGTGCCATTAGTGTAGTCAATATTCAAGCTTCTTAGTTGGCCTCAAAATGTTTCTATAAGTCTTTATTTTTTAATCCAAGATCCAGTTATAGTCTTTGCATTGCATATAGTTGTTACATCAGTAAATTTTACACCTGTATAAAAGGCAGTAGTGAATAGAACTGACTGAAAGCCAGAGGCAGACAAATCAGAAAATAACTATACGAGTTCAGAAAAAGATGGTTACATTCCTAAATGAGGGTGGTGGTAAGGAAAATGTAACAGGTGAGCAAAGTAAACAGTTACAAGGCAGAAGAAAGGAGAGTCAAATTGACTGGAAGAATAGTAAATAATAGGTGGGCTGGAGGCATTCTGAGTTTTAGGCAATAATACTCAAATGAACATGTCCAGCAGGCAAACTATGGTCATATAACACTGGAATTTGATTAAGTTACAAAATCTTTAATGGCCCTTGTGGCTCTCAAGAGCTAGGACTCTATAATAGTATCAGAAAAAGCAGGGGCACCTGGGTGGCGCAGTCAGTTAAGCGTCCGACTTCAGTCAGGTCACGATCTCGCGGTCCGGGAGTTCGAGCCCCGCGTCGGGCTCTGGGCTGATGGCTCAGAGCCTGGACCCTGTTTCTGATTCTGTGTCTCCCTCTCTCTCTGCCCCTCCCCCGTTCATGCTCTGTCTCTCTCTGTCCCAAAAATAAATAAATGTTGAAAAAAAAATTTAAAAAAAAAAATTTTTTTTTAATTAAAAAAAAAAAAAAGCAGGCTTCATGGCTCTTTCAAGTATGTGACTGTAATTAACATCTTCCCTTGCTTTTACATTCTTGCACACTCAAACCAGCTTCTTAACCACCTCCACAAGGAAAAAAAAACAAAAAAACAAAACCTGTCTTTATAATATGAGTGTTTAAATTTGTTTCTTGATTCTTCAACTAGACAGTAGGTTCCTGCAAGGATATAAATATTTATTTATTTTTGAGAGCGAGGGAAAGAATGTGTGTGCACGCACTCATGAGAGCAGGGGAGGGACAGAGAGAGAGAGGGAGACAGGATCCAAAGAAGGCTCTGGGCTGACAGCGACAGCCCAATGTGAGGCTCGAACTCATGAACCACAAGATCATGACCTGAGCTAAAGGCGTCCCCCTGCAGGGATATAAAAAAGCGTTCATCTGTTTTCCTCAGAGTGCTTTCTACTACAGTGCTGTTCATACGATAATACAGTATACACTATTCATACAATATTGGTTAATTTTTTTTTTTCAAAATGTAGTCTAGAGGTGTCTGGGTGGCTCAGTTGGTTAAGGGTCTGACTTCAGCTCAGGTCATGATCTCACAGGTCATGGGTTCAAGCCCTGCATCAGGCTCTGTGCTGACAGCTCAGAGCCTGGAGTCTGCTTCGGATTCTGTGTCTCCCTCTCTCTCTCTCCTGCCCCTCCTCCGTTCGCACTCCATCTCTCTCTCTAAAATAAAATAAACATTTAAAAAAATTTTTAATATGGTCTATTTCTAGGAAGAGGGCTAACTTTCAGGTAGAATCTGTCAAGAAAGCCCTCCCAAAGGTGAATTTGGGTCCAAACTTTTAAAGATGTAAAGGAACTTAATCAGTAGAGAAATGAGATATTCTTGGTAGAGGGTTGAAGAATGAAGGAGGAAGTCACTGGTAGAACTGGTATCCATTAACTGAACTAAAGGACCAAAAGGCAAAAAATAATAAGTCCCATTTTGACTTATGCTTATTCAGTTAATTATTAAATTTAGAATGCCTATCTATATTCTTTCAATGTGTTATTAGAGTCAAAAATAGTATTCTGGAATTAAGAGAAAAACAAGACATTCAAAAAATTCTTTAGTTTTGATGAAACCTAAAAAAAAAAATTACCAGTTGGCCAAACTGCAAAAGTAATGCTCTGAAACAAATCATGAAGATAATCAAAAGAGTAATCCTTTAACCTCTGATACAGCAGACCCTGCCAAGATTAGAAAACCAATCACACGCGCGCGCGCGCGCACACACACACACACACACACACACACACACACACACACAAGTTCAGAGCCCTTAATTTCAGTGGCACATGACATTGGTTGCTAGCCTGGAAGAGATGCATGAGATGCTGAACCCAATGTTTTCAATGACTTAATCCAAAAGTATTAAGATATTTTGATAATATTCCAAAATGGGGAGGAAAGACCTAGACATCAGACTCTTACAACTTTGAAGCCCTAGAATTAATTATCTTAAGTCTGGCATCAAAACATTGAAAACCTCTGCATTCTCAGGTAATCACTCTGGAGTCACTACATTTATCAAGTTATCCATCCCCTCTCCACAAAGATGCATGCCATCACGATCTATCTAGTGATAATATCAATAATCTCATACTCTTCACAGAGATTCAATTCTTAATGAGATCCTTATAAAGATCATGCTACAAAACAGAACTTTTCTCTACAATTTTCCAAAAATTATAAAGATGTAACCAAGCCTTACTAAAGCTTCAGAGAAATTCCCCTGAGCATACTAGATAATTCAGCAACTTAGAAACTAAAAGTAGTTACATTTCATGCATAATGAAATAGATGTGTTGCTGACAAGACGTCTTAACAAAATATTTATGTATTGACTCACATTTGAAATATGTTAGTAGTAGTCCCTGTTTAAAAGAATCCTGTGTAAAAGCATCTGTAAAGGTTGTTATAAATTAGACATTTTCAAACTGGGGCACCCATACCATGGAACTAAGCTCCTGTTTTGGTCCAGTGTTTTGAAACACATTTTTACTATTCCTGGAAGCACTTGCACATTTTTGTCAGATGTTGAGTGAGCAACAGGGTAAATAACATTTCAAAAGCATTTTTAGAGCAGTAAAACCTTAAGTTCCTAGCTAAAGGGGCTGATCCAAAATAAATTAAACGCTGGTGTGACTAAGCCGAGTGTGGTAAATTCTGATTTGTAGTGTGAAAACCTCCAGTTAATAGATCTATTCAGTGACTCAACATGCACTTCGAAGTCATAAGTAGGGCAGCAGAGTATAAATACAAGACTTAAAAGCATCCTCCAGGTCCGTGTTCACATCTAAGAAGTTGGTAGTTGAAAGCAGGGTTTCTCAAAGACCTGCTGTCACACTCTGGCATGCTATATCAGTTTTGTGAAAAAGGTAGAGTTTAGGGAGCTGTGCTTCACAGGAACCCAAAGCTGACTAAGTCCATGGGAGCAATGTTTGTGGGTGTGTAGAAATACAGTGGAAGAGAAGGTAAGAAATTATTCTTGTGTGTTACACTGGAGGTACTGCTGGCATACTGGGCTCCCAAAGCACCACTGAAACAGTTATGAATTGTAAAATTAGACTCAGAGAGGGCCATACAGATCAATTAAATCTAATTACTTCATCAGTGAGGAAACCAAGACCTTAATAATGTAAAATATAGAAAGCTTTAGAAAACAATACTGTTCTTTTGCTTGCCCAAGGTTTCTGAGACAGTTTAAGGAGGTAACCTGACTTTATCTAGAGTAATTAACAGAGAAAAGGTAGGTAATTATTTTACTAATTGGGAAATACCACTGAAGAGCCAGCCAGGGGCTGGGTTTAAAGAGGTAATTAGTTTATTCATTCATTCATTGAAACGGATGTTGAGGACAAGATGTGTTACCTTTTTATTTATTAACCAAACTGCTATCAAGTATTGGGTCATTTATGTGTTTCCTTCTGTTTGGAAAACTAATAGGTGGACAACATAATCACCACAAAACTCCAACAAAGAGACACATACAATGAACACGCACATAAGGTGTGTACCACAAAATGGCTTTTTCAGTCACCTGAATTTAGGTCCATTAAAAAAAACAGGCAGTGCAGAGTAGAGCAGCTGTCCCAACACAGGCAAAAATGGAGCTGAAAATATTCCCACGCCAGTTCTCCTGAATCCCGTCTATTTTATGCTCTTGCGTGGATTCAAGGAAACAGAACTACTATTTAAAAGTACATTTACAAAGAAGCCTTTAAAAAGTGTCAAAATAAATTACTTTGAAGTGTTTTTCACCAATACGCCTCCAGCTTTCCCTTCTTTTCCTATTTGCTGTTCCACAGAACTCAACTGTGACTATATTTAACTGACTTTACAAGCTGTGGGGAGATTGAGTACACAAGGCAGGTCCCAACTGGAGCTGTGTGCATTAACTAGGAACCAAGGTTTTTTGGTTTGGGAGTTTTCTTTTACACTCCCCCCCCCCTTTTTTAAGTGTCTTAAAATTACCTTATATCCTGGAAACAAGAAAAAAACACTAAGAAGAACCTCTTCTCAGTTTGCTATGTAGATTGAGTCCTGAAATTTATTTTTTTATTAATAACAAGATGTTCAACGCAAACACTGCCACAACACAGTATTCTTCATTAAAAGTTTATATTTTATTATTTCTGCCAGAAAATGCTCATTCCATCTAGTCCATATTATTAGGGAAGAATAAATACTTCTCAAAAGATTTTCTTTTAGAAACAGGTATATAAAGATAAACAGCATTAGGAACTACCTAGGATGACAACAAAATCAAGACTTCCCACAGAGGAAAAGTAAATTAATAATTTCACTGAGCTGGATCCCTCTGGCTGTACAGTCTACTTCCCCCAACAACATAAATGATCTCCACAGAATTCTAGAGATAGATTCCAGCATGCAGCTGGCTTTACCAATTATTCTGCTGTCCTATGGGAAAATCATTTACTGCTTTTGGCTTTAATTTTCTCATCTGTAAAATTAAAACTGGAACTTTAAAATAATCTCTGAAATTATTTCCACCTATAAGAAGTTTCAGATTAGCAATTCACAATAATTGGAACTAAATCATATTCCAAAGACTGACTTTCTGCAAACTTGGTAGCTATTTGGCTATATATGGAGTTCTAATCACTCAGTAAGATTACAAGTGCTATGGTTAGCTAATATTTCAAAGTGTGTCAATACCCCTTTCTTTATTATGTAATACTAAATATGTTATCTCCTTCCATTCCACAAAAATTATTCAGACCACAGTTACAGTTCACAGCTTCCAACTAGTTTGAATACTTAGAAATTTTGAATATGAATATAATTGGACTACTTTTACATGGGCAAATTTCCCTGAATTATTATTGATATGATGTACTGAGATAATATATTTTTATGGTTTTGTCTCTAAGGAGTATTATCTTAAAATATTTAATTTTATTTTTACTGAAAAGAAGTATAACTTTCAAAAATAGTTCGGTCATGAAAATATGAATGAGTGCATTCTGAGTAAACAGAGTTGATAGTAAATGAACAGGATAACCATTTGATAGCTACATAATCTTGTGCAAGAAAGCTGTATTCTTATAATCAGTATATAAGAAAATGTATAAAACCTTTTATTGTAATCTCTTGCTCATAATAATCTTCAGTATTATTACCTGTATTATTATAATTATTAATACTAATAAAAAAACACATAGAAAACCACTATTGATATCTGAAAATGTCTATAAAATATTAATCTAAAATTAGATTTTCCAAATTTCAATCTTTCTCATTCTTTAAAAGCTTTATGACATTTATACACTGTTCTTTACTTTTTTCTGTAAATTATTTTGCTGTGTCTCTTTTGTTTTCTGTTTTGTGTTTTTGTGCATTTTTCTGTCTTTAACCTCACTGTAGGCAAATGTCAACAATGGAAACACACATTAGAAATGGGGTAAATAATTTTTTCCTAAGATAAATATATAACAATTGATTTCAAATGTATTCCTTAAAATATTTCATGTTATCTTATGAACAGGTTTGAGAAACATGGATCTAAACTGTTCCTTGCTAATCTATACTAGGTTTCCAAATTGAAGTTCACATATTCTGATAGGAACTCCACCATACTTAAGGGTCATACACAAGCTGACAGATCAATGTCATAAGCATACACAGTTCTCTAACATGAAAATATTAACGTTATAAACAAATACTTAAGTCCGTATTTTTATCTCCTCATAATTTGGACTTAATTCTTTAAGAATGGTATTTAAAATTCCCTTTTTTAAACAAAAAACTATATTCAAGAATACCTTCCATAAAGGCTATTTTAATCAAACTAAATGCAATCTAAGTACTTTATTGGTCAATTTGCTTCCTGCTACCAGTGAATTTAATTAAATAAGAAAAAACAAAATAAAAATTATCGTTTTTCAGATGATATAACTATATAACTAAAAAACAAGGATCTATTAAGATACCAGGTTATAATCAAGAGTTTTCCAATTAAAAAAAAAAAAGTTGTATGTAAGAAAATTTCATTGAGGAAAAACATCCCATTTATATTAGCAACAAAATTTACATACCTGAAATCAGGGTTAACAAACTATTAATAGAAATTATATAAGGAAAACCTTAAGCTCTTCAAAGCTGTAAAAAACAGAAGGTATTTTAAAATACTGAAGGACAATCTTGGTTCTTAGATTAGAAGATTCAACATTATGAAGGCATACATTGTACCCTAATTAACCCTAAATTTAATTCAAGATCAGGTTATAGGGTTTTAGATAGAAGGTGACAAAGTTATATGCTACAGTCAAATAAATATGCAAGAATAACCTAGAAATCCTGCAAAAGATTAGTTGGAGGGATGGAATCCTGTTAGTCACTAAAATTATGTGTTATGAAAACATGATACAGCAGAAAGACAGTAAATATACAACCAAAACCTAGATACAGTCCCAAATAAATACATAAATATAGCATAAAATTGGCATATTTCAACCAACAGAGAAAAGATGGATTATTAAATACATGATGCTACGAAATAACATTTTGAAAAAAATAAAGCTACAGCCCTATCTCATTCCTTATACCAAAATAAATTTCAGGCACAACAAAGAAAAGTTAAAAATGAAACCTTAAAAATACCTGAAAAATATGGGTAAATATATTCATAATCTTTGACCAAGGAATATATTAATAAGGACACAAAATCAAGATCATAAAGAAAAAGACTGCTAACTTGAGAGACTATAGATTGATAACCTGACTGATTAAAATTTTCTGTAGCACCAAAACTACCAAATAATTAAAAAGCAAATGAGAAAATGGAGAGAAAATTATCTTCAATATGACAAAAAGCTAATTTCCACATATACAAAGAACATATCTAGGAAGAAAAACAAATAATCTGGTAGGAAAAAGGCAATGCCTGACAACATATGTATAAATTGACAACAAATATATATACAAAGATACTGACCCCTACTCAAAATGAGATAAATATAAATCAAAGTGAGATACCAACATCACACTTTTTACCCAGTTACCTATATGTATGTAACAAGAATGTTTATTCCAGCAAGGGTCAGAATTGCATGTAGAATAAAACATTTCTGCAAATTTTAAAAGTATATATATTGACACGTACATAAAAATATTCCTGAAAAGATACAACAAAAACTGTACTCTGAGGGGAGAACAGAATGGTAGAGATAAAAGTGATGAGAAAGACTTTCTATACAGTTTGATTTTTGTCTTGTCCATAAAACACTTTTGTATAAAAAGTAAGAAAGTGTTTTTATTAAGGCTGCTTTTATGTTTTTATACATAAGTATTCTCTAACTATTCATCCCAGTGACACATACAATTCCACATCACAATCACAGTTACTGAAAGCTTAAATGAAAATATTTGATATTTCAAGGTAGATTTTAGACACAAAAATGGAAAAAGCTGTGAAGTATATTTAGTTTCTCTTCTTGAACAGTTGGCTCAGTCCACATGTTTCTGGACTTAAAAGAAAAATGGCTTATAAATACATACAATGATCCTATTTGGAAAATCTTTACCTCTATTTCAGAAATTCTGTTCAATATCAAAATGGTACATTAAATAAATTTCTTTGCAGTCCAGATTGATGTTAATAGTTTTCATTAACTAATACATTAAAACAATGTGTCACAGCAGTCTTATACTCAGAATTAAATTAAGATACTGGGAAGTGGTTAGGATCTATAATTCTGATTTTGGCACATAAAATAGGAAAGAAAGTCAGTGACCACAAGTATGCACCAACTCTTTTTCCAAGTCAAATTCAGTAAAAGATTTTTTCCACCTAAAACTTAGGCCACTCAACTTCCAGACATTCATTGTCTGGTGCCACTCAAAACTTGCTCTCTTGACTAGTTCTGAGTTTATAATATCAGACTAATAAGATATCAATAAATGTAGGCACTGAAATGCCATTATATGAAAGATCAGAGTAAAAAGCTGAATTTTTCAAGTTATTTATCACTAAAAACATGAACCTGAACTTCTGGCCAGACCCAAACCTGTGTTGAATTTTATCTAGCTAAGGGAAATTCAATAAAAGCCTCTTACTGAGGAGATGAAAAAAAAAAAAAAAAAGTTTAGCTAGACCAAACCAGTCAGTTCCAAAAGAGTACTGTAATAGGTTGAACCATATGAAATATATTCAACAGTTTACCTACAGCTTTTTACCTATTTCATATGGCTCAATCTAATTTTAAACCTTTTAAAGAGGTTGATTATTACCTTCACTGATTTCTTTAATAGTACTTCTTTATTTTTTCAACTCATAATATATGTGACCTACTTTAGAAATATGGTTTCCAAAACCAGAGGTGAGGCTCTTCCTTGTGGGATGCTTAGTCTCAAGTCCTTCCAGAATACTGGCATGAATTCATAAATGCTGATATGTTAAAAAACAAAAACAAAAACAAAAAACTAACTTCTTTACTTGAGACTTTATATGTTCAATATGATACAATGTAGATTATTCAAATCACAAGGATACTTGTTATTACCAGTTAAAGGTTTGCATATGACCAAGTTTATCTTTACTATTTCCCGCTTATTTTATTTAACAGACAAAACACAAAAAGAAATGAGTAAGTACAAAATGGATAACGATTTTTTTCTCCTAATTTGACAATTAATAATGAAATTAAAAAACTGGACAGTTTCCAAAAATTAAGATGATTCACAGACTGACTTGAAAGGTAATTACCATTTGGGTGGATGTCTTTTGTGGCTAAACCTTGTGACCAAATGCTCAAATTTATTTTAGACCTCTCTCCTAAATGGTTCCCCCATTTAAAAGGAAACATTTGACTTCCTTACCACCAATACGTGACAGCTTAACATTTTAACCTAATTGCATCTGACTGACGGGAAAAGATTAGTGTGTCCCAAGCAACAGATAAAAAGAACATAATTGTTTTAAATTTTTCAAATTCAGGCACTATGTTCATAGGAGCTCCCTATTAATGGAGCATTGGGGGATACCATATCTTTAAGAAAAATGAAGTGTGAGAAGAATAGCCATAATGCCAATTTCCTCTTTGGCAACAGTTCCATCAAGTTGCTTTCTCTTTCTTGTAGGGGAGGGTAGGAATCAGTATTTCTGCTAAAAGGTGTTTTTTAATCAGGTTGTGAAGATTTTACAAATGTGAGTTGAAAATTACATATACGAAACCAAACACAATGGCCATAATTTGAAAGTTTTGAAAAGTTATTTTACACCAACAAACTTAGAAAATCAAATTGAGCTATAAAGAAATATATGAGCCACAAAAGAAAATTAAAATTATTTTTGGCATCTGTTAGAAGTGAGTAGTAGATTACTTTTTTTTAAAGATTCAAGGAAGATAGGATGCTTACAGGTTGGAGCCAAATGTTACAAAGAATCTAAATAGATGGTATAGTGTTTTCTTCCTTTAAATCTTTTCAGTTGATACCACTTTCTAAGCCCAAAGCTTAGAAAATTAAATATATTATTAAATACCTTAAATACTTATTCCCCCGTACTTGTAAGTTGTGCATAATAATTTCTAGGCAAAAGTATGAAGGATAAATACTAGAGGCAGTATTTTCAATCACTTAAAAAATATCCTCAAGGAATTCCATTATATATACATTCCTATACCAAAACCTGAAGAAAAACTGCTCCTACTAAAAAAATAATAAAATAAAAATTATTTTCTTGATTTTTTTTAATTAAGAAAACCTAATGAAAACTTCTAGATCCTAGAAGGGAAAGGGCTATGCTTTGCAGTGTCATTCACAGATTATACTCAATAAATAAATGGGTAAACTAATAAGAATTAGGCATACAACTAAATATTGACTCTCATAATAAACGTATTTTTTTAAATATAGTCTTAAAAGATGTCCTTGATACCTATTAAAATCAGATTGGATTTATACTTTAGGGGTTTTTTAATAAAAAAATTAATTTCATAATGTAACCCACAAAAAAAATTTAATTTCATAATGTGACCAACAAAATAAGTTACTCTCTTCTTATCCTAAAGTCAGGTAAGAAACAAAGAATATGATTCAAAACATCATTGTTATAAAAAGATAAACATTTTGGGGGGTAGACATTATTTTTGTTTCTGTGCATGAGAGCTTTCTAATTTCTACTTTGAATATGCTTCTATTTTCTTGCACACACGAAATATCAACCCCATACTTTGTTCAATGTCCTATTAAAATGAGAAGAAAGCAAAAAGCACCCAAGGTTTTAAATAAGAAAGCCAAATACCACAGCTCTGAGCAGGCTGCTAACCTTGTAGAAGAGAACACAAAACTATAACCAATTTATTATTATAAAGAAAAAACAGAATTCATTCAGATTTTTCTAAGTATGCACACAAACTTTTATTTATTTGTATTTCAGAGGATTTAACTTTTGTGGAAAGTGCAAAAATGAGTGATAAACCTACTAACAACTCCATTTGTAACAGCAATACAGCACAGATTTTCCTTATAGACTCAATACATTCCAAAGTAGAGCTTCTCAAACTTTACCGTGCATCCAAAAACTGTGACATCTTGTTAAAATGCAAGGTCTGATTCCATCAGACTGGGGCAAAGCCAAAGACTGCATGTCTAAGAGGCTCTCAGGGACACTGCTCATCTGTGAACCACATTCTGGACAGCAAGGTTCTTCAAAGACCTCCCCTAAGACAATTGCTCAAGTGATCAAGGGCCTTCAAATTCATTGTCTTCTTTTTAAATGTGGACATTATGATATGGTCATTTTTTGTGGTGAAATGGGAGTTACCAGTCTCAGATTCATTTTAAGTGAGCTGGGAAATAAGCAAGTAGTAAGAATTCTGTGTATGTCTCAACCCAAGTGACCAAGGACTGCTAATCTGTTGCTCTGAATAAAAAAGAAAACACATCCTGTGGAGAATCTCAGCACATACATGTTGTTTCAACCAAAGATGCCAGTGCTCATCTTGTCGTGTGAGTTAATATTTTCACTGCCAAAAGGAATTCTTCAGACAGAAGACAGAATTGCCAAAGAAATTAGGGCTTCAGTAATTAGCAAACCACAAGCCACTACGCATCTTGCATCAGTTGGAGATGAATGGGAACACTTGCAAAAGTATTTTACCATTAGCCTGTTCTGTTAAAAAGAACCACAGTGGGGAGAAAAAAAAAACAGGAATTTTTAAATTCCTTTATTACCCAATACAATTATGTGTTTCAGCCTAAACTAACGTTGGCACTGTTCAGCAGGATTCTTTCATTCCACAAGGGTAAAATGAGAAGCAGAACAAATACACTGTCTATGTTAGCTTTTCCCAGTGTATCTAAGAGAGACATCTCTGGAAAGAGGCATTAAAACCTGCCTGCCTGATACAGTTCTGATTCACTATTGTCTCCAGGATGGTAGCTGAAACAAAAACAAACCTCATCCCCCAAACCACATCAATCCCTCCCTCCTCTAGAAAGCACCATTCTTTCCCATTCAATTTTCCACAGTGGCCTTTTCATCACCTTGCTGGTTCCAAATTTTATTTTCCTTCATAGTACTAGTAATGTTAAAACACACATACACAGCTCATATGTATACATAAAGGAAACACAGAAACCCAAAAGCAGTCTCATTCACATTCAGAGAACTCCTCTGGAAGGTAGTCAACTTATAGTAAGAAAATACTTTCTAAAGTATGGTGAGACTAGAACAGAAAAGTAAAGTATAAATATGTCCTATGATGTTTGTTTCCTGAAAAATGAAGGAATGTGAAGCAAAATTTCTCATCAACCTCAAACACATAATACCTAGGGGCCAAAATAAAATGGTACTTCCCACATAATAACACTTCAGAGTACCTTAACAAAGGAACTTCCAACCTTGGTAAGAATCACAGATCACAACTGGTCACTCCTTAGTAAAAATCCCCATTGGATACCAGCTGCCCATTTGATTGCTACTAAGCTCACTGCTCTGACTTCCCTTCACTGCTGGGGGAAAAAGGCAGGGATGAGAATTGAGCAAATCCCTTCAAATTACTTCTCCTAACGTTCACTCAAAGCAGTATACCCAGATACGGTTACGATGGCTTCTCCTTCTCCAACTGGCATAAATGGATGCTTCTTTCCCTTAGGATGTCCATCTTAATTAATTCCCTATACCACCAGAGGTAGCAAGGTAGTCTTTCCCAAGTCCTTAGTTGTTTGTGAGAATTACAGCTGCTTTTATCAAGAATCTTCAAAGTTAACTCTGCAGGAAAAGAAATCATCAAAAGTAAGAGTTAAGGGGCATGAAGATAAAAAATTATGTGCTCTGCTGAGTACTGTATGTAAGTGATGAATCACTGAATTCTACTCCTGAAACCAATATTGCATAGTATGTTGGCTAACTAAAATGTATTTTTTTAAGTTTATTTCTTTATTTTGAGAGAGAGATAGAGACAGACAGACAGACAGATGGGGGGAGGGGAGGGGGGATCGAGTCGGGGGAGGGGCAGAGAGAGAGAAAGAGAGAGAATCCCAAGCAGCCTCTGCACTGTCAGCATGGAACCTGACTCAGGGCTCAAACTCAATGAACCATGAGATCATGACTTGAGCCGAAACCAAGACCCCGTCCCTTAACTGACTGAGCCACCCAGGGGCCCCTAACTAAAATTTAAAATAAAAAAAAATAATAATAATAAATAAATAAATAAATAAATAAATAAATAAATAAATAAATAAAATATAAGTGCTCTGGGTAAGCAATAACAAACATAGGTAAGTTGGCCATATTGTTTTTGGATGGATTGAGTTTTCCTTCAATATTTTAGAACTTTACAAAATCTCTCTACCACCTGTTAAGTTAAAGCAAGCCCAAATTTGGGTATATACACTAAATGTAGACCAAAAAGTAATTTAAAAAACCTCTTTGTAAGGAATGTACACAAATGTATTTGTAGTTTTATGGTCACATTATATTAGCATCATGTATAGGAGTGTAAATGAACAAGGAAGCCAACAAAAAATTATTTGACTTCAAATATAATGCAATCCTTTCAGAGTTAATAGGAGGAACCATGATCTAATTAAGCCTAAATATTAACATATTTTTAAAATAAATTTTAAAAGACAAATGAAAACTTCTCCACCAATAAAAAACAAGTAGTACTATATTTTCCAAAAGATTTTTACAATGGTTACAATGGTTTTCATCTTCATAATTTGCAACTTGTGCTAAAATGCTGCAACTAAACTTTGAGAAGAGTGACTTTTGGATAGTGATTCTTCACCAGGAGAAAAAATGACAAAGGCAGCTGACATTTATGGACAGTGTCCAGTTATTATGTGAGCATGTAACAAACACAACTTCTTTCACATAATCTTCATTAAAAGGAAATGAATGAGTACTATTATGACCCCTTTTAATAGGTAAAAGTCATGTCAGAGATAAAGAAATCAATCCAGGTCTCATGCTAAACTCCAAATTTATTAATCATTTTATATATTTTTGAAACTAATTCTTTAAAGATAACTCAATTGGGGCACCTGGGTGGCTCAGTCGGTTAAGCAGCCAACTTCAGTTCAAGTCATGATCTCACGGTCCGTGAGTTCGAGCCCCGCGCGGGGCTCTGTGCTGACAGCTCAGAGCCTGGAGCCTGTTTCAGATTCTGTGTCTCCCTCTCTCTGACCCTCCCCTGCTCATGCTCTGTCTCTCCCTGTCTCAAAAATAAATAAAACGTTAAAAAAAATTAAAAAAAAAAATAAAGATAACTCAATTTACTAAACCAACACACATTATACATTTTCTAAAAAATATCACTTCCCTAAATATATACTATTATTCTTGTAACCTGAATAAATAACTATACCTTATGCTCTTTGAAACATTTTTAATAAATTTTGTCAAACCTATTATGCAAAGACAATTTTAGAGTACAATTAATCTTTCATTCTATGTATAAGTTAGTTTCACTCATGGATTAAAACAAGTTATTTAAATAGTAATGAATGACTGACAATAGGTGCTCACAGAGCACACACTATATCCGCTATCCTAAACATTATGAGTTCTGAGACAAGATTTATGAATAAAGCAGAGGTTATAATAGTATCCTCAGGGAGCTTCAAAGTGTTTCTTTGAGGATTTTGTTTCCATTTGTGTGTACTTGAGGATCTGGACATTCATTTTCAACGTCAACAAAGCTGTGCTATGAAGTGCTGACCCAGAGGCAACTGGGAAGACCTCAGTTCCCACCATGACCCTCAAGCACCAATTTTTCTCGGACACAACAGGAACATACCTCAGGCCGGTGAAAAGATAAAGGACCTCAATGAAGAAACCAAAGTACCCTTTTAAGCAGTTACTATTTCCCAAACTCTCCCCGAAACACAAAGAAGAGCTAAGGGTTTGGTTTCAAAGAACTTCCTGGCTGTGACTCAGGCTGCAAAAAGTCAGAATAAGAAAGCCAAGACCTCAACCAAGCAAGTCACTAATGACAGGAGTCACTGTCAATAAACTTAAAAGCAAGATTTGCAACAGATAAGCTGCGATACAGCTAATTCATTCAGGAAAAACAGAGACCTGGCTCTCTGTGCTTGTTTTACACCACAACATATTCACCAAGAAAAATAATATTCTGCCAAGGAACATCTTAATGACACAGGAAATTGTCTATGCCTGATAAGGTCACTGCCCTCAGAGGCAAAATCTCTGGAGACTAAGCTGGCCCCCAGAGCCAGACCTGGGTAAATATTCTAGTGTCGATTTAAAAAAAATAAAATAAAATAAGCCCACTTTCCAAGGATGGAAAGCACACCTGACTAACAGTGTGGACACCTGGGATCTATCTAGCCACGGTTCTGCCTGCAGCTATGTGCCCTTGAAATTCAAAGTAAGCCACAGTGTATACGGGCCAGTTTTTGCACTGGTGAAAAAGAACTGATTAGACAAGTTTAGTGGTTCTCAAATTCTCCTCCCATGGAACACCAGTATTCCACAATTTAAGAGTGTGGTTTTTCTGTAGCTAAAACCAAATAATAGGCATCTGTTTGCAAAGTTCTTTCTCATGATTCTTTCTTATACCTCTGGGACTTGAAACTACTTGTTAGCTATGAGCAAGCAGAAATTGACTGCTAAGGGAAAAGAGTAAATTTTTTTGTGTGTTTTCCAGTCTTGTGTTCAGGGTTGGAATTTTAAACTTCATACTTAAAATAGTTATATTTATTGCTAGTAAAAGTTATTCCTGGTACAAATGATAGAATCAAAGATACCAAATTGTCATGCATACATACATACACACACACACACACACACACACACACACACACACATACACACACCCCTTCCTGGTGTTTTGCTAGTGACCACATTTGAGACTTGCTAGATTAGTAACATCTAAAAAGCAGCCCTGGGGTGAGAGGAGAACACATATGTAATGTGAGGTGAGGTGAGGTGAGGTGAGGTGAGGTGATGCATATGTCCTCCTCACTCACGCTGCTTCTCACAGGCATGGAGTTTCCTCTTGATCTTTAGGTTTGGGGCCACTGCAATGTCACTTTATTCCTGCCATCCTGTGTGCCTGCAGCCACCTTTCTCTATCACTCTATATGCTCTATGATTATATCTAGGAATAAAGAATTAGACGAAAAGCAGCCCATCGATTTAGACAACTTTCTAACTTTCTCACAGCTCTACAATGCTGATGTGAAACTGTCATAAGCAGAGTATGCGCAAGCTCTTAAGATGCCCAATCAAGAATGATACAGGCTAGGTTTAGAATACTAAATTCTGTTGAGTATGTGGCCCCAGGTGACAATAGGAAACTATCCTAACAATTAACAGGAACTAGAAAAATCACCAGGAGAAGGGTAGGAAATCATGTTATCTGCCTGGATTCTCAGGAAGAGAAAGAATCACAAGTGTAAAGTCAGATTTCCAAACTTAACCAAGTAATGTAGAACTCTCAAGCCCAAGAGAGGCAAACACTAAACAGCCTGTATCAGAGAGTTCTTCAGAGAAACAGAACCAACTGGATATGTGTGTGTGTGCGTGTGTGTGCGCGCGTGTGTGTTGACTCATTATAAAAAAAAAAAAAAAAAAACTGGCTCACATAATTACAGGGGCTGAGAAGTTCCAAGATCCTCAGCCAGAAAGCTGGTAACTTAGGAGAGCCAATGGCATAAGCCTGTAGGTTTGAGACTCAAGAATTGCTAATGTTTCAGTTATAGTTCAAAGTTAGGAATATATATATATTGTAGTCCCATTTCAGGACATTCAGACAGGAGGAGGTCTCTCTTACTTGCAGAAGCGTGAACCTTTTTGTTCTATTCAGGACTTCCACTGATGGTATGACACCCACCCATATTAAGGAGGGCCACATTACTCAGTTACAGATTCAAATGTTAATCTCATCCAGAAGTACCCTCACAGATGAACATAGAGTCTACGGCCATACTACCCTGAAAGCGCCCGATCTCGTCTGATCTCGGAAGCTAAGCAGGGTCGGGCCTGGTTAGTACTTGGATGGGAGACAGATGCACGTAGAATGTCTGACCAAAGGTCAGAGAATCCTGTAGCCCAGTTGAGTTGACACATAAAATTTACCATCACAAGTGTACTCCTTCTCAAGGAAGTACCCATATTCATCACATCTCCTTAAATCCCCAAATAAATTATAACAATAAATATATCATTCAGCCTAACATGATACAACTATCCTTTGTACAACTGAAAATGCATTAACCCCTTCCCCAGAGAAGAGGAGGTAAAGTCTTTGCAGTCAAATGCTCTGCCAGGAGGTAAAGTCTTTGAATGAGATTTGTTCTCCTCTTTAATAACCCATTAAGTTAAATACTATGATATAAAATAAATAATATTTAAATAAATACTATGATATAAAGTCAATACATCTTGAGTTACATTATGAGGGAATAAGAGGGAAGAAAACAAAGATATTCGCTCTATAGTGTGTGTGTGTCTGTATATATACATATTGTGTGTATATATACACATACATGCACACAAGCACATGTATATGCCTAACAAAATAAAGAGGAAATTACTTATGACAATTACAGCCCTTGTTTCCATAATGGTCATGTCACTGTAGCTAGTTTTTATAACTACCTTCTTTCATTCTTTTGCCTTCAGCAAGCACCTCAAATCATCATGGTTCTTCACCAGGTGGGGTAACCCAAACCTTCATTCCTGAAGGTCCAGGCTATTTAAAGCCTTGCCTGAATTGGATTGTTGTAGTTTTCCATTGACCTTAATGCAGGGCATATAATACTAAGAAATGCCCTGAGGGATCTCCTGTATTCAACAGAAACTCTTCCTTGCCTCCATTGTGGAGCAACAGTACAATTTCCTCTTGGTAGTCAGGATCAATCACTCCAGCTAACACTGTAACACCTTTCTTTGCTTGCTGAATCAGAGGCATGAAGAACCTAAAGTGGCAGGTGGCAATCTTAACTTCCAGTTCAATGGGATCATTGTTGTGTCTCCTGGTAGAAACATTCTTCCTTCTGGAACTAAGATTTCTAGGCAGCAGAGCATAAGGTCATGGGAAAAGGAATTAAAAGTTTGCTACTAGGTCACTAGGGGTAATTGTAAGTGGTGCCACTCCATTTCCATCTCTTGATTCTGGACCTGTGAATCCTGGCTATGGGAAAAACAGCACCATATGGTGATTCAGAACATATACAGCCTTCTGGAGAACCTGGCTCCAGCCCCACAAGGTAGGGCACCTGGCACTGCAACTGAGTTTTCAAAAGACCATGCCACTGTTCATGAAGCCAGCTGCTTCAGGATGTTGGGGAACATAATATAATAAGTGAATTCCATTGGCCCAATGCTACACTTCATTTGCTGTGAAAAGAGTTCCTTGATCAGAAGCAATGTTGTGTGGAATACCACAATGGTAGATAAGGCATTCTGAAACTCCACGGAGGGCAGTTGGGAAGAAGCATTATATATAGCAAATGCTAGAAATAGAGTGTCTATTCCTACCATAAGGGAAGCAGTTCAATGTAAATAATCTTAATCAGCCTCAGACCATGGTAGCTGGTTGATGACCTTTAAGGAGCGGTGCCATATAAAGGGGCTCAATGTTAGTCTCTGTTGTGGGAAAATTGGGCAGTCAGCAGTGCCCAAAGCCAGGTCAGCCTTGATGAATACAAATCCATGTTGCTAAGAACATGTACAATGCCATCGCTGCCACCATGGCCACTGTGTCCAGGAGCCCACTGGGTGATGACAGGGGTCTCTGGGAAAGGGGTTGACTGATATCCACAGAATGGGTCATCCTAACAACTTGATATATTAAAATCTTTCTCTGGGGCAACTGGATGGTTCAATCAGTAAAGCATCTGACTCTTGATTTCAGCTCAGTTCATGATCTCACGGTTGTGAGATCAAGCTCCGCATCAGGCTCCACGCTGAGCATGGAGCCTGCTTAAGATCCTCTCCCTCCCTTTCCCCATGCCCTTCCCCCACTCTTCCTCGCATGTGCACATCTGCACTCTCTCTCTCAAAAAAATAAAAATAAATTTAAAAAAATTAAAATCTTCCTCTGCTGAGGTTACCTTCTGGTGACCATTCACATGGGAAACAAATATTTTCATGTTTGTTGCCCAATCAGAGATCTACTCACACATCTGTTCCTCAAATTTCCTTGTAGCCAATTTTCCTATCATGTTCCTTCCAACTCCCTGATCACCAAGCCAAACCACTGGCCCAGTGAATTGGTCATTGGCACATCTGGCCATTTCTTCTTCTAAGCAAAGTGAACAATCAAATTGGTGCTCAAAGTTCTGCCCACTGGGTGATTTCCCTTTACCAGTGTCTATCAGGGATGTCCTAAGAAGGGGCTGCAGTGCTGCAGCTGTCCACTTTCAGATGAACTTACAGAACTATCTATAAACCAGGCCCAAGTCCTCTCTTCTACTACCACAGAGAACTCCTTACAAAAATCATACATACAAGCTAGGGGAGAGGAGGCAGTGTGATGATAGTAGGACCATGGGCACTTGGGTTACTTCTTCTTATAACTTTTTTGTGCTCTCTGGATCTTCTTAAGTTGATCTTACATATGGCACTTTCATCTGATGATACAGTGCATTGTGTCCACCCAACTTTATAGCTTGGTTGATCAGATAATATCCAGTTCAGATTGCAAGGCCTATTGGTAAGTGTTCCACTAAGGTCTATTAGCAGTCCAAAAAAGCTGTTTCTCATGTTTCTGAAGAGAATGGTAATTAGCAGCAGAAGATGGCAGGGCTTTGCTCCAAAATCCTAAGGGACTATGTTGCAACAGGTCTGACTATACAGGTGTGCCAAAGGCTCCAAGCAGCATCCCTATCTCTCACTGATACTTCAAGTGCCATTGGAGCTGCTGGATCATATAGCCCAACTGGCTGAGCAGCTTGCATGAAAGCCTGGAACTTCTGCAGAGCCTTTTCTTCTGAGCACCCCCTCAAAACTAGCAACTTTTCTGCACTCAGTAAAGGAGCCAGAGTAACACACCCAAATGAAGAATATGTTACCTATAAAATTCAAAGAGGTCCAACAGTTTGTAAGAAGGACCAGACGCAACAACTATCCTTCACCTTAGAAGGAATATCTACATTAAAAAAAAAAAAAAACTTTTTTTAAAGGGGACATCTGAGTGGCTCAATTAGTTAAGCGTATGACTCTTGACTTCAGCTCAGGTCATGATTCCATGGTTCAAGGGTTCAAGCCCCACAATGGGCTCTGTGCTGACAGCTCAGAACCTGGAGCTTGCTTGCTTCAGATTCTGTGTCTCCCTCTCTCTCTGCCCCTCCTCTGTGTATTCTCTCTCTCTCTCTCTCTCTCTCTCTCTCTCTCTCTCTCTCTCTCATTCTCAAAAATAAATAAACATTTAAAAATTTAAAAAAAGAGAGAATATCTTTACATGCCCCACCCCATTTCTGAAATTTCACTGGTAGAAGGCCTCTAAATTTTAGTTGGATTTATTTCCTACCCTCTGACAAGCAAGTATCTTACCAGCAAATCTGGAGTAGTCCTTATATACTAGGTCCAATCAGCATAATGGACCAGTATGATATCTTGTGGAAGGGAAAGGTGATCAAGATCCCTGCCAACAAAATTATGACATAGGCCTGGAGAGCTGATATATCCCTGAGGTAGGACAGTAAAGGTGTATTGCTGGCCTTGCCAGCTGAAAGCAAGATGAAGAAAAAGCATTTGCCAGACTAATACCAGGAGATGTGTTGATTTGCTCAAGCAATGAAACCATACTTTGTACAGTAGCTGCAATTGGAGTCACCACTTGGTTAAGCTTACAATAATCGACTGTCATTCTCCAAAATCCATCTGTCTTCTACAAAGCCAAAGTGGTAAACTGGATGGGGATGTGATTCGAATTTCTGCATCCTTCAAGTTCTTGATAGTGGCACTAATCCACACAATCCCTCCAGGAATGCACTATTGTTTTTGGCTATTTTCCTAGGTAAAAACAGTTCTAGTGCCTTCCACTTAGTTTTTCCCACCACAATATCCCTCCCCCCACAGGTCAAAGAACCAATGTGGGGATTCTGCCAGCTGCTGAGTATATCTACTCTAAGTATGCATTCTGATACTGGGAAGTAACCACAGAATAGGTTAAGGGATCCACTGGGCCCATATGAGATGGACCAAAGTTAAAAATCCATTGATCATCTGACTTCCAAAAGTCCGTAGTCCATAGTCCATAGTGTGACTAAAGGACCACACTGACACTTTGGGTCTCCTGAAATCAGTTCAGAGTGTGAAAATCTGATTATATCCTTTTCCCCAGTACACAGTTACCCTAGAAAAGGCCATAAATCCCTTTGGGGAAGACTGGGAGAAAAACTAACAGTATAAACTTTTGGCAGTGTACGTGGGTCCCTCCTCAAGGGGACTTAGCCTCTCTTTCATTTGAAGGGTTCTGGGTCTGTAAACTCATTCAAATCTGGTAACTGATAAGGGGATGTGACTTTCTAATTTTATAATTCAGGTTAGACTTTTGTTCACTTGACCTAGAACATTTCTGCTTATACAGATCAAGTAAGAATTTAGTAGGCTTCCTATCTATTTCACTTCTAGAAACACCACAATCAACTATCCAATACCACAGCTCTACTCTGACTCTACTGTCCATTACAGTAGTCATCCCTACCTTGTCTTTGGTGGCTGAGTGCTGCCACTTGGCCCTGTTACCCCAAGATCCCGTTACTCTCATTGCACTTAGGTTCTCCTAATCAGTGACCACAGTTCCCACTGTAATGACTAGTCTACAAGGGAAGGGAGATCACAAAGCTCTTCAAGGTTTCTGGGGCTTCCTTCAGAAATTTGTTTCTCACAGTACTGGGGAAAGATAGGTCTGTTTCGGCCCTCCCAGGTTGGGTGAGCAGGTCTTAAAGGAAATATCTATTCTAATATTCCAATCTCCCTAAAATTTTTATCCCTCCCTCTACATTAAACAAGGGCCAATCCAGCATTTCTAAGTCACTCAGTGTGAGCCACTTTTCCATCTATATTTCAGCCAAACAAATGGTTAGAACTTCCTGAGCTACAACACTAAATGCAGACTTAAAGTAAGTATGTTTTAAGAGATAAAGAAAGAAACCAAATTCATAATGCAAGAACAGGATGTTATGAAATAAAAACAGACAGCTCTGGAAAAGAAACATAGAAATTCCAGAAATGAAAATATACAGTCATTAAGGTTAAAAAACTCAAAGATGGTTTGAACAGATTTGACAAAGGTAAAAATATAATAATAATAATTAGCAAACTGAAAGAAGGCATCCACAATGATTCATATAGAGACAGAAAGACTGAAAATATGTAAGACTAACTAAGAAACATGAATGATAGACTGGGCAAACTCCAATAATACTCAATAGGCACATTGAGAAACAGAAGTAAGAGAGGGAAATGAATATTCAAATAAACACTGGCATAACAATATCCAGAACTGAAGACAGACAGTCTTCAGGCTGAAAATGCAGATCATGTATCAAGCAGAATAAATAAGAACAAGTCCATTCCTACACATATCTTACTGGAACTCCATAAAGTAATATACAAGTTCTTAGGGAAAGAAAGTCCCAACTGTTCCCAGTAAAATACTAACAGTAAAAATGACAGCAACATTATTATTGTTTTAGCTCCCAATTTCTAGGCTGTTACTCTGTGCTAGGCCCTCTGCTGAAAACAAAAATTACTATTATAATTTTTTTTAGTTTTAACCTTCAAATTAGCCTGTGAAATAACTCACATTCTCATTTTACAGATGAAGAAACATGATATTATAACTAAAGATATATAAATAAATAAACTATATACATATATAATATATAAAACAGTAATTTTCTTACTGGTCTTAAGCCTCTGATTTCAGCTCAGGTCATGATCTCATAGTTCGTTAGTTCAAGCCCCAAACTGGGCTCTGTGCTGACAGCTCAGAGCCTGGAGCCTGCTTCAGATTCTGTCTCCCTCTCTTTCTATCTCTGCCCCTCCTCTGCTCATGCTCTGTCTCTTTCAAAAATGAATAAACATTAAAAAATATTTTTAATAAAAATAAAATAAATGAAATAAAATAAATTAAAAAAACAATCAGAATCAACCCCTCTTCAAATTTACAGTCACCCTATATCAACAGAAAACTGTAATTCTATGGGAAGATATGAAAGACCCTTACTATTCCACCTAATGTTTTGTCATTCCCCCTCCTGCATCCCCCACATGTAATAAGCTCTTTCATATCTTTACATTATCCTTCACCTACAATGCCTGCTCCCAGCTAGCCAGCCTGTAATGACTAAGCCCAAAGCATTCCTCCTTTGAGAATTGGTAACTGTTAGTCAATGCTGATGCAGGAAGCAAGTCTATAGCATGATTATACTTCCCAGGCATCATTTCAGGCCTCTGCACTGAGCAGGTTCAAACTTTTCTAAGGTGCTTCTTCCATCTTTGTTTTTTCTGCATTTTTCTCCTCTTTTCCATCCTTCCTCAGAAGGACAAATGTATTAGCAATATTGTTTCAATTCTTTCATTTCCCCTTCTCAACTCAGATGTTCTACAAACTATAGAGATGCGAGAGTACAAAAGTTTCTATTTACCATAACAGTATCTAAAACCAAAACTATGTTCATACCTGACAGCTTCACTTGTACCATTTCAAGTCCTAAGGTTCCTGAGTAGAAGAAACTGGGAGAGAAGTAAAGGGTCACTACATAACTAACAAAATGTAAGCCTCAGAATATGGAGCCAGAACATTTTACATAATTTGAATGTTTCATCTGTTGTCAGCTTTTAGCCCATGAAAATACAAATAAATGTTCAATAACTAGCATATTTTATTTGTATGTGGTTGAGAGAGGATACTCTAGAAAAAGCCCTAACTATGCTTTCATTTCATGTACCACAAATTTAGCTTTCTACTACACCTTGTCTTTGCTGTACTTTCTGAAATTGACTGAATCAGTTACATTCTTCAAATACTAGCCAGAACACATCAACTGCTTATTTTAAAATGGGACAAAGTTGATGCCAAATAAGGACTCTATTTCTAAATATAAATTTAATGCAACCACTGTAGGCAAAATCAAAACTATGAAAGAAACTCTACTTCTGAATATTTAGAGGAAAAAAGTTCACTCTCGATTTTCATGGATTTCTAGATCCTTTATGGTCAACAAAAGCACAAAAATAATAATTGAAATTTTAATTCTATGAGTACATTATATTGGCAGGAGATAATGGGACTATATCATATGAATACTTAAAAGCTTTAAGTCATAGATAGAAAGAATATTTGAAAAAGATACTGATTCAAAGAGAATTTACAGATTTCATTTTAGACTCCACTTTCCAGGGGAAAAAATAAAAATCATCCACTATCTTAATACCTAGGACAACTTCAAACATGGGTAGTGCTATATTCACCAGACATAAATCAGGCACAAGTTATGAAACTGGAAGGCACCTTGGGAAACTGAAGAGGGAAACTAAAGTTACCAATACTATAAAAATAGTTAACCAAAAGCCCAATTAATATAAAAAAACAGCTTAAAAATTCTCCCAAGAAATAGCTCATTCAACAATAGGACATGTAACTATTTGAAGCAACTAGGCAGCCAAAAAAAAAAAAAAAAGACACTATAATTTTAAATCATCTGGAGAAGCAGAGGCACCAAGAAATTAATGATCACAACTGCAACTCAATGAGGCCATTAAGAGTAATTTCTTTTTCCCTTTACTTTCATAAAATAGTTGCCAAGTCCCATGGTTCTTAACTCACACCAGTCTTGCAGCAGAACATTATCCTCAGACACAGACTTGGGAAACAGACTCAAAGACAGCTCAGTCTCATGGTCACACTCCTTTGGCCAGCAGCATAGCCTCCCAACTATATCCTGGAAACTCCTGGGTTAGTTTAGAATGTGCTCTCTAGTGGAAAGGGAATCCCATTTCTCACTGTAATTGTAAGAACATCTTATCACTTCTAGACTGCTTTAAGTCCTTCATCCCGTTACTATATATTCTAAACTAAATTTTAAAAAGCACATTTGTCCAGTTACCTTTTTATGGAAGACTTAAAGCTCTAAAAACCAATTTTGTCAGACGGACAAAAATTACTACTACTATGTACCTATCAGTCAAAATGATAACATTAAAAATTACAAATACACATTGGTATGGAAATTCAGAAACTCATGAACATGTATTCAGGAGTCTGTCTTTTCAATCTGAGGAGTAAAGTATATGAGACTGTCACACAGGTTTCCAAGGCCTCATAAGCTTCATCAAATGGGGTGATGAGCAGGTGAATTCTACCAAACATTTAAAGAATTAATACCTGTTCTCCTCAAACTATTCCAAAAAACAGAAGGAAAGCTTCCAAATACATTCTACAAGACCAGCAATACCCTGACACCAAAACCAAAGACACTACAAAAAACAAAACTACAGACCAACATCTCTGATGAAAACATGTGCAAAAATTCTCAACAAATATTAGCAAACCACATTTAACAATAGGTTAAAAGGGTCATTCACCACAATCAAGTGGGATTTATTCCAGGGATGAACAGATGATTCAATACTCACAAATCAATCAAAGTGATATACCACATTAACAAAACAAAGGATGAAACTCATATGACCATATTCACAGATTCAGAAAAAGCATCCGACAAAATTCAACACCCGTTGAATAAAAACTCATGATAAAAACTCTCAACAAAGTAGATTTAGAAGGAGCAGACCTCAACATAATAAAGACCTTATATGAAAAACCCACAGCTAACATCATATTCAATGGGGAAATCCTGAAAGCTTTTCCTCTAAAATCAGGAACAACAGAAGGATGTCCACTTTTATTCAACATAGTACTGGAAGTCCTAGTCATAGCAATCAGACAACAAAAAGAAATAAAAGGCACCCATATGGTAAGAAGTTAAATGGTCACTATTCACAGGTGATAAGATACTATACATAGAAAACCCTGAAGACTCCCACCAAAAAACTATTAGAAGTAATAAATGAATTCAATGAAGTTACACAATACAAAACTAATATGCAGAAATTGGTTGTTTTTCCATACACTAATAACAAAGTAGCAGAAAGGAAAATTAAGAAAACAATTTCATTTAAAAAAAAAAAAAAAGACAACAATTTCATTTACACTTGCACCAAAAGAATAAAATACCCAGTAACAAACTGAACCAAGGAAGTGAAAGACCTGTACTCTGAAAACTATAAAACACTGATGAAAGAAATTGAGCATGACACAAATACATGGAAAAATATTCCATGCTCATGGATTAGGAGAACAAATATTGCTAGAATGTCCATATTACCCAAAGCAACCTACAGATTCAACGCAATCTCTATCAAAATACCAACAGCATTTTTCATAGAACTAGAACAAATAATACTAAAATTTGTATGGAACCACAAAGACCCTAAATAGCCAAATAAATCATAAGAAGAATAAAGTTGGAAGTATCACAACTCTAGATTTCACGATATATTACAAAGCTGTAGTAATCTAAACAGTATGCTATTGGCACAAAAACAGACACACTGATCAACACAACAGAATAGACAGCCCAGAAATAAACCCAAATATATGGTCAATTAATCTGTAATGAAGGAACCAAGAATATACAATAGAAAAAGGACAGTCTCTTAAATAAATAGTTCTGGGGAAACTGGACAACTACATGCAAAAAAACTGAAACTAAACCACTTTGTTACACCATATACAAAAATAAACTCAAAATAAATTAAAGGCTTAACTGTGAGACCTGAATACATTAAATTCATAGAAGAAAACACAGCCAGAAGTTTATTTGACATCTGTCATAGCAACATTTTTCTAGATGTATTTACTAAGGCAAGGAAAACAAATATAAACTATTAGGACTAGACCAAAATAAAAAGCTGATGCACAGCAAAAGAAACCATCAACAAAATAAAAAGGCAACCTACTGAATGGGAAAAGATATTTTAAATAATATATCCAATAAGGAGTTAATATCCAAAATATATAAAAAACTCAGTCAATACCAAAAAAAAAAAAAACAATTTGATTAAAAAATGGGCAGAGTACTTGAATAGACATTTTTTTAAAGAAGACATACAGATGGCAGACACATGAAAAAATGCTCAATATCACTAATCATCAAGGAAACGCAAATCAAAATGACAATGAGATATCACTTTACACCTATCAGAATGGGGACCGTTTAAAAAAAAAGAAAAAGAAAAGAAAGAATGAGTATTGGCAAGGATGGGATGTAGAGAAAAAGAAGACCTTGTTCACTATTGGAGGGAATGTATATTGGTACAACCACTGTGGAAAACAGTATGAAGTTTCCTCAAAAAGTTAAAAACAGAAATACCATAGGATCCAGTAAATCTACTACAGGTTTTTTGCCCAAAGGGACAAAAAAAATCACCATAATTCAAAAAGATATATGCATATGTACCACTGTGTTTATTGCAGCATTATTTACAATAGCCAAGATATGGAAGCAACCCAAGTATTCATGAATAGATGAATGGATAAAGAAGATGTGATACACACACACACACACACACACACACACACACACACACACAATGGAATACTACTCAGCTATAAAAAAGATAAGATCTTGCTATTTGCAATAACATAAATGGACCCAGAGGTTATAATGCTAAATGAAATGTCAGTCAGAGAAAGACAAATATCATGTGATTTGACTTATATGTGGAATCTAGAAAAACAAAACAAAGAGCAGAAACAGACCCATAAATCCACAGAACAAACTGATGGTTGCTGAGGGGGTGCGGGACAGACAAAATGGGTGAAGGGGAGTGGAAAATATAGGCTTCCAGTTATGGAATGAATAAATCGCAGGAATAAAAGGTACAGACATCACGGTGAATACAGTCAGTGATATTGTAATAGCAGTATATGGTGACAGTAACCACATTTGTGAAAAGAGCAACATAACGTATAATTTTGTCAAATCATTATGTTGTATACTTTAAAACAATGTAACAATGTATACCAACCATACTTCAAAAGCATTAATCAAATTAAAGTGATTAAATTAAAAAAATAAATGACTGATGAGCTCTTATATATATTCAAAAGACAATAACAAAATAGAAAGAGAGGATGGAGAAAGAATGTAGTAATTTGTTCAACATGGGACCGCTTTGGCAAGATAAAATGACATTTCTAACACAATATACCAAACAGAAAAATTCCACTGAAACTTTACAAGAGAGGCACCGAGATGGCTCAGTCAGTTGGGCATCCAACATCAGCTCATGTCAGGCTCTGTGCTGACAGCCCAGAGCCTGGAGCCTGCTTCTGATTCTGTGTCTCCTTCTCTCTCTGCCTTCCTCCACTGTGCTCTCTCTCTAAATAAATAATCATTAAAAAATTTCTTAACCTTATAAGACAGAAAGGTGTATATGTAGAAAATAGCTGACATGTTCAGCCATACTCAAGACCAAAAACATAATACAGAGAGGATTATTGCAGAGTAAAGGGCTATGACTTTTAAAAACACAACAATAATACAAAACAAAACAAAACTGCAACTTAGAATAAACAATCAAAATTAACAAATAAAATTATGGTCTTAGAACAAGATGGCAGAGTAGCATGGAGACCCTCAGTTCGTCTTGTCCCTGAAACACAGCTAGATCAGCACCAAACCATTTTGCCACCTAGGAATTTGATCTAAGGATTAACACAAAAATCTGCATAACTTAAACCACAGAACTTGGAAAGTATGTTGTGTAGAGAGGTGAATTGGGGAAGGAAAAGCAACAGAAGGTAGGGAGCTGTTTTTTCAGAGAAATGACAGAGAAATGGGGAGAGTGCAGGAAAAACACTCCCCTGGAAGTAGCTGGAGAGAAAGAGAGAGAGTGAAAACACTTGCAGAAGACTGAACAAGAAATCTGTTCCCCAAAACCACTGACAGGAAGAAAGGAGAGGGTTTCAATACCACCAGGATTCTATAAACAGTGGAGCACAGAGTCTGAAGTTCTGGACCCAGTGCCTGACAGTGCTCTGGTGAGGAAGTAGGGAAAATCCCAGAAGGAGGCAGCAGGGTCTGAGGGGTCCATGTGTCACACAGGAAGAAGTGGTTCCCCTGCTTGGAGATCATTTGGTAGAGGCCATTAGGCCTCCCCACAGGCAAAGGTTCTAGTGAACCCCAGAGAGCAGCCACATTTGCTGGTATTGGGACAAAGATGCCAGAGTGCAGTGAAACCTGGTGCTGGCTATGTGTTATGATTTGCCATAATCTCTGAACTTCTGCTACTGCGTGACCACACAAACATTGGGGCAAGCTGGCATCCGGCCATTGTTCAGTGAGACCTCCACTAGAGAGTTAGCGTGTGTCCAAGCTGCAGGGGTCTCTGAAATGTGGAGTTTTGAAACACAACCCCATGTGAGATAAAACCCTGGAGGGAGGTGCTACCTGGAGGGCAGATGGCTTGGACATGGACAGTGTAGAGGAGGGGAGTGGACGGAGGCCTGAGACAAAGGAGGGGTATTTGATTGCGGGTCGGTGACAGCATGAAGTTCCTGTGCCAGAGACTACAGAGCTGGGTGAAGCCATTTCCATCTATTCCATGCACACACATGTGTACACACACACATACGCATCACAATGATCCACCCCAGTAAGCTAAGCAGCACCAACACTGGAGAACGGAACTGTTACACCAAATCCCATCCAACTGCACCCTCTAATCATATCCCCTACAAGAGTACAAGCCTTTCAACCTGCTTATTGTATGGGCTATAGAGTGCTTCATAGCCCAGGGGGAAATTAGATATACCTTCATTTGGGTTTCCTTGTGTTTGCTGGTTCATTTATTCTTTGGTTTTCTGGGGGGTGGGGGTTTGTTTTGTTTTGTTTTTTGGGTTTGTTGTTGTTGTTGTTGTTGTTGTTGTTTAAATTGGTTTTTCTTTTCTTTTCATTTCCTTGGATAAAGAAAGAAAAATTTTTATTTTTATTTTCTTCATTTTTTATTTTTATATTCTTATATTACTTTTTTAGCTGTATGTTTTTAATTATTTCCTCTATTTCATTTTATTCTATTTCATTCTATAATTTTTTTAATTTTAAATTTTTTCTTACCTTCTTTTTTCTTTTCTTTTCTTTCCCTTTTACTCTATTCTAGCAAGCTTCTTTCAACAAGCAGACCAAAACACATCTAGGACCTGGCTTCCTTTATTTGATTTTTTTTGTTTTGTCTTTAATTTCTTAACTTTTATTTTTTTATTTTGTTACTTTTTTTCTTCCTCCAAAATGACAAAATGAAGAAATTCACTCCAAAGTAACACACACACACACACACACACACACACACACACACACACACAAAAGAAGAAATGATAACGAGGGGCTTAATTAACACAGATACAAGCAAGATACCTGAACTAGAATTTAGAACCACGATAATAAGAATACTAGCTGGGGGTGAAAAAAGCATAGAATCCCTTTCTGCAGAGATAAAAGAAGTGAAATCTAGTCTAGACGAAATTAAAAATGCTATAACTGAGATACAATCTTGAATAGATGCCACGATGGCAAGGATAGATGAAGTAGAGCAGTGAATCAGAAACACAGACGACAAAATCATGGAGAATAAAGGAGAAAACAAGAAGCAAACAAAGGCAAAAGGGCATGAAACAAAACTTAGAGGACTCAGTGACTTATTAAAAAGGAGTAACACCCAAATCATAGGAGTTCCAGATGAAGAGAGAGAAAAGGGGGCAGAAGGTTTATGTGAGTAAATTACAGGCGGAAAACTTTCCTAATCTGGGGAAGAACACAGACATAAAAATTCCAGAAGCACAGAGAACTCCCATTAGATTCAACAAAAATCAACAATCACCAAGGCATATCATAGTCAAATTTACAAAATACACAGACAAGGAAAGAATTATGAAAACAGCAAGGGAAAAAAAGTCCTTAACCTATAAGGGAAGAGAGATCAGTTTGCAGCAGACCTATCCACAGAAACCTGGCAGGCCAGAAAGGAGTGGCAGAATATATTCAACGTGCTGAATCGGAAAAGTATGCAGCCAAGAATTCTTTATCCAGCAAGCCTGTCAGTCAAAATAGGAGAGATAAAGAATTTTCCAGGCAAACAAAAACTCAAGGAATGTGTTACCACTAAACCAGCCCTTCAAGAAATTTTAAGGGGGACTCTTTGAGTGGAGAAAAGAAAAAACAAAACAAAAAGACCAAAGTCAACAAAGACTAAAAAGGACCAGAGAACAACACCAACTCTTCAGGCAAAACAATGGCACTAAATTCGTATCTTTCAGTACTCACTCTAAATGTCATTGGACTAAATGCTCCAATCAAAAGACACAGGGTATGAGAATGGATAAGAAAACAAGACCCATCTATATGCTGCTTACAAGAGACTCGTTTTAGACCTAAAGACAGCTGCAGATTGAAAGTAAGGAGATGGAGATCTATCACATTAATGGTCATCAAAATAAAACTGGAGTAGCCACACTTTTATCAGACAAACTAGATTTAAAAAAATATTTTTAACATTTATTCGTTTTTGAGAGACAGTGAGAGATAGAGTGTGAGAGGGGAACAGGCAGAGAGAGAGAGAGAGACATAGACTCTGAAGTAGGCTCCAGGCTCTGAGCTGTCAGCACAGAGCCCAGTGTGGTGCTCGAACCCACAAAACACGAGATTATGACCTGAGATGAAGTTGGACTCTTAACCGACTTGACAGGTGCCCCAGACAAACTAGATTTTAAAATCAAGACTGTGAGGGCGCCTGGGTGGCTCAGTCAGCTGAGCGTCCGACTTCAGCTCAGGTCACGATCTCGCGGTCCATGAGTTCAAGCCCCGCGTCGGGCTTTGGGATGATGGCTCAGAGCCTGGAGCCTGCTTCCGATTCTGTGTCTCCCTCTCTCTCTGCCCCTCCCCCATTCATGCTCTGTCTCTCTCTGTCTCAAAAATAAATAAACGTTAAAAAAAATTTTTTTTAAATAAAATCAAGACTGTAACAAGAAATGAAGAAGGGCATTATATCAAAAGTAAGGGGTCTATCCACCAAAAAGATCTAACAATTGTAAATCTTTATGCCCCAATGTGAAAGCACCCAAATATATAAATTAATTAATCACAAACATAAAGAATACTGGTATCATTAGAGAATAATGGTATCATTAATAATAATACCATAACATGGGGCGCCTGGGTGGCGCAGTCGGTTGAGCGTCCGACTTCAGCCAGGTCACGATCTCGCGGTCCGTGAGTTCGAGCCCCGCGTCGGGCTCTGGGCTGATGGCTCAGAGCCTGGAGCCTGTTTCTGATTCTGTGTCTCCCTCTCTCTCTGCCCCTCGCCTGTTCATGCTCTGTCTCTCTCTGTCCCAAAAATAAAAATAAACGTTGAAAAAAAAAATTTTTTTTTAAATAATAATACCATAACAGTAGGGGACTTCAAAACCCCACTTACAACAATGGACAGATCATCTAAGCAGAAAATCAACAAGGAAACAATGGCTTTGAATGACACACTGGACCAGATGAACTTAACAGATATATTCAGAACATCTGATCCTAAAGCAGCAGAATACACATTTTTCTTGACTACGCATGGAACATCCTCCAGAATAGATCATATACTGGGATAAAAATAAGACCTCAACAAGTAGAAAAAGATCAAGATAATACCTTGCATATTTTCAGACCACAACGCTATGAAACTCAAAATCAACCACAAGAAAACTTGGGGAAAGACCATGAGTACTTGGAGATTAAAGAACACCTTACACTAAAAGAATGAGTGAGTTAACCAAGAAATTAAAGAGGAAATTAAAAAGTACATGGAAGCCAATTAAAATGAAAACACGACAGCCCCAAACCTCTGGGATGCAGCAAAGGCAGGGGGAAGTATATGTCAATCCAGACCTTCCTAAAGAAGGAAGAATGGTCTCAAATACACAACTTAAACTTACACCTAAAAGGGCTGGAATAAAAACAGCAAATAAAGCCCAAAACCAGCAAAAGAAGGGAAATAACAAAGATTAGAGCAGAAATAAATGACATTGAAATCAAAAACACAGAACAGATCAATGAAACCAGGAGCTGGTTCTTTTAAGGAATTAACAAAATTGATAAACCCCTAACCAGATTGATCAAAAAGGAAAGGACCCAAACAAATAAAAATCATGAATGAAAGAGGAGAGATCACAACCAACACTGCAGAAATACAAACAATAAAAAGGATAATAAGAATATTATGAGTAATTATATGTCAACAAACTGTGCAATATGAAAGAAATGGATATATTCCTAGAAACATAAAAACTACTAAAACTGAAACAGGAGGAAATAAAAAATGTGAACAGACAGTAAATAGTACAGAAATCGAATCAGTAATCAAAAATCTCTCAACAAACAAGAGTCCAGGGCTGGATGGCTTTCCAGGGGAATTCTACCATTTAAAGAAGAGTTAACACCTATTCTTTTGAAGCTGATCCAAAAAACAGAAATGGAAGGAAAACTTCCAAACTCGTTCTAAGAGACCAGCATTACCTTGATTCCAAAACCAGACAAAGGCCCCCCTAAAAAGCAGAACTACAGACCAATTTCCCGGATAAACGTAGATGAAAAAGTTCTCAGAAGATACTAGCAAACCAGATCCAATAATACATTAAAAGAATTATTCACCACAACCAAGTGGGATTTATTCCTGGGATGCAGGGCTGGTTCAATACCCACAAATCAGTCAATGTGATACATCACGTTAATAAAAGAAAAGAACTACATGATCCTCTTAATAATGCAGAGAAAATATTTGACAAAATTCAGCACCATTTTTCAATAAAAACCCTCAAGAAAGTAGGGATAGAAGGATCATACCTCAGGATCATAAAAGCCATATACGAAAGACCCACTGCTAATATCATCCTCAATGGGGAAAAAACACAGCTTTCCCCCTAAGGTCAGGAACACGACAGGGATGTCCACTCTCACCACTGCTATTCAACATAGGGTTGGAAGTCCTAGCCTCAGCAATCAGACAGCACAAAGAAATAAAAGGCATCCAAATCAGCAAGGAGTAAGTCAAACTTTCACTCTTCGCAGGCAACATAATACTCTATGTGAAAACCCAAAAGAGTTCATCAAAAAACTGCGAGAACTGATCCATGAATTCAGCAAAGTCACAGGATATAAAATCAATGTACAGAAATCAGTTGCATTTCTATACACCAATAATGAAGCAACAGAAAGAGAAAATCAAGGAATTGATCCTGTTTACAATTACACCAAAACCCATAAAATACCTAGGCATAAACCTAACCAAAGGGGACAAAAATCTATACACTGAAAACTGTAGAAAGCCTATGAAAAAAATTGAAGAAGACACAAAAACATGGAAAAATATTCCATGCCCATGGATTGGCAAAACAAATATTGTTAAAATGTCGATACTACCCAATTGTATGGAACCACAAAAGACCCCAAATAGTCAAAGCAAACCTGAAACAGAAAAGCAAAGCTGGAGGCATCAGAATCCTAGACTTCAAGCCGTATTACAAAGCTGTAATCATCAAGACAGTATGGTAATTCCACAAAAACAGACGCATAGATCAATGGAACAGAATAGAGAACTCAGAAATGGACCCACAAACATATGGCTAACTAATCTTTGACAAAGCAGGAAAGAATATCCAATGGAAAAAAGACAGTCTCTCCAGTAAATGGTGTTGGGAAAACTGGACAGCGACATGCAGAAGAATGAACCTGGACCACTTTCTTACACCATACACAAAAATAAACTCAAAATGGATCAAAGAACTAAACATAAGACAGGAAGCCATCAAAATCCTAGAGGAGAAAACAGGCAACAACCTCTTTGACCTTGGCTGCAGCAACTTCTTACTTGATATGTCTCCAAAGGCAAGGGAAACAAAAGCAAAAATGAACTATTGGGACTTTATCAAGATAAAAAGCTTATGCACAGCAAAGGAAACAATCAGCAAAACTCAAAGGTAACCAATGGACTGAGAGAAGATATTTGCAAATGACATGTCAGATAAAGGGTTAATTCCAAAATCTATAAAGAACTTATCAAACTCCATACCCAAAACACAAATAATCTGGTGAAGAAATGGACAAAAGTCATGAATAGACACGTCCATTCCAAAGAAAACATGCAGATGGCTATTAGACATATGAAAAGATGCTCAGCATCACTCATCAACAGAGAAATACAAATCACAAGTACGATGAGATACCACCTCATACCTATCAGAATGGCTAATATTAACAACCTGGGCAACAACAGATGTTGGCAAGGATGTAGAGAAAGAGAAACTTCCTTTTGCACAGCTGGTGGAAATGCAAACTAGTGCAGCCATTATAGAAAACAATATGGAGGCTTCTAAAAAAATTAAAAATACAACTACCCTATGACCCAGCAACTGCAGTACTAGGAATTTACCCAAAGGATACAGGAGTGCTGTTTCAAAGGAGCACATGCACCCCAATGTTTATAGCAGCACTATCGACAATAGCCAAAATATGGAAAGAGCCCAAATATCCATCAACAGATGAATGGATAAAGAAGATGTAGTGTGTGTATGTATGTGTGTGTGTGTGTATATGTGTATATACACATATACACACACACACATATATATATAGTGGAATAGTACTTATCAGTCAAAAAGAATGAAATTTGCCATTTGCAACAATGTGGATGGAACTAAACGTACTAAGTGAAATAAGTCAGTCAGAGAAAGACAAATATCATATGATTTCACTTATATGTGGAATTTAAAATGCAAAAAGGGGCGTTTGAGTGGCTCAGTCGGTTAAGCGGTGACTTCAGCTTAGGTCATGATCTTGCGGTTCATGAGTTCAAGCCCCACATCAGGCTCTGTGCTGACAGCTCAGAGCCTGGAGGCTGCTTCAGATTCTGTGTCTCCCTCTCTCAGCCCCTCCCTCTCTCACACTCTGTCTCTCTCTCAAAAATGAATAAAACATTTTAAAAAATTATAAAATACAAACAGATGAACATTAAAAAAAAGGAAAGCAAACATAATATAAACACAGAAGGGAGACAAATCATAAGAGACTCTTAAATACAGAAAACAAACTGAGGGTTCCTGAAGGGGTGTTGGATGGCGAGATGGACTAAATGGGCAAGGGGCATTAAGGAAGACACTTGTTGAGATGAGCACAGAGTGTAATAAGTAAGTGATGAATCACTAAATTCTATTCTTGAAATCATTAACTGGGATTTAAGCTAAAAAAATTAAATCCCTTAAAAATATATACACAATTATAAATAAAATAAAATAATAAAAATAAAACAAATCAAAACAAAATAAAATAATAATATAATATAAAATAATGGTCAATGCACCAGAAATCACAAAATACCCTTCCCAGAGTCTTGCAATGAAAGATGAAAGACAAGGATGTAATAAAGATTAGATTAAGGCAGCATGAAGAAACCTTATGTTCAAGTTGGGAAATGAACATAAGGCAATTATCAGTAATATCATCATGGCCAATATTTACTGACCGCATATATCAATGCTATTTGTTGGAAAACTGAGATTAAATAAGGATTATAGATTAAGGTGGCAAGAAGAAAACCTTGTGTTTAGGTTGGAAAAGAAGCATAAGGAAATCATCAATATCATCATGACCAATTATACTGACTACTACATCTATTAATGCCATTTGTTGAAAAACAACTGTCCATGGATTTCTCATGTTTCTGCACATCTTGCAAGCAGAGTTATTTGAATGTCCTCTTGTCCCAAAGCTATCTTTTCAAGGATGTAAAGAAGATAAAATGTCTTCTTCCAGAACAAGTTTGTTTACTGTCCATCATAAAAGATTCAGGTTCCCTAAGCTCAGTGTTTTCTCCTATAACATAGCCCATTGCATATATAGATCTCACCTTGCCATATTCGTATTGCCCTGCAAAAACTAGGGTTCAGAAAATGAGAGCAAGAAAATGTGACACTTTAGTATCTGCTATTGCTATGTGTTTAATAACGCCCTTTGTCTCCAACCCAAAAGTCTTATGTCTTCTGCCAGTACCCACAAAACTGGCAGACTAATTGGCTGGCTTGTAAGTAGGGTAAAATCTTAGACCCTTCACAGTTCTTGGTGACTATAAGCATTTTATAAACATTATCCCCTAAGCATCTCAGCATTCTTTAAGAATAGTACTCCTACTATTTTCATTTCATAAATGTATTCACAGAACACATATTGATCAAGTGCCAATTATGTGTCAGGCACTATTTGAGGTAGTGAAGATAGAGCTGTAAAAAATATAGAGAAAGTCCTTGCCTTCAGGGAGCTTTACAGTAGATGATGAATGAGTGTGATGATTAAATTAAGACCCAGAGAAACTATGCACCTTGCTTAGGGTCAAGTAAGTAATACTGTAAGTAACGGAGCCAGGTTGTATCTGAGCAATATGACTCTCTAAGCCAGAACTATTAACCACTATACTATAGTGCCTCCTACACTGTGGTGATTAAAAAAGAGAGAGAGAGAGAGAGAGAGAGAGAGAGAGAGAAAGAAAAAAAGAAAAGAGAAAAGAAAAAACAAACCAAAAATCGCCTATTCATGAGATTTCCAAAGATTAGTGTACTCAGAATCATCTGGTACTATATCTCACTAAAAGAAACCAGGACTCCTGGAAGAAATGTCCTTGCAAGTCTGGAGCAGGAAGACAGGCTTAGAACATCTTGTTCTAGAAGAATGCAAAAAAAAAACCCAGAAAGCTAATCAGGAATAATGGGATTCTATCTAAAGGACAATTTAGGAGCAACCTAAATAGGCTTCCAAGAGGACAAATTTGAGCATCACTGAAGATAACTGCAATGGATTACAACATATGAAAGTTGTTCCATACGATACTTCTAAAAAAAATCCACATTTACAGGATGCTAGATTTTATGGAATGAACTTTGTTCCCTTTAACATTCATACACTGAAATCTTAATGCCAGTACCTCAGAATAGTGACTATATTTGGCGACAGAATACAAAGGTAATTAAGGTTACATGCGGTCATGTTGGTGAGCCTTAATCCAATATGACTGGTGCCCTTATAAGAAAGCATTAGGATATAAACACAGACTAAGGGACAACTACATGAATTTAAAAAGAGAAGACAGCCATCTAAAAGCCAAGGAGACTCTTTAGAATGAAATCAATCTTGCCAACATCTTGATCTCAGACTTCTAGTCTCCAGAACTGCAAGAAAATAAATTTCTGTTGCTTAAGCCACTCAATCTGTGTTGTTAGGACTGCTCTAGTAAACTAATGCACTAAAAAAACACCTCCTTGGGGCACCTGGGTGGCTCAGTCAGTTAAGTGTCCGACTTCGGCTCAGGTCATGATCTCATGGTTCACGGGTTCGAGCCCTGCATCAGTCTCTGTGCTGACAGCTCAGAGCCTGGAGCCTGCCTCAGATTCTGTGTCTCCCTCTCTCTATGCCTCTCCCCTGCTTATGCTCTCTCTCTTAAAAATAAATAAATATTAAAAAAAATTTTTAAAACCACCTCCTTAATTTGAAAGCTGGTAAGAATCAAGCCACTATTCCATCTTTCCTATATGATCTGTGATTTAGGGTAACCAAACAGCTGATATGGGTAAGCTCCTTTTTGTTTTTACAAAAGAATTATGACTAATCAAACAAGAAGAAATAACAGAACTAGAGTATCACCATTTGCAATACTTAATGAATAGACTTAGACAGTGAACATGAATAGCCGAAAAATAACAAAAAGAGAAAAGACCAGATATTACATACCTTCCTAATGGAAGTATAAAACATTACCTTTGACATTTCTTGGGAGAAAAAACAAACAAACAAACAAACAAACAAAAAAAACAGCCCAAATCTGATCAAGCCTCTAGATTTAACTGCCAATGTATAGGAAATATAGGAACATGTTAAATGTCACCATAGGGTCACAATCAGTGAAATCCAGATGTGCAAAACCCTCTAAGACAATAGATCTGATTTCTGCAACAACAACAACAAATCTCCAAAAAACAAAACAACAAAAGGAAATGGAGGGAAAACCAATCTTAATGCACAGACCTTAGATACAAAATTCAAACTAGCTGTCACAGAGAGAGATAACTAGAGAAATGCAGACGTTGATTGGATATTTGATAATATTAAGGGATTTTTATTTTTTCGGTTTTTTTTTAATTTTAGTTTTTAATTTTTAAGCATGATAAATGGAATTGCGCTTTTTTTCATAAATGGAATTGGGCTTTATATCTCTTAGATATATAGTGTAATATTTACAAATGAAATAAATGACATGATGCCTGGGATTATTTTTAAAACAATCAGGATAAAGAAACAGGAGTGGATATATATGAAATAAGACTAGCCATATAGTGATAATTAATGAAGCTACATAGATGATGGATGTGTGGAGTTCATAACTCTATCCTCTCTCTTTTTATATTTCCATAACTTCCCTTATGAAAAGATAAAAAGATCTGTGGTGCTTATTAAAAATATATAGGCTTTCCCACCTCCCCTCAAGATTTTTATTGTGGGTTTAGGCCTAGTTGTCTGGATTGTAACCATCTTACCTAAGTTATTTTAACACAGGTGTGGGAGAAACACCAGCCTAGAGGTCACACACTTGGCAGCAAGCAGGCTTTAGGTACTAGGAAATGCTTATACTAAAGCACACACAGTTTCCTTGGCCCCCAGCAACCAGGTTAGTTTACAACAGCCAATGCTGATCCAGTCTGTCCTCTCCAGGAAAAGGACCAAGGACTGGATTTATGAACCACCCACTGAAATTAGCCTGAAAGGATTAAGCCAGCTTTCTTTCACAACAAACTATACATGTCTAATGTCATTTCAGGGGTATCTCATCCGTTTGACTTGTCTCCCTAGCAGCCTTCAAGTATAAAATGTAGTCCCTGAGACAATGTCCCAGCTTTCCATTATCACTGAAGATAACAGAAAATAACAAAAACTTACAACTATTCTGACAGACAAGCAAATCCCAAAAAATGGCAGATGTTATGATAAAACAGATAGAAAAAAGTGGCTTAAGAAAAACCAAAATCCAGGCTTTAACTCAGATAAACCTAATATACCTCTGCATCTCCAGCAGGCACTCAATAAATGCACTGGGTTAATGAAACAAACCTAATGAAACAATGCTCCCATGATGGGTAGAGGGTAGGGAGATGACTAGCAGAGGAAAGGAAAATATGATCATCATCCTAAAGACTCAGAAAACTGAAACAATCTACCAGAGGAGCCAGCAGAAAGTATTAAAAAAAACCTCTTTAGGGGCGCCTGGGTGGCGCAGTCGGTTAAGCGTCCGACTTCAGCCAGGTCACGATCTCGCGGTCCGTGAGTTCGAGCCCCGCGTCAGGCTCTGGGCTGATGGCTCGGAGCCTGGAGCCTGTTTCCGATTCTGTGTCTCCCTCTCTCTCTGCCCCTCCCCCGTTCGTGCTCTGTCTCTCTCTGTCCCAAAAATAAATAAACGTTGAAAAAAAAAAAAAAAAAAAAAAAAAAAATTTAAAAAAAAAAAAAACCTCTTTAATATCTTAATTAGATTGCAAAAAGACTTACAAAAAAGTGCAAAAAGCCATAATGAAAGAAGCAGCTACGGTAAAAATAGGATAAAGTAAAAAGGAAGGTGAATTAAATAAGGAAAGAAACTAAAATTGAAAAAAGATTTAAATTCCCACTAAAACCAGTGAAGGTCAAAAGTGAAGTAAAAACAGATTCCAAACTGTAGAACACCCCAAAGAAAAGACAGGATATATACCAAAAACAAGCCTTCCAACCCACATGCAAGGCAAGAATACATTAAAAATAAAAAACAAGAAGGCAGAAATATGTCCAAACTTATCTGTTATGATGATCACTATAAATGAATTTAGCTCCTCTCTACTAAAGCCTCTCCGATTAAGGGAAAAAAATAGGATACTACCTCTCAAAATAACCAGATTGGGTATATATCAAGTAGATAAAAATAAAAGAAAGAGGGCACCTGGCTGGCTCAATCAGTACAGCATGTGACTCTTGATCTCAGGGTTGTGAGTTCAAGCTCCATGGTGGGTGTAGAGATAATGTAAAAATAAATTTTTTTAATAAATAAGAATAAATAGAAGAAAAATGGAGTGGCATTATTTTTTTAAATTTTTTTCAACGTTTTTTATTTATTTTTGGGACAGAGAGAGACAGAGCATGAACGGGGGAGGGGCAGAGAGAGAGGGAGACACAGAATAGGAAACAGGCTCCAGGCTCTGAGCCATCAGCCCAGAGCCCGACGCGGGGCTGGAACTCACGGACTACGAGATCGTGACCTGGCTGAAGTCGGACGCTTAACCGACTGCGCCACCCAGGCGCCCCTGGAGTGGCATTATTAATATAAGACAAAGTAGACTTTAAGGCAAAAGCATTAAGCAGAACAGTGATTAGGATATACCAGTCATGAATTTGTATTTGTAAAATATCACTGAATTGAAAATAAAAAGAATTAGAAGACTAAGAGGCAAAAGTTATTAGAAGTGCAAGGAAGGTTGAGCTTACAAAATCTGACACCATTAAAAGAGCACACACCTCTCCATCTGGTATATTCTGTAGGAAAAAATTACAAAGCACAGAGGATTGGAATAATATAATTGATAATATTAAAGGATTTGTGTCAGATTTGTAACGCACATATTAAAAATACATCTTCCTTTTAACCATCAATGGAACATTTATAAAAATTGATAATACATCAAGACACAAAGAAAACCTCAGAAAGTTCTTAAGTATAAAGGACACAAAGCCAAAGTCTCAGTTCCAAAGCAATAAAATTACTAATTTTAAACAATAAAAAATACCAGAAATTTTAAAATACTATACTGAATAATGCATAAAACAGACAAAAAAAATCTGCAACTACAGGTAAGTTTAAAAATAACAGGACTACCACTTATCAACACTTATAATCAGATACACTCCAAAGAAAATGCACAGCCTTAAAGCTTTTCAATATTAGACAAGCAAACAAAAATTTTGATGTCCACTTACTGATACCTCCAAAAAAAAGTGGGGGGGCTGGAAATTTTTCATTTACAGTAAGAAATTAAAGGACTTAAAGCGCAAGTCCATAGTTTAAGATAACACACTTCAGAATGAACCAGTTTTAGGCCACCTGCACCCAGCTGATGGATCGATAAAGTTAAATAATACCAGATGCTTCCATGTTTTCATAGGGCACGGAGGTAAAGAGGGCAGGAAGGCAGAGAGTCATGAGTTTAAAAGAGTTCAAAAAGTAGAGACTGAGGACACAGAAAAGAGTTTAATATGCATCCATTTTTCTTAGTATAAGTACTTTTATTCTAACATTAATTGAAACTAAACAGACAAGTAGTGCCGGCATGAAGTTCTATTTTACATCAGTTATTCTGGGAAAATGAATTTACTTGATTGACTATAAAGGCTGTGGTTGCTAACAGTTCTGAGAATCAAGAATAAAGGAAAATATCTAGGTCTGTGAACTACTGCAGTAGCAGTTTTCATTATTTATTTCATTTCAAATAAAGCCAGTATTCTGATTAGAAAATGGACAGTTTCCACATCTGCTTAGTATTAGGCTAGTATTAGTATTAGTTCTAGGAATAGCTACTATTCTTCAAGCACCTGAGTGTGTGAGGAACTGCATACATAACACTTCTTAACCTAAGGACTGAAAGGGACAGGTTGGCATCACCAATTGACCTAGGAGCCAACTGATTCCATACTGGGCCAAAGCCATGCAACCAGCAAAGGCACAAAGTCGGGATTCCAACCCCAGATCTCAACACAGTATAATTATTAAGTAGAACTATACAGCTTAGGATCAGGTTAGAGACAAATTATAGGCTCCCGCTAACCCTAGTCATGTGACCTTGGACACTCGCTTATTCAATAAATATTTATTAAGCATCTTCTGTGTGCAAGCTTCTGTGTTTAGATATAGAGGTTCAGGGGCGTCTGGGTGGCTCAGTGGGTTGAGCGGCCGACTTCGGCTCAGGTCATGATCTCGCGGTTCATGAGTTTGAGCCCCACATCAGGCTCTGTGCTGACAGCTCAGAGCCTGGAGCCTGTTCTGGATTCTGTGTCTCCCTCTCTCTGACCCTCCCCCGTTCATGCTCTGTCTCTGTCTCAAAAATAAATAAACATTAAAAATAAAATTTTAGATATAGAGGTTCGGAGTTCCCAAATCTCAAAAAAATGTGATCAAATATACTATCTACCTCATAAAATCCTTATTAAATTAAAGACATTTCTCTCATTCAAATATACCACACCAGAGCACCTGACTCATTATCACAGTCACCTGAGGGCTAGTAACGTGAAACACAATACAGTACAATCCTTTCAAAAACCTCCCCCAGCATTTTCATGGTTGGCCAGATTTAGGAACCTGAAAAATAACTGCATTTTTGCTTCTTAAAAAAGATGTTTTGCTTATTAACATAAGTTAAATTAATAAGCATGAACTCAAAAAGAGAATGTTGCATTTTTTTTAATGTTTACTTATTTTTGACAGAGAGAGTGAGCACAAGCAGGGGAGGGGCAGAGAGAGGGAGACCCAGAATATGAAGCAAGCAAGCTCCAAACTGTCAGCACAGAACCCGACACGGGGCTCGAACCCACAAACCGCGAGATACGACCTGAGCCAAAGTCAGACACTTAGCTGACAGAGCCACCCCAAGTGCCCCAAGAGAACATCACATCTTAAGTACTGTAAGTATAGCACATTTGAGGTGACTAGAATATTATTAAGCTTTAGAAGGGCTCAGCAAATTCCAAGCAGTTTAAGAATAATAAAAACATGGTTCCTGAGCTTGGGAGAACTAAAGCAAAGTACAGTTCAGCTCAAAGAGAAAATTCTTTGCCATAGAGACATGCCACCTTGCCCTTGAGAAAGATAAGTTTCCATGTAAAGAATGTTAAGCAGAAGAGACATCAGATCCACTCTTCTGCAAATACTCCTGAGGGAATCAGTGTGGTTAGAAAAAAGAGGGAAACATTATCACACTCCAGGTCTATGAAGAACTGGAGACAATGGCTGCAGCATTTCCCTCAATGAACTGCTCACTCAAATCAACTTTTCTATCACACTCACACAGTAATTGCCCAAACCTAGAGGAAGAGAACTCCTGAGAAATGAACCTACTTTTGTTTTAACACACACACAAAGTCAGGCACCCAGTCCCTCTCTAAAGGCCATAAATAAAGTAACCAATAACAGTCTCTATTAACAATAATACTAATTATTACTTTACATCTAAAACTTATACATCCTTAAAATGTGGTCCAAGCACTTTATACTTACTCACAGTCCATATAAGCGACGCTGTAAGGTTGTAGTACTATTATCTCCATCTAATAATGTAGTAGTATCTTTACCCCCATTTTATAGATGAGGGAACAGAGGCAATAGCAATGTTCCCACCAAGCTGCTTATGTATATCACTATTATACAAAAGTGCCTTGGAGTGGGGCGCCTGGGTGGCGCAGTCGGTTAAGCGTCCGACTTCAGCCAGGTCACGATCTCGCGGTCTGTGAGTTCGAGCCCCGCGTCAGGCTCTAGGCTGATGGCTCAGAGCCTGGAGCCTGTTTCCGATTCTGTGTTTCCCTCTCTCTCTGCCCCTCCCCCGTTCATGCTCTGTCTCTCTCTGTCCCAAAAAAAAAATAAATAAACGTTGGAAAAAAAAAATTTAAAAAAAAAAAACAAAAGTGCCTTGGAGTAAAGATGTTTCAATTTGTCCTTAACCAGCTAAAGGCAACAGATGTGACTCCAGGCAAAATGTAACATTAACAACTTTTGAATCTGGTGTTATAGGCCTCCCCACCTACCTGCCCACATCAGCCACCCAGGATAAAATTCTATTTCTGTTTATTAATAAAAAGTATCAAAACAGAATAGACTCTGATTCTGATATTCTTTCACTAATTATATATTAAGAGTTTTCCTAAGCATATTATCTAATTTTTTTGTTTGCAATCTTATCTCATATCAAAAGAATTTTAAGCACCATAAAGCTACAATAAGGCAATGCAACAATAGTTAAAAACAGACTTTGAAGCCAGAGGTTGGCCTCTTACTAGCTCTATCACTTCAGCTAAGTCATCTCACTTTTCTGCACTTCATCTGTGAAGTGGGTATAGGCCTTCATGAAGCGGGGGCAAAAATTAAAGCATGAAGTTCCTAACAAAATGTCTGGTAAAATAACTTAGTATAGAGGAAATTGGGATGTGGGATGGTAGGGAATAGGTCAGAGAGGAAATAGGGGAATTCACAGAAACCATATAATGGCTTATCTTACATCCAGGTATACAAACAACACTGATCTGCCTGGTATAGGATGGGAGAGGGGACATTGAGAGCACCAATGAAGGCAAGATAGGTGGCAAAGAATAATCCTAAGAAAATCCTTCTTTTCTCAAACCTCCTCTCTCAGAAGCCCACCTCCTGCAACCTAGGTAGTAAAGTAGGAGATGGCCTGGAAGCAATTGCTGAAGCCCCTTCCCCAGAACTGATACCACCCAGTACTAAGACTCCATGCAGCTCTGTGCACAGGCTGCAGTACAGGGTTCAAGAATAAGAAAAGGCCAGGTTAAAGGCCAGGCACAGAGGGGACATCTTAAAAAGGTATGGCTGGGGCGCCTGGGTGGCGCAGTCGGTTAAGCGTCTGACTTCAGCCAGGTCACGATCTCACAGTCTGTGAGTTCGAGCCCCGCGTCAGGCTCTGGGCTGATGGCTCAGAGCCTGGAGCCTGTTTCCGATTCTGTGTCTCCCTCTCTCTCTGCCCCTCCCCCGTTCATGCTCTGTCTCTCTCTGTCCCAAAAATAAATAAACGTTGAAAAAAAAAATTAAAAAAAAAAAAAGGTATGGCTGTCAAGGTAAGCAGAGGAGCAGAAAAGCAATGTAAGCAGGTAGAAGAGTCAAAAGAAGAGATTTTATTTTAGAAGATGGACAATCTCAGAAAGCTTGTAGGCTAGTGAGGAAAAGAAATACAGGAAAGAGTACAAAATAAGTGGACCCATACTCAGAAAGAACAGTATTTGGTTAAAAGAACATAGCTAGTAGGCCCAGACTTGGTGAAGAAGACCAGAGAAGAGAGGGACCATCAAACTATAGTAAGATTTTAAAAGGATGAAGTGTGATTTGCCTAAGAATGGGATTGATCTCAAAAAAAGAAAAAAAAAAGCAAGAAAAAAAAGAAAAGATATTTTGCTAAAAGGGACAGGTCTATGGTAAAACCTGGAGAGATCAGGAAAAGTGGAATAGATCTGGAGCACTGGCTACAAAGACTAAAACAACAGTATAATAATGATAAGACAAAAGTATAGCTGGCTCTATAAGTCACGATTTAATAGAATTTTCCTATAATTACCCTTTCCAATGTCTGAACATCCATATGCCCTGACTTCCCCCATTGACAATGAGGTTCTGTGGCAAAATATACCCTTGGAAATATATTCTTTGTTAAAAAATAATCTCTACCATGACTACATATAGAAAAAGAGATGCCATTATCATAAGAGCATAATTTGAGATCTCTTGACATTCTTTCACTGAAAAACTACTTTGCACAATAGCCAATTTACTATTTGTGTAGAATATAACAATGAATAAAAATGCTATCTGCCTTCAAGAACACTACCATCTAGTCCAAGAGATGAGAAATGCAAACTACCATAGTACACATAGAAAAGCATGATAAAGATGGCAAAACACAGCACAATACATAGAAGAACTCTAACTTAAATCCAAGATAACTCATTTGTAAAAAGAGGCAGTTGCTCTTCATAAGAAGAAATTTAAATGTATCTTCAAAACTTGATTTCAGGAAGTTGCAATAGTAAGGTCCACAGAGAGTACAAAAAGGTTATGCAAAATATGTACATAGATGTATATACATACATATATATACACATACGTTTTTTTAAGGTTCTCTATTTTGAAATTAACTGCCAAAGTAAATAAATTAAATTCTTACTTAAAAAATGGAAATTTAAGGTGATACACCCATCTGATCATACTGAAAGATATAATACAGCAGTGGCACAATTTATTGACAAGGGCCAATCATGAAGTATGGGTTAACTGCAGGTAGATTAAGCAATTCTCAGTCTGTGGTGTGAATGACAGCAACTGGGACACTTCAGGACTGCTCAGAAGTACAGGATTGAATCAATGAAAGCCAGAGAATTGGCAAAACTGGCCACCAGTGTAGGCAGAGATGCCAGAGGTTGGGCAAGGCATATTTCAAAATATCAAAGGAACTCTCTCACGGAAATAAAAGAAGAATAATGTCAGAATCTCACCTTACAGAGCCCAGACCAAATAAAAAACACCTGGGTCTTTCTGGAGAGACTCTAATGCTGCAGAGAAAGGTACACACCAGAACTAATCTGTTTTCTCAGTTGTTCCCCTGGCCAGGGGCTAGCCCCAGTATAGTAACCCCAAATTTGGTCATAAATCTTGATCTTTTCATCATTTGAATTTTCTAAGGAAAAAAAAGTTATTAGCAAACACAAAAATGGCTTGGAAAATGAAGTTCAGGACTTAAAAGCTAATATGAAAGTTGAATTTTTCCCTTTTTTCTCACTGTCTTAAAAAAAGACAATTGTGTATGATAAAGCTATATGACTGCCCACCATATCTATACTTCACTACTTGAGTAACTTGTTCCTTGTAAACACATAAGCAAATGCAAATTACATACATACAGAGCAGGATGCTGCTTTGGAATAATAACCAATGTGAACAAATCCTCCCATTAATTCCTAAGTATTTTTCTGAGATTTCCAAAATAATTGATAAACAAAAAGATTTTTTTCCAATGTCTGTTAGACCCTTAGAATAAGAGACCCCAAGAAGCATACGTCATTACTTATTTCCTCTCCAAGACATGTGTAACAATACTATGTAAGACAGATCTATGAAATTCCACTTTTAAAAGGATTCAGGAAAAGGTACCTATCAACAAGGAAGGTAACTAACCCTTCTTAATGCTCAGTTCCCACTCACCCTTCTCTTCAAAAAGTGTCTTTCCATTCCAAATGGATAAAGAAGATGTGGTGTATACAATGAAATATTACTCAGCAGTCAAAAAGAATGAAATACTGCCATTTGCAACAACATGGATGGAACTAGAATGTATTATGCTAAGCAAAACAAGCCAGTAAGAGAAAGATAAATATTTGATTTCACTCGTATGTGGAATTTAAAAGAGAAAACAGATGAACATAGGGAAGGGAAGGAAAAATAAGATAAAAAAGGAAAGCAAACCATAAGAGACTCTTTAAATATAGAGAACAAACTGAGGGTTGCTGGAGGGGTATTGGGTAGGGGGATGGGCTAAATCAGTGATGGGCACTAAGGAAGACATGTGTTGGGATGAGCACTGGGTGTCATATGTAAGTGATGAATCACTAAATTCTATTCCTGAAACCATTATTACACTATATGTTAACTAAGATTTAAATATTTTTTTAATAGTGTCTTTCCGTTCAATAAATGGAATCTCTATTCATCCAAATGATCAAGAAAAACACTTAGCATTCATCCTTGACTCCTCCCTTCTTTTTATTCCCCAAATCTAATCCATCAGCAAATCTTATCAGTTCAAGTTCAAAGTATCATTCTGATTAGTCTACTTTTATCACCTCCCCTGCCTAGACTATCCAACCCACCATCACCTCTTGCCTAGACTACTATACCAGTCTCCTAACTGGTGCATTCTTTTCCACGCTTGACCATATAATTCATGTGGCAAAAGTGATCTTAAACCATAAATGAGGTCACACCACATTCTTAACAAAAACCATCCAACAACTGTCACTCAGAATAAAACCTAACCTCATTATCAAGGGTCAAGAAGCCCTGAGAGGATCGGGGACCTTACCCACCTCCTAACCACTCTTCTCATCACTCTCTTACTCATTATGCTCCTGGCCTCTTTCTGTTTCTAAAACATAATAACTAGGCTTGTTGTACCTTGAGGCTTTTGCACTACTGTTTATTCTGTCCAGAAAGATATTCTCCAATATCTTTATATTTCAACACAAATCTCATTTTTCAGAGAGGCCATTCCTGACCTAAACCACCCTGTTACTCTCCAGTGCAGTGCTTCTCAAACTACCTGTGAAGAAAGGCGGCTTTCTTGTTTTAATTTCCTATCTATCATGGAACTATTCTTTTGTAAAATACAGTAAAAATTATTTTCTTTTTAAAATGGAATTTAAAAAGGACATACAGGGGCTCCTGGGTGGCTCAGTCAGTTGAGTGTTCGACTTCGGCTCAGGTCATGATCTCACGGTTTGTGAGTTCAAGCCCCGTGTCGGGCTCTGTGCTGACAGCTCAGAGCCTGGAGCCTGCTTCAGATTCTGTGTCTCCCTCTCTCTCTGCCCCTCCCCTACTCGTGCTCTGTCTCTGTCTCATAAATAAATAAACCTTAAAAAAATTAAAAAATAATAAAATAAAATAAAAAGGACATACAAAGCATAAGTTCAAAATTTGCATTAGTAGCATCAACAGACAGAAATTTTCTCTATCACGTTACTAGGAGTCTCTCACTTTCTGTGCTTATCCCACTGTGAACTGGCAAACTGAGCAGATTAGACTATGATACTGCTCCAATGTGTCACCAGTCTTTCCTTTGCACAGCACTTGGCACACCTTAGGTCCATTTATGTATGTATCTGTCTGTACCTGACACTATTCTCAGCACTGGAGTTGCACAACGGAAGAAAGAGACAAGACCCCTGCTTTCTCAGAGCTCATGTTTTATGGAGAGGCCCAGGGAGGCATATTAGTCAAGACAAGGCAAAGCCAGGATTTGAACTGAGGTCTGACTCTAAAGTTTTTCCTGGCTTGTGAAAAACACTCAGCACTTAGCTAAGCAGTGAAATGTGCAAGTTTGTATGCATCATCATCTGTTCCTGAAAATACTGCACTCTTATAATTGTATAGTCTTCATATTACTTCTAACGTTGTCTATTCAGATATCAACTTTAGGACATAAAAGGGATGGGTCTGTGGTGATACCTGGAGAGATGAGGAAAAATGGAATAGAGCTGGAACACTGGCTATGAAGACTAAAACAACTGTATAATGATACAGACAAAAGCACAGATTTGTACTGTGTCTCCTGCTAGTGTTATTCCATCCTACATGCAAGTTCCTTCATCCACTTCCCAGATCAGCAGTGATGACATTTAGGATTTCTCCCAAGACATAATCAGTGCCTCAGAAGAAAATTCTAGCTGCCATACTAGGGCCATTTTTAGAGAACTGGGACCATGATGGTGTTATACCTATTAAATATATAAATATAACTCCATGTCCTTAGACCTCATCAGCTTGTGATGAAAAAAAAAGTCCATTCAAAACACATTGGCCCACATCTATATAATGAGCAGACCTTGAATTGTGTAGGATTATCTCATACATGCTCAGATTCTTGCCACTCCTGTTTAACCATTCACCATCTCCCCAAAACTCTCCATATTTATTACTCACGGTTTATAGAAAACTGAGAACTAGATATATTTAGTAAATATCTGTCAAAAAATAATTACTACATATCTGTTCAAACTTTATTCTATTAAATACAGTATTATATCCTTATAAAGAATTCTCAAAGTTGCCTAGGCTTCAAATCCCCAAAGCTACCAATATTGAAGCTGCCACTGCGGTTCTAATGCAGCCAAACTAGAACTGAGAACCAAGGTACCCTACTATGAAAAATCAAGTATCCTATGGACAAAAACTTTAAGAGAAATAGGAAAGTGAAAGGTGTTCATTTTTAAATTGTACAGGCACTGTTGTGATGTTTTAATGTACCATGTTATTAGAATATTATTTGCATAGGACTTCAAAAATCACATGTTTATGTTATTGCAATGTAGGATTGAGCCTACTCCTTAAAAATACCAAAAGTGCTAATTAAATGCTGGCATAAGTCTACCTATTCAGTTTAGTTGATTCCCAGAATAAGGCCAAGGACACTGTTTAAAGATTTCCATTAAAACATCTGAATATCTGGAACAACTTGGATGGCGGGGATCTGCAACAACCCCCAAGAGTTACTTCCACAGAAACAAAGTGCTAGCTAGCCTTCCTATAATAAACACTCTAGAAAAACTTTAGCTCTATATTTGGTGTCCCCTCCAGCTGCCTTTAAGAATTTACTCTAAAATACGCTGAAGACCATTGTTTAATTTTGTTCACTAATTTAAAGAAAAAAAATCCATTCTGTCAAGCAAGGACTAGAAACCACAAATCACCTACGTAGATTTACTTATCAAGATCTGACTAATCAAAGTGTAGGACTTAAATCACTAGTTGCCATGTACTAATACTCTAAAGTAAATGGGAACCTGAAAAAAATTCTTTACTTAGGTATTCGCCACATTTCACAAATAAATAGATATATATGTATATCTATTTATATATAATGTTATGTATGTGACAAATGTGATACTTTCAACTAAAAGTGAAGTCTACTATTAACCATTCATGATGCTGTATGTTTAAAAACAATGTTTTTAAAACTTTGCCAGATCACCAAAATATCCTAAAGGATTCTTCCTCTTTAGGTTATCATATATAGCGTGTCTGCTTTATTGATTTTGTAATGGTATTATTTAAGACCTGAGATGTTCTACATCTCAATCAGAATTCAAGTCAGATTCACAAAAGAAACAGTAAATAAGTTGGTTTCAGTTGGTTGGTCCTTTCTGCACTCAGGAGAGAAGGTGCCTCCAGTTGGTAAAGCATTCCTGACTCAGTCCAAGGACAGACCTTTACATAGACCATCAGATTCTGCTTCAGCTCCACCCTCGTGGTTTGGGACAAAGTCACAGAGACTACCAAGTCCTATAACATGCTTAGGAAACAAGTTTCATTCTTTCATTCACCACTTAACAAGCATTCACAGTTCTCTAGATTTGATTTACCTGTGGCCCCATTAGTCACAATCACAAGATTGACTTTCATCCTAGACCTAAGCTACTCCTTGGAGAGGTACCAAGCTCTTAGACAAAACACAAAATGGAAGGAGTACAAAAATGCCTCGCAGTCTTCCATGTAGAAAACACCCATACCATGAGAGATACAGTGCTAAGTGTTTGCTATCCACCATTCCATTTGATCAACCCACAAGCCGATGGAAATAGTACCACCACTATTCCCATTTTTCAGAAGAGAACATAAAGGTTTAAAATGAAGTTAAGAAGCTCTTGCTTAAGTGGCATGTCAAGCAAATAAAACAGTGAAGGTTTAAAATCTGGGCTGTGACTTTTATCTATCTTTCTTTCACTATAATAGATAACATAAAATGGCATCCATATTAGGAGGGAACAAGTAATGGTTTCAAGCTGAAATTGTTTTATTCAAAGGGACTGTCCCTTAAAAATGTTTCCAATATAGTCAATTACTAAAGAGCAGAAAATTACAGATTTAAACCAGCACTTTCATTTCAGAATCACTGAACTCAATTCTTTCCTCTAAAACACTAGAAAACAATACTCACAAGTAATCTGCCCAGGAAAGCAGAGCAGTGAAGTCTCCAGGCCCCTTGCAGAGCTTCCAGTTTAGAAGGGACAAAAATAGCACTCTAATCCAGACCAATTAATAACTGACAAATTAACTACCTATACACTCAAGCTCTTTCTTTTCTCTTCAGGCTGACAGCTGGCCACATCCCTAGAAGAAACACATCCATTTCCACAGAAGAGGGAGGACTTAAAGTAAGGAGGTAATTTGGGTGCACAAGGGCTCCTGCACTGCACACAACTGGAATATGGATTTTATTATCTTCCGTAAATACTCAGAGCTCTCTCCTTAGACACAAAGTCCAATTTAGTTAAATTCATCAATGGTCAAATAGAAGTGATTTTAGCTTCCCAACAAACCTCCTCCTTGAGGTCCAAAATAAAATGTTCCATTTTGATATGGATTGGGTTCATTACTGAGGTAGGAAAAGGTAGTTAGAGGTTTTAATTCCTATTCTTTGCAGTAGTGAGATATTTTCCAGGTAACCTCAATTCTAAAGAATTCGACAAATACTTATTATTCCCTCATCTACAATGACTGAGGTTCTTTACTTAGTGCTGCAGGGGTATCAAGATGAGTAAGCCTCAGTTGTCAAGGAGTTTAATGTCAATACTAAGATAAGCCAATAATTAAGGAACTGTAACATGCTGCAGAGGAATCAGAGGCAGCCAAGGGCACATCTGTTAAAGGAGGAATCAGGAAGCCTTCCTCCATACCTAATACTTGAGCTGGGTCATGATGAACAGTGGGAAAGCAACAGAGTGAGACCCAACACAAGAGGACACCATCCCCGCAAGCAATAATGTGGGTACACGAGAAAGGTGAAGCAGGGTAAAAGAACAGTCAATCATCCACTATGGCCAAACTTGTGATACACACAAGGGATAAAACTGTGATAATCTGTGGAAAGGCTAAAATGCTAGGCTAAAGCATTTAGGTTAATTCACAGTATCAGCACAGAAGAAAATGGACCTCATACTGATAAAAACTTGTGGGGAAGACTGAAGGCAGTACAATCAGTGAGACTGCAAAATTCCAGGTGAGAGTTAATAAAAAGGAAAAAGCAGGGGGTGGGGAAGGAACAGAAAACCATTCAAAAGGAACTGGTATTTTAGGCCTGGGTAACAGGGAGACAAAACAAGCTAATAACAACTGGGAGTTGAAGTTAATGGTGAGGAAGAGGCGGGGGTGGGGGGTGAGGGGAGATGCAGAAGTCAGGAGTGTAGATGTTTTTTTAACCTGTGTTGATTTTGAGATTTAGGGAGAACATCCAAGTAGAGATAGCAAATGGATAACAAGAAATGCAGGCTGATTTATGTTTGGAGGGTTAATTTTCCAATCCATAATGATGATTCCCAAATCTATATGATTTGTCAGAATCAACTGGGAAGCAAAGCCCCAGGCCTCACCTTAAAAATCCTAACTAAATAGATCTCCATGGGACCCAAGAATACACAGTATTTAGAAGCCAAGAATGCAGCCATTGCTCTACATGACTCTGCTCACTCTGCAATTCATAATCTCCTGCTTTATAGTTCTGAATATACTTCCAGAACATACTTGGATGGCATTTACAGAATATGAAACTAGTACACCTCTCTGGAGGATTGGAAACATACTTTCACATCTGAAAATAATTATTTCTCAGTCTGTATCCCACTGGTTATAGGGAATGGCTTTGATATTCTACTACATAACTGATGGTTTAGGTCTACAAGTACCAACCACTACAACACAAAGATCAATTCTGCTCAAATTTTCTGTGACCAAGATAACTAATGGATTCCATGACTACCAGGTTAATGACACATATAATAGCTCTCTCTTTAAATGATGGAACTCAGTGAGATGAAAGGATAACTTGCATAATCAAACATAAACCTTTTATAGATTTCAATAACTTTCCTTCATATTTCAACAGATTTCTTTCTCATCCTAAATCCTCTCAGTACTCCTATCTCCTTTCTCCTCAGGTTCAAAACAGAGGTGAGGTCACTAAGGTCACTCAGGAAGGCAACTCACCCAACTGAAAACATTCAACTTGCCACTTTTACTAAAAGTACAAATTTTTTTTTATTATTTTTATAATTTGTTCCTAAAAAAATAACCAGGGAGGGAAGAAAAAAAGATCAAGTATGGAATGAAAATCTGATATTACAAGCCACAGGAATTTTTTTTTTTAATGTTTGTAATAAAAGACCAAACATAGTTTGTAATAGAGTAACACCAACCCAATTTATTGCCTGTTTTTTTTCCCTTATGTTAAAAAAAAATACTAAAAGACAACCTTTTATACACTCATTATTGATAATTGTGCTGTCTTTACACAGAATTTCTTGTTTAATTCTTACAGTTGTCTTATTATGTAGGTAATCTCATTATCTTCATTCTACAGGGGGAGAAAGCCATGCTTAGACAAGTTAAGTTTCTGTTCAAGGTGTCACTTCTTATAAGGGGCACAGCTAGAATTCCCACCCAGTGCTTCCTGATGACAGTATCCTCTTGGCCATTATCCTAAGAGCCTAACACAACACAAGAGAGAATATAAAGGTAGAGGAAAACAGCTTATTTTTGAAATGCTCTATACAGGACTTTTTTCTGGATCCTGTCTGTGATCAAATTACCTCACTTTCCCTTACACAGCATATATATGTGTCTTCTCACACACCAGACTGAGCTCTCTCAGGAAGGAAAACAAGTGTCATTCACCCTGACACTGCCTGACGAAGAAAGTTCTTAACAGCGTTATTGAATGAACATGACCAAGTAATTTGCCATGTCTTTACCACTGGCTCTCACAGCCAATGTTCCCATAGCCCTAGTGGACTGAAATCGATGGCTGTCCATTCCAAACCAATCCAAAAGTTCTTTCCTTTTGGTATGGGTTTGTTTTTATTATTAATTTTGAAATACTTTTGAACACTGGGATCTCTGAAACTACTAGATCTCTAGAACTTCTATGGAGAATGGAACTTGCTTACAGCTTTAACAGTTAGAAACTCTCCCAAAATAAAACTTGTCTTCAAGTATGAAAAAAAGGAAGGAAGGGGGCTAGAAATTTATGGCAACATTCTGATTAACAGAATCACTGAGGGATGTTGCTGGCTTAGGGGATGGAGACCAGGAATGCTGGCAGTACTGCAATACCTTGAACAGTCCTACAACCAAAGACTGTCCTTCCCTCACAGTTTTCAAAAGTCCTGCTGGGTATTCCTGTGCATTTAACAACAACAACAACAACAACAACAAACCTGTTTTCTAATTATCTGAGCACAGATCCTAACTACGTTTTTACACAGACACAAAGTATGTATTAAAGAGTATGTGTTAAGGAAAACTGCTATTTTATTCCAAATTTACCCAAATTGGTCTATTTCAAAAAACAAGGATACCAACAGCATGGCCGCTAGTGTTGCAGAGCTGCCACTGCCCTTCACTGGTGTCACAGTTTGGATCTGCAGCCATCACATCTGGGATTCGAGCTGAGGTGCACACATCTGAGTGCTTCACCAAATGTTCTGATGCAACAGCATCTATACCTTTATATAGAGAAACACAAATTCTCCTTACAAATTACTTTCTCTTTTTAGCTGCACTAAAAACATTATATAGATTTTTTTTTAATGTGTGGTAGTTAAGATGTGTTAACCATGAATTTCATTTTAAGATTGTAAAAGCACCAAACTCACATGCAACAGCCACATCGATCCCTGAAACAGTGAAAGCTTAGTGAAAGTGCTTTTTAAAAAATGACATATAAATATTACCTGTCTTTCTCAATTCAACATGATGCAAGTCAAGCTAGGTAGTTCCCAAACCTCAGGAAATCCTGACTTAATCTCAGCTTTGTCAGCAGTTTGGACTATGTGTATATGAGGAGAGGCACCAATTGATCAAGGCAGTTTTGTATTCTATACTTAAGTTCTTTTCATATCAAAGCTTAACTTTTAAATTTATTGTCATTTCTGAAGCAACATACACAGTAAAACTAATTAAAAAGAATTTAGAATTTTAAAGCAGGAGGAAGGGTATTAAAATACAATGCAAAAATTTTTGAAAGGTTATAAAGATATGAAAAATAAAGTTAGGGGAAATATGCTTCATAATTCTTAAAGGTCTATTCCTCCTGGGATACACATATACAGTTGTTTAAATCCAATAAATAAATATATCTAAAAGGATTATAACACTAAATGATATCTTTAAGCATTTTCTACCAATTTTACTTCCTTACTTATCAATCAACTTGCTTTACACATTTCTAATTTATCATTATGACAAAAAAGATTCCGCTTTTATACCAAGCCACCAGCATAAATAAAAAATAAGTAGGATTAAAAAGTTCTACACACACGTGGGGCGCCTGGGTGGCTCAGTCGGTTAAGCATCTGACTTCAGCTCAGGTCATGATCTTGCAGCTTTGGAGTTCCAGCCCCGTGTCGGGTCTGTGCTGACAGCTTGGAGCCTGGAGCCTGCTTCAGATTCTGTTTCTCCCTCTGTCTCTGTCCCTCCCCTGCTTGTGCTCTCTCTCTCAAAAATAAATAAACATTAAAAAAAAAAAAAGTGCTATACACACATACACACACACACACACACACACACACACACACACACACACGCTTTTTTTTTGTTTTATTTTCCTAATCATGGGGGAGGAGGAAACATACATGCAGCTTCCTCTACACCGTTCACATACATTGATAGTTTTTTTATTTTTTTATTTTTTTCTCTTACAGTGAAAGTATTTACTTGTAATTAACATAATTAATAATTTGATTTAAACTATTTCACATATCATTGTCCCCCAAACAACAATAGTTTAAAAAATAAGTCTATTGAGTGCAGTATAAGATTTCTTTGGGGGTTATTTGGTCTTTTTGTTTCATTGATAATTTTTTTAAACCACATCAATTTCTTTAACAAAAACTAGTATCTTAACAAAGATGCATTGTTTAAGATTCTTGATTACCACACAGCTAACCGTGTATACAAGGGGGAAAATTAGTATTTTTATTATTAGTTAATAGAACATATTTATTAGTCAACAGAACATATACCAAGACTTTCAGACACAGTAACACTGCCTCTGAGCAGTTACAGTAGAGCAGTGTTAAATAAATGCTATTCTGCTTTTTTTAAAAAGTGTCTTTGGAATTATCAGCCTTCACTAAAATGACACAAAAACATGCTTAATAATATCAATAAAAATTCTGGTTTCCTTTCTGAGATAATTATACTTACATGAAATTAACAAAAACAAATAAAATCATGGTAGTTTTAATACAAGTTTTTTAAAAACCTTTCTTATCTTTGCTCCAGCAAAAGTTGTAACCAGAATTAACACAAAGAAAAAAAAAAAAAAAAACCCTGTTCTGAATTTCACCTTTTTCCTTTTCGAATTTTATAATAAAAGTGATAGTCCTAATGACTGTCCAAAAATTCTCAAGTAAAAGACCTAGATAAACAGAAAACAGGAAATTTTTAAACAAGTGTTTTATGCTCTCATATGCCTTAAACTTATCAGAAAAAAGTCCTAACTCCAGGAAATCTGTGATTAAAAAATAAAGAGAACCAAAATTAAGATGTGTCTCGGTCTGCCAAAAAAGCAGAATCCCAAGGGTTAATTTTACTTTAACTTTATTATACATACATTCTAAAATAAAGCAAATATTCTGGCATTTTAAATCTTTTTTGTCTATGCTGGTAGGAACCTACATAGCAACCTTTCTTTTCATGTAACAAAATTGGTTTCTTTAATTCCTCTTGGGCAATAATAAGTCCACAAAAACTATGTGTTGATTTTTTAGGTATTGTATCTCTTCATTTTTGTAAAGAATGCAAGCATAAAATAAGACAATATAAACCAGGCTAACAGTTTAAATTTCAAAAGTGAAATTTAACAACATATCTATTAATTAGTGAATTAATAACATAACTTTTAATTTTTTTTTGCAACTGTGGAAAGTATATGTCAAAATAAACAGATAAATAAATTATCATAACATTCTAAGATGACAATTTACGGACACTTACTTCAGCCAAAAAAAAAAATGTTCAAGTTTTCTATACATTTAGCAAAACATAGTGTTTGGGTCCAAAACTTGTAAATCCTAGTCAGTGACACAATTCAAAAAGGCAAACTTCTGTTTTAACATTCTAAGACTATGTGAAAAAAATCAATGCTCACAATGGTTTTTATTAAAAGTGGAAAGCAACTGCAAAACTTAAGTATAATTATCCAGGACTAAGAAGTGCAGATGCTATATACTTGAGCCACCTGGTGGTTTATTTCCTTCACTGCATGAATAAACACCTTGTGCTATGAACAAACTTTGAATTGGATACTACATATTTTACTTTTGATGCCAGGACCAAAAAGAAATTACACTTACCAAAATTTAGTAACAGTGTAGGTCACAAGGCACAACTCCACTCAGAAGCACTTAAAAAAAAATTCACAGGGCTAAGCACGGAATCCACACCTGAAAATTTATCATAGTGGGCCTCTATAATTGTTCTTATGTCTTTTCAACAGTGTTTGACGCCTACACTAAGTGTTGAATCCAAAATAAATCCACAGTACCTGTAGATCACACAGCAGGCTTGTCTGTGGTTTATTTACCTCTTGCCTAGGTCTGGGCAATTCAGAATAGCAAACTTAACTTCTAACAGGGCACTGTCTTAACTGTCAGCAAGGTGGCAATAGGTGCTCAGAGACATCATTTAAAAATCAGAGAAAAAAGTTAAACAAGGTATACTCTGTCAACAAGAGGAAAGTTGCAGAATGCCAATCTTTATGACTCTGTTTGACACCAAATTGTGACAACCAAAAGAATTCCCAAGGAGACTCAAATTTTTATAAAAGCAGATTATGTCCAAAGTATACCTTTATCTTAAAATAGCCTAGCAGCTAGAGTACATTAGACAATAGCCATGACAATCCCAATGATGAGAATTATCTAAAACTTGACTCTAAATGGATATCTACCAAAACAAACAAACAAACAGACAGACAGACAAAAACAGTGACAATTTGAGACTTTTAATTAAGTGAATGGGATCAATGAGGTGAACTGGGTATAGCAGCAGTCCCACACCCCTCTTTGGAGAGACAACGTCCTCACTCTTTCAGTGATCTTTTCAATGGAGAACCAATAAAACTCAGCTATTAGCAAACTCACATACACATTATAACCACTACTCTCCATTACTGATTTTACTGGGAGGTGCACTATGCACAGCTGCACCCTCACGTCAGCGTGCTCTGTGCTTCTGAATCATCTCTGTGATTCAAGGCCATACAACTTGCCCAGTGGAAACACTGAATGGATAGGAAGCTCTCAAGATGGCTCTATTCATCTTCCAGCCCAGGTTCTTGGTGGAGGCAAGGCTTCTATTAAAAGACTAGTTTCCTGAGGAAGGTAGATAGTTTTAGGAAAAGACCATTTGGCTGGAAGGCAGATGCTCTTTTGCCAGCTGTTTCTCCAGCTCCCTGTGTGGTCTTGAGTTAAGTTGCTAAACCTGACCACGTCAACGGGCACGTCTATAAAAATGACTATGTTTCCCGCAAAAAGGCCTCCCTGTTTCTGTACCATTTGCCTTCATGGGCAAGCACCACAGCTTGAGAAGCTCAGGCCCTACTGTGAGCACATCAAAAAGTGAGACATGCTCAGGACATTGTCATGGGACATTTTCCTCAGTGCCAATCAAAAGGTCTCCTTTCCTTGAAATCCTCTAACAATATGGCTTTAATTTTCAAAACTTCCTACTTCTAGGTGCTACTATGAAATAAACAGCATTGTGAGAAAAACAATGGCACCTTTGATAAAAGGGTCTGCAAAAAGGCAGGGATGGCAAAGGAAAAATGCTCCCTAAAGAAATAATCCTACTCTTCATCGCTTCTTGGTCTGCAGGGCTCAAAGGCAGATTTGTTTTGGTCTTTCATTCACTTCCTCAAGAACTCATTATTAAGAAACAACAAGGGTATCAGTGGAAAGACATGAGCTTTAGAGTCAGAAGTTCTGGGCTCAAACCTCAGCTGTCATCCACCATTGGGGAGACACCAAACAATCATTCTTGTCCCCCCCACCTATACCAAGGAAATAATGTCTATCACCCCACAGGCTCATCACTCCATAGCAAGTATGTGGAGTTTAAACAGCCACCAGAAGCTGAGCTTGAGACTGGCTGATAAAAGAAGGAACCAAGAATGCAGAACTTGCACCAAGTGCTGGAGGGTTAATTTCCTTGACCATGATGAGAAATCTGGATTCATACATATATTTGTAATGTATACATGTACAAATACATGTAATTCCTAAGGGATTGTATGTTTCCTGGAAAAGGGGCTGTCTTGTTAACAGGTGTCTCATCACTGCCTGCCTCATGACAGGAAAAAATAGTTGTTAGGAAGTGAAATAAATATATCCAAAATTCCCAGAGATGCTTTGAGGGCCTTGCTATTAACTAATACACTTTGTTTCTCCTTCAGTGACACAGCTGTCAATCTGTGTATTTTTCTTTTCTACAATGTGAAAGCATGCTAGGTTCTTCAAGGATTAGAAGATCCAAGGTTACATCAATTTTTAATCAGGCCCCAGGAATCACTGGATTGGAAACATAAAGAATGAGGGAAGTGAGCAAGGAAGACACATGGAGCTACAAATAAAATTTTATTTTAGGGGTGCCTAGGTGGCTCAGTTAGGCATCCGACTCTTGGTTTCGGCTCAGGTCATGATCTCCCAGTTTCGTGAGTTCAGGCCCCATGTCAGTCTCTGTGCTAGCAGAAGGATTCTCTCCCTTGCTCCCTGTCCCTCCCCCACTCACACTGTCTCTGTCTCTCTCAAAATAAATAAACTTAAAAAAATGTTATATTATTTTACTGATACAAGGTATTTTACAGAATCAGAAAATTATGATTGACCTTGTGAAAGTGGAAAATATTAGAACTGTTATAACTCTGTACCACAGCAGAATAACTTCTATACCACATTAGACTTTTCATCAAGTTTAAGAAAAACTAAGCATTGTGCACTTTTCGTTGTCCGAAATACAAACAACAGAATAAACGAGCAGACTAGTAAAATTCTACTAGTCTATATGATGCCTCTAGCCCATCCCTAAGACCACTCCCAGTTAGAATGGGAAGACACAGAAAAGAGCCACTCAGCAAGCTGATAATTCAGGTGAGGCAAACATTTGCCACTGCTACCCTAGGGAAAGAATAAAAGATCCTACCTATTTCATAAAGTTAAATCTCTAATTTCTAACAATCTATTCATTTGAGAGTTAACTGGAATATTTTAAATATTCAGAAATGTAATTTGAAAATGCAACTTCCTATAACATATAAAAGACTTCATAATCTAATATTGTTTATTTATTTAGATTTATAAATATTTAGATTTAAATTAATCTAAATATTTTTTTAAATTTTTTTAATGTTTATTTTTGAGAGAGAGAGAGAGAGAGAGACAGAGCACAAGCCGGGGAAAGACAGACAGAGAGGGAGACATAGAATCCGAAGCAGGCTCCAGACTCCAAGCTGTCAGCACAGAGCCCGATGTGGAGCTCAAACTCACAAGCTGTGAGATCATGACTTGAGTTGAAGTCAGATGCTTAAGTGACTGAGCCACCCAGGTGCCCCTAAATATTTAGACTAAATATTTAATTCAATTTACTTTGTGTTTTTAACTTTCATATCCACAATATATGGTGTTATGTATTTAATAATTGAGATTTTCCTAAAACCCATTAAATAAAAAAATGCCAGTTTTATGGATGCAAATAAAAATTAAGTATTATGCTGAAATCTCTCTATTAGAGAACTTACTGGGAGCCCAAAATAAATTAGCTCCCTGACACAACAACTCACAAGCAGCTAGCGATCTTTTATAAAATGTAAATCAGATATCATTCCATTGGCTTCCATTTCAACTGGAATATAAGGTACAGTTGACACTATGGCCTACAAAATCCAACCCAATCCATCCTCTACTTACTTCCTGCCTGGCTCCCCTCTCTCCCTCCCTCTACCTGCTCTACTCACTGCCCCCTCCCTAACACCTCCTCCAGGCTGCTGGCTCCTTCTCTCCATTTTCAGTTCCTGTGATAGCTCCTCAAAAGGTCTTATCCAACAAACTAATGCAGTACCCCAGCCACAAACCCAATTTACTTTCTATTCCTATAATTCTTTTCATGGTATTTATCATTTGGGGAAATTACCTTCATTTATTTCAGTCTCCTTCATTCAAGTGTAAACTCCTTAACAACAGGACTCTTATTTGCCTGTTAACTACTTTTCAGCAGTACCTAGAAATAGTACAGAGCAGATTCAGGAAATATTTGTGGGAAAAAAAAAAAGTGGACAGTCTGAGAATTAAGGAATTCCAAAAGATTGAAGGGTAAAAAAATCCCAAACTATATAATAAATGATATTCCAACTCACAGCAGATTAGAAATATTATGCACTTGAACGCTATATATATGAATGTTGTCATTTGGAAACCTTATTGTAAGTACAAATAGTACTAGTATGCATTCATTCATTTATTAAACAAATATTTATTGCACACCCACCATGTGTCAGACAGTATTCCAGGCAGTAGGGATCCCAGCAGGAAACATCAACAAAGTCCCTAAACTTAGAAAGTTTAACACTCTTAATTAACAAAGAAGATGGACAATCAACAAATGCACATGTCAGGTAATGAAAAGTAGTAGAGAGAAAAATAAAGCAAAGTAAAGGAGTGAAGAAGGAGGGTACTGATACTTAAAATACAATTCAGGCATGATCTGAAGATGACACTAAGGAAGAGAGAGAACAAACCATTTGGCTATCTGAGGTAGAATGACCCAGCAAGTGAGGAAAGGAAGTGCAAAGGCCCTGAGCTGAGGATGTACACAATGTATGCAAAGAACAGCAAGAAGGCCAGTGTGGCTGAGGCCTGCAGGGGAAAAGTAGTAGAAAATGAGGTCAAAGAAGTAGCAGGAACTATTTCCTGAAAGGCTTTAGCAGACCACAGTAAGGCCTTTGGCTTTTTCTGAATAAGATTAGAAGCCACTGGAGGGTTTTGGAACGAGGATGACATGACCTGACTTAAAGAGTCACTGATCACTATACTGAAGACAGTATAAAGAGCAAGGGTAGAAGCAAGGAGCCCAGTAAGGAATAGAAGTAAGCAGAAGAAGTGAGGGTCGTTGCCATGGACTAAGGGCTTAGGACATACAACAGTTATTTTAATGACTCAGAAATTTTTTTCTAAAAACAAAAGCTATTTTCCAAATAACCAAGATTTCTAGGAGTCCAACCTGTAAATAAACAGATTAGGCTATCAATGTGTATTAAACTCAACAATAAACATTCTTAGATACACAATACAAACATTAACCATAAGAAAACTGAGTGGCTAATTAATATCAAGCAAAGTCAAATTCAAAACAAGGAATATTACCAGGAATAAAGACAGATATTTCAAAATGATGAGCAGACGACTTCATAAAAAAAAATCACCATCTTTCTTAAAGGAGTATGAACCCAATGACAGGGCTTCAAATACACTAAGAAAAAAAGATGCATGAATTCATGTAAGACCTAAATATAACAAAGTAGGAATAGGAACAGCCTCTCAGAGGTCCCTGTAGTTTGTCTGTCAATATAGCTTACTTGGGGTAAGAACACCAGATCTGGAGGAACCCAGAGGCACAGGCTACTACTTATTATATTCTAAGCTGGGGAGGAACCACTTGAGGGCTCAAAGGCCTGCAGCCCTATTAAAATTCTATGAGGCTCAACAGTTACACACTTCTGTGTTCTATGTGCCTAGCTTGTTCTCAGGGCAGTGGCAGGCCTGCCCGTGGCACACCACAGCATACCGAATTAAAGCTGGACAAATTATTAAATGAATGAACACAATAGCAACTGCCTAAAATCTTGAAACTAAATTTTATGTTGAGCCACACAAAACCCCATGAAATCTTGAAACTAAATTTTATGTTGAGCCATACAAAACCATTCAAAATGGTTGAATATTGGTAATTTCATATGGCTTAACCCAGTTTATTGAAAAGGCAACAAAAATCATCTCAATTGGTGGCAATTTCATTTTTAACTGTAAATATTCAGCCCAACTTTTGGTGTAACAATTTAGAGTACTGACCTCACATAACTATTCCTCAGGAGATGTTCTTAGCTTCCTGTGGTCTCTGTGTTGGATCCAAGCTCTTTTTTGTTTGTTCTTTAACTGTCAGGTCAACCCTTTGTGCAGATGTTCAATGTTGTAATGAGAAAAATATCAGACTAGTACAGAAAACATTTAAGTATTCTAAATATGAAAAAGATATAACTTTTTCAAACTATTAAACCTTATACAGTAGTTTTAGAGGGAGGGGCAACCTTAAAATAAGCAGTATTTGTTTGCATTAACTCAATAGCTACTACAGGGTATTTTCCAGTGCTATTTATATCATCATTATTGTTGTTAATTAACATAACTTATAATAGATAATCACATTATGGCAAAACAGGAGTTGCACCTTGCTGGCTCTGGGTAACTATTGCCATATTCTCAGTTTCTCTCTTTTTGACAGATACAATTTTCTCTGACACTGGTGTGCTTGAATGTCTGGTTTCAACTCAAATGTTTGTTTGACTACCTCATAATTCTCTCTGTGCCCTTTGGCTGGAAGGAGGGGCCTGGTTGTACACATGGGAATGGAGTTAACTGATGAAAACCAGGTAAGGTGGGAACAGTCATGATAGCCTACAGGCTCAGAGACTAGACTTGTGACCTACATCCTGGCAAAGACAGGGAGGCCCAGAAAGAGCTATTGAATTTAACAAGGCACCAAGTTTGGTGTGGTTTATCTCAATACCATATATGACTTCTAACATGAAGTTCCTCTTACTCTAATAAAGATGAACTGTGCCTTTGGTTCTGGACCTTAGTAGATAGAATGGTTGGAGCAGCAGGGGAAATAAAGGTCTCCCGGATCATGTGCACAGTCCTAAAGCCTTTTTACACTTGACAAGTTCTGCAGAAAGTGAGCCTGAGTCAAGTAGCAAAGGCACTTTGATAGAGGCTATGCACCCCCTTTTGCCATGAGTATTCTGCTGTATTTTCATTTGAAAGGTTTCTAAGAACTTTTCTTGGTGTGTCTTGAATGGTTCATACTTGTTAACTTTATAGGAATGTGTGTTCATAGGAAGCCTGTTAATCAAATTGCCAACATAAATTACTTTTCCTCATTTTTGAAGGCTTGTCCAATTAATAAAAGGCTGATGCGTATGTATTGAAATTATTTGAGGCCACTGGGGGGCTGGAGGGAGTTACATTTATTGATTCAATATAGTCTTTCCTGCCACTCTGAAAACATTTATTCAATTTTGAAATGAATAATGATGGTAAAATTAGAAAAGAATATGTAAGAAAAGAAATTTATGAAAAACAATTCCCCAATTTAAAAATAATACTGCCTTCCCTGTCAGGCTTTGCTGCCAGCTGTTATTTAAACTTGTGTGCTCCTGCCCAGTGCAAGTCAGCAGCAGAAAGTCCTATATTAGCAGGAAACCAGGGCATTTATGATTGAGTTCCTGTTATTGACTTGTTCTTAGACAAAATGCCAAGTTTCTTCAGACACAGTACAGTAGGCCCACTGTGGAAGCCCTGGGTGAATGCTATTGTGACATTTAGACTGCAATTTTTGTTTTATGTGTCAATATTTTTTTAATGACTTTAAAAATGCTCCTATAATGTTTTCGGTAATGATTTGGAGAAAGTGTTTGTCTTTAAAATGAATTTTTTATATCTTTAAAATAGCATCTTATTGGTATACTAAAGAAATATAAGTAGTTTAGGTTGATGCAATGATTCTGCTATGTTTTCCTTCCTACATGGTGCATTTTGATAAAAAACACTGTAGTAGCCCTTTTAGGTAGAAGGTGGTAGTCTAGAAAGCTGAGAGGGTGGGTAAGGGAAATATCTTCATATTAGTAGGAGAAAAGGAAATCTTTAAATGATTACATAATATCTTAGGAAAACAAATTCATTTTGTAAGAACAAAAATTATCGGTAAGATAAAATTAGTGTGAACCAACATATATCAATCAGCATTTAACATTTTTCTTAAAGGAGGAGGGTGAGGGTGTAATTTCCCTTGAGATGAAGTTGAAGTATTTCTGAACAACTTGATTTTCAAACTTCCTTAATTTGGATGCCCTGCATTCTGAAAGAAAGGTTTTTCAGGAAATGATAAAACCAGTACCTTAGATTGTCTGTGTTCTGATAGGCCAATCCTTCCCAGCATTTCTCTAAGCATACTTCACGTATTAAGTTCCTATCACTATAGCTGTAGACTAGCCTGTAACAAAGGTCATTTTCCTATCATCTTTATGTTAGTCTTTCTGCCAGTTCAGGTAATTGATGGTTTGGGATCAGGTTAGAAACCAGGAATCATCATATAATCTATCTCATTCTACTACTGCCAAAATGTGGTAATCTACTTAAGACCACTCTACAACTCTTCTTTGGCTCATGCTCATGTCAGGTGCTGTCAACAGCCAACAGTCACCTATCTCCTACATAATTAATACAAGGCCTAAAGCTATCATGACTATTTGTTTCAATGACAAAAAAACAATCTACAGTATATGTGCTTTGACAAAGAGCTTTTTTAATACTGACATTTTTTATGTGTAAAATTTTACAAAGGAAAACAGTAATGACTATTATGTACTGACCTTTTACTATGTGGCAGGTATTATTCTAAGTATTTTAACATACTTTTTCTCATTTAATTCTCCCATTGATCTCCAAGATGGATGATGATCATTTTACAAATAAGGAAATTAAAGATACAGCAAACCTTAGCCAAAGTCACTCTGATAAAAAGTGGCAGAGCTTAAGCAACCGATTTGGAGTTATATGGTTGATGGTGTAAAACACTGTATTGTTGGGGTACCTGGTGGCTCAGTCAGTTGAGTGTCCATCTCTTGAGTTCAGCTCAGGTAATGATCCCAGGGTCATAGGATCAAGCCCTATGTGGGGCTCCATGATGAGCCTGCTTGGGACTCTCTCTCCTACTCTCTGCCCCTCCCTCAAGTCCCCCTAACATGCTCTCTCTTCAACAAATGGTGTTGGGAAAACTGGATGGCGATATGCAAAAGAATGAAACTTGGACTACTTTCTTACACCATACACAAAAATAAATTCAAAATAGATGGAAGATCTAAATGTCAAACAGGAAACCATCAAAATACAGGAGAACACAGGCAGCAACCTATTTGACCTAGGCCAGAGCAACTTCTTACTAGACATGTAACTGAAGGCAAGGGAAACAAAAGCAAACATGAACTATTGGGATCTTATCAAGATAGAAAGCTCTACACAGCAAAGGAAAGAATTGACAAAACTAAAAGGCAGCCTACAAATGGGAGAAGATATTTGCAAATGACATATCAGATAAAGGGTTAGTATCCAAAATCTGTAAAGAACTTACCAAACTCAACACCCAAAAAACAAATAACCCAATTAAGAAATAGATAGAAGACATAAATAGATACTTTTCCAAAGACATCCAGATGGCTAACAGACACATGAAAAGATGCTCAACATCACTCATCATCAGGGAAATACAAACCAAAACTGCGAAGAGAAACTACCTCACATCTGTCAGAATGGCTAAAATTAACAACACAAGAAACAACAAGTGTTGCTTAGGATACAGAGAAAGGGGAACCATCTTGTACTGTTGGTGGGAATGCAAACTGGTATAGCCACTCTGGAGAACTGTATGGAGATTTCTCAAGAAACTGAAAATAAAACTACACTACAATCTGGCAATTACACTATTAAGTATTTACCCAAAGGATACAAAAATACATATTCAAAGGGGTACATGCACCTCAGTGTTCATAGCAGCATTATCAACAATAGCCAAACTAAGGAAAGAGTGCTAATGTCCACTGACGTATGAATGGATAAAGAAGAAGTAGTATACAGATAGGATGGAATATTACTTATCTATCAAAAAGAATGAAATCTTGTCATTTGCAATGATGCAGATGAAGCTAGAATGTGTTATGCTATGAGAGATAAGTCAGTCAGAGAAAGACAAATACCATATGATTTCACTCATACGTGGAATTCAAGAAACAAAACAGATGAACATATGGGGAGGGGGAGAGACGAGAGGGAAACAAACCACTAGAGACTTGTAATGACAGAGAACAAACTATGGGTTGACAGAGGGAGATGGGTGGGAGACAAGCTAGATAGGTAATAGGTACTAAGAAGGGTACTTGTTGTGAAGATCACCGGGTGTTGTATGTAAGTGATGAATCACTGAATTCTATTCCTGAAACCAATATTGCACTGTATGTTAACTAACTAAAATTTAAATTAAAATTTAAAAATAAATAAATAACAAAAGATTAAAACAGGGGCACCTAGGTAGCTAAGTTGGTTAAGTGTCCAACTCTTGATTTCAGCTCAGGTCATGATTTCATGGTTCATGGGTTCGAGCCCTGCCTTGGGCTCTGCACTGACAGCATGGAGCCTGCTTGAGATTCTCTGTCTCCTTTTCTCTCTGTGCTCACTCATTCTCTCTCTCTCTCTCTCTCTCTCTCTCTCTCAAAAATAAATAAATAAACATTTTAATAAATAAATAAATCACTATATTGTTCTTCCTCAGCCTAAGTCACCATTAGTTGCATATAAAATGCCCTCATTGAAAAGTTCACCTCCTAAAGTCTAATCCTATAGCAAATTCCATACATCCTGACTCTAAAATATACAGACCTACCTTGTTTTACTGTGCTTCACTTTTATTGCCTTCACAGACATTGAATTTTTTACAACTTGAAGGTTTGTGGCAACCCTGCATTGAGCAAGTCTGCATTGTGCAAGCCAATGCACCATTTTCCCAATAGCATTTGCTCACTTCCTGTCTCTGGATCACATTTTGGTAATCCTCGCAATATTTCAAACTTTTTCAATAGTCTTATATTTATTATGGTGATCTATGATTAGTGGTCTTTGATGTTGTACTGTAATTGTTTTGAGGCACCATGAACCTTGCCCACATAAGAAGATGAACTTAAGAAATAAATGTTGTATGTGTTCTGGCTGCTCCATTGACCAGCCATTACCTCATTACTCTCCCTCTCCTCAGGCCTCCTTATTCCCTGGGACACAACAATATTGTAATTAGTCCAATTAATAACCCTACATGGTCTCTTAAGTATTCAAGTGAAAGGAAGAGTCACATGTCTCTCATTTTATATCCAAAGCTAGAAATGATTAAGCTTAGTAAGGAAGGCATGTCAAGAGCCAAAAACAGGCCAAAAGCTAGGCCTCTTGCACTGAAGAGCCAAGCTGTGAAAGCAAGGGAAAAGTTCTTGAAGGACATTAAAAGTGTTACTCCAGTGATTACACAAATGATAAGAAAGCAAAACAGCCTTAGTGCTGATATGAAGAAAGTTTTAACAGTCTGGATAGAAGATCAAACCAGAATCCAGAGAAGACCCCAACTCTCTTTAATTCCATGATGACTGAGAGAGATGAGGAAGCTACAGAAGAAAAGTGTGAGACTAACAAGGTTGGATCATAAGGTTTAAGAAGCCACAAAAATGCAAGATGAAGAAGCAAGTACTGATGTAGAAGCTGCAGCAAGTTATCCAAAAGAACTAGCAAAGCTCATTAAGAAGGTGGCTACACACTAAAGAACAGATTTTCAATACAGATGAAACAGCCTTCTATTGGAAGAAAATGCCATCTAGGACTTTCACAGCTAGAGAGGAAAAGGCAATGCCTGGCCTCAAAACTCCAAAGAACAAGCTGACTGTCTTGTTAGGGGTTTATAATACAGATAGTAACTTAAAATTGAACCCAATACTCATTTACCATTACTAAAATCCCAGGGCCCTTAAAAAGTATGCTAAATCTATTCTGCATGTGCTCTCTAAATAAAATAACAAAGGCTGGATGACTGCACATCTGTTGAAAACATGATTTACTGAATATTTTAAGACCACTATTGAGACCTACTGCTCAGAAAAAAAAGATTTCTTTCAAAATACTATTGCTCATTGACAATGCACCTGGCCACTCAAGAGCTCTGATGGAGATGTACAGTGTGATTAATGTTGTCTCCATCCCTGCTAATACAACACTCATTCTGTAGCCCTGGATAAGGGAGTCATTTCAACTTTCAAGTCTTATTATTAAAGAAATACACTCTTGGGGCGCCTGGGTGGCTCAGTCGGTTAAACCTCTGACTTCAGCTCAGGTCATGATCTCACAATTCATGGGTTCAAGCCCCGTGTCGGGCTCTGTGCTTACAGCTCGGAGCCTGGAGACTGCTTCCGATTCTGTGTCTCCCTCGCTCTCTGCCCCTCTCCCGTTCATTCTCTCTCTCTGTCTCTCAAAAATAAATAAAGCATTTAAGAAAACAGAAAGAAATACATTCTGTGAGGCTGTTGCTGCCATAGACAGTGATTTTTCTGATGGATCTGGGCAAAATAAATCGAAAATATTCTGTACAGGAATCACCATTGTAGATGCCATTAAGCATATTCATGAATCATGGGAAAAGGTCAAAATATCAACATGAATAGGACTTTAGAAGAAGTTGATTTCAACCCTCATAAATGACTTTGAAGGGTTGAAGACTTCAGTGGAGGAAATAACTGCAGATATGTTGAAAATAGCAAGAGAACCAGAATGAAAAGTAGAGCCTGACGATGTGACTGAACTGCTGCAATGTCAAAATAAAACTTGACTACATAAGAAGTTGTTTCTTACAGATGAGCAAAGAAAATGGTTTTCTAGAGATAGAATCTACTCCTGGTGAAGATGCAGTTGACAACAAAGAATTTAGAATACTACATAAACTTAGCACGACTAGAGAGGACTGACTCCAGTTTTGAAAGAACTTCTGCTGTGGGTAAAATGCTAGCAAAGAGCATTGCACACTACAGTAAAATTGCTTGTGAAAGGAATAGTCAATCAACATGGCAAACTTCACTGTGGTCTTATTTTATGAAACTGCCACAGCCATTCCACCTTCAGCAGCCACCATCCTGATTAGTCAGCAGCCAGCAGCATCAAGGCAAGACCCTCCACCAGATTACAACTCACTGAAAGCTCAGAAGATGGTTAGCATTTTTCAGTAATAAAGCATTTTTAAATTAATGTATGTACAGAATACTTAATACACTACAGTGTAGTGTAAATGTAACTTTTATATGCACTGGGAAACCAAAAAATTCATCTGACTCAATTTATGTCAATATTCTCTTTACTGCAGTGGTCTGGAACTGAACCTGCTATATCTCCAAAGCATACCTGTATTCCAAATCTGAACTCTTCCCACCACATCCTCTAGTTTAAGTCACAATTTTCTTACATCCAAATTATTCTAACAGCATGCTAACTGCTCTTACTTCTTCCACTGTTGCCCTCTGTAGTCTATCATCCATGCAGCAGCCAGAACAAGTTTATCAAATTTCAAATCAGATTATAACTCTCTTAGTTAATACCTTCCATTTATTCCCAATTTCAATTAGAAGAAAATCCAAACACTCTGTCAAGTTCTTATAGATCCTGAATGATGTGGTCCTTGTACACATCAGAGACCTCACCGAGGAGGTTTTTAAATTGGTGCCTTTGCTCTCCTCCTGTGTACTGCACCCCCAGAGCTCTACATGGCTTGTTCCTTTTCAGCATTCAGCCTAAACTTTCAGGGTTTTGTTTGTTTAGGAGGGCTTTTGCATGTGTGTGTGAGAGAGAAGGGTTCTGATAATGTTATGAATTCCTTAATAAATATACTAGTGTCCGTGTGCTCTGTTTCCTCATGAGTCAGTTTGGGTAGATTGTCTTTCTCACAAGCAATTTGTCCATTCTTCACTGAATAGTTGGATGGTGTAATAGAGAACATAAAAAGCACAGATATCCAAACCTGAAACCAGAATTGCCAATTCAAGCAAAGTATCATTTCCTCTGGTATTTGATGATTCTGTGTTCTTACCTCAGGTGGGCTGCACTGACTGGCAAACTCCAGTGGTGATTCTGGGATGCACTAGAAGGCACTAGAAATTGTGCTGACTCCCTTAAGGGGTATACTTATCTCTTGCATGAATTCATGTATCTTTTTAAGTGCTCATTTGTCAGTTCCACCATAAATAAGGGAAAACCACTTGATAAGAGTAGAAATGGCCATTTTAATTAACTTCAAACCCAACCAACCCACCATTGCCTGGCCAACCTCATATGAAAACACCACCTTGCTTATCTGAGTGACAAGGTGCATAAAGTCATAAAGCAGTGGTTCTCAAACTTTAACCTACATCAGAGTCACTCATTAAAACACAGACTGTTGAGTCTCACTCTCCACAGTTCTATTCAGAAGGTCTAGGGTATGGCCATGAGATTACAAACAAATTCCCAGGTTGATACCAGTGTTGCTGATCTGGAAAGTACTTTAAGAACTTCTATTTGAAGTTTTTCAAGGCATATTTGTTCAGGAACAGTGCAGTTGATGTTCCTTAATCTGAGGATTTCCTTACTTGCAATCTGGAACTACTGTCAGCAGGAACATGAAGGGAAGATAAGCACATTGGTAACCCCCAGAAGTCTGCTCAACGGTGGTGTTCTAATTATAATCATGCTGTTAAGGTCAAAAACAACCTTGAAAACATGAGTTACTTAGTAAGGATTAGGTACAGCTGCATACAAGTTAAAATCTAACACATGTCACATAAAAGAAGTTTAGTAGTTGTCAGTCCAGGGCTGGTGTGGCTGTTGATTATTAGGTCAACAATAAAGAGGGACCTATGCTCCTTCTATCTTTCTTACTTCTATCCTCAAGTTGATCTCATCATCAAAAATTGCTGTTGGAGCTCCAGACATCACATCCAAATACCAGGTAGCAGGAAAGCAGAAGGTAAAGGCTATGGGGGCCCAACTCTCTTTAAGCAGCCATTCCAGAAGATTCACAGACTTCTACTTATGTTCATTGGCCAGAAATCAGTCACAGAATCAGTGACAGTTAAGGAAGTTAGAAAATGCCATCCTTTACCTAAGCAAAGAGCTGAATCCAAATAATACAATGATTGTGTTTAGAAGGAAGAAGAAAAGAATGATAAACAACCAACTGGTTGTCTATGCCAAAATGAGAATAAAATATTGAGCTTATAATGACAGAGTTTAGAATTACAATCATACACACTGTGTATTGGATTCAAGTTGCCTATGAGTTTATATGCATTATTCCTAGAACTGTTTCATTCCTAGCAGATGCACAATAAATACTTGTTGAAGGAATGAATATTATCTATGAGAGCAACTGCATACCATCGCTAAATAAAAATAAAAGTGGTTCTCATATTAGACCCTCCCTTCTCTTCTGTGATGAAAGACCTTTCCATTTGAAGGTTCTCCTGGGAAGACTGCAATATTAACATTGCCAGAAGCAATTTTCTTAAGTACTAAGGGCAATTACACAAGTAAATTCCTCTGGGTACCAAAAAAAATTGAGAATATTTCTCTAAAATAAGATCTTGAGAACCAAGAAATAAATATACACATATATTTATTTATTATATATATTATCATATATAATATACACACATATATGATATACTATACATCTTACAGTCACAGGAAAACTACCTAGAGTACTGTATAGAGAATACACATACAATCTTCCCACTGTGTTACAGAGTCACAAAGAGGCAGTACCAATCGCAGTCCACATATCTTAGATGCTTATAGGAAACTGTCTACATGATTGTTCAAAACATTTTCCCATAGACTGATGGTAGTCCAGACTGTAGAAGAGCTCAGTGTAGCTGAAACACCTAAAGGGAAGTAAAAGTACTTTCGAAAATAACATGCCCAAAATGTGGTAATTGGAAAGCCCATAATTTTAGAAAGACCATTTGTTTACTATTTTCTTCAAGTCATATCTGTCCATTTTTGTTAAGTAACTATCACTAACTGAATTATAAGGCCCACAGAGTGGGCTACATTAAGCAAGCTGTGAAACATCCATCTGAACACTATCACCATCCTCATTTAAGGAAAAATAAGGGTGTCTTGGGTCAAGGTAATCTAACTTTGTCCATAGCACAGGTAATAACTACCTCTTCCATCACTTTGAGACCACCATTTGGACCTCCTTCTTATAATGCAGACCCCTGACTCAGAGTTCACCAAGCTATTACAAAGGAAAAAAAAAATTAAGATAATATCAGACAAGCCTAGAGCTTTTTTCCAGATTTTTTATAAAATCTTCTATTCTTGGGGCGCCTGGGTGGCGCAGTCGGTTAAGCGCCCGACTTCAGCCAGGTCACGATCTCGCGGTCCGTGAGTTCGAGCCCCGCGTCAGGCTCTGGGCTGATGGCTCAGAGCCTGGAGCCTGTTTCCGATTCTGTGTCTCCCTCTCTCTCTTCCCCTCCCCCGTTCAGGCTCTGTCTCTCTCTGTCCCAAAAATAAATAAACGTTGAAAAAAAAACAAATTAAATAAATAAATAAATTAATTAATTAAATAAAATAAAATCTTCTATTCTTGAGATTACTTCCTCACTATTCTAGTGTTAAAATACCCATTATTTTAAATGATGGCAATATTTAGTATTAGCATATGGCAGGGGTTTTGCTTGGTTAATTTTGATTTTAAATATCCCTAGGAGACAAAATAAGAGCACTGATCCATACTGAACCAAGAATATATATTGTGGGGTAGATGTTGCTAGCCATTCCATTCCAGATGTAATGTTTCACCATTTCTTGAGTTCTACGACTAATTACTGAACCTCTTATTCCTCTAGGGGGAGCACTACCTATACAACAGGCTGCTGTCCTTACCCACCACCTACCTCCCCAGTAACCAGCAGGCACAGACACAACTGCAGTATGAGATTTTACAAGTGCCAAGTAAAAAGGGAAAAGCCATGTTCAAATTCTGAAGTATAACGTATCCGTAGCGCGCGCGCGCACACACACACACACACACACACACACACACACACACAAACACACTCTCTCTCTCTTAAAGAACTGAAGTTGAGAAAACTTCTATACTGCTTTTATATTTAGCATTATCAAACCTGTGCAATTATTAAAACCTCTAGAAATCAGATAAGTAGTCCTAAGAAAAGGACAAAGTAAGACAAAAATAATTTTAAATTAAGGGGAAAATCTAGGGAATTTTAATGCATGATTTATCACAATGTTTAACATGAAGCTTAAGGCAGATTCTTAAGTTGTTTCAATAAAACAAAGGCTCACTGAGCTAAGTGACTAGCTTAGCACTACTGCTATTAGCCACACACAGACAGAACATATACTCCTTCCCATCAGGACCCAAAAAATCTAGTTTATGTACACAAAAAGATTCCTAAGCAAGATAGCCTGAACATACACAAAGGTGACATTCTGTTATACATACAATTAGTGAAAAAAACAGTAACTGCTCCACATTGCAGAAACAAAAAGCTTCATGTAAATGAGTTTTCTAGCTACTGAAGGTTAACCAATTCAGATCCTCAATTCTTTTTTCATTATAATTAACAGATGTGTGTAGAATATTTCAAATATATATTTCCTACTTCTACAGATGGCATTTTGAGAATGCCAGGTCTGGGATTAGGGTGCTAGGTTAGTATCCCAGTTCCTCTCTATACTCCTCAGCTGCCGCACCTACTTCAGCATACTGATAAAGGGATTGAATAATGCACATAAAGTGTTGAGGACATACAGCCTGGCACATAGTAATTGCTCAATACATTTTAGTTATTATTAAATAAAATTATAGTGGTGTTTGTTAACTATTAAGTTTTCTAACAAAATCCCAAATATATTTATCCATCTCTTCCCAGTGCAACTCAGCTCCAGAAGTGAGCCAACAGATGGGTTAGGAGAACACATGCAGTTCAGTACAGACCAAGGAGACATAAAAGAAAGTCAGCTGGGGGCTTCAGGAAAGGTTTTCTTATTCCTGACAGAAAGAGACAGTGACAGGGATAAAGGAATCTCCTTCTTCTAAACCATCGCTAACATAGCACCTGGAAATGCTTTAGCCACTCTGCACCCTCTCATACCACATGGGGTTAATCTCTTTCACTGTACTTAATGACTACCTAAAATAGTTCTGTTTACTTGTTTATTATATGCCTACCCTCCCTGCACCATCCCAGAAGTGAAAGGGAAGTTATTCTGTTGGATGCATATGCAAATATCCCTTGCAAGAGTACTTAATTGCTAAGGCCAGCAGTCTCCAGCTGGCTCCTACCTCCAGTCCTTAGCACTAGGCCTGAACATGGGGAATGCTCAAGAATTATTTATTGAAGTAATTAAAATAATCTTATTCCATGGCAAGGAATCTTTGACAAAGACTGTGTTTTTCAAATAACATCTGATTGTTTCCAATGTGTTTGACAGCATTTTCAATTACTCTTCCCCCTACAATTTTCTAATTTGCATTTTAAACTTCAGACAAGACTAATTCACTACAGTAGTAATACCTGTCCTACACGTTTTTTAAATAGGGCTTATGTCCCAAGATGCTTTTCTTAAATTTTTTTTAATGTTTACTTATTTTTGAGAGATGCAGGGAGGGGCAGGGGCAGAGAGAAAGAGAGAGAGAGAGAAACAGGGAGAGAGAGGAATGGAGGATCCGAAGTAGGCTCTGTGCTGACAGCAGTGAGCCCGATGTGGGGCTCCAACCCATGAACCATGAGATCATAACTGAGCTGAAGTCAGACGCTCAACCAACTAACTGAGCCACCAAGGTACCCCCCACCAAGATGCTCTTTTTTTGGTGAAACTCCTCTCCTCAAAAAAGCAGTAATTTTTTTTAAACTCCCAAAGGACATGTAAAGTGGGGAAAAAAAATTTCACATTAGTATTCTTAAAATCATTTGTCCTATAGGATCAGAAATTAGATAATAGTGAAAAGGAGTCCAAAAAACTGCTCCAGAATTCTAAATTCCCATAAAATATTTATCCCCTTTGAAAACAAGTCTACCAAGTTAATAGCTTCTAATTTTTTAAGCAAGCCAAAGTAGGAACTAAAATCAAGTACTCTTATAAGACATAATATAGAAGGATTCCAAAATTAAAACTTTGCTATCATTTTTTCTAGTTTAACCACCTAAAATTTAATTAAACTTTCAACAATTAACCATTTAATCCATCTCTTTTGAATTATAGTTCATGCAACTAAACAAATATAAAATTGTGTGGGAAATTTTGATGTTGTTTTTCATTTAGAACTTGTTACATTTCTCTATAATTCAACTGATTAAAAAGCCAACTAGATGTGATATTTTGTGATGTGATAAAGAAAAGTTATACTACCTCTGACACGAATTTTTTTTTTTTTTTTAACATCTGGATTCAATTACAAAATAGCAATACCTCAACTAACTCCTTAAGTGGTTCAAATGTTATTTTCTACTTGGGAAAATTAAGATTTCAAGAATGTCTTTCTCAATGACAATGCATATAAATATATTCACAGTTTATACTTTTCCCAGACTTAAACAAAATATTGCTTCAGCAGTAAGTATCTGCATGACTACCATTTTGAAGGACTTTGCCTAACAGAAAAAAAAAAAATGAAAATCAATGGGATAAAATTCAAAAACATTACAATAACTCTTAGATAATAATACAAGTTACAGGACACTCCTAATTACATTTAAAACGTACACTTAAACATGCATTGTCTGTGAAAATTGCACAGCCCCAACTCATGTTTGGCAAGGGAATAAAAATGATAAAACTGCTATAAAGATTATAGTCACTGCAGAAAAATATTGCAGGTAGCCTTTGCATTAGAAAGGGTCTGCTTACTCTTTCAGTTGTCACCTTTTTCAGCATGACAAAGTTGTATTAACCTTTTGAAAAACTAAATTAGAAACACTGAGCTTACCAATTGAGAATAATCTTAAAATAATTTTGTACTCATGCAGCCTGACATGGTCTCTAATCTCAGATTGTAAGAGCACACTGTCCTCTTCTTAAAAAGTCATTTTCTGAATAGTTGTTAAAAAAAAAAATCACCATTTAAAACTTTTTTTAGGTCACTTCTTATCATTTCTTCTGTATGCTCATGTCATTTTTTACTTAACTTGTCTTCCCTAAGGTTACTCCCTCTCCAGGTGACTTAAGGGACAGGGAAGTCAAAAATACTCCTTACTCTCCATTATTTCCCAGTATTTTTGAACTGAATAAAGGGAACATGGGCTTTCACTGCAAAGGTCTGTTCACTACTTTAGAAACCATAAAACGATAATGCAAAGTAAAAGCTCATCATAAGGGGCCAATATCAGTCAGGAAAGCCATTTTAGACCATTTTAACTCAAGAATGCCTCAAAACGTTTTGCAAGGAGTCCCTTGATTTATGGTTGTCTGTGAAGCATAGTGAAAAAACCTCTACAGCTCTAAATTCTAATCCCAGCTGCTCATTAATCTGTCATTTACTAATGGTGGGATCTTAGGCCCAACAAGCTTTGGGCTTCCATTTCTACACTCATAAAATGAAAACAATACAGACCCAATGGTCCTAATAGGGCAATTGTAGGAATCAAAGGAGATACTTAATGTGAACTCACTTTCAAAAAAGAAAGCAAATAAAATATAAATTAATTTTCATAAAGATACGTGAAAAAGTTCTATTATGGTGGGTCGGGGCACAGGGGCAAGGGTACATGTAGAGTAAAAGAACAAAACAATGACAGGGCTAGAAGAGACTGTGGTCACAGTGTGGGAAGAAGCACCATTTAACAAAAAACACTAGGTAGCTGCACCTCAGAAGACTGATGGTCAGAGAGTGTTAGGAAAGAGGAAAGAGGCCTCCTCCTGGAGGCCACCGGAGGACCAAAAGCAAGGGGCTATCTCATAGTCTGTTTTCATACAGATGGCAGCAATCCTACCAGGTTGGAACCTGGGAGGACAATCAGCTGGGACAATGGAACTGCTGCTCCTGTCAGGGACTAAGGAATAATAGACCAGGATCAGGGATAGTTTTAAAAGCTGTACAAAATGTAGACATAAAAGCATTCTGAGATGAAGGAGAAGCCCCTAGATGTGGGAGCCCAAACAGGCTCAGCAATCTCAGATAAGGCATATGGGTCATCACTGAGAATAAAGATGAAGAGACTAAAATTCAAGCGTAAAGGGGGAGAAGGACTGAACCACCACTATTCAGTTTTTGGTCAAATAAAACAATCCATACAACAATTTGGCAAATATTTATTAAGCTCCTATTATGTCCAAAACACTGCTCTAAGTGTCCTGGCAAAGAGGTAAACCATTAATGCCCCCACACTGCAAAGCTTCAACCAAAATCAGTGCTTTAGCAGCAGTTGCATGAAAAACAAAGTATTATTTTTTTTTTATTTAAAGACTTTCAAACTTAAAATAAACCTGCTCCCAAGGTCCTTGGAAAAATAACTGATTCCAGATTTGAAGCAGGAAAAATAAATAGATTATCTTCTCCTACCAAAAAGTAATGAAGCAAAGACTACCACAGCTGCATCAAAGGGATGCAGAGGTCAAATGAAAAGGTTTCCATGGCCATATATGAGGCAATTTGAGCATCAACTAGTTACAATGGATTGAAACACATAAAAAAATATATATAATTCCATGAGTTTATAATGATACCAAAAGAAAAGAAATTGTTCACATTGTAGGATGGTATGGACCAAGTCTTAAAAACTGGTAAAAAAAAAAAAAAAAAAGAGGCATCATTTATTTTGCCTTTCTTACACCCCAAAGTAACTAAATACTTACAAGTTTCTCCTTTTACAAGTATTTAAGCTACTCAATGCAGAATGAATTACAAAATTGAATAATCACCACTTTGTAATCACTAATGAAATCATGGATCCTGTCCATTGATACTCAGTGGCTGCTATTACAAGAAAAACAAGACATATATGCCTCCTAGCGGAAGTACACAAGACCAGCTATGGGGTACTCTTACCCTCACTGCTCCCCCCCCCCCAAAAAAAAAACAAGATCAAGCCTTTAAACCTAAATATCTATTTACAGGAAATACAAAGGATGAAAAAACACCTCAGGAATAAAATTAGCCTGAGTCAAAATATGGAAAGAAGACACAGCAAATGGCCCAGTGTCTTTAACAAATACATTATGACAGAGAAACAGTGAGAGAGAAAACAGTGAGAGAGAGAGCGAGCAGGGAGGGGAGAAGGATAGAAAAGGAGGAAGGGGGAATGAAATACTGGCAGTATAGTTATTTTAGAGAATCATTTAAGAAAATCATTATTTAAGAGACTCATTTAGAGATATATAATAAATACACATATAATAATAAGAAGCCCACAATTTACTATAAAAAACTTAGAGAGAGGGGATCATGGAAAAATATAGAGCTACACATGAAATAAATTTTGCTACAATCTAATAATTGTAGCACCTAAGTGATATCATGTAGAGACTCATTATACTATGATTTCTACTTCAGTATATATTTGAAAATTTCCTTAATAAAAAGCATAATACATAAAACTGCCTTCAATCATTTTTGACATAAGACAGAATATAAATAAAAATTTTAAAGATTTCAGATTATTAAAATGCTTTTTTTAAGAGGAAAATACACACTACTTAAAAGAACTCACAACATGAAATAATTTTAATTTCTAACTTATAGTATTTAAAGTTCAGAAATATGTGGGTAATGTTTTTAAAGTCTGTGAAGAAAATAATAGCCCATCTAATTTCATAATTCCTAGATTTAGGATAAATTATTTTGAACATTTTAAGAAAAACAATCTCCACTGGCTCAAGTTAGTATGAAACAGATTTTGAGGCAATCAGAGGAACATACATGTACTTTAGTAGAAGACCTGTGAACCTCCAGTACTATATGGAGGGATACATAAGCATGTGTGTATGTGAGTGTGTCTTTGTGTGAGCATGTTTATGTATAAGTGTGCACCTGCATGCACACTTATTGCACTCATGTTTTTCTATGAGTAAAGATCCAGGCTTTAGTCAAAAGGGTCTGTAACTCAAGAAGAGTTCAAAAAAAAAATTGGCTCACTTAGAACTGCTGTCAATGCTCATACATAAAAATTTTATTTCTAAAAATAAAACAGAATCACTAAAATTGTGCATATCCTCCCACAAGAGGCCTTTTCACACTGTATTTAACACATGCTCCAAAAACATTAAAAGTGCTTTAAGTTGGTTGAACGAACCAAAGCTGTTTCTTAGCTTGCCTGCCCTTTCCTTGTGCAGGTACCTCTGTCTGGCATGACCCCTATTCACAACTCAGCTATTACCTGCTCCAGAATACCTGCCCTTCCTTCCACTGTGCCCCAAGGCCCAAGTTCAGTATTCACCACCACTCTTACCATGCACAGGGACCTGCACAGTGTCTTGTCTCCCCCATGAGACTGGGAGACCCAAAGGACACACCTGTCTTTGATTGTTCACTGGGTCCTGAGGGCCAGGCAGTGTCCCACCCAACTGCAAAAGGATTCGAATTAGGGCTGTCACTCTTGCCCCACTTGGAGGGGACCTCTCTGTAAGTAGTAAGTAGGTAAGCAGTTCAAGCAGAGAGAGGGATTAAAGATCATTAGAAGGCAGTTTCTCTGCAGCCCAAGCTGTGACACCTCTTAATCCGCTTAAAAGCCTTCTAAGCCTCTCTGCTTCATCTCCCTCCCACTTGACTCCACCCTTTGCTTCCATCCCACTTCTCTTCCATTCTGCCAACCACCCCAATCCCATTAGGAAAATGCCCTTACCACCCCCCACCTTTTTTCCCTCTTTGGATTTTTTTTCCCCTCACCTTAAACCCTACTACACCAAGAGCTATGGAGCATTGTTACTTGTGACATCCCATAATATAGGTCTGTGGTACACTTCTTATATACTGTAATGTTTTTATAGTGTAATATAATATTCATATAATAAAACATAATAGTAGATTTTAGACAATAATATTAAGTGAAGGTTTGAATTTGTGGTTTGTTGTTAATTTTAAAGGGGATAGATGTAATTTCACTAACTTACTTTTGAACTAAGCCTTTTACTGGGGTAAAGTAGGAGAAAGGTCTCCCAACCCTGTTTTAAAATAGGAAACATCAAACTATGCTTTTAATGATTTTGCAAATGGCTAATAAAGCGAAGGTGCCCTTGTGTGGATTAAATATGTGAAGATCTTGGCACATACAGGGCTTGATAAGAGTAAGCACTCATAATGTTTAGCTGCTATTAATAACATTCCTAATTGTAGTTAGATTATAAGTAAAATGGTTTTTGATATTAATAACTGACATTTCAGCGTATCTTAATACAAATAAGTAAGCTCCTTGAGGGCAAGATCACTCTGAGCTCTCCTCAGAACTCCCCAGCCCCACCAGGGTGCTGGACGCCCAGGCTGCTGGGGAACATTTATGGGATGAATGGAGTCACCTAGAGCCAAAACCTACCAAGAAACAAGAGCTCTGCATGTCCTTCTCTGAAAAGAGACAAGACAAAATTGGCTTTATTCCAGAAAATAAAAAGCCAAGCAATACACTGCTTGGCATATTTACATATCTACACTGCTGCCATATTTATCCAAAACTTATTTTAATCAATGTCATTTAGAGTCTGGAATTAGTCTAGCTATATCTGAAAGACAAACTGAAAGAAAATGCTCTCAGGTTCCACAGGAACTGAGAAATGGTTTGTAAAATGGTATTAGCCTGTGGGAGTGTCCTTAAGTGTCCTCACCAACTTCTTCCTAGAGCACTCTTTTTACTGACCCTACAATCACCCCATCCCAAGCCTGATAAGCCTGATAAACCATTTTCTCACTTACTCCTTAAAAAAAAAAAAAAAAATTAAAAAAAAATCTGCAGAGTTAGAATAAAAAGCTCAAGGGAAAAAAAAGAAAAGAAAGTTAAAGGGTTATAACAAATTTATCTGACTACCAAGATATCCAGAACTCGTCCTCTGGAAATTTGGAGGCTAAATGACAAAAAAACAAATCCCACATTTCTGTAAATCAACCTAAATTCTCTCTCTTCACAGATATAATGAGGAAAAACAGGGGATGGAAAAACCCTCACCCACAGGAAGTACAGGATAAGGGCAAACCAGTTAGATTAGATAATTCAGGAATTACAAGATATTCGAGTTTATACACTGTTTCTTGGATTAAGAGTCAGTCTTTGCCAGCAATTAATGATTCACTTTTGCACCATACTTTCACATCCTGGAATGGAAAATAGGGGCCTTTTTTATCCACCTCAAAGAGCATGGGACATTAACATTATTTTAAATTTTTGTCCTTCCCATGTGATACTTCTTCAGTATATTTAAATATCTACATTTATAATTTTGAATCCTTTCTATATTTTAATGTGTGTATATTTTAAAGTATTTCAGATTACAACTGCCCTATCATTTATTGCTATGTGCCAATAACCCAGCAATAACATGTTAACTAACCTCATTCAATAGATTGAGAAACTGAGGTTCACAGAGGGTAAAGTTTATTGAAGGTCACAAGGTCCCAAACTCAGATCTAAAGCCTGCGTGCACTCTTTATATCACACCATGTTGTTTTCCATTTTGTACACTCTTCACTTGCACAGATTTCCTGTTAACCAATCACCACAGTTCTTAGAATAACTACTTTGTTTTAAAAGAAGGTTTAACTCCCCTATATGCCCAACAAGTCTATGCCCAAGGTACACAGGCTATACTGGGACATTCTGGGACACATCTCGAAAATGAGCAAGAATTTAAATTTCTGAAAATTAAATGTTATTTAGATGTTTGCTGAGATCATTTTATAGCCAAGATAATGTAATGTCCACTTTAAAACTCTTCTAGATTAAAACTACTATGTAAGGTAAAATATAGGGCCTTTAAGACCAATGTTTTTCCTTGTCACGGTGGAGTGTCCCTGAAAACCTGAGACTGGGCTTGAACCCAACTCCATGCAGAGGAGAGATGCCCTTCTACTCTGTTGCCTGCCCCAGGCAGCCTAGTATCTTTTAGAGTCTACCATTCTCACCTCAAGGGTGAGTCAGTACATATAAAAGACTGTACTTTCTTTCTTCTCGTCATTTATTTAAAAGGCAACTTTATTTAAAGCAAAAGAAAACACTCTGCACCTAATCAGCAATATACAAAAGCTAACTCTGAGTCTACACTGCTGCCATACTTATCCAAAACTTAAAAATTCTCACGGAGATTTTCCGAAGGAAACGGAGTAATCCACTCTGACAATGAAAGACAATTGACATGAAACACAGGCTACCAGTGGCTCCTCTGAGGAAAGGAAATTGGCCAGGTGAGGGACAGGGTTGGGAAGGAGACTCATGTTAACATCTATTTGTATTTTTTTGTATTTTAAGTTAGATGAATTATTACCTACTCAAAAAAAAAAGTAGAAATTTTTAATCAAGCAAAATTTCACTGAAAACCAGATCATAAGAGACCTGTGAACTTGAATCTCTACAGAACTGCTTTAACTGCAGGGCATGCTGACACTGCCAACCAGCCAACAGCATAGTATGTCCAATGAGAAGGCAACGCTGTAGTCCCCTGACACAGGCTCTCCTAAACCAGTGCCTCTCAATTAGCTGCAGTGAAGACTGTCATCCCTGCCATCGTTTTCAACTTCTAGTCCATCAGGAACTGGTTCTTTGGTAAATACAAAGAGAATTAAGAGGAAAATGACCATACATGTGAACGTCAAAGGAATGTCAACTTGGTATTAAAGCTTCTAAAGTTACTATTATCTTCTATATTTATCTTGCCACAGGCGGTAACAGTTCAGAGACCAAACCTGTGGACAGACCACACCTTCTGGTCACTGACTTAAACAGGGAACTATAAAAAAAAAATTCACTCTGATATCTGAATCGTGAAAACTGCTCCAAAGCAGCCTAGCTGCTTTCTTTCTTTTTTTTTTTTCCAAATACCATAAATTAATTATATTTCCTTCTGTGTTTTGGTTATAGTAATGCTTATAGACAAAACTGTGACCCTCCTCTAAGAAAAGATGTACAGAATTGTGGCATGCAGTTAATCTCCCAGCTTTACTCGGGCTTCACTTGAGAATTCCAGTTCTCGCTCTTAATGTCACAATTTATCCAGCCATTTGACTTCAACTGCATTGTATTTCGTTATATTCATCAGGCTCCCTTGAACACATTATTACATTCTTTTAAAAAGCATCATCTAAAATGTTACTTTAACAAAGTGACTTTAGTGAATTTTATAATATGAGTAGAAGAATTAGAAACTCTTACTCAACACACAGTAGTTCCAAACAAAAACAAAATAAAAAATTACTTTCAAAATGTGTCACATAGTATTAAGAGAAAAAAAAAAAGAAAAAAAGAAGGAAAGAAAGAAACCACAATCAATAGCCACTGCCAACAGGGCAAGCAGGAAACTTGGTCCTTCCCCTTTAAGAGGCAACCAGGACATTGCGAAGAAAAAAAAAATTAAAGGACTATAAAGGAATAGGCTTACACACATACATTATATACATACATTACATTACATTACATTACATTACATTACATTACATTACATTACATACGTTACATACATACAGTATTTCCACCTAAATTATTCTCCAACATAATGAAAAACAAAAGAAAGACATTTTTCTGACAGGGTTCACTTGCTTGCAGTTGATTACCAAGAAGTATCTAATATGCTGAAGTCTGATAAGTGACTGCTTTTGCACGTTGTCACAGTCATAACATCAGGGCTGTAAATTCTCAGGAAATCACTAGACCATCACTGCCTGGATGAATGCTCTAGCAGTGAGTTTTGGAGCTTCTCAGAGTTTAACTCTAATCCTCATTTAATGTGACTGCAGACCTAATTTCCCTTGGCATCTTTCACAGCTCCCCTGGGATTATGGATCTCACCCCAGTGTTGTGACAAATGACTCCTGAATTTCAAGATGGTTCTAAAACCTCTGCTTTCCTCCATGATAAGTGCTTGTCTGAGATCCTGCTTGTCTGAGATCCTTTATCACTGCTTGTCTGAGATCCTTGGGCCCAACTTCCCCCATTTATTCACTGATTCATTACACAATTACTAGGCACAAACCAGGAGTTTAAGCCATGGAGTCTGTGAAGAGAACAGAGTCTGTCCTTGAGGCATTTTTATTGTGTTAGGAAAGATAGGCAAGTAAAGAGAACACACTGCAAGGGAATGATATTGTAATAGAGGTGATTGCTAGCCAATTAGGAACAAAAAGAGGAAATACTGTACTCCTTGGGAAGGTCAGGGCAGGGCCGAGAGTTGAGTATGTGAGTAGTAGCAGTTGCTGGTCAGTGGGCACCACAGTGGGTGTATAGAGCAATGTGGGCAGAGATAAGAACATGAGAAAAGTTGAGAAAGATACTGCGATGTTTAATTTTATTGTCAACTTAGCTAGGCTAGGGTACCCAGTCAAACACCAGTCTTTATGTCACCATGAAGGTATTTTCTTAATGGGATGAACATTCAAATCAGCAGACTTTAGTTAAGCAAATTACCCTCCACAATGTGGGTGGGCTCCAATCCACTCAAAGAAGAAGAAAGGATTCTGCTTCCAAACAGTCCGCAGACTCAAGCTGCAACATCAATTCTTCCCTAGGTCTCCAGCCTGCCTGCCTGCCTTCCCTGCAGATTTCAATTTTACCAGACTCCACCATTACATGAGTCAGCCAATTCCTTGAAAGAAATCTCTCTTTCTGTATATATGCAGGCAAATGGTTCTATTTCTCTGGATACCCTGACTAATACATATATAGTGAGATCCCATATGTCAGCATACAGAATGACTGGATTACAAGGTGAACACACAGAGAGGGGGGTGCATCGCTATAAAGGCAGAAAAGTTCTGGTTATAAAAAGCCTAAACACTCGGAGTTCATACTTCCCCTTGGAACAAGAGAGAGCCACCAAGGGTTTTAACAAGTAGTGACAAGATCAGACGGTCATTTCAGTCAGCCAATTAACGGAAAAGGCAGAGACTAGAGGCTAAAAGTCAGGTAGGAGGTGACAATAGCCCAGCCAGGATAAGGTGACTTACCTGGGCAGTGAAAGGAACAGAGGAAATAACTAGAAAAGTTATGTTAGTGGGATAAAATCAACAGAACCTGCTGGTAAAGACAGGAGCAGTGAAGGAAGTGGAGAATAGGATGATTCCATGATTTCTGAATGGCTTCTGAATGGACTGTGTGGTGCCACTGTGGATTAGGATGGGATTAAACAGAGAAATGAGTAGGAGGAAATAAGGGGATGAATTCATCATTGGACATGTGGAGGATTTCCATGAAATACTTGTATGTAAATGTTGAAGCACTTGGAAATCAAGGGTCTAGAACTCAGGAAACCAATCTGAGCTAGAGAAAGTTGGTGCAGAAAGTGTGTAGAGCAGAAAAGCCAGAAATGGGATCATAAAATGCACCAACCTTCAAAGAAGGCGGGAAGAAGAGGAGGAGAAGCAGCACTAAAAGTGAAGCAGAAGGAACACCAGCAGAGGGGAGAAGGTCAAGAAAAAGTGCCTCACAGTCACAGCAGGTGTCATGAAAAAACAAAAGACATTTAGCAATGAAAGGTCATAGATGAGCTTAGATAATAAGTTTCAGGGTATGAGGGGAAAGTGACCAAATACAGCAAATTGAATAGTAATCAAGACAGAAGAAAGTGAGTATCAGTAATAAAGATGCTTAGCCATGAAACAAAAGCTATGGGAACAATTACAGGAGTAGTTTTCCTGACAGCCCCTTGTGGAACCCTAGAAATTGTCCATTCCTATTGACATAGATGCTGGATTACATATTTCATCTTCATTCAGCTTTCGCTGCAGGGATCTCTGAAACAGACCATTGACCACAAGACAACAATGACCTCTGGGCATTAGGCTTAGATGACCAGGTATTTTCAGCTGGAGTAAAATGTTGGAAACCCTGTCAATGTTGCAAAAAACTGGAAACTATTTTCAATTTGCAACTAATCGCTTCCTGATTAAAAGATCTCCATGATGCTTCTTTTAGGAGAAATATATTTAGTAAAAGGGATCAGTGGTCAGAAATATTTTGTGCATAAATTTGGTACTGTGTCTCAGAATGTTACTGATAAAGAAAGTATCATGAGTACAGCATTTGTTGACTAACATCTAGTATCTTTATAAAAACATGTTTATTTGGACATGAAGAGTTGGTGGAGTATTCCTGTCAAAATTATAGCACATCTTCAGGAAAAGAATTCTGGGGCAAGATAGACTAATGTTCAGGATGGTTAGCAGTAAACAATTCATGCATACTTATTATGTGCCAGGCTGTGCCCTTAACATGCATTATCTCATCCACCTCTCACCCTATGAAATAGGTAGTGTTATTATCCCCATCTTAACAAAAAAGAAAACAGAGGCACAGAGAGACTAAATAACCACCTCAGAGCCACAGAACTAAAAACTGGGAAACAGCCATTTAAACACAGGTGTGTCTGCCCAATTTCAGACACTGGCTGAGGTTAACAAGCCTTTCCCCTGCTGACTGTATTAAAGACAAAGGGGCAGAGCAAACTGCCCCTCTAACTTATACTGTTTCCTGTTAGTGAAGGCCCTGGTCCTATACCACCCCTCTCTTCTGCATTCATTCTGATTTGTCCCACGTCACTCTGTGTGAATGATAAGTCATCTGCTAACTCTTAGATGTTCCACCTTGCATCCGGATCAGTGTGTTTGCTATAGACCAACACTGATGATCAATATCACTGCAAAAAGGAAATAGAAAAGCACCTGCAATTACATATCAACCTAGGGATCAGAAGGGAGTGATTGCAAAACCCCAACACAGAATAGAATAAGGAAATGCTTCAAGAGTAAAATGAGAGGGGTAGATTCAGAAAAGTGCCAGCTTCCATCTGGACCATGACCTGCAAACATCATTAATGCTCCTTCCAGAGCTATTTAAATAAGAGTCCACTGTTTGTTTTCAAAACTCTCCTAGGGCACAATTACCAACCGCAAGGCAATCAGTTGGGACCACAAGAGGACAAGGGTTGCCATTACAGCTCTCCTGCCATTTTTACTTCCTGCCATGTGAGCTCTGTTCCCACATGATAAGCCATTACCACTCCAACCCCAGAAAGCCTAATGTGAAGAAGGGGAAAAAAGTAGGGGGAGCGGGGCAGAATAGAAAGGTGGGGGAGGGGGGAACTATAAAAAGGAAGAGACTGGAGTAAGAGAGAAAACAAATAATTATGCAAGAAGGTAGTTTCTAAAAGATGACACCCAGCCAGGTTAGCAGTCAAGATTTATACACTATGTTTTGGTTTTTTTTACTGGTATTTTACAACAATTCACCATGCATATGTAACCAACTGTCAAGAGGGGAAAACCAATTGAGAAATCCAGATAGAACTTCGCCCTTCAGCCAGGTGAGGACTCCACCTTCCCCCACCCAAGATAAAGAGCCATCCCAGCATTCATACTCACCAAATATACACTTGACTTTTTTCAAAACTAGCCTTGGTTTTGAAATCAGAATCCTGGTTTGCAGAATCCTGGTTCTTGGGTAGAATTAATATAAAACTTGTGAGGTCAAAGTGTCCTCTACAGTAGTGGCTGTGAATGCAGTCCACAAACTTTGAAAGAAGATGTCAGAGCTGCTTGGAGACCTGTGGGGTCATGATCACCAGCTGCATCTAAGAGGTTCATTTACATATGGTGACTGTCCTTACGAATAAAAGTTCACTACACTGTGGCATTACTGTAGGTTAAAACAAATTTAAACATTAATAAGTCAAGTTTTAAAGTGCTTTCACACCGTATGTCATTAACAAAAGTCAACTAAAAAAGACACCAAGAGCAAAGGTATCATAACCTTCCCTATCAGCATCAACAGCAATGGAATATGAATGTGTGGAATTGTAATCTTCAATAAATAGCACAGGAATTTTTTTTTAATTTTTTGCATATACCATATCAAAAATTAATGAACTCTGATTCTATTTGAATTTATTCCCCTAAATCACATCATCTCACTCAAAATATAAAACCAATTAAAACAACTGACATTTGAACTAAAATACACAAGCAGGTATCTGTAACAACTGTAGCAGAGGCCAAGGAAGTGTCATGTGGGTTACGTCAGAAATCTTGAAGATGGGGTTATCCTCACCACTGAACCATAAGGTGTGTACCACAGTCCACTACAGTCCCTTGTAGTCAGTACTTGCCGACCGCTAAAGAAATATTCAAGAAAGATTCCACATCCACTATAAGATCCATATCCTATTCTAGGCCCATAATATTTGCTGAAAAGCACTGAAGAAAATCAGAAAGTTTAGTCAAAACAGTGAAAAAACAATAATGCTACCCAAGATTACTACTGAGCAGTATGATTACATGAGTTGGTTGTTGTTTCTGTTTTTGCCTGATACTTTATTCCTTCTTATACTTTCCCAATCTTCTATAGTAAACATGCATTTTTTTTTTAATAATTGGGAAAATGTTAAGGAAAAAAATCAGTTAAGCTTCAAGTCACTATCACAATCCCCTTCGATGAGGGCTTCTCTGCCCAAGCTCACTTTTTTTTTTCCAAGCTCACTTTTCAATCACTGGGAATGTCTTTAAAAACAGCAAAGTCTTGGGGCACCTGGGTGGTTCAGTCAGCTTAGCGTCCAACTTCAGCTGAGGTCATAATCTCACAGTCCATGAGTTTGAGCCCCATATTGGGCTCTGTGCTGACAGCACAGAGCCTGGAGCCTGCTTCAGAATCTGTGTCTCCCTCTCTCTCTACCCCTCTCCCACTCATGCTCTGTCTCTCTCACTCTCAAAAATGAATAAATGTTCAAAACGAAATTAAAAAAAAAAAAAAACAGCAAAGTCTTAGTCCCACCCTTTCCACTAAACTGATCAGGAGAAGAGCCAAGACTTTTCAAGCCAATGAAGTGGTTCTACTGTGCGACCAACAACTATGCTTTATAGATGGTTCCTACTTCATCTGCAAAAGGTGAATTTCTTTGGAAAGGATTGAAATTGAAGGTCAAAACACCAAAAAGAATAACTATCCTTTTGGAATGAACTCTCACTCCAGAGACATAGCTGATTCTGGTGAGAATTTCAATAATTTGTAGAGAGTGAATAGGGAAAAACAAAACCCCAGCAGGAAATACCAAGATGGATCTAGTGAATGAGGTAACAGATTAATCATGGCTGAAGCTAAAGAACTAGGTCGACAGGACAGGGATTGTTTCCTTGGAATTCCAGAATAAAGAGCGGCTCTGCACAGGTGAATCTTGGGTCACAATGGCAGCTGGATTTCAGTGGCCACACAAGCAAGAAAAAGGCAGGGCCTGATCCCTCTGGACATGGCCATATGTATATGGATGCTCAGAACTTACCCGCAGCTCCCCAAACATCGGCTCTCATGCCTGTTTCCATCCTCTCAGTTCTGGGCAGTATTTCCAGGCAACTTAGGAAATCTACACACTCTCATACCTCAGTGAAACCCAAAACATTGCCCTCTTTCTAAGTGCATGGCCTAAGCTTGTGCAGTACCCACAATGGGAAGCACAACACAAAAGGGAAGAAAGCAGCAAATTAAACATGCCAGAGCTAAACTGAGATAAAATGTACCTGGCTTAGCAGCAGAGGAACAATTCATCAACTCTTCCTAAAGGAAAAGGGCAGAATAAAACAATGAAATCTTGCCATTTGCAACAACATGGATAGAGCTAGAGAGTATTAATCTAAGCGAAATAGTTAGAGAAAGACAAATACCATATGATTTCAGTCATACATGGACTTTAAGAAATAAAACAAATGAATGGGGCTGGGGGGGGGGGGGGGCGAAGAAAGGCAAACCAGGAAACAGACTCTTAACTCTAGAGAACAAACTAATGGTTACTGGAGAAAAGGTGGGTGGGTGGCGGGGGATGGGTTAAATGGGTGATGGGTATTGAAGAGAGGACTCTTGTGATGAGCACCAGGTGTGGTATGTTAGTGATGAATCACTAAATTCTACACCTGAACCTAATTTGCACTATATGTTCAGTAGCTGGAAATAAAACAAAACAAAACTTGGAGAAAGAAATCAGTAAAAAAATAAAAATAAATCAACATAAGCAAAAAGACGAAACTACACTGTATGTTATGTCCTTTAAGTAACATCTTTCATTAAGATGTAAGAGATTCTAGGGATGCATGGGTGGCTCAGTTGGTTACGCAGCTAACTCTTGATTTTGGCTCAGGTTATGATCTCAGTGAGATCGAGTCCCAAGTCAGGCTCTATGCTGACAGCAAGGAACCTGCTTAGGATTGTCTGTCTGTCTGTCTGTCTTTCTTTCTCTCTCTCTCTCTCAAAATAAATTAACATTAAAAAAAGATGTAAGAGATTCTATACATATGTGTAGAAGCATATGGGAATAGCCATATGTTTACCCCATTGAAACTAACTACACTGTTCTGCATAAACCATCATTCAAGTAACACCTTCTTTCATTGATATATATGTGTTTGTAGACCTATTTAAATAAACCTGTCAAAGAGTCCTTGGGTCTTCTTGGATGAAAACAGCAAGGCTATGTCAACGTGAATGTCCCTCAGCATTAAATGTTTATGACATCTCATCACTGTTTTAAATGATCTATTCACAGTGGGAAAGGACTTAAAAAGTCAAGAGGCTCAGAACTAAAACGCTACCACCACCCTTGTATGCTTCTCAGCACTTCTGTGGCCTTCTGCCTTTCTCTTTCTCTTCTACTTTACAACCCTCCCTGCTTCTTCATTGTCTACTCCAACCCCTCTCCACCTGCATGTTAAATGTGTGCCCTGAGCAGAAAAACCAAAGCCATCTTGAACAGAGAAAAAAAAAAGACTAAATTTAAGAGAAAGGAGCCACTTGTTGCGGAGTCAAGAAAGCAGCCCTTCCCCGCTCTGCAGCACTCATGTTTCAACTTGTCTGGTGGGCTTTTGGCTGGTAGTACTAACTGGCCAAAAAACTGTGCTTTAACAAATCCTTACCAAAATACACTTGCTATGTGAAACATGAAACCCAGTTCACCACAGGAGACCACTCAGCTGAACACAAGTTTTGGTCCTGAAGCCCATAATATGTAGTAATAAGAGTAACCTTAATGATGCTTTTTCTACACAGAATGCCTTTCTTGGCTCGAACTGGGCAGTGTTGCAGAGCTCCCTCCTTGCCCCACGGTCTCCATTGACACCTTCATCATGCGGGGGTCCAGGTATGATGTCTGAGAAACAGGGTAAAATGAGGCTCTAGTCAACAATAGTGGGGGCGGGGGGTGGGGGGGGGCAGCCAGGTTCCTGGCAGCAATAGCAACCAGAGGCTCCTGGGGAAAACTCTACAGCTTTGTATATTAGGGGAGGAGGAGACAAGGAGAAGAGAAGAGTGGCAGGAGTCTCTGAAAGCCTATGGCCAAGTGGCCCCCCTCACCCCTACCCACCCCTTCCTGTGTCTCCACCCTCACCCAGGGCTCTGCTACAGAGTGTGTGGGGAAAGGGAAGTGGGGGGAGAAGCGTCAATCAGGTGTCAGGAGATAAGGGACTACCTGAATCCCATCTGGCACACAGGAAAAACCAAAATGATCCAGTAGGATAATGATGCTCCCATCTCCTGAATGCCAGTGTGCAAGGCACTTTCTTACAGTTCAATCCTCATAGCACTCAGAAGTAGGCTTATTATTTCTTCGCACAGGTGAGGATGGTATAGAGAGACACAGAAATGTGCCCATGACACCCAGTAAATACTGCGGTCGGGATTCAAACCCATGTTCATCTGGCTCTCCTCTTCCTTTAGGAACAGATTTCTCTCAATTCCAAGGCCAGATCTAAGATACCAGAAATGGGAGCTTTACCAAAATCATCCCTGAAAAAAAGGCTTTATTCCTTTACAGGGCCCTGAGGAACAGCCTCTGCCCCTGCATTTACTGTGGTCATCTTTCCAAAATGCCTTTGGGGCCAACACTGCTGCCTCTTCCATGACAGCCTTTGTGACACTGGAATAAGCCTCTGAAAAGCCAAGGCTGACTTCCTCTGTATACAGGGTCCTGCAGTGGGCTAATTCCTAAAATCCTTGCCAAACCCAAACATTAAAATTATCCACATTAGTCAATGTCCTACTACATTCTAGTTTCCATTACACATGCTGTAGATTTTAACTTAGGAAAGCAAAAAGTAAATTTAGATGTTTTTAGTCCATATGTATATTTACATCTATTTCCTGAAATGTATATTTAAAGAGAAGAAAGACCAAAGCCCATAAAGGTTAAGTGATCTGCACTGTTCAAAAAGCTGAGTAGTAATTTCACATTTCCTGGACCCAACCCTAAGCCCTCCACTAACCACTGTGCCCTATATAGAGAATCTTCTAAGATTTCCAGTTGGGATCCTAATGATTTGCTTTTAAAAGAATTCCTTTTAAAATAATTCCTTTTAAAACATTTCCTTGGGGCGCCTGGGTGGCGCAGTCGGTTAAGCGTCCGACTTCAGCCAGGTCACGATCTCTCAGTCCGTTAGTTCGAGCCCCGCGTCAGGCTCTGGGCTGATGGCTCAGAGCCTGGAGCCTGTTTCCGATTCTGTGTCTCCCTCTCTTTCTCTGCCCCTCCCCCGTTCATGCTCTGTCTCTCTCTGTCCCAAAAATAAATAAACGTTGAAAAAAAAATGTTTATTAAAACATTTCCTTGTTTTTAGCAATTAAAATCAAAATCCCAATAATAACAGTATGGCAATAATATAAACTTTTGATTATGCTTAAATAGTTTAAAATCTATATGTTCAAACATCAGTAAAAATTAAAAGACAACAGAAAAAAATACTATGTAAGTTAAAATAATTCAAAACCTTCTAACTTAGTCAAATAGAAAACTGGATGAGGGGTGCCTGGGTGGCTCAGTCAGTTGAGTGACCGACTTCGGCTCAGGTCATGATCTCGCGGTTTGTGAGTTCGAGCCCCATGTCAGGCTCTGTGCTGACAGCTCAGAGCCTGGAGTTGGCTTCAGATTCTGTGTCTCCTTATGTCTCTGTCTCTTTGTCAAAAATAAATGAACATTAAAAAAAAATGGAGGAGGGGTGAAATAAAAAAAATATAGGCCACAAAAAACTGGAAGAAAATAGAAATAATAGAGGCAGTTCAATATCTGTTCCAATTCCTATGTCTCTATTTCAAGATTTACATTTAAGTGTAGAAAAGCAAAACTCTCTGAAAAATCCATTATGTATTTTATCACTTCCCTGCAAAAACAACCCCCAAAAATCTTTCCACTCACCCTTGAGAAATTCACTCAATACTTTTTTTCCCAGTATACCTAGGGTTGACTAACCTCACAAAACAGAGTCAAAACCACTCAGAAGCAACACAAAACTTGATTTCAGTTTCAGGTTCCGAAGTTAAAGTTGAAACAACACAACAATAATTTGAATATTCCTTCCACACACACTCAAAGACTAGGCACAGCTGCAGAAACAGAGCTGTAAGGGTCAATGAACTGGGGTCTCCTGACTACCAGCTGCTGCTGGTATTCTTTATGAGGTAGGAAAACTGCCTAAGGAGGCTGCCCAGAATGCCAAAGAAATCTCAATGAACCAACTAACTACTGCTTAGTTACAGGTACCAGGAAGGACAAAGTATTATAAAGTACAGTAACTCCAAATTCTTCCAGACAGCTCTAGTTTCCAATATTCAGTTCCACTCTAGATCATATAGACATGAGATCATGTGGCCTATCTTGGAGTCCAGAAGAAAATGGTCACCCCAAGCCAGGAAATTTATATATGAGTTCTGAGAATCAGAGAAGTGAATAATTTTTTTTAATAAAACAATATTCAATGGTGATTCCCAAATGCAGTCAATAGACTAATGCTAATCCATGACACATTTTTAACCCTTTCTTTGACAAAATAAGAAAGATTATCATACTAAAGTAGGTCACATAGCCAAAAATATATAAATTGGTGATTGTTCTTTATTCTGATAGTATATCCTTCTTACATTTTAGTGTGTAAAATGTCTTTTTTTACTTAAATGACTGATGCCCAGTAGGAATTTGCTATTCTTGAGGTTCTTACCATCCCAAAATAAAAACCATATATCAATCACAAATTTTTATCAGTCTATGAAATCTTAAAATCTGGGAGCTGCTGACATTCAGAACTTTACTCACTCATTCCTCTAGGTACAAAAAAGTACAGCAAGAAAACCCTACCCCCAATTCCTGATGCCACTTCTGAAACACAAATCACCACATTCTCTTTGCTTCTCAGCACTTTTCACCAGGAAATGTACTTATACCACCCTAATCAAACCACAGCGACCTCACTGGTGTGATCTACTCACATGCACTCTTGTGTTCTTATGAGCCTTCAAAACCTGGTTGGTATCTCTCTGTCCACACCTCACCCACGAACATATACTATCACTTTCCACTCTGGAATCATTTGTGGATCTTACTGGCACACCATACAAATAAACCATTCTGCAGCCAACCAAATCATAAATTTATTGAATTTATTAAATCACAAATTTATTAAAGCTATTGCACAGACCAAAGAAGCTTCACAGCCAGCAACACCACCAAAAATCACATTGCAGAATATGTCCCACAAGACTGCTACAGGGAGAGATGGCAGCCTTGGCACCACAAGCACCCTGTGCAGGGCTACGTGCTCTTACCTGTCAGGCCTGTCTGTGCCTGTCACCCTCCCTGCTTTAGCCTCTTCCATAACCACATTCTCTTTTCCTCCACTGGCTCCACTCTGAAAAGAACATGTTTCCATTCTATCAGGAAAAACAAAAACCTTCACTAACCTGATGCCTTCAATAGATAAGAAACTATTTCTGGTTCTTCTCAGCCATATCTTACAAACTTGTAACCTACACCTGCAGTCTCCCACCCTTGGCCCTGCCTTGGAGTAACTATGCAATGTGATTGCTGCTCCCTTCTTACCTCTACTGAAAATTGCCTAACGACTTCTTGTTACTAACATAAAAAAGCCCTTTCTCAGCTCTAATTTCTTCCTGACCTCCCTTGGAGTGTTTTCAATACTAAGCCTCCTTATTCAAAATTCAGCTCTGCAATTCCACTCTAGGAAATATACCCAAGAGAATTGAAAACAGGTGTCTAAACAGATCTTGTACATGAATGTTCATTATGGCATTATTTGCATAATCCAAAAGGTGAAAATAGTCCAAATGTCCTAGATGAATGCATAAACAATATATAGTATATCCATATAATGGAATATTACCCAACCATAAAAAGGAATGACATTCTGATACATGCTACAACATGAACTGTGAAAATACTATGCCAAGTCAAAGAAGCCAAATACAAAAGGTCACGTGGTATATGATCCATTAATTTGTAATATCCAGAATAGGGAAATCCATAGAGACTGAATTCAGGGCTGTGGAAGGGGAAGTGAATACTTAAGAGTACGGAGTGTCCTTCTGGGGTGCTAAAAATGTTCCAAAACTAGATAGTGGTAATGGTTGCACAGCATTATGAATGTAGTGAATGTCACTAATGATAAATTTTATGATTATCTGTGTTTTAGCAACAACAACAAACACCTCTGTCCTTTCCTCAATTACATCCTATTAACCTGTACCCTGTTCTCTGTTCTCTCTCCCTCACTACCTCTTCCCCCTCTTCTAATCCTGAAGTGTAAACATTTCCTCATCCATCCATCTCCTTGCTCTCCCATTTGGAGAGACCATATCTATAACCATAGCAATTCAACTGTCCATTCTAAGAGGATAACTACAACAAAGGTTGACAAACTTTATCGGGACAAAGTCAGATAGTAAACGTCTTGCAAGCCACACAGTCTCTACTGCAGCTATTCAATTCTATGTGGAAGCAGCCATAGATAGTAGTAAAGAAATAGACGTGGCTGTGTTCAGTGAAACTTTACACTCCTACATTCCCAGTGCTCTTTTTATGCAGTAAATATTTCATCCAGGACTTTTACAAAGGAGATATTAACTCCAGACATCACTCAATAAATGTTTACTGAGAGCCCATGATGTTCCAGGCACTGTGCTAGGGACAAGGAAGTGACTAAATTGAATGTCATTGGCATCAACTACAGAAACAAAGGCTTCTCCCCTGGTCCCCCCCAATCCAACAATTCAATCAGTAGCTAAGTTCTTTGATTCTCCTTTCACAATCCTTCTCACTGTTTCCTTCCTATCTATGCATGCTTGTCTCATTTTAAGTGTTCAGTAAGTATTTCTTAAGTGAATGAATAACTATCACTTTAGTTCAGATTCTTACCTCCCCACACCTGTAATAAGAAAAAAAGTAGTCCTTCTTCCTCTAGCTACCTTTCAAACTATTTTGTCTACCACCTCCTCCCCCAATCAATATCCTAAAACAACTTCTGTCATACCACTTCTCTATCCAAAAACTTTTGATGAGGGGCACCTGGGTGGCTCAGTTGGTTAAGCATCTGACTTCGGCTCAGGTCACGATCTCACAGTTTGCGAGTTCGAGCCCCACATCAGGCTCTGTGCTGACAGCTCAGAGCCTAGAGCCTGCTTCGGATTCTGTGCCTCCCTCTCTCTCTGCCCCTCTCACACTCTTTCTTAAAAACAAAAACAAAAACAAAAACTTTTGATGACTTCTTACCACTTAATGGATGAAGCTCAAACCCTAGGGTCTAACCTACAAAGCTCATCATAATGTCATCCATCCAATCTTAGTAGACTATCCTCCACTATTTTCACATCACCTCTACATGTCAGTCAAATAATGTGATTAACATCCCTGAAACAAGCTTTATGCATTCTTCCCCATACCTCTGGTCATGCCCGTCTGCCCAGAAAAGTCTATCCTCTCAAAGTCCTGCCATCTTGTAGAGTACAGTTCAGAGACACCTCCTCAATGAGGTTCTCCTTTATTTCATCAACCACAGTCATGTCCCCCGGATAAGCAAAACACCTATTTACACTGCTACTGTGGCCTTTACAGTACCCTATCTTACAGCTATTTCTGCATTTGCTGTGGCAGTATGTTAGTTCTCCTCATATTAGTTATCTATTGCTGCATAACAATATTACCACAAATTCAGAGGCTTAAAGCACCACATATTTATTAGTTGACATTTTCTATGGGTCTAAAACCTGGCACACTTAGTTGGGTCCTCCAACAAGGTTACAAGCCACGTGTCAGTCCCATCTAAAGCCTGAGTGGATCTAAGGATCTGCTCCATTTTTTGGCAGAATTTTAGGATCTAAGGCTTTAGATTTCTTGCTTGCTGTCACCCAGAGACTACCCTCAGCTACTCGCCAACTCCCTGCCAACATGGCCACTTGCATCCTTGAAGCCAACAAAGGAGAATTCTGTTTTTAAATAACAATAATGATGATGATGAGACAGCTTTATCATTAGGAGCATATTGGTACCACAAAGCTCAACACTGAATAAACATTTCCTGAAATGACACATTAATGCTTCTTGTTAGACTAAGCTCCTCAAAAACAGGGACATCTTGTACTCTCCTTAATTCCAAAAGAAGGAATATCTTACTTACCGGAAGACACTCAAAAATATTTGTTGCAGGAACAAGACAGAATGTCCACTCTCACCATTGTTATTTAACACAGTACTGGAAGTCCTGGCCTCAGCAATCAAACAACAAAAAGAAATAAAAAGCATCCAAATCGGCAAGGAAGAAGTCAAACTTTCACTATTTGAAGACAACATGATACTCTATGTAAACTCAAAAGACTCCACCAAAAAATTGCTTGAAATAATACATGAATTCAGTAATGTTGCAAGATACAAAATCAATGTATAGAAATCTTGCATTTCTATACACCAATAATGAAGCAGCAGAAAGAGAAATCAAGGAATTGATCCCATTTACAACTGCACCAAAACAATAAGATACCTAGGAATAAACCTAACCAAAGGGGTAGAAGATCTGTACTCTTAAAACTACAGAACTTATAAAAGAAATTGAAGAGGACACAGAGAAATGGAAAAACATTCCATGTTCATGGATTGGCAGAGCAATATTGTTAAAATGTCTGCACTACCCAAAGCAATCGACACATTTAATTCAATCCTTTCAAAATACCACAAGAATTTTTCACAGAGCTAGAGCAAACAATCCTAAAATATGGATGAAATGATAAAGACCCCAAATAGCCAAAGCAATCATGAAAAAGAAAAGCAAAGGTGGAGACATCACGATTCCAGATTTCAAGCTATATTACAAAGCTGTAGTCATCAAGACAATATGGTCCTGGCACAAAAGCAGACACATAGATCAATAGAACAGAATGGAAAACCCAGAAATGGACCCACAGCTATATGGTCAACTAAGCTTCAACAAAGCAGGAAAAAATATCCAATAGAAAAAAGTGTCCTCAAATTGTGTTGAGAAAACTGGAGAACAATATGCAAAAGAATGAAACTAGACCACTTTCTTAAACCATACACAAAATAAATTCAAAATGGATGAAATACCTAAACGTGAGAAAGGAAACCATCAAAATCCTACAGGAGAATGCAGGCAGCAACCTCTCTGACCTCAGCCAGAGCAACTTCTTACTAGACATGTCACTGAAGGCAACGGAAACAAAAGCAAAAATTAACTATTGGAACTTCATCAAGATAAAAGGTTTCTGTGCGGTGAAGGAAACAATCAACAAAGCTAAAAGGCATCTTTCAGAATGGGAGAAGATATTTGCAAATAAACTATCTGATAAAGGGTTAATATCAAAAAATCTATAAAAAACTTACCAAACTGTACACCGAAAAAACAAATAATCCAGTGAAGAAATGGGCAGAAGACATGAATAGACATTTTTCCAAAGAAGACATCCAGATGGCTAACAAACACATGAAAAGATGGTCAACGTCACTCATCATTAGGGAAACACAAATCAAAACCACAATGAGATATCACTTCACACCTGTCCAAATGGCTAAAATTAACAACACAGGAAGAAACAGGTGTTGGTGAAGATGTGGAGAAAGGGGAACCCTCTTACTCTGTTGGTGGGAATGCAGTCTGGTGTAGCCACTCTGGAAAACAGTATGGAGGTTCCTCAAAAAAAAAAAAAAAGTTAAAATAGAACTACCCTATGATCCAGCAGTTGCACTAGTAGATATTTACCCAAAGGATACAAAAATACTGATTCTAAGGGACATAAGTACTCTGACATTTATAGCAATATTATCAATAATAGCCAAATTATGGAAAGAGCCCAAATGTCATCGACTGATGAATGGATAAAGAAGAGGTGGTGTGTGTGTGTGTGTGTGTGTGTGTGTGCGTGTGTGTGTGTGTATAATAGAATATAACTCAGACATAAAAAAGAATGAAATCTTGTCATTTGCAACGTAGATAGAGCCACAACGTATTATGCTAAGCAAAATAAGTCAATCAGAGAAAGACAAATACCATATGATTTCATATGTGGAAATTAAAAAACAAAACAGATGAACTTACGGGGAAAAACAGACAGAGAGCCAAACCATTAAACAAACTCCTGACTATAAAGAACAAACTGAGGTTTCCTCAAGGGGAAGTGGGCAGGGGAATATGCAAAATGGGTGATGGGTATTAAGGAGGGGCACTTGTGATGAGCACTGGGTGTTATATTAAGTGACAAATCACTAAATTCTACTCCTGAAACTAATATTACACTATATGCTAGACTATATATAAAAACTTGAAACAATAAAATACATATTTTTGTAAATATATATACACATTTTTGTAAATATACATATATTTTGTAAATATATATGTATATATACCCACACACACATATATGTATTTGTTGGATAGTTAGAAATACAAAAAAGATTCCAAGATGATGTAAATGAATAAGGGCTGGAACATGAAGGGAGGGTTTGAGGAGACATAAATAGGCAAAAGTGAGACAGAAAAGAGAATTCTCAGTAAGTGAAAAGGATGGACAAACACATGATTTGTGTACTAGTTCCTCATTGCTGGTATAACCAACTACCATCAAGCTCATGGCTTAACATACATTTACTATAAGGGCCCACAAGGCTTAGTTCCCTTCTGGAGCCTCTAGGGAGAATCCATTCCCTTGTCTTTCCATTTCAGGAGGCTACACACATTTCTTGGCTTATGGCTCATTCAAAGCCAGCAATGGCCAGTCAAGTCTTTCTCACAATGCCATCTTTCTGTTCCTGACACTTCTGTTCCCTTCCATCCCATTTAAAGACCCCTCATGATTATATTAGACCCATGCAGATAATTCAGGATAATCTTCCCATCTCAAGACCCTTAATTTAACTATACCCGCAAAGTCCATTTTGCCATAAGTAACATATTCACAGGACCCAGGAATTAAGATGTGGACATCTTGCGGTGGGGGTAGGGAGCATTACTACCCTACCTATCACAGTCTGTTTATGGAACAGTAAAGAAAAATACCAGACTACAGTAAAACATTGATGACAGAAAATAGAAGAAAATTACATTAACTTAATCTAGTAGACTGTAAACATCTGAAATACAGAGACAAAAAGCCTGGAGTTATTATGACTGACAATCACTAGCCCCAAGACACTGACAAGTCATTTGATCACTCTTAGGTCTTGGTCACCACAACTGTAAAATGACAGTAATACCTGCCCTGCCTGCCTCACAGAATACTATTAAGAACAATGGAAGCAATTTTTTAATTCTCTGAAAATAACAAATTAATATACAAATATAAGTCCTTATAACTAAGTTATAGTTTCATGCACCAAAGTTTCATGCACATTAGCAATTTGCAATGGTAAACCACACCAAAAAACTTTGATCTTGCTAAACAGTTATACAAGGCCTGACTTAGAAAAATGCAATCCTTGAGTGCAAAAATCATATTCTTTAACAAACATGCAAGTTGCTACAATACATTCTGATGATAACATCAAAACTCATAAAAATCAAAACAAGACTCAGGGAAACTTTAAGAAAATCTGAAAAGACCTACAGTTTCTTACCCTGAGGACAGGGCCTATTATCACATGGTAGGCACTAGCTAAACATTCTCATAATTGATAGGAGTAATCTCAAGGTGAAGCTGAAAGTTTAAATTAGGTATGATTTTAAAACAAAGCAAGAAAAAGCATTAAAATCAATGAAAGAAGTTTACTTTCACTCAGTGAGTAAATAACAACGAATTATGGCATGTGTTCACATAGGGGTGCAATGAAGAAAAGGAGGTTCTAAGCTAAATGAGTTAGAATTATCCAGTTGGGATCATAGTCAGTAGAAGTATGGATGTGAGCTCTTCATAGTTGGAAAAATGTTCTTCTGAGTTGGGGTTCTTCAGGCCAACAGAGACGAATCTACCAGATTAAGTTTATTCAATGTTTCACCATACTACCCACTACTATACATGAAATAAAAAATAAATTACATTCCCCAGGGGCAATGCACATTTACCCAGCCTACACTAAGCACCAAAGTCCAAGTCTTATGATTTTGTTCCTCAAGTAAAAATGGTAAAAGAAAGGGGGATCCAAAATAAAATTCAAGCTTCTCATGGAGATGTATGGAGAAATAAGGAGAAAACATCTCTAAGTTGTCAAACTGGTAAGTTTCAATTCACAGAGTAAAAGGTATTGGGAAGCAGTTCTCCATGCATCTCACCTATTTCCGTATGTCTTATGAGCAGACCCACTGACAGCTTTCGTTCAATCCTATCGTTTCAAGGGTATTTGTAAAGTAGATAGCCTTTTAAGATGAACATATTGTCTCCTATCTCTGGAGCAAAGGGAAGACCTGTTTGCTATCTAGAAAAATAATGTCTCCCTCCCAAGCAAAGGTTGGTCAAATTTTCCAGCAGCCCCCTTATAAAAGATTAGGGTCCCAAAACCTTAGGGTTTCTCAACTGTGAGGCATGATACCCACTGCATTTGCCACATCTACCTAAACCTACCACCTTTTTGCCTCCACAGACCTGAGGGGGGCAGGAGGATCTGATGCAAACAGAAGTGCTGCAAACATGAAGCTCATACTGCCTCCTGTGGATAAATAATAAAGTCCTTTGTCTCTGATCCAGGAGGATCCAGTCTTAGGCCCTCACCGGAGAAACTGCAGTAGGCTCACTTGCTAGCCCACAAGCAATTCCTGACAAACTGTGGTTCTCATTCTTTCTCCTGGACTTGGTTCACTCCAATTCACTCCAACAGGAATACATGCCACCCTGGCAGGTCTCTTGCAATCAAGATTAAATTTTAAGAGATGCCACTTTAAGCTAAAATAAAAAGCTTAGCTTTTCAACATTGGTCAACAAAAAAATCTTACAATGGCCTACACATATCTGTAAAATTCCAGTTCATCATTTTTAAAGAACAAATGTAGGGCTGCCTGAATAGCTCAGTTCATGGGTTCGAGCCCTGCACCAGGCTCTGTGCTGACAGCTAGGAGCCTGGAGCCTGCTTCAGATTGTCAGGTTGTGTCTCCCTCTCTCTCTGCCCCTCCCCCACTCACACTCTGCCCCTCTCTCTCTCTCTCTCTCAAAAATAAACATTAAGAAAAAATAAGGGGCGCCTGGGTGGCGCAGTCGGTTGAGCGTCCGACTTCAGCCAGGTCACGATCTCGCGGTCCGTGAGTTCGAGCCCCGCGTCGGGCTCTGGGCTGATGGCTCAGAGCCTGGAGCCTGTTTCCGATTCTGTGTCTCCCTCTCTCTCTGACCCTCCCCCGTTCATGCTCTGTCTCTCTCTGTCCCAAAAATGAATAAACGTTGAAAAAAAAAAGAAAAAAAAAAGAAAAAATAAATAAAAATATGTACAAATAAATTATAAACAACAAATATAAACATACAGTTTATGAAAGGAATACTGGAAAACCAAGTGATTTTGTGAAAAGTTATAAAAAGACAGTACTCTTCTAAGGAACAGAGTAAATCATATTAAAATAATAGGGTTTTTCTTTTTTCCATAACATTGTGTTAAGTGAAATTTGTGAATAAGTGAAGTTTGCCTTTAACAAGTATCTTTTTTTTTTTTAATATAACTTATTGTCAAGTTGGCTAACATACAGTGTATACAGTATGCTTTTAGTTTTGGGGGTAGATTCCCATGATTCATCACTTACATACATTACCGACTGTTCATCCCAACAAGTGCCCTCCTCAACGCCCATCACCCATTTTTCCCTCTCTCACGTGAGCCCCCATAAAACCTCAGTTTGTTCTCTGTATTTAAGAATCTCTTACGATTTGCCTCCCTCTCTGTTAAAACTATTTTTTTTCCCCTCCAGTCCCCCATGGTCTTCTGTTAAGTGTCTCAAGTTCTACATATGAGTGAAACTATATGATATCTGTCTTTCTCTAACTGACTTATTTCACTTAGCATAATACCCTCCAGTTCCAACCACGTTGCTGCAAATGACAGAATTTCATTCTTTCTCATTGCCAAGTAGTATTCCATTGTATGTATAAACCACATCATTTTTATCCACCCATCAGTTGACGGACATTTGGGCTCCTTCTATAATTTGGGTGTTGTTGAAAGCGCTGCTATGAACATAGGGGTACATGTGCCCCATGAGTCAGCACTCCTGTATCCTTTGGATAAATTCCTAGTAGTGCTATTTCTGGGTCATAGGGTACTTCTATTTTTACATTTTTGAGGAACCTCCACACTGCTTTTCCAGAGCGGCTACACTAGTTTGCTTTCCCACCAACAATATAAGAGGGTTCCCATTTCTCCACATCCTCACCAGCATCTGTTCTTTTCTGAGTTGTTAATTTTAGCCACTCTGACCAATGTGAGGTGGTATCTCAGTGTGGTTTTGATTTGTATTTCCCTGATGATGAGTGACATTGAGCATCTTTTCATGTGTCTGTTGGCCATCTGGATGGCTTCTTTGGAAAAGTGTCTATTCATGCCTTCTGCCTATTTTTTCACTGGATTATTTGTTTTTCGGGTGTTGAGTTTGGTAAATTCCTTACAGTTTTTGAATACTAACCCTTTATCCAATATGTCATTTGCACATATCTTTTCCCATTCCATCAGCTGCCTTTTAGTTTTGTTGATTGTTTCCTTTGCAGTGCAGAAGCTTTTTATCTTGATGAGGTCCCAATAGTTCATTTTTGCTTTTATTTTCCTTGACTTCAGAGATGTGTTGAGCAAGAAATTCCTGTGGCTGAGGTAAAAGAGATTGTTGCCTGCTTTCTCCTCTAGGGTTTTGATGGTTTCCTGTCTCACATTTAGGTCTTTTATCCATTTTGAATTTATTTATGTATATGATGTAACAAAGTAGTCTAGTTTCATTCTTCTGCATGTTGCTGTCCAGCTCTCCCAGCACGATTTGCTAAAGAGACTATCTTCTTTCTATTGGATACTCTTTCCTGCTTTGTCAAAGATTAGTTGGCCATACATTTGTGGGTCCAATTCTGGGTTCTCTACTCTATTCCATTGATCTATGTGTCTGTTTTTATTCCAGTATCATACTGTCTTGATGATTACAGCTTTGTAGTAAAGGCTTAAGTCCAGGATTGTGATGCCTGCTTTGGTTTTTTCTTTCTTTCTTTCTTTCTTTCTTTCTTTCTTTCTTTCTTTCTCCTTTCTTTCTTTCTTCTTTCTTTTTTTTTTTTTTAGAGGGTAGCAAGTTAATGGTATAGAAGGGGCAGCACTAAGGGTCAAGGAAGATTGCTGGCCCCAAAACTTCACCCTGGGATATGTAAACTGTGGAAATATAGACAACCTCTTCTCAAAAGAGCTACAGGTGAAGTGGTGTCCTCAGTGTAGAGCCAGGTTTGAAGATTAAGATTATATGGTAAAAAGGGAAGGTCCTTGGCTCCACATAGTGGGCATCTGATGAAATATTAGTTGTCTTTAAACATTCACTTAAACATTTGTATGTCCTTGCTCTGCACCCCTCTCCCCCAATCTCTTTATTCAGAAGAGACCAGAGCCAGGTAAAGGGATGGGATCAGGTGGTTGGAAGCAGCATGGCTCTTCACAAGTGATCAAGGGACTGCCTCCTCTAGGCCCAGGGAGTGCTTGTACCATGACTTTCCCAACCTTCATCGGCAAAGCTGAGAGGAGCCCAAAAAATGAGGGCCATTCTCCCCCATGCACAGGGCACATCACCCCCTAAGAGAGATTTACTTCTCCCACCAATGAACATTAATCAAGAGCCTTACAAGTGCCAGACACCGGTGACACAAACACGAGAGAGATACACTCCCAACTACACGGAGGGTGCCGGGCCACGTTCTCTGTCAATGCCAGCATCCATAGATTTCACAATGATCAGACTTTTCCAAGTTCTCCTCACACTTTTAGCTGAGGTAAAATGTCAGAATTAGGTGTGCAGCCAGTATGGAGATCCTTCAGGTCTTCACCTCCTGGGCTCCAGATTTCCCAAACCGCACTCCCCAATTGGTTTTCTTTTTCAGCATTACTTTGGCTATTCAGGGTCTTTTGTAGTTCCATACAAATTTTAAGATTATTCTAGTTTCAAGAAGAATGCTGATGCAATTTTGATTGGGACTGTATCGAATGTAGATTGCTTTGGATAGTATTGACATTTTGACAATATTTGTTGTTCCAATCCATGAGCATGGAGTATTTTTCCATTTCTTTGTGTCTTCTTCCATTTCCTTTGTAAGTTTTCTATAGTTTTCAGCATACAGATCTTTTACATCTTTGGTTAGGTTTATTCCTAGGTATTTTATGGTTCTTGGTGCAATTGTGAATGGGATCCATTTCTTATTTCTCTTTCTGTTGTTTCATTACTGGTGTATAGAAATGCAACAGATTTCTGTATATTGATTTTGTATCCTGCAACTTTGCTGAATTCATGTATCAGTTCTAGCAGCTTTTTGATGGAGTCTTTCGGGCTTTCCATGTAGAGTATCACGTCATCTGTGAAAAGTGAAAGTTTGACTTCTTTGCCAATTTAGATGCCTTTTATTTCATTTTGTTGTCTGATTGCTGAAGCCAGGATTTCCAACACTATGTTAACAAAATGGTGACAGTGGACATCCCCGTCGTGTTCCTGATCTCAGGGAGAAAGCTCTCAGTTTTTCCCCATTGAGGAGGATATTAACTCTGGGCTTTTCATATATGGCTTTTATGTTTAGGTATGTTCATTCTATCCCAACTTTCTTGAGGGTTTTTATTAAGAAAGGATACCGTATTTTGTCAAATGCTTTTTCTGCATCTATTGACAGGATCATATGGTTCTTATCCTTTCTTCTATTAATGTGATGTATCGCATTGATTGATTGTTTGATTTGTGAATATTGGACCAGCCCTGCAGCCCAGGAATGAATCCCACTTGGTCATGGTGAATTATTATTTTAATATACTGTTGAATTCGATTTGCTAGTATCTTGTTGAGAATTTTTACATCCATGTTAATCAGGGATATTGGCCTGTAATGCTCCTTTTTAGTGGAGTCTCTGGTTTGGGAATCAAGGTAATGTTGGCTTCACAGAATGAGTCTGGAAACTTTAGTTCCATTTCTATTTTTTGGAACAGCTTGAGAAGGATAGGTATTAACTCTGCTTTAAATGTCTGGTAGAATTCCCCTGGAAAGCCACCTGGCCCAGGACTCTTATTTGTTGGGAGATTTTTATAACCAATTCAATTTCTTCTTATGCATCTGTTCATATTTTCTATTTCTTCCCATTTGAGTTTTGGTAGTGTGTGGGTGCCTAGGAATTTGTCCATTTCTTCCAGGTTGTCCAGTTTGTTGGCATATAATTTTTCATAGTATTCTCTGATAATTGCTTGTATTTTTGAGGGGTTGGTTGTGATCTGTCCTTTATCATTTGTGATGTTATCTATTTGGTCTCTTCTCTTTTCTTCTTGAGAAGTCTGGCTAGGGGTTTATCAATTTTGTTTATTTTTTCCAAAAACCATCTCTTAGATTCATTGATTTGTTCTACTGTTTTTGGGGTTTTTTTTTCTTGGATTCTGTATTGTTTATTTCTGTTCTAACCTTTATTATTTCTCTTCTTCAGCTGGCCTTGGGGTTTCTTTGATGTTCTGTTTCTAGGTCCTCTAAGTTTGCTGTTAGATTCTGTATTTGGGATTTTTCTTATTTCTTGAGATAGGCCTGTATTGCAATGTATTTTCCTCTTAGGACTGCCTTTGCTGTATCCCAAAGGGCTTGGATTGTTGTGCTTTCATTTTCATTTGTTTCCATATATTTTTTAATTTCTTAATTGCCTGGTTGACCCATTCATTCTTTACTAGGATGTTCATTAACCTCCATGCTTTTAGAGGTTTTCCAAACTTTTTCTTGTGGTTGATTTCAAGTTTCATAGCATTGTGATCTGAAAATATGCATGGTATAATCTCAATTATTTTATATTTATTGAGGGCTGTTTTGTGCCCCAGTATGTGATCTATCTTGGATAATGTTCCATGTGCACTCAAAAAGAATGTGTATTCCACTGCTTTTGGATGAAAAGTTCTGAATATATATGTCAAGTCCATCTGGTCCAGTGTATCATTCAGGGCCATTGTTTCTCTATTGATTTTCTGCCTAGATGATCTTTCCATTGCTTTAAGTGAAGTATTAAAGTCCCCAGCAATTACCATATTCCTTTCAGTAAGATTGCTTATGTTTGTGATTAATTGATTTATATATTTGGATACTTCCGAATTGGGGGCATAAACCTTTATAACTGTTAGTTCTTGGTGGACAGACCCCATAATTATGATATAATGCTCTTCTTCATCTCTTGTTACAGCCTTTAGTTTAAAATCTAGTTTTTCTGATATAAGTATGGCTATTCCAGCTTTCTTTTAACTTCCAGTATCATGATAGATGCTTCTCCATCCCCTCAGTTTCAATCTGAAGGTGTTCTCAGATTTAAAATGGATTTCTTGGGGCGCCTGGGTGGTGCAGTCGGTTAAGCGTCCGACTTCAGCCAGGTCACGATCTCGCGGTCCGGGAGTTCGAGCCCCGCGTCAGGCTCTGGGCTGATGGCTCGGAGCCTGGAGCCTGTTTCCGATTCTGTGTCTCCCTCTCTCTCTTCCCCTCCCCCGTTCAGGCTCTGTTTCTCTCTGTCCCAAAAATAAATAAAAAACGTTAAAAAAAAAAAACTTAAAAAAAAATAAAATGGATTTCTTGTAGACAACATATTAATGGGTCTTGTTTTCTTATATATTCTGATACCCTATGTCTTTTGATTGGAGCATTTAGTCCATTTACATTCAGCATGATTACTGAAAGATATGGATTTGGTGTCATTGTGTTATCTGTAGGTTTCCTTCTTGTGGTGATTTCTCGGGTCCTTTGTCATCTTTGCAGCATTCCACTCAGTGTCCCCCATAGGATCTCTTGTAGGGCTTGTTTAGTGGTCATGAACTCCTTCAGTTTTTGCCTGGGAAAGCCTTTATCTCTCTTTCTATTCTGAATGATAGCTTTGCTGGGTAAAGGATTCTTGGCTGCATATTTTTCCTTTCAGCACATTGAATATTTCCTGCCACTCCCTCTGGCCTGCCAATTTTCAGTGGACAGGTCTGCTACTACCCTTATGTGTCTACCATTCTGGGTTAAGGCCTGTTTGTCCCTAGCTGCTTTCGGAACTCTCTCTTTATCTTTGTATTTTGCCAGTTTCACTACGATATGCCAGGGAGAAAACCTATTCCTGTTAGATCTGAAGGGAGTTCTCTGTGCCTCCTGAATTTGGATGTCTGCTTCCTACCCCAGATTAGGGAAGTTCTCAGCTATAATTTGTTCAGGTAAAACTTCTGCCCCTTTCTCCCTCTCTTCTTCTTCTGGAACTCCTATGATATGGACATTATTACATTTCATTGAATCACTTAGTTCTCTAATTCTCTCCTCATGGTCTAGTATTTTCTTATGTCTCTTTCTTGGCCTCATCATTTTCCATAATTTTATCTTCTATTTCACTTAATCTCCCCTCTGCCTTTTCCATCCTTGCTGTCCCTGCATCTAGTTTATTTTGTACCCCATTTGCAGCATTGAACTCGTTGCGACTTTTTAGTTCTTTGATCTCCCCAGCAATAGATTCTCTGCTATCTTATTTTTTTCAAGCCCAGTGATTAATCTTATGACTATTTTTCTAAAATCTTGATCAGATATATTGTTTACATATGTTTTGAGCAATTCTCTGTCATTTCTTCCTGGAATTTCTTTTGAGGAGAATTATTCCATTTCATTATTTTGACTAGTTTTCTGTCCCTTATGTGTTTTAATAGCTTGTTATGTGTCCTGCACCTGTGAGCACTACTGTATTGAAAAGGAGTCATATGCTGTCCAGCGCCCAGCCCTTCAGAAGGTGTTTCTGGAGTGTTATGTGCTCTCTGTTGTTGTGACTCTGGTTGCTTTATCTCCCTACTTGTAGTGGTGGTTTCGACCTTCCACCAGGTGTTCTCTGATTTGTTTGCTGAAGTAACCCTAGAAAAAAATTTTTTTTATAAAGGGGGTGGAGGAGTGGTGGTGGAAGAAGCCATATCCCTAGCAAAGAGAGCAATGACAGGGGTGGTAAAAAGGAAAAGAAAAGAAAAGAAAAGAAAAGAAAAGAAAAGAAAAGAAAAGAAAAGAAAAGAAAAGAAAAAGAAAAAGAAAAGAGAAAAGAAAGAAAAGAGAAAAGAAAGGAAAGAAAAGAAAAGAAAAGAAAGGAAAGGAAAGGAAAAGAAAAGAAAAGAAAAGAAAAGAAAAGAAAAGAAAAAAGAAAAGAAAAGAAAAGGAAAAAAGAAAAAAGAAAAGAAAAGAAAAAAGAAAAGAAAAGAAAAGAAAAGAAAAAAGAAAAGAAAAGAAAAGAAAAGAAAAGAAAAGTGACCAGGCAGAGAAACTATACAGCTTAATCCAGAGAGAGAGAGAGAGAGAGAGAGAGAGAGAGAGAGAGGGAGGAGAGGAAACTAAAGAAGAAGGAGATACAGAAGAGGTGTAAAAAGAATAAATATGTCTGCTTAAACAAACCAACAACCAGAATAACCAGACTAGAGAATAGGAGGAAGAGAAAAAAAAAAAAAAATACACACACACACACACACACACACACACACACACACACACACAATAAGAATTGACCAAGAATTAAATCAGAAAATGCAAAACCACTGGTGCCTTGGAACCCGTGCCTGCACTGGTCTGGAGGAAGGACTGTTTGGTTCCATCAGTGTCAATTTTCCTCTGGTAGATACACAGTTACCAGACACAGAGGGGCATAGTTTGGTATAGGTGAGTGTCACCTTGTCCGTTCCCTGAAGCCCTACCTTGTTGGTGATAGGGAGAAAAATGGCCATACCCTAGTCTCTCTTCCCTGTGTGCATATCCCAAACCACTCTGTTTAGGCCATCCTTGCAGTGCAGTGCAGGCACCAGCAAGGCGTTTGTCCTGCTCCAGTCTCCCTCACCTGCCAGGTGCTCAGCTGGGATTCATACCCCACGTCTTAAAGGATCCTGATCCACACTTCCGGTTCCTCTGGCAAGTGCCATTCCACCTCACCAATAAATGGCCTCTGGCTGGCGGGCACAGGCAGTCTTTGTCTCCCATTCCAGACTGCACCTCTGAGCTACTTACCGAGCCCGGGGCTGGCTCCCCTCCTCCCCAGGTGCACAAACAGGTCAGCGGCCCCAGTTCAGAGAAAGGCCTGCAGTCAAAAATTGATTTTTCTCCATTTTTTCCAATCCCCAGTCCATGGTTTTTCTCTTGTCCAAATACAGTCCTACATTCAACAGCCTCTCTTTCTCTCCCTTTTGTCTCTCAACAGAAGGGGCTCCCTCTCCTCCATGCCTATGCCACCCTATTTTATCTCTCCCAGTTCACAATCACGCACCTATGGCCTGCCAAGTTGTCCCCATGGGCCCCTGGGGACATCTCTGTCACTCTGCAACCCAGACTCTTGGAATTCCAAGTCCTCTGGCCTCAACACTGCTGTGTTTGAGGGACGAGGGAACTTGGGTCCCTCTACTTCTCTGCCATGTTGACTGGGTCTCTAGCTTTGTTTTGTTTTTTGTTTTTTTTAAGATTGCTAAAGGTGCAATTCAAAGCTTTTTCACTCTTCTTCATTAAGTAACATGCCTCTGTTATATGTGACTGAGCAATTAATTTCAGCATTATAATCAAATCTAATATTCAAGCACATACAATATAACCAAGCTCCAGAGGCACAATTTTCAAGCGTAATTATGAAGTATAAACACTTTCTATAAATACTTAATAAACCTTTACTTTTTTTTACCCTTGAAGTTAAATAAGTCATATGACAGTCAGAAAAAGAATATCCTAAAATTCACATGTGGTAAAATTCCTAAAAGGCACAAACAGTATGACCAATCTGAAAAAGATAAGGCAAACACTCCTCAACAAAGACACTTCATATAGGGGCACCCGGGTGGCTCAGTCAGTTGAGCGTCTGACTTTGGCTCAGGTCATGATCTCGTGGTTCGGGAGTTCAAGCCCCATGTCAGGCTCTAGGCTGATAGCTCAGAACCTGGAGCCTGCTTTGGATTCTGTTTCTCCCTCTCTCTCTCTGTCATTCCCCTGCGCGCGCGCGCTCTCTCTCTCTCTCTCTCTCTCTCTCTCTCCCCTCTCTCAAAAATAAATAAACATTAAAAATGTTAAAAAAAAAAAGTCACTTCATATAAAGTCATCTAACCACAATTCTGTGTAACATAGTTCTATGTAACTGAGCACCAAAACAACATCCTAAAAGTAGACTCATTTCAGTGAATGGATTTATACACAATTATGTTACTACTTATGGTAAGTCACAAGTTTTGGCAGGAAAACCACTTACTGGCTTGCCAAAGACTAAGTTTGGCACACTGGCGAACACTGCCAAGAACATTACCAATAACTGGCTTTCTATCCCACACGATTATCTTCTAAGTATGTTTCATTCAGTCCCTTCCCATGTACTGAGTTCTCATGGAAATGGTTAATGGAACTGGGCACCTTACTTCCAATTAATCTGGAAGTATGGGATTCCCAAAATTCTTTACAGAAGGAAGGAAGGGAAAACAAGCTGAAAGTTGGAGGGATCTTGGACAAGAACATGATATCAGTAAAATTTAAGTAATTAAGATAAATACAGAGGGAGGGAGAGCTGAAGTATACTGGGATAACCTAGTTAATTAACTTCAATCATGAAACTAAAAGGATAAATGTTAGTTTTTATGCCAGATAAGTGGGAGCCACAGAAAATTCTGGGGGATGAGCAAGAGGACTAACAAAGAGTACCACAGAGTAGCATGGACACATCTACAGCTTTCCCACTCCACAACTGCTGTCCAGGTTGTTCTAAGAGACTATGTGCCCATGATCTCTCACTTGCATCCCAGACTTATATTTTAAATAGATAACAGGTTATTTGAACTTGAATGTCATGCTCTCACCTCAGATTCAAGAAGAACAAAACTGAATTCAGTATCTTCCCCAGAAGTTGGCTTTCTTTCCCCATGACTGCATTTCTGGCCATGGTAATACCATCCAGCCAGTCTCCAAAATTAAAATATCCTTGAGATCTCCAACTCCTGCCCTTGTTACATTCTCTATATCTAACTCATCACAAAGTCCTACTGTCCCTTTGGTTCCCTTTTCTTCTCCACAACCAACATGGTTTGTATCTATATCCTCATAATTACAAGAGGTTCCTAGCAGGTCTTCCTGCATCCATTGTTTTACTACTCAAAGTCATTCTGTATTATCTACAACAAACTGTATTCTGAAAACACTTATCTATCCTTCTCTCACACCTCCCAATCTTGTGAACTTATTACACATAATTATACATAATGAATTATTTATTATGCGTAATAAATAAGCACTATCATTTCAGAAACTGTGTTGGGCACTGTGTGAGGTATTATTATAATCATATGTAATCCACACATTGATTTGTAATGTGGGTATAATTAACTGCATTTTAGAGAGGAAACTAAGGTTCAAGGTTATTAAGTAACTTACTTAGGGACACTCAGCCAATAAGTGGCAGACATTTCTATATGTACTTTTTTCAAAGCAGGATTTGAGCCCAGGTTTCAAGCTCACCCAAGGCCGAGCTCTTTCTGTCACATCACAGTGTCTCTGCCTCGTCACTGCTCATTTCATCAAATCCAAACACCTCTGCCCTTGTTAAAAGCTGGAAATACAGCTTCTAAGACAGAAAAATGAGTGTCAAAACAGTAACATCTTTAACCATTCTTCACTGAATATAAGACTATGCAAAAGAGTTCTATGTCAAAAAGAAGAATACAGTAGTATATGAGCTTAGGCAGCTCAGCTTTCCACAAGAAGGCCTCACAATTAACCCTGTTAATACAAGAGCATTTATAACCAGAAATTTCCGAGGAAGAGATGCTCAATCAATAAATCTACTGAATTAATGATACGTTAGAGAAATTTTAATTTGAGAGAGAGACAGCACGCACGCGCATGTGTGAGTGGGGAGGGGCAGAGAGAGAGAGAAAGAGAGAATCCCAAGCAGGCTCCACACTGTCAGCACAGAGCCCAATGCAGGGTTCAAACCCATGAACTGCGAGATCATGACCTGAGCCAAAACCAAGAGTCCGACACTTAACCGTCCCAGCCACCCAGGTGCCCCAATGATACTTTAGAGAATTTTTATTTAAGAAAGGATATTCATGTGATTCTGTGACTTATTTATTACTATCATACTACTTAACATGCTGTAAAATTGCTTGTTGCTCACCAGACTATCAGCTTCTTAAAGACAAAATCATATTCATCTTGCTGGTGCCTATATCTCCAATACCTACTTCAACACAGAATAAATCTCAGCAAATATTTACTGAATGAATAAAACCTCAACTATTAAATGCTAATCTCAAAATATATATAATAAATAACAGGAATTTAAAAGTCCATTCTCATAAAAAAAAAAAAAACACTTAATTAGGTATAACCTAAAAAGGACAGCTCAGATTTTTCACTTTAACCTTACAAATTCCTATTTATTTATTTTTGGGAGGAGAGAGAGAAAGAGAGAGGTACAGAGGGAGAGAGACAATCCCAAGCAGGCTCTTTCTGGATGATGTGGGACTCTGCCCTCCAATGCGGGGCTCAAACTCACAAACTATGAGACCATGACCTGAGTTGAAATCAAGAGCTGGACACTTAACTCACTGAACCTAGGGTTCAATCCTAAAGTCATAGCACTTTACACTCTGAATAGACTTGAGAGATGACCAAAGCATCTTTGCAATAAGGATTAAGAAACAGGCTCAGAAAAAATTAAGGCTATAAAATAAAGGTGGTGTTAAAACCCAGCTTCTGATTCTCAGTTCCATGTTCTTTCCTCAGGTAATCAATTAGTTACATGTAAAGACTAAAAAACGTTTCCACCACATAACAATCTTTGATCAAAGTAGCAAAGCACTCAACACATCTTTCTCATTTCCAATTATGCCAACCTTTCATTCCAGGACTACAATCACAGTAAGGAAGATTCAGAGTGCAGTCCACTGCCTGCAATCCTCTTACACAGGAAGATAAGACTGGCTCCCAGATCTGCTTATATAATCAGTCTGTAAGACTTAGTGATGTCAAATCTCCTCACCTCCAGTACTTTACAGCCTTGTGGTTGATTCCAAATGCTATAGAACTTTCTGCCACTGATAATAGACTCGTGCAAAGAAAAGCTAAATATTAATACACTCTTCATTCAACTTTCTTTCCTTAAATTCAAGAAATCTTTTATTATCTTCTTAACACTGTGAAGAGAAGGTATATTCTAATAATGGGGCAAAAGTCCCTATTATGTGCAAGAATTATTTTCTACGTGGTACAATTACTCTTTTAACCCAACAGCAAAGGTTAAAACTTGCCCAAAGCCATGCAGCTCATAAGCAACTAATCAGTAATTCAAACCCAAGTTGGGCTAAAAATCTAACTCATTCTCTTCCACTTACTCCAAGACAGAGCCCCAGCCTAAAGAGTTTACAAGATTAGTCATCAATACAGGTCCTCCAAAGAACTAAGATATGACGCACATGACACAGCTAATAAAATAAAAGGTATCTAATGTAGTGAGTGGTTAGTGCAGGCTTATTTTACTACTATAATCCACCTTTCCACAACTGCAAAAAACTCTTAAATATGCTTTGTTTTTCAAATCTGATATACAATTTATGTATCTCTCCTTGGAATTTATATGTTGATACCAATTACAAACTTAATAGAAAAAAAATAATGGGATTTACATTTCAGATGTCACTCTGCAAAAAATGACTGGACCCACTTTTGGATAATATATTTAACTTCTGTATTCATTGGGGATAATAAGAAAACTGCATCATAGGAGTGCTCTGTTGCTTCAGTAATAAATATAATAACTTTGAACAGTGCCTGGCAGAAAGTAAATGTGCAATACGTGCTAATTATTATAATTACCATAATTATCAACACCATCTAGCACATCATCAATGTTATAAGGATGGTCATTTTTGTCGTTTTGTTCACTGTTATATCCCTAGTGCTTGACACATATTTGGCACTCAAACATTTGGTGAATGCATTCATTAATTACGACTAACAATACTTCTATTAATAAACAGATTCACACCAAAATGTAATTGCCTCTGGGAGGAGAGATAAATTAAGCATGAAAAAAATTACTACCTGGAAATTTAGAAGAGGTATGAAATAGGAGAATTGCCAGTAGCCCAAATGCAATGCTATTGGAAGAGAGAAGAGGGGAGGCTACTCTCAAGTCAAGGAAGCATCTCTTCAGATTAAACTAACTCACCAGAAGAAACATCAAATCAAAAGTACTTGCTAAAATCATTTTGCAGGCAAAACTATTTTCAGGCTTAGACCATGTTTGTTCATAACAGGCTACAAGAATCTAGAAGACTTCTGAGTCTAAGGAAAATCTAATCTGGACCTTGACATCAAGGACAAACCCCAGTTTATAGAAACAAAAAGTAGCATTAGAGAAAGAAAAAAAAAATGTATCTAAGGGCACAACAAGTGAACTGGGAGCTGTAACTCTCTGATCCATGTGCAGGTAGAAGAATCCTTGGGAACAATTCGTAGCAGCCGCACAAGCAAGCATCTCAGCCTCTCACCTGCCTCTCTCCACCACACTGAAAACTCAGACCATCAGAGCTTATGTATAAGCTCTCCAGCCACAATTTTCATCCTGACAGCCCATCACCCACACTGTAGCCCCAGAGACCTACCTGTTTCTGAGGATCCTATTAATTGACTACTGGCTCCTGGCTCTCCCCTGGAAGAGGAAGGTTCATGAGCAGAGAGAAGTATTTTCATCTCTTACTGTAAAAACCCCTTAGAGAACTGAAAAGAACACTGGGCAAATGAGCCACAAGAACCCTTCAAAAGGACTCAGAGAACATAGTGCTTGACCTCCATTTCCCTACCCCCCTTCCATACTTCCACTAAGACACACACATACTGCTAATGTTAACATCACCTAAGGAGCATGGTAAGGCACCAATCAAATTATATAGCAGCCTTTAAAAACAAGTTGAGAGCAGTGAACTTCTGCAGTTAATTGACAAACTGCCCCAACAGAGCTAGTCTGATAATGCAGGAAAGAAGGTCCTGAGGGAAAAAAACTAGTGCATTAAGGGTTCTTAGGTCATTTTGAAATTCTCCAAGTCTCGGTTTCCTTGTTTAATACAAGGTGGACAGCAAAAATTCATACCACCTGGGGTTAAAAGAGATAATCTGTAAAGATGCCTGGTACACTGCATGGCACAAAGTAATCATTCTATCAATGTCAGTAATTTTTTTCTGTACCCTATCCCCAATAATTATCTACTAAATATCCAGAAGGCAAACATTTTGCCTCACTCCTTAAACCTGATTCTTTACATAGAATCACAACCATATAATTCTTCTTTAGTGGTAACTTTTGTCTCACAAAAGTTCAGGAAAGGCTGCTTCAACAGGCAAGTTGAGAACTCTACACCTTAAAGAGCCGTTGAGGACCACAAAGACACTTAAGTGTACTTTCAGTTCATCCAGAAATCAAGTCAGTAACTAATAAAAGCCACTCTCATATCAGCCTTGGAGTCCAGAGGCCAAACATGGAGATGTGCAGCACTGGGTTTTCCCATGTCATGAGTAGATAAGGTAGCACTTAGTTTGGAGGCACTGACCAGCTCAGGACAGCATATGACCTTGAATGAATAGTGAATGTCTAAGGTCTCTAAAGAATGTGTTGTCCAACATAAAAAGATGTTCAACATCACTAATCATCACGGAAATGCAAATCAAAACCACAGTGAGATATCTCTTTACACCTGTCAGAATGGCTAGAATCAAAAAGACAAGAAATAGCAAGTGTTGGTGAGGATGTGGAGAAAAAAGAAGCCTTATGCACTGTTGGTGTAAATGTAAATTGATACAGCCACTGTGGAAAACAGCATGAAGGTTCTTCAAAATAGAAATAGCATATGATCCAATAATTCCACTACTGGGTACTTACCCAAAGAAAACAAAGACACTAATTTGAAAAGATATGTGCACCCCTATGTTTATTGCAGCATTATTGACAATAGCCAAGATATGGAAGCAACCTAGTGTCCATGGAGGACACTAGTATCCTAGTGTCCTAGTGGATAAGGAAGATGTAGTACATACATACATACACACACACAGGAATATTACACAGCCATTAAAAAAGGATAAGAACTTACCATTTGTGACAATATGGGTGGACCTAGAGAGTATAATGCTAAGTGAAAGAAGTCAGACTGAGAAAGACAAATTCCATATGATTTCACTCATATGTGGAATCTAAAAAACAGAACAAACAAATAAACAAACAAAAAGCAGAATCAGATCTGTAGATACAGGAAATTAATTGATGATTGCTAGAGGGAAGGAGGTGGGAGAATGGGCAAAATGGGTGAAGGAGAGTGGGACATACAGGCTTCCAGTTATGAAGTAAGTAACCCACAGGAATAAAAGACACAGCACAGGGAATACAGTCAATGGTACTGTAATAGTGTTGTATGGTGACAGATGGTAGTTACACTTGAGGTCAACATAGCATAAAGTATAGACAAGTTTAATCACTATGTTATACACCTGAAACTAATGTAACATTGCATGTCAATTATATTCAAATAAAAAAATTGAAAGAATGTGTTGTCTAAAGTTAACCTTTCTTTATTTAGTCCCTATAATCTTGTTAATTTTCCTTTATAGATCCCATACTAAAGATTCCTATTTAATTACCCTAAGCCTCACAATTTTTGCAGAATGAAAATATTTTGTTAATATAAAACGTTAAATGTTACATAAAGTTACCTTTACCTTACATATCACAACAGATTTGATTACTCTTCACATGTATATTTATTATTATTCAACTTTCTAGAACACTATAATATTACTACATATAGTTTCTACTCTAATATTCCTAGCTTAAAGCAGTCTCCCTTTCTTGTTAGCAGAAGACAGTGTTGATGAGTCCTAACATAATAGAAACACAAGAGTCCAGGGTACTAATCAACATGAACACTAATTTTCTGTGTGACATGGGGAAATCACATTTTCTCAGTCTCCTTTCCTCCTCTACACAATAATGGTATTTAACTGTAGCTCTAAAATCCCAACATGTATACCACAGGAGTATACTTCAAATTTAGTGGTAAATATGAATACAAAAACAGTAGGAAATCTATCACACAAAACTGGGCATGTTACCTTTTTTCCCTGAAATGAACATATTCCATGTCCTTTAAACCTTAAGTTATAATAAATCATTTCACCTCCTAAACTGCAATTTGTCAAGTATATACTATCCCAATCTGCCCAGTACCCTGACGATGTCTTGCTTCTACCCAACCAAAAAGGAATACATCATTAACATTTTATTCTTATTTCTACAATCATCTGCAATTTCCAGGCAAGTCTTCTGCAAGACAATAAACAACAGTAACTAAAGATTAATTTAATTAATTTAATTTTGAGTACCTCACAGGGGATAAATGACTAAGACACTTTTTTCCTATTCTCAAGGAGTCGCAATCCTGTAAAGACATAGCATGCATGCTGTCACTCCCTCTCCCAGGCAGACATCACTAACCAATCATGGGCCTCTCCCCTGCACTGGAAAAAGCCTTGGCTCCAGGATTCCATGTAGCCATTACCAATCAAATGGGCTAGTTTTAACAGACATTATCACATTTCACTAAATCTCCCTAGAGGAGAAAGCAGGAAAAAACCTCTCTGACCTCAGCCACAGCAATTTCTTACTTGATATATTTCCAAAGGCAAGGGAATTAAAAGCAAAAATGAACTATTAGGACCTCATCAAGATGAAAAGCTTCTGCACTGCAAAGGAAACAATCAACAAAACTAAAAGGCAACCAACGGAATGGGAAAAGATATTTGCAAATGACATATCGGACAAAGGGCTAGTATCCAAAATCTATAAAGAACTCCCCAAACTCCACACCCAAAAAAATAATAATCCAGTGAAAAAATGGGCAGAAAACATGAATAGACACTTCTCTAAAGAAGACATCCAGACGGCCAACAGGCACATGAAAAGATGCTCAACGTCGCTCCTCATCAGGGAAATACAAATCAAAACCACACTCAGATACCACCTCACACCAGTCAGAGTGGCTAAAATGAACAAATCAGGAGACTATAGATGCTGGGGAGGATGTGGAAAAACGGGAACCCTCTTGCACTGTTGGTGGGAATGCAAACTGGTGCAGCTGCTCTGGAAACGTGTGGAGGTTCCTCAAAAAATTAAAAATAGATCTACCCTATGACCCAGCAATAGCACTGCTAGGGATTTACCCAAGGGACACAGGAGTGCTGATGCATAGGGGCACTTGTACCCCAATGTTTATAGCAGCACTCTCAACAATAGCCAAATTATGGAAAGGGCCTAAATGTCCATCAACTGATGAATGGATAAAGAAGTTGTGGTTTATATATACAATAGAATACTACGTGGCAATGATAAAGAATGAAATATGGCCTTTTGTAGCAACGTGGATGGAACTGGAGAGTGTTATGCTAAGTGAAATAGGTCATACAGAGAAAGACAGATACCATATGTTTTCACTCTTATGTGGATCCTAAGAAACTTAACAGAAGACCATGGGGGAGGGGAAGGAAAGAAAAAGAGAGGGAGGGAGCCAAAGCACAAGAGACTCTTAAAAACTGAGAATAAACTGAAGGTTGATGGGGGGATGGGAGGGAGGGGAAGGTGGGTGAGGGGTATTGAGGAGGGCACCTGTTGGGATGAGCACTGGGTGTTGTATGTTAACCAATTTGACAATACATTTCATATTAAATAAATAAATAAATAAATAAATAAATAAATAAATAAATAAAATAAATCTCCATCTCCATAAGTGATGATTCTGATACCTATATTGGAATGTAGAAATTTGTGGGAAACTGAATATGCATCAGAAAGTAAAACCAAAAGAGGTAGTATCCCCTTCATCTATTATAATTCAATTGAAGCATTAATTAAAAAGAGTTAAGGAAAATTGTGGGGAGAATGGTACTTCCTGCCAATTCTCAACTATTATTTTCTAATGTGCTAAATTAACCCTTCAATGAAGAAAAGGAAGCCTGCAAAAGCCACCTGAGTCCAGGGAATTAGGTTATCCATTTAACGTGTTTTCTTTAAAGGCCAGGATTGTTTCATGGAAGCTAGAGTATGCTCAAATGAAACAAAATCAGTGAAAATAAAAAATAAGCCATAAAAAAAAATTCTGAAACAAAATATGACTTAAAGAATCTGACCTTGATAACCCAAAGGGACCAAAAGTTTCTTTGTTGTCTTCCAAACACAGACAAGTTAACTCCTCTTGACTATTTAAAGATAAATGCTTTCTCTTCCATCTGTCATGATGCAGAAATCTGGAACCTTGAATAGGTACTTGCTTAAATGTTTGGCCAGATCTAAACCACTTCCCAAAGAAAATCTAGACCAACTTACAAGTGAGAAGGACCTCACCATGTCAAATTCTTCCACTTTTAAAACACCAACATTAAACTGACAATCAACATACCTGACAAAGTAATCTACAGCTCCAACTTGCCTGCTCTCTTGGCAGGGACCAGCTTGAAATAACAGATGTTAGAAAAGTATATGTTTAAAAAAGGGAAAAATTCACAAACACTAACCATTCAATTATCTAAGTCTCTATCAAAAAAGTGTGCCTTTGTCATCCAATAGGGAGTAATAAAAGTGTCCCAGGGAGATGAGTGTCTTCTTTAAAAAACTACTATCAAGCATATTGTGCATCATGTTGTTCTGTTGTTTAAAAGTTGTTTCTCTAGGGGCACCTGGGTGGTTGAGTTGGTTAAGCAGCTGACTCCTGACTTCGGCTCAGGTTATGATCTCATGGTTCGTGACATCAAGCCCCACATCAGGCTCTGTGTGGACAGTGCAGAGCTTACTTGGGATTCTCTCTTTCCCTCTTTCTGTGCCCCTCCCCTGCTTGTGCACATGCTCCCTTCCTCTCTCTCTCTCAAAATAAATAAACATTTTTAAGTTATTTCTCTAAGAGTGTAATACTAATAAAAAGTTTCACTCACCTATCATTCACCTATCACTTTGCCTTGACTATAAGGAACCTCAAAGTTGAATCTTATGTCCACCTTGACAGCAGCCACCTCTTAGTTTTGGGTTTTGGTACACTACCTCCACCTTTCTATTGCCTTCACTGCAGACTCCTGTTTTTTGGTTTTGGGGTGCTGGGGCTTTTTTTCTTTTCATTCTTTTTATGATGGTCCAATGATGTGTTTTTTTATTGATGCCACCTCAGAATCTTTTTGGAAATGAGCAAGGGTATAACTAATTTATAAGTTAAATTCCCTCTGTTATTATTGTATCGGTGCTCACTGTCCCCAAACCCTCCCCTCTCTCTGCACTCCTATGCATGCTGTTCACCCCAATATAGTCCCTGCTATTTCTAGCATTCAACAACTTCTCCCAGAATCCTGAGGTTAGATAAACCACTCATTTGGCCCCTAACATACTTGTACAACACTACTTTTTTCATGTGCATTGTCTTAAGTTCTTCAAAGACTGTGAAATCCCAGTGGGCAATGAGTAAATTTAAATATCTTTATACTCCCACCAGCATCAAAACAAGCATTGTACCTTGCAGTCACGGAACAAAGATGTGTTGTTAATGAGAAGAGTAAGTCAACATTTTTGAAAGCCCACTAACTAAAACTATGTGGGAGATAACATGCTGAAAAGGTTTCTATCTTGAAGCAGTTCACCAACCAAAGAACCAAGATATGTAAATTACCTATAAAGCCAATGGGGGGGGGTGCATATATGTAAACACAAAGAAAGTTCATGGAATGGCTGCATTTGGCAGGATTACTTGGAGTGCAAAGAGGCTTTTAGGAGAGTGAAAAGGAGTACAATGTGTGAGGGCATTCAGCCACAAAATGACTCCAACGAGGTACAAAGAGACAGTATTCACACAACAGCAAGAACAGTTCCACCCACCCGTATATGTAGTAAAGAACCACAAGCACAATTAAGACAATCAATGGAGGTGAGCTTTGGCGATAACTGGTAGAGGGCCTAGAGGCAGCAATGCAAAGCCAGAGCCTGTTTTTCTTTAAGGTGATTTACTGAGGTAAAAACTTGAGAAAATGATTCACAACTACTGTATTAAGAACAGACAGGAGGGCTGAAGCTAGACTATGAAGCCTGATGATAAATACTAGAGATGATAAATAGCAGACAGGGCACCATGGCTATCTGCATTCATTCTCAAGTGGGAATTTGGGACAACCCATTTAAGAGCCCATCATGGCACAATGACACGAATGCCCTAAGGGCAATGGTGTCTGCCTCATCTTCTTGAATCTGAGACTTCTTAGAGTAAAACAATCTCTCTCTTTCTCCCTCACTCTCTAATACACACACACACACACACACACACACACACACAGAACTGTATTTTAATTGTGTGTAGCTTACCACAGAAGTGTGTTAACAAAATGGGTCTAAGCAACTTCTCGGTTCATATCTCAGCTCTGACACTCATTGGATGTGCATTCCCAGGGAACATTCTTAACCTTACTTAGGTAGGTGTAAATTGGGAATAAAAATTGTATCTGCCTCTAAGGTAGGGATATAAAATGTTTGCAGAGTGGCTCAGTAAGCTCTCACTGAATATTATTTTTAAAATGAATAATAGGGGCGCCTGGGTGGTGCAGTCGGTTGGGCGTCCGACTTCAGCCAGGTCACGATCTCGCGGTCTGTGAGTTCGAGCCCCGCGTCAGGCTCTGGGCTGATGGCTCAGAGCCTGGAGCCTGTTTCCGATTCTGTGTCTCCCTCTCTCTCTGCCCCTCCCCCGTTCATGCTCTGTCTCTCTCTGCCACCCCAAAAAATAAATAAACTTTGAAAAAAAAAATTTTAAATGAATAATAACGTATAGATTTTCAGACCTCTGGTATTAACTCCATAGTCCTCTGGAGTTCCTTAATACCCAGGTAGGGAGTCACTGTCCTAGAAGATAAATGCAAAGTATAGCAGGGCATTAAATTCCATTAACAAGGACTTACATGGCAATACAGAGTTCAACATTGTGCCAGGGGCTATGGAAGCCAACACGACAACCTAACATGGAAAGGAATAATGCAGAGGGTGAATGTTGGAGGAAAGCTTAAAATGCTGGTGCTGAGAGTAAAAGGAGCCTGAAACTCAAGCAGGAGTTTAAAGTCAGAAATGAAATGATGAACCAAAAGTGTCTGGCCAGGGCATAGCATGCTGAACACATGTATAAGAAAGACTCCCCTGTGGCAGCCTACAGGACAAACTACAGTGGGGGCCACTTCTGCTCCTCCCTTGTCACTCAGTACCAACCAGATGACTGTGTTCAAAGCTCGCAACAAGGTTTTATTTCTAACCTGCATTGATTCACAGTGTTGGTCACTCAAATTGGTATAAGCCATACCAACAGAGTTACATTAACAGCTTAACTAATTTCTTAATGGTACTAAAAAAAAAAAAAAATCTCTACCTTCAAGAGTTCATATAACCTTAGTAAACATTTGACCTTCAGATCTAGTATAAGAAATTGGAAGAGTCCTCACCATTAGAGAGAAAAAAAAAAAGTATGTAGGCCGTGACCTGGAAGCATATGGGCCCTTGACTAATTTAATGGTTCACTTCCTCAACCTCAAATCCTTGTCCTACACACCTCTTCAACCAGTTTTCAAACAGTTGTTTACTGTAATTACCTTAAACAAAGTAAGATGCATGAATAATCAGAAACTAATCAGATATCCAGTAGTTAAAATTGTCTAATATTCTTTGACTCTACATCTGGCCAATTCCAACTTCTTTTCTAATGCTAGAGTGCTTTGTGAAAAGAGTTTGAATCCGAATTAGACACTTCTAGTTGTTTGATTTCAGCAAATCAAACCCCCATGCCTCACTTTCCACATCAGTAAAGTGAAGGTTAAAAAAAAAAATCCCCTTCAAAGAGTACTTGTAAAAACTAAATGAGTTAATATTAGTCAAGTGATCGATACATAATAAACACATTTATTAGCTATTATTATCATCTTCATTACAGAGTAATATTAGCCACTACCAGGAAATCTCCAGAAATACTATCTACAAAAATACATGAGCAAAATTATTCCATCACCAATGAATCTCACACAGCACAGTCTGGTTAGATACAGTGGTCGGGTCCTACCTGTTGCAACATCTCTAAGAGATGACTGTCAGGAACAGTCACGCTCAGTCTGCACATGGGGGTTCCAACATGCAGGACAGCTCCTCATGATTATCTCACTCAAGGAACTCCTTTTATTTGAAAATAGAACCCTAGCCTAACTTTTGGACCAGTCTGTCACATACACTTCAAATGTGTTAACATGAATTTCAGGAGTTTGTGTACTTAAAAAGGTTTTGTGAGGTGTACTCCCCAAACAAAAACATTTCCTGGTCTGTGGCCCCACGGCACTACTTTCTTTTAGTTTGTCTTTTCGTCTGGAAATCTGGTTGGGGGGAACGAAAAGAGCAAGAACTCCCCTGCTTCCCAAGCATTAGCAGGTAAGTGGCCTTGGCCCTTACACGGAAATACAGCAAGTTGACTCCACACACACACACACACACACACACACACACACTCACTCTCTCTCTCTCTCTCTCTCTCTCTCTCACGGAAAACCAGTCCCTTTCCCTCCTCCAGCACTAGGATCTCTAAAGAACTGAATTGGAAGTGCACCCTAGAGCGCTTGGAAAAACAAGCGCTCCAGTCGCCGGCAGGACAGGTGAGACAGCGTAATCTTGCTCAGGTTTGAGGACCACATCCCAAGTAGAACACACGCCCCCACGCCCCCAAGGTAAGCCTAGAAGCATCCAATGTATCCAGGACACTCTCCACAAGACACATCTTGTCTCCGAGCTCTACGACAAGCCACATCGGAAACCTTCCGGGATGCCCAGAAGGCTGTTCCAGGAAACGCGGGCAGCCCCGAGCGCGGGGCAAGGCGTACATGTGCCCCGGCAGCAGCAGGCCCGGCTCAAACCCCCTCCTCAGCACTCACCTGGCCCGTGATGCCAGTGATGAGCGCCACCTTCCTGGGCTTGCCCATCTCGCCGTCCCCGGAGCCCCGAGCGCTGGGGCAGCGTACCGCCGCGTGTGCCATGTCGCTACGGGCGTGCGGCAGAAGGCTGGGCGGAGCGGAGGCCAGTGGAGCGGAGGCAGCGGCGCCTAAGGGACGTGGGGGTGTGCCCGCGCGCAAGTCTCCTCGCCCAGGCTGCAAGGAACTAGCGCACCGCGCAGCCCGCCGCCACAATCTGACAGGGGCGCTGGGGAGGCCGGGCGGGGAGGGCCGGAGGCGGGCCGAGGCGGGCCCCACTGCCTGGCGGCGGGGCTGCGGCCTGGCGGGCGCCGCGTCATTCGCGTCAGCCCGCGACGCTCCCTCTGCGCCCGCGGCAGGCCCCGCCCCCCGCCGACGGCCGCAGCGCCACGCCACGCCCCCTCCGCTGCTGGCCGCGCGGGCTCCGGGGGTGGGGTGGGGCGCCGGAGGGGCGGGCTGGCCGCTGGGCTGTGTCTGCTCTGTCTGGGTGTGATAGGCAGCTTCAGGAAAGGAACTCTTACCAGGTCTTTACGCCTGGCCAGTCCCTTGGCAAGGCCTGGCGTGGAGAGGTCGGGCCGTCAGTGGCCTAGACTTCACCATCTTACCCTCCTTGGAACCCCTATCTCTTGTCCTCCGCCCCTCTGAATCTCCCAGGAATGCTAATAGTTCCAGAGGATGCTGAGAGAAAGTATGGACTGACCTTTAATTAAGTGAGGAGAAAGCCTTGAATTCCAAATCTAGGCGTCACAGGGCCTGGGGCCATTAGCTTTGATAAATAATTTATGGAAACCTGTTGCAATGCCTTTTGATGAGTTTGGTTTTATGTGTACTGAAAGCACTAGCGTTACAAGGACCCTAAATGGTGTCACAGATGTGAGTTAAGACTAACCTCACCTGTATCCTGGCTTTCTGGCTCTTCTCATATTTCCCTGAAGCTTGGAACCAGGCACAAAGTTCCAAGTAACTGGATTCAAAGTATTGTAGTTCAGAGGTCTGGCAGAGTACAAGTAAGTCTGGCCTCACTCATGTGCAACTTAAGGAAATGTTGAAAAGACTGCAAGGTCCTATAAACCTAGACATGGCCAATTTCAAAAAAATAACAATTCAAATGCAAGGTGGGGTCCTAGCTTGATGTCTGCTGAATTGGCTTCCATATGGCAGCCGCACATTGGGCAGAGAGAAGAGCAGAGGTGACTCACACACTGGGAGGGCAGCAGGTGTGTGTACCTAAGCAGTTGGCTGGAATCCACAGAAGAGACAAAAACTTCCCTGTCTCCATTGCTCTGCTTATCTGCAGCTATTCCTCTCTGCAGTAAATCACCTCGGATCATCACTCCAAATCACAAAGTGAGTGACTAGAGAATCCCCAACCTATCATGCAAGTTATTACAGACCTCAAATCCCCAAAGCAGAAAAACTCAGGTTTAAAATAAAAATCTGTTTGGGGCAGCTGGGTGGCTCAGTCGGTCGAGCGTCCAACTTTGGCTCAGGTCATGATCTCACCGTTCCTGAGTTGGAGCCCCGCATCAGGCTCTGTGCTGACAGCTCAGAGCCTGGGGCCTGTTTCAGATTCTGTGTTTCCCTCTGTGTCTCTGCCCCTGCCCCTCATGTTCTGTTCTCTCCCTCAAAAATAAACATTAAAAAAAATTAAAATTAAAATCTGTTTGTCCCCTAAGCTCCTCAGGAATACTCCTTATCTTTATAGATAGACTTGTCTTTGGTTTCACACTTTGTCCCTCATCTGTCTATTCTATACATAGAACTGAATAAATGTGTATTACATGCAATAGTAGAAGGCTGCCTCTGAATGGTTAATGAAGAGGCCCTGATGCACAAGATAGTGAACACTTTCATTTAGGGGAACTTACTATAAGCAAGAAATGTCTTTGAAATCTACTAAATTATCTTGAAAACTTATGTTTGTTTTAATATAAACATACTTTCAAATACATTATTTAACATTTTCCCCAAAATTGCTGAAAAAAAAAGGTTACTCAGAGAGGACCTACCAAGTTTACCCTGCAGCTGTGAGACCTCCTACCACACCAGTGAATACTGAACATTTGCCTTTTCTAGTATGACAGTAGAAGTATAACAATAGAAGACCCATAGAAAATTGATGATGTTGTAGGTCCTATAAATAAAATAATTACAAAATATTGAGGGAAATGGTAGTTCTGAGACACAGTGAAAGGTTGAAAAGTGAAGGATATTTCCCTAGAAAACTTCTCTGAAGAAAGGTGGTAGGGCTGTATGTTGGTTTCCTGGGACTGCCACAACAAAGTACCACAGACTGGGTGGCTTAAATAATACAAATTTATTTCCTCACAATTCTGAAAATCCCAAATCAGGGATTGTCAGGGTTATTTTCCTCTACAGTTTCTCTTTTAGCTTTTTATGGCCATCTTCATGTTCACATAGCATTCTCCCTGTACATGTATCTGTGTCTAAATTTTCTCCTCTTATAAGGACACCACTCATACTGGATTAGGGCCCACTCAATATGACCTCATGTTAGCTTAACTACCTCTGCCATGACCCTATTTCTAAATTAAGTCATGTGCTAAAGTACTGGCAGGGAGGTTGTCTGCAACATAAAATTGAGGGGAGGGGAGGACACAATTCAACCCCATAACAAGTCCTGTCAACTCAAAACAAATCTCTGAGGAGGATGTGCTACTTAGTGGATAGTAATAGCTCTGAGTTCAGAGGAGGTATTCACTGGCTGATTTGGTTCCTGGTGAGAGCTCTCCATCTGGATAACCAAGGGCCATCTTCTTGCTGTGTCCTACATGGTGAAGAGAGAGACATCATCTCTCTCCTGTCTCTACTTATAAGGGAAATAATCTCATCATGAGATCTTCACCCTCATGATGTAATTACCTCCCAAAGGCCCCCATCTTCAAATACCATCATATGGTGAGTTAGGGCTTTACCATATGAATATTGGGAGGATTCAATTCGGTTCACAGCATCAACCATTCTATACTTAATACTTAATATGCTTAATAAGTATAATTAATATGCTTACTATGCTTAATAAGTATATTTAGTACTCAATACTTAATATGCTGAATAAGTTTTTTCACATCTTTATTACTTGACATTGAGTAGACGTGAAGTATTCAAAAATAAGACCTCTGCTTTCACCTCCAAACTATCTCTTCTTTTTTAATCATTCTTTCCTTTGCTTTTAACCTATGGAACATTTGTAATATTCTTTCACCATACATCAGGTTAGAAAATTAATGATAATGACTAGAATGTATTAAGTGAGCAGTAAGATGTGCCAAGCACTATGCTATATCTCATTTATAATGATCTCTGTTTGATAGAAAATGGGGACCAGAAAGGTTAATAAACTTGCCTAAGGTCACATAGCTAGTGGCTGGTTATGGTAAATATGATTGACCCTTTCAATCCCCATTCCATTTACTATCTGTAAAAATTGAAGTGTTAAAGCCCACATTTCCCAGATCATTTTGCATCTGATATTTTGGAAGCAAATTGAGTTCACAGCAATCAGATGTGTTCCCCCTCCGTCTGGTAGGTTGAGGTAAAACAAAGGCCATCTTTCTACTTCTAGTCAAACTAACCTGAGAATTTTGGCAACTAGACCCCAAGTTTGGGTCTAGTCACACAAGTTTCATGAGTACAACAGCCAGTAGGGTGGCAGCAGCAGCAGTTTCCTAAATTTTAGCTTGGAACTATGGTGGTATGCCCTTGACATCAACAGCCCAGCGATGGTTCCCTGGCTTCTGTTCCTCCATCCCTTACAAAGAAGTGTTTGTTTGTTTTTGAAAGTTTATTTCTTTATTTTGAGAGGGGGGAGGGGCAGAGAAAGAGGGAGAGAGAGAATCCCAAGCAGTCTCTGAACTGATAGTGCAGAGTCTGACATGGAGCTCAAACCCACAAGCTGTGAGATCATGACCTGAGCCAAAACCAAGAGTCAGACACTTAACTGACTGAGCCACCCAAGCACTACCACCCTTACAAAAGAAGTTTTTGTTTTTGTTTATTATGTAATTACTGATCCAGAACACTGCTTTTATTTCCAATGAAATATCCCAATTTTCCCTTCATGCCTTTTTTATTAAATTATGGGGAAAAATGGAAATAAGATTCTTGTTTATTTTCTAATAGTACTACTGCTCCATTTGTTCCCTTTCTATATGGGTGAAGAAGAACATGCAACTCGCTGAAGACCTCCAGTCAGTAATCCAGAGGCTGTCAGTGTTTGGGCCAATTAAGTCAGTCACCTTCTGTGGACGGCAAAGTGCTAGCATGGTGTTTGAAGACCTGACTTCAGCTTGTAATTCTGTGAATGCTTTTCAAAGCAGGACCCCAGGCACAATGTTTAAGTGTTCCTGGCAACAGCATGTCATGTCAAAAGATGTAAGACTCTCTATGACCCAAAAAAGTTTTTAACTGAAGTTTTTATTGAGATAATTGTACAATTCAAATATATTTGTAAGAAATAACACAGTGTTATCCCATGTACCCTTTACCCAATTTCCCTCTTTGTCACCTCCTCAGAAATTGCAGTGCAGTATTATAAGCAAGATATTGACATTTATACAATTCACTGGTCTTATTCAGATTTCCCCCATTGTACTCATTTGTGCATGTGTCTGTGTTAGTGTGTGTGTTTATACAATGCCTTTTATCACACATGTTGGTTCATTCATCAACCACCAAAGTCAAAGTACTGAGTAGTTCTGACATGGATGCCTCATGTTGCCCTTTTACATCACCACCCCTAATCCCTGGAAACTAATCTGTCCTACACCCCCAAAGTTTTGTCATTTCAAAAAGTATCATACATGGAATAATACAGCTTGTAATCATCGGGAATTGTTTTTTTTTTTCACTCAGTTTAAGTCTCCTGGAGATGCATCCAAGATGTGTGTATCAATAGTTTGTTTGGTGTTCTTATTGTCGAGAATTATTTCATGGTATAGATGTACCATAGTTTGTTTTGCCACTTACCTATTGAAGGATATGTGGGCTGTTTCCAGTTTGGGGCTGCTACATATAAAGCTACTGTAAACGTTCATGTACAGGTTTCTGTGTGAATATAGTTTTCATTTTGCCCAAGAGTCCAATTGTTGCGCTGTATGCTTGTTTACTTTTAAAAAAAAAATGCCAAACTTGGTCTTTGCAAAGAGTTTGTAAACAAAATTTCTTGCACTAACTCTTTTTCTGCTTGAAATATCTAGGGTAGTGTCTGTGTCCCACTCTACACACTGACTGACACAGCAGTAGAGACAAGACACAAAATCCAGACTCAGGGTTTGTAACCAAAACTGAAAGACTAATGAAATGGTTACTTGTGTGTGAATACGATTGAAAGAGAAGCATTGTAGTAGGGAAAACATACAAGGGAGAAGTGGAGACCATTTTTCCTTTTTACCTTACCTCTACTTCAGGATTTATACCAGTTTTCCAGTTTAGGAAACAAGCAGAATAGAAGTAGTGACTTTTTACATTAGATCTTATAAAATCCAACTCTATTGGAGATGGGACAACTTATGATCTCCGTTTTCCACCATGTTTCTCTTTGGAATAATACTAAATTGTGTCAGTCTCCTTTTTTAGAATTCATGGCAAAAGCAACAGAGTTTTAGAAACAGAACTGGAAGGTGACGAGATAGCTCTGAAGCCTGTAAGGACTTCCTGAAATCTGTCACCTCACTTTGGGATTATTCCATTCTACTGATGAAATCACACTACGGCGATTTTTTGGACTGTGTTCTTAGAAAAGGGAAAGGGTTTCAAAATAACTGAAGACATGTATTTATCATATCCTCACTCTTGTAATTTTCTATCACATAGCTCTCTGTCTTCAGGCAAATGAGTATTAGAAGTATGAGTTCCAGGGGCGCCTGGGTGGCTCAGTCGGTTAAGCGTCCGACTTCAACTCAGGTCATGATCTCGCGGTCCGTGAGTTCGAGCCCTGCATCAGGCTCTGTGCTGACAGCTCAGAGCCTGGAGCCTGTTTCAGATTCTGTGTCTCCCTCTCTCTCTGACCCTCCCCTGTTCATGCTCTGTCTCTCTCTGTCTCAAAAATAAATAAACGTTAAAAAAAAAAGAAGTATGAGTTCTGGGCCCTGGATGTACCTCTGTCTCTAATAGAGCATGTGTGCCTAAACATGTTGTCTCTACCTCCTTTGCTTTTTAATTTCCAATTTTTTTAGTTGGACTAATAGTTTTCAAGCTAGAAGAGCTATTTATTGAGAAAGTTTTCCACTCTGGTAATCTGAGTTTCCTAATTCACGAAACCCCAGGATCAGAGCCTTGGGATCATTGCTGTGCTGTCTAATTAGAATCTCCACTCGATGCATACAACACTGTTTTTCCATTAGTGGCATCAAACCCGGGAGGAAAGTATATAAATCTTTAAGTCTTCCTTGGCTTCTATTTTCAGCATTCTCCTCTCTGGATTTGAGAATGCATATGTGCTCACTACTCTCTTTATGATATTTCCTAAAGACCTGCTCAATAAAAAGTGGATCTCCAATAACACAAAACACTAAAGATGAGGTAATACATTATTCCTTCAATTAGATGATGGAATAAAACACCTTTGACTGCCCATGGATAATTTCCAGTTCCTGACTACTAGTCTGATCCTTATAATATGTCAAAATTGCCTCAAGGTTAAAATATAGGCCTCATTTTTAATTCTATCTTTTTTTTAAATGTTTATTTATTTTTGAGAGAGAGAGAGTGGGGGAGGGGCCAAGACAGAGGGAAACACAGAATCTGAAGCAGGCTCCAGGCCCTGAGCTGTCAGCATAGAGCCCAGTGTGGGGCTTGAACCCATGAACCATGAGATCATGACTTGAGCCGAAGTCGGATGCTTAACCAACTGAGCCATCTAGGTGCCCCTTTAATTCTAAGCATTCTAATTCCAGAGAAACTTTATCCTTTTATACTAACATGTTTAACATATTCAAGATGCTGTCATAAATGTCAAACTCAAACAGAGCCCATTTCAACTAGTAACGGCTTTCCATCTTCCTTCTAGTACCTATATGACTAGTAAAGGGCCTGGTTATGAGCCTAATATATACAGGTAACAGATGAATGCTAGGGATTATACAGTCAAGCACCACAAATCCTATGCATTAGAAAATTTGCTATACCTCCTTAGAGGAATGACAAAGAGAAGGTAAAAAAATTTTTTACAATGTTTATTTTGAGAGAGAGAGAGAGAGAGAGAGAGAGAGAGCAAGCAGGGGAGGGGCAGAGAGGGAGACACAGAATCCGAAACAGGCTCCAGGCTCTGAGCTGTCAGCACAGAGCCCGACGCGGGGCTCAAACTCACGAATTATGAGATTATGACCTAAGCCAAAGTCAGATGTTTAACGGACTGAACCACCTAGGTGTTCCACGGCAAAGAGAATTTTTTATCCTAATGAATTTTTTTTAATCGTCTCCTCCTTCTCACCAAGAGAGAAATTCTTCAATCTCTGGGAGGCAAGCCTTAAGGATGCCTCACTCTAGGATAGAAGGAGGGCTAAAGAGCATCTGGATTCTGTCCCACATTGTGTCCTAATTATTAGTGAGAAGACTCACTGCTGATGTGATAGTAGTTGAGACCACTAAATAATCCTCAGATGCAGATCAGGAGTAATTTGTCCCAAGTTCTCAAAGCAAAGTGTAAGCACCTAAAAAGTCAACTGCTCCTCCAGGAACCTCACTGAAGAGCAGTAAGCACTGGTAAGGACATAGCCTTCAGCTGCCAGCAAGCAGTGGAGATAGTTGAGGCAAAATCAGTATCATCTGTGGTCTTGGCGCGATGAGTATGGCAGCAGGTAATCATTATGGCAGAGATTATGGTTTGACTTCAAACATACAAAGTATTCAGCAAGTGTTCAGGGAAAGGAGCACAAGGAGGTGCATGTTGATTAATCTGAATCATCATAATTCCATTCTTAGTTAATTCCATAGTTAGTGAAGGATTGGCACAGGCAAGTAATACAACTCTACCCAACAAGATGTGATGGGTATAATTGTTCTGCTGTTGAGTCCCCCTCTCCCCACCTCCATGGGAGATATCCTCAGGTTAGTATTGGTGGTATTCTACCTTTCCTGGAAGAGACCCAACCAAATCTTGCCTGATTACTGCACGCAACAAACTGCAATTTGTTGTGTGTGTCAGTAGTTTGAGCAGGGTTCTTCTGGGCAGTCCTGCTCTTCGTGATATCATCTGGGGTCACTCACTGGTGTTGAGATGACAGCTAGTATGCCCTAAAGGGTCCAAAAAGTCTTCACTCACAGTCTGGTGCCTTATCAGGGAAGGCTGGAAGGCTGACATCAGCAGAGAGTTCAGATGACCAGGACATTCTCTACATCTGGCCTCTCTATGTGGTCTCTATACATGGTTCTTCCAACATGGTAAACATCCTACACAGTGGTTCAGGTCTAACAAGAGTATGGGTTCTAAAAGACCTAGGAAGAAACCTCAAGACTCATTTTGATGGCCTTGAAGTCTCAGAATATCATTTCTATCACATTCTATTGGTCAAAGCAAAACAACTGAGTAAGCCCAGCCCAGAGTCAAGTGAAGGGAGTTAGATTCCACCTCTTGATGTGAGAAGCAGCATGAATGTGCAAAGAGGAATTGATGGCAGCCCTCTTTGGAAACTGTCCACTTCAGGTCATCCTTGGGCCATTCAATTCACATCCCTTTCTCAGGCAAAATACACTCACTCCATGTGTTAGTCTTATATTGCCGTGTAGCAAATTAACACAAACTTAGCTCTGAAAACAATACACATTTACTATCTCACAGTTTCTGTGCTTAGGAGTCTGTGACCAACTTGCCTGGGCTCTCTGCTCAGGGTGTCACATGACTGTAACCAAGGTGTCAACTGGACCATGTTATCATCTGGAGGGTTGACAGGGGAAGAAACTGCTTCCAAGTGTTTTAGGTGGGTGGCAGAATTCATTTACTTGTGATGTATGACTGACAATCCTGGTTTTTTTCTGGCTGTCAGAAGAAGCCAACCTCAATCCTAAGAGATATCCTGCAGTTCCTTGCTTTGCGGGCTTCCTCAGTGACACTGCTCACTTCTTTAAGCCAGCAAGAAGAACCTCTCACTTCAGTATGCTACAATGGAGTCTTATTTATACATAACCTAAACATAACCTAAACATCTCATCACCTTTGCCATATTCTGTTGATTAGAAGCAAGTCACAGATCCCACCCTCACTCAAGGGAAGGGAATTCCATGAAGTCATAAATATCGGGAGATGGACATTATTGACCACAGTTTCTGTCTACAACCCTCTCTCTTTGGAGGCCCCAAAATTTGGCGTCTTAAACAAAAAAGTTATTATTTGCTTTTGAATGGGCTCTGATGGAAAGTTTTTACTTAAGATCACTTTTCTGGTTGCAGTCAAATGGCATCTGGGACTGGAATCATCTGAAGGCCTAATGGTCTGGAAGTCCAAGATGCCTTCTTCAATCACATGTTTCATGCCTGGTTGGGGTAACTAGCATGCTAGAGCCTGGCTGGGCATTTCTGTCTCTCCATGTAGCCTCTCTATGTGGCTACCTTGAGCTTCCTCACACTGCGAGAGTCTCAGAGTAGTCAGACTCATTGCATGGCAGCTAGTTTCACAAAAGTGAACATTTCAAGAATCCCATGCAGAAGCTGCAAGGTTTTGTATGATGTAGGCTCATGCAGGAGCCATGCAGGGTAACTTCTGTCACATTCTATTGAAGAAAACCAAGTTGTAAGAGTTATAAGGCCAGTCCAGATTCAAGGGGTAGGGACTACACCAGAGCATGAATACTCAGAGTCATGGCTCAGTCAGAGAACCATTTGTAGAGACTAACTATTAAAACCTAAAATATGGCAACCTGGAAAATCAGCATAATTACATTGTTTCAAAAACTTTCTTTCACAGGCATATCACTTACATCCTGTCCAGATTCCAGATATAATTTTGACTAAACAACCAATGCCATGTAGGTGCATTATCCTCTAGTTATTTAATGACCAGGCATCAAACACACATAGTCACCCTGAAACTGTCTAACTATGGCAAGCTATGGATATGCCATCATCCATTATCTTGGATAGCTTGATGGAGTCTTATACAAGACTAAGACATCAGAAAGATCTGCTGAGAACTCCTGGAAAGGGTTTTCCTCCTGAAAAGAAATAGGTGAGGAAAAACTCATCTTTCTGCTTTTGAGGATTGTGATGTGAAGGCTTGATGCCTAGAGTTGCAGTAGCTATCTTGCGATTATGAAAAGGAAGTCAAAATTGTAGAGAAGCAACTGAAAACTGCTGAGCAACTGTAGTAACCAATCCTGAAACTTCTTAGCTCCAGGCTTCTTGTTATGTGAGATGGAAAGTTCCTTATCCTATAAACTACTTTAAATGAGTGTTCTGTTACTTACAACTCAATGTATTCTTATTAATACATATCTCCAGGCCACCAAATAGTGGAAAGGAAAGGAATATAGTACAGAAAAACTTTAATGGCCACTAGGGCATACTGCCAAAGAAAGTTGAGCCTTTGGAGCTCACTGGTTGGGAACCTACCCATTTGACTATTCTTCCTGAGGCAGTGTCCTGAGAGAACAAGTTTGTTGTCTTGTTTCCTTAGAGATTTTTTTAACCCTTTCTAATCCTTAATTATTCTCCCCCTTTCTAAGGCTGGCTTCATGTTGGAAAAACAAGATTATATTTTAGGAAATGTATCCTTAATTATAAAAACCTGGTGTTGCCTCAAACTGTTCCACAGATTATTACTAACTCCAGAATTAGAATCAAATGACCTTTTGTGGCCAGAATATCAGTCTCTTAGCACCTTAACCAAGTACCACACACTTGGTGGCTTAACACAAATTTATTTTCTCACAGTTCTAGAGGCTATAAGTATGAAATTAAGGTGTCATCATAGCCATGTTTTCTCTGAAGGCTCTAGGTGAGGATCTTCCCTTGCCTCTGCCTAGCTTCTGATAGTTACCAGCAATCCTTGGGGTTCCTTGGCTTGAAGATAGAGTACTCCAGTGTCTGCCTCTACAATCACTTGATGTTCTCCCTGTGTGTGTCTGTGTCCAGATTTTTCTTTCTTTCTTTTTTTTTTTAAGGACAGTTATACTGGATTTAGGGTCTATTCGATTCCAGTTTGAACTCATCTTAACTGAATTACATCTGCAAAGACCCTGCTACCAAATAAAGTCACAGTCCCAGGACCTTTGAACATGTCTTTTGAGGGGGTGCAATTAAATCCACAAAAAGTACTGGTGATGAGTCTATTAAAGAACTCATGTGATACTGAACATCATCCTTAATTGGAAGATTCTAATGAAGTTGGCAGCACAAAAGATAACAGCATAAGGGCAGATTTGGAACAACTGAAATTATTTTATTTTTTTATATAAAGCTTGTCTATTTATTTATTTATTTATTTATTCATTTATTTTGTGAGAAAGAGACAGACAGAGACAGAGCTGAGGATAGGCAGAGGGAGGGAGAGAGAGGGAATCCAAGCAGACTCCACACCTGTGTGAAGCCTGATGAAGTTTCAATCTCCTGAACCATGAGATCATGACCTGAGCCAAAATCAAGAGTCAGATGCACTTAACTGACTGAGCCACTCAGGTGCCTCTGGAAAAGGTGAATTTAAATAGCGAGATGATTGGATGGTGAGGAAGGAGAATGTAAAAGAGTCTGGGTAAAGTTATCTGAAGAAATAGAATTCTCTTGGGTGGCCAGAAAAACCATGTGGGAAACAATAAAGTCTTTCATTTATCCAGCATTTACAACTTGGCAGCCATGAATGAAACACTGCATGTATTGTTTCATTATTTCTCATAACTCCTAAAAGTAAGAAGTATCTCCATTTTCTAGAAAAGGAAGTTGGAGTATAAGGAAGTTAAATAAATTGCTTGAAGTTTACTTAGTAAATAAAGTCAGGACCAGGAATAAAATTCAGTTTTGTTTGACTGCAAAGTCCATGCTCTTTCCAGTCACAGAAGTCATCCTGCACTGAGTCAACAAATACTTATTGCATGCCTACCATATGTCACATACTGGACCAGAGAGTAGGTGCCAATACATGCTGCCAAACTGCCTTCAATAAAAGTAATCATTGTTTACATTTCCACTCACAGTGCATAAAAGTATTTGATTCCCCAGTCCCTTCCCCAAACTGAATATTCAATCTGGAATTCTTCAAAATTTGATAGTATCAGCAGTACCTTGTCTTAATTTGCATGTTTTTGAGCATTAGTGAAGTTAAACATCTCTTCAAATGATTGTTTTACCATTTTTATTCATTTTTCTCTAAATCACCTTGTCATATATTTTGTCCATCCATTTCCTATTGAGTTTATCTTCTTACAGACTTATGAAAGATATTTATGTATGCTAGATAGTAATGATCTGTTAATTTATTTTTTTTAAGTTTATTTATTTATTTTGAGAGAGACAGAGACAGTGTGAGTGGGGGAGGGGCAGAGAGAGAGGGAGAGAGAGAATCCCAAGCAGGCTCCATGCTGCCAGCGCAGAGCCGGACATGGGGCTTGAACTCATGAAACTGCAAGATCGTGACCTGAGCTGAAAGTAAGACTTGGTTTCTTAACCGATTGAGCCACCCAGGAGCCCCAAGTTCTGTTATTTTATATATTATAAATATATTACTTTCATGACTTTCAGGAGATGGAAATTATTGACCCTAAGGTCTGTCCCTAGGGTCCATTTCTTTTCATTTCCCTTTATTTTTAGTAAGTAACTTATGCAAGTATTCTTCACAGTAAGATTATAGAACTGTTCTGCTATTTTTTCTGTTTATATTGTTATATAAAATGTAATAAAATACATTTTTTCTCAAACAGATAGCCAATTATCTCAAAACCATCTATTGATAGTATATTTTTCCTTTGTTATATCTTACATTACAATTTAGACATGATTCTTACACTAGAATCTCATTTGTTTTGTTGATTTAATTATCTATTCCTTTTTCAATGCCAAACTCTTTTAATATAATAGCTTTATATGTCATAATATTTTTCTCTTTATGAGTCTTTGTTTTCAAAATTTCTTTTTTAGTTCCACACATTTTCTCTTCCTGGAAAATATCAGAATCCTTTGTCAAATTCTTTCCACTGAGACTTCTAGGGGGAATACCATTAAATTTATAGATTAATATAAAATATTTATTTCTTTATAATATTGTTTCCTACCCTTTAACTTAGGACTTTAAAGTTTTAAGGGTTTTGTCACATAGTTCAGATACTCTTCTTATTAGATTCATACCAAGGTTTTATAATTTATGTAGTTATTCTCACTGGGAGTTTATTTTTCCTGATATTTTCTAATTGGATCCTGCTTAAAAAATAGAAAACCAAGACACGATCAATTTCTATATCTTGATTTCTTTTCTTCACATTATAGGGTTTCACCATAATCTGTTCTTCTCTACATAGTCATACATCTATATAAAAATAGGAAGAGTAAATGCAAATGTCAAGGGATTATGAAAGGGAAAAAGTCCAAATTATCTTGGGCCCTAATAGTCCCAATAATGCTAGTGTAGACAAAGATCTACCATATTAAGGCAGTTTTATGATTGAGAGCCTTGGTAAAGGGAGCATGCCAGCCACATAATGAAGCCTGTAGGGTACATATATCTGCTATTTTCTCACTCTTATAAGTAGCTGACAAATGCAGGTAGAACAAAAAGACAAACAGCTTTCCCACCAGTGATTAAAAATCCAGCGTGTTTTGGGATGGCATGAAGCCTTGGGATTCTAGATATCTTTATCTAAATGAATGGAGTCCAAATGAAAAGGTTAGAGCCCCTACTCATGCATGGAATCAATGCACAAGAGAATAAAAAGCAGAGTCTTTATGTGCTGCTAGGGCCTGGCTCTCATACCTGTATGAACATGGGTTGAGCTTGGATAAGACTACCCTAAGAAGGCCCAGGAAATAAACCGTCCCCACTGTATCAAAACCGGGATTGATGGAAACTATCAGTCAGTCAAAGTATTTGTTGAACACTCGCTGTATGCCTAACTAATGGTAAAGAAAACCACATCTGAGAAGGCTTGGTGAAAACTCTAGAGGTAAGACCATTTACCTATCTCATCACTCTTCAAGCCAACTTCTCTCCTCCAAGGTAATACAGAACAGAACCTTTAGTAGGATGACAAAACTTCTGTCCTTTCTCTTTTTTCATACCACCTGAAAAGAATCTCAAGATGGTGAGTGGAGAGAGCATAAATGGGAGGAGGACAAAAGAAGGAGGTGGGTTGAGGTGGGTGGAAGATGAAGGTGGGAGGAAGGTAGTGATAGGAGTCAGACCTCCAAAATGTAAAAAAATATATATATGTTGTATGTTTTTCTGGAGGAAATGTAAGATACACATACAGTCACCATTTTGGACCTGTTTCTTCCAAGTCTTAGGAGATATTGGGTTTATCTTTGGAGGACTTCATACATTCCCATAATTTGGATAAGGATGCTGACTTGCAAGGGCTACATACAGAAGGATCTTGTGTCTGCCTCCAAAAATAAAACACTGATGTGCTTTAGAATTGTAGGTCATGTTTTATTCAGGACATCAGAAGTAAAATACTTGAAATAAGAGGAGTTACAAAGGCAGTCACTCTCCCTACCTCTGAGAGAAGCCACAGGTGAATGAGGTGTGATATGGGTAAAAGCAGAGATATCCCCTACTTATCCTGGCACTAGCTCCTCATTGAAAGGGAGAAACACTTCTAAGTGTGAGAGTTGGTGAAGCTATTCAAATAATTCCTCACCTAGTCTCCTCATCAATACTCTCCCAAGTTCAAAGAAAAAGCTGACAGTAAGAATTTAAAGGACAATACCCATCCAAGAGATCCAAATAAAAAGGCACCTCATAAATTTTAAAAACAATAATAAAAATTAAAAATAACAAGTTTAAAAAAGGAACCTCATACTGAAGATACAATAGTGCATTCGCAAGAACAGCAGCGGCCACAGTGAGATTAGCAACAGCAACATCAATTACAGCAGTAATAATGACAAAAAGTAGACTGGTGACCTCTATCAGAAATGGACAGATCCAGCATGCAGAAAATCCGTAAGGACATAGTTGAGCTCAACAACGCCATCAATTAATTGGATATAATTGACATTTATAGATTACTTCATCCAACAACAGAAGAATGTACATTCTTTCCCAGTTCACGTGAAACATTCACCAACATAGAGTATATTCTGTGCCATAAAACACACCTTAGCAAAGGTAAAACAGAAGTCATGCAATGTCTGCTTTCAGAGCACAATAGAATTAAGCAAGAAATCAATAACAGAAACAACTGGAAAATCCTAAAACATGTGGAGATTAAGCAACACACTTCTAAAGAACACATGGGTCATGGATATTAAAAGCATAATAAAGAGTACTATGTACAAGTCTATTTCAAAAAATTTGGCAACCAGATGAAATGAACCAATTCCCTGAAAGTCAAAATCTGCCAAAACTTACACAATAAGAGATAGTCATTTTAAATAGGTTTATATTTATTAAAGAAATTGAATCAATAATAAATAAGCTTCCAAAACAGACCCAGGGGGGTTCACTGGTGAGTTCTACCAAACATTTAAGGAAGAAATTATACCAATTCTCTACAATCTCTTTCAGAGGATAGAAACAGAGGGAATACTTCCTAACTCATTCTATGAGGCCAACATTATTCTAACCAAAATTTGCAAAGATATTACAAGGGAGAAAAAAATACAAAGCAATACTTTTCATGGACAGGGATGTAAAAACCCTCAACAAAATATTAACAAACGGAATGTAACAGTGTATAAAAAGAATGATATACCACAAACAAATGTCATTTATCTTAAGTATGTAAGCCTGGCTTGGCACTTGAAAACCAAATTAATGTAACCCATCACCTCAGCAGGCTGAAAAAGAAAAATCACATGATTATATCAATAGATACAGAAAAATCATTTATAATAAGCCAGGCTAATGCAATAGGACAAGGAAAAGAAACAGAATGTAAACTGATTGGGAAAGAAGACGTAAAACTGTCCTCGTTCATAGGTAACATGATTATCTATGTCGAAAATCCAAAATAAAATTGACCAAAAAAAAAAAAAAAAAAGCAAACACAAAAATCTCCTGGCACTAATAATCAATTATAACAAGATTGCAGAATACAAAATTAGTATCCAAAATATTAGGAAATAGAAATATGTTTTTCTATATACCAGCAATGGATAAGTATAATTTGGAGTTAAAAACACAATACTATTTACATTAACACCCCCTAACATGAAATACTTAGGTATAAATCTATCCAAATGTGTGTAAAATATATGTAAGGATAACTATAAAACTCTGACGGAAGAAGTCAAAGAAGAGCTAAATAAATGACATGTATTCCATTATCATGGATAGGAAGACTCAATATTGCCAAAATGTCCGTTCTCCCTACTTGGTCCATAGATTCAATGCAATCCCAATCAAAATCCCAGCGAGTTATTTTGCTGATATTGACAAATCAATTCTAAAGTTCATATGGACAGGGTGCCTGAGTAGTTCAGTCAGTTAAGCATCCAGCTCTTGATTTTGGCTCAGGTCATAATCTCTTGGGTTTGTGGGTTCAAGCCAGGTGGAGCCTGCTTGGGATTCTCTCTCCCTCTCTCTCTCTCTCTGCCCCTCCCATGCTTTTGCACTCTCTCTTTCTCTTTCAGAAATAAATAAATAAACATTAAAAACAATAAAGTTCATATGGAGAGACAAAATACCCAAAACAGCCAACACAATATTGAAGTAGAAAAATAAAGTTGGAAGACTAACACTATCTGACTTCAAGACTTACTTCAAAGCTACAGTAATCAAGACAGGGTGGTATTGGAAAAAGAAGAAACAAAAGATCAATGGAACAGAATAGAAAGCGCAGAAATAGATCACATTGATAGAGTCAACTGATCTTTCACAGAAGAGTGAAGACAATTCAGTGAAGCAAAGACTATTTGTCTTTTCAACAAATGGTGCTGGAACAGCTGCAGAAAGAAAGAAAGAAAGAAACCTAAACACAGTCTTTATACCCTTCCACAAAATTAACTCAAATAGTGTATTGACCCCTAAATCTAAAATGAAAAACTATAAAACTCCTAGATGATGATGTAGGAGAAAACCTACATTATCTACTATCTAGCCCTGTGCGTGGTGATGACTTTTTAGATACAACACTGAAGGCACAATTCATGAAAGAAATAATTGATAAGCTGGACTTCATTAATATTAAAAACTTCTCTGTGAAAGATAATGTCAAGAGAATGAGAAGACAAGCTGCAGACTAGGAGAAAATATTTACAAAAGACATATTTGATTAAGGACTGTTTTCCAAAATATACAAAGAACTCTTTAGACATTAACAATAAGAAAACACAACCCACTTAATGAATAAGCCAAAGATTGGGACGCCTGGGTAGCTCAGTCAAACATCAGACTTCGGCTCAGGTTATGATCTCATGGTTCATGGGTTTGAGCCCCATGTCGGGCTCTGTGCTAATAGCTCAGAGCCTGGAGCCTGCTTCAGATTCTGTGTCTCCCTCTCTCTCTCTGCCCCGCCCCTGTTCATGCTCTGTGTCTCTCTCTCAAAAATAAGCAATCATTTTAAAAAATTTTTTAAAAGAATAAGCCAAATATCTTAACATACAGGTCACCAAAAATACAAATCACAAATATATATATGAAGATATGTTCTACATTATAGGTCACTGTGGAAATGCAAATTAAAACAACAATGAGATACCACTATACATCTGTTAGAATGGCCCAAATTCAGAACACTGACAATACCAAATGCTGATGAGGATGTGGAGCAACAGGAACTGTCATTCATTCCTGATGGGAATGCGAAATAGTACAACCACTTTGGAAGACCATTTTGCCATTTTTTACAAAACTATATTAACTCTTACCAGCATTCACATTCATTGCTATTTACCCAAACGAGTTGAAAATTTATGTTCACACAAAAACTATACATGGATGTTTACAGCAACTTTATTCATAATTGCCAAAGATTGGAAGGAATCGAAATGTCCTTCAGTAAGTGAATGGATAAACTGTGGTTATCCACAGAAAATACAGTATTATTTATTGCTAAAACAAAATGAACTATCAAGTCATGAAAAGGCAGAGAAATCTTTTTTTTTTTTTTAATTCATGGAACGCTTCACAAATTTGCATGTCATCCTTGCACAGGGGCCATGTTAATCTTCTCTGTATCATTCTAATTTTAGTATATGTGCTGCCGAAGTGAGCACCAAAGAGGAATCTTATTAAAGAAATGGAGTAATGGATGTTAGTAAGTGAAAGAAGCCAATCTGAAATGACTACATATTATATTATTCCAACTATATGATATTCTGGAAAAGGCAAAATTGTGGTGACAGTAAAAAGATCAGTGTTGCCAAGTATTGTAAGGAGAGGGGTAAATAGGCAGAGCACAGAAGATTTTGGTGGCGGTGAAACTACTCTATGTGATACTATAATGGTCGATATGTCATTAAACATCTGCCTAACCCCACAGAATATACAACACATTCATTACATTAGAGTGACCCCTAATGTAAACTATGGACTTGGTTTGATTATGATATGTCAGTGTAGGTTCTCATTGATTGTAACAAATACACCACTCTGGAGGGAGGGGAGTGGGGGTGCTGGCAATGTGGTAAGGTATGCATGTGAGAGCAGAAAGTATATGGGAAATCTCTATATCATCCTCTCAATTTTTCTATGAACTTAAAAGTTGTCTAAAAAAAGCCTATGCTGATCCCAATAGTGGCAGAGATGGCAACTGTCCCCCAAAGTCTCTAAGTGGCAGAAGAACATCTCTGACCATGGGGGAAAAAATAGAGGCTGCCAAAAACAATTCATGAATCAGAGAATACTCTGAACCCTCTAGAACCCTCTAGAACCCTCTCAGAGAAAGGAGAGTGACAAGGAAATTTGGGATCCCATTGCTGCTGTTGGATGGGAGCCAAGGGCAAGAAGTCACACTGATATTATTGTCTCGTTGCTGTTGTTATTGTTAACCCCAGGTGTTAACTACCATCCACCCCTGGCTGTGTAGCCTAAGAAAGCAAAAGCTACATGCAAGGAACACTTGTCACTTAGGAAAAATAAGATTTCAATGGTTTAACAGATGTAGAAGTATTGGCCATGAATCAATACTTGTTGGGATTGGCAAACGAGTACATGGAAATTTATTAAAATTATTTTGTGTGTTTTTGTAGATGGTGAAATTCTCCATACCCAAAACAACAACAATAAACAACTCCTCTGACATGGTGATAATTGTTATGTTGGAATGGCCTAGCTATGCCCTCTAAGCTTCCAGCCTTTGCTACTGATGGAGCACTCATAACGGTGACAATTGATTGAAAGTCTAATGCAGGACATTATGTCTGCATTGGTGCACAGCACAACCCCCTTTTAGGAAGCTCTTAGAGAATTTGACTCAGTTCTGAAACCTAGTGGTTTACTACCACCCTCCTCCTTATTTGGAGACAGCTGGCCTAGAATGGAGGCCTGTCTGACATGCATCCAGGGGTTAGTTGCAAAGCTGGAACCAAGAAATGATGGTGGATCCCTCTGCTGCCTTGAGAAGGTGTGTTCATCACTTTCTCTGCCAGGTGTGTTCATCATATGGGAGCTGGAAACAGACAAGACCCCACAGAGCCCAAGAACAGAGCGAAAGAAGTGAGAAGCCTGATTCTTGCTTTTAGGCACAGTAACCCAGCAACTCATCACCAATCATGATCATACTCACTGCACCTCCTTCCTTGGCATGGAGTGAAAAAAGAGGTAGAAGTACAAGTCAAAGGTTTCCTTCCAACATTTCTCCAAGGAGGAGAAGGGAGAAGACAGAGGCTTGGACTAAAATTCTGTCCATCCCTTGGGTAGAGACAGAAACATCGGACAATTAGTTTACCTAACAAGAAATACCATCAGAAAAAAACATGGTCTTAGTAGGAAGCAGCTTAAGAGAGCAAAATGTATTCTATGAGGATGCAGAATATCTGAGATTGCAACCCTGCCTGGTTCTATAATCTAAGGAAAATTTCTGGTCCTCAATTGCTTTATAATTCAATAGAGAGGATTTTCTTCCCTTCCCCTTCCAGTCCTCCCCGCCGCCTTTTTTGTGTTTATTAACTTATTTTGAGAGGCAGGAGCAGAGAGAGAGGGAGAGAATCCTAAACAGGCTCCACTCTGTCTGAGCAGGGCCTGACATGGGCTTGATCCCAGTAACTGTGAGATTATGACCTTAGCAGAAATCAAGAGCCAGATGCCTAAACAAGTGAGCCACCCAGGTGCCCCCCTCCTTCTATTTTACAAGCACAGAGACTAAGACACAGGGCTTGCCCTCAAGGAGCTGAAGTCTTAAGGGGCTGGGGAAATAATCACTGTTTTAGGTCTATTCTAAAATATGTGATTATTAAAAAGTATGGTCTACTTTTTGATAAAGCCAGGTTTCCCTTTCAGTTATAATTAATGTTGGGAGAAAGAATTTCCTATCCCCTTCAGTGTCCTTCTAGTCTGACTAAGAACAAAATTGACAAAAGACAGATTAATCAGAGAAAATCAAATGTAATTTCATACATACGGGGAGTCCACACATGGAAATTCCAGACAGTCAGGCAAAGTGAGGTTTTCATGTCATTCTGAACTAAGGAGAAAGAGGTAAGGAGAATAAGGGACTTCAAGGGGAAGAAATGCAATTCACAGAGAGATGTAAAAGAGTAAATGTTTTGTAAACAAATGATTGCTAGGCTATTCAGAAACAATAGGACACAGAAGACAGGGATCAAACTGACTCCCCTGGGTTCCTCCCTGTCCACCATACCTAGTTCATAGTATAATATAGTTACCTACAGTGATAGCACTCTTCCTGGAGTTGACCCTCTATCTAAATTCTTTTTAGACAGTTGTGGAGGACAAAAAGAGCTTTTCCTGAATCTACTGGGTTTTGATTTCTTTTTAATTCAAAATAATCTTTATGTCAAAGTGGTCCCCACATTAGCATGAATTCAGATCAACCAAGGCATAAATTGGACCAAACATTAATACTGTGTGTTGAAATCCTAAAATAAGAATGTTACTGGAACTTTCCCTTATATATCTTCCAAGTCAATTCTGACAAAATTGAAAAACTCATCAATACTGTATTTAAACAACAGGATTTCAAATAATAACTGTAGCGAGTAATAAATCTGACCTAAAATATGGATACTTTAATAATGTCTTTATTTTGTGTTTCTGGTTAATGTGTGCAATTTTGTGATTTATAATAAATACATATCTGGTCATTGACCAAAATATATTTCTCATATATATTTGGTCTTGGTTCCATGGTTCCTGGCTCAAAGCTCCTAAAACCATTGCAATTTCTCGAACAATAAGAGCAATGGGAGTATCTTTTCTCATAATATTTGGTCTCTTGTCTTTTGTTCTTGAAATCCACTTCTGAGCCATAAAATTGAAATGGGTTATTTTGTTATTTATAACAAGCCCCTTGCCACCACAACAGAGTTTATGTTGATGACGTGACTTTGGAAATTACCTAAGGATGACGACTGGTTGCCAGTGGAACCAATCTGAATAGAGGTTTGGAACTTTCAGTCCGACCCCTTGATTTCCAGGGAGAGGAGCAGGGCTGGAGATTGAATCAATCACCAATGGTGAATAATTTAATCAATATGCCTATGTAATGAAGCCTCCATAAAAACCTAAAAGGATGGGTTCAGAGAGCTTCCAAGTTGGTGAACACATGGGAATTCAGGGAGAGTGATGCATTTGCAGACAGGATGAAAGATCTCCATACTTTGCCCTATGCATCTCTTCCATCAGGCTTTTCCTGAGTTATATCCCTTTATAACAAATCGGCAATCTAGTAAATAAAATGTTTTCATGAGTTCTGTGAACTGCTCTAGCAAACTGATCAAATCCAAGTTGGGGATCACTGAAACCCCTAATCTATACCAGGTTGGTCAAAAGCACAGGTGAAAACCTGGACTTATGACTTATATCTGAAGTCCATAGAGAGGACTGAACCCTTAACCTATGAGATCTGACGCAATCTTCAGACAGACAGGGTCAGAATGGAGTTGAATTATAGGAATCATGGGTGTGTATCCCCAAGTTGCGTGGTGGTGTGGAAAAAGGCCACTACTTCCACACATTGGAATTGGTGACCAGAACCTCTAGTTGGTGTCAGAGAAATGGGGTTTGCTAGAACAGCCCAGGTACACAGAAACTTGTGGTTTGTTGAGAGAAAAGATAAAGATCATGGGATGAGGAATCTTTGAGCCATTCTAGCAAACTAATCAAACCCAAGGATGGGATCATGGTAATTTCCAATCTATACCAAATCAGTCAGAGGCACAGGTAACAAAACAGGGCTTATATTTGGAATTTGAAGTGGAGGGTAGTCTTGTGGGACTGAGCCCTTAACCTGTGGAATCTGATGCTATCTCTTGGTAATTAGTATCAGAACTGAGTTGAATTGTAGGACCACCAAAGGTGTCAGAGAATTGTCCCATAATGGTGTGGGGAATCCCCCAATCCTCCCATCCCCACAACACACACACACACATTGAAATTGGGTCCAGATCTTTTAATGTATCATCTAAGAATGGTTATTACAACTTGTAAAAAGCTGCTGCCCGTATTTTAAAAATCTCTGAAAAAATTTGCATAAAGGGCTAATTCATGGGTCTGAGGGTAATGAGAATAAGTAAAAGGAAAAAGTTAGAAAGGATTTACTAAAAATAGCATGCATTCCACCCTGTTACACTGGGAATTCCATATATGCAAAGTTCATATGAACTTTGGAATCAAGAGTAAACCTTTGATAGAGTTTAGAAAAAAAGAGAGAAAAAAACATGAAATAGCAAAATGGAGAGAATTCAAAGTGAATGGAAACTCTTGGTCAGTTAAAAAATTTCACACCTCCCCAACTGTCTTTTTCTGCCTCTTGATTCAAAGCTTTAAGGCATGTAAACACTAGAAATTAGTGTTTCCTGCAAAAGCTTTCTTGGATTATACTAAATCAAAACAGAATTCTTAATGAACTAAGAACCTATTGAGAAAGTAGAGCACCTCTGAACTTACCAGCTCTTCAAAAGCAGGACTGCACATTTTACTTCTTTGAACACACCCAGAACAGATTGAAAGGATATTCAATAAATGCTTACTGAATTGAATCTTGATGAGAAACAGACAATGCTTCTAACTATTAGTTCTATTTTATGGGGGTAGCTTAAAAATTAATCCATTTAGATTATGACATTCCAGGTCAAGAATGTTCTCCTTCCTTCTTTCTCACTCTGTTTGTGAAAGCCTTTCCAGCTTACTATATTCAGTATTCCTGTCTGCAAAGAAACAGAGACTAGCAGCCAAAATTACCATGAAAAATTGAAGGAAAAAACAAGTGCTCCTATTAAAAGTTTAAAAAAAATCTTTTTGTCAAGAAGAAAAACTGTTTTTAGTGTGGTCCTCAAGTCTAATAGAGGGCTTTGAGAAAAATGTTGGGCCTTATTCTTTTTTCTGAAGTCAAAGAAAGGCAAAGGGACCTAAATTTAAACTTTGATTGACCATCTTGATTATCAAATATTCACTCAGAAAATATTTATAAATACTGTGATAACTTGTTAATGCTGACTTACCAGCATTGACAGTTGCTGGAGTGAGCTACTAATGGAAGTAGCATAATACGAATCATTATAGATCTTTGTTGAGAAGTGAGACAGTATCCTGAGGATTAACAGGAAAATAGGAAATTGAACTAGGTAAAACTCAAGGTGCCCCCTATCTCTTTAACTCTTACTCCATACTTATCATAAATAAAGGTGGGAAAATCCCAAGCATTCTGGTTTATAAGCTATTAAAAAATCATAGAGTTTGACAAGGCCAAACAAAGCCATGGGAATCATTTTGTTACTTGACCTTCCAGTAATGAAATTAAGTAAAATCAAACCAGGCATTTAGTGAAGAAAAACATAATTTGGTTTAGTGAATCAACAATTAGCTGTAACTCCACAATCATAATGGACTTAATGGTGAACATTTTCTGCCACTTAACACCCCATGGTGTAGATTGAGTGCAATCAATTGTAGAGCAACTATAAAACTCTGGTTGAGAGACATTGCTAGACCCAGTGGCTTCTTTAAGTATCACTAGATGTTTAGATTCTTCCAGAGACCCCACATAAATCACCAGAATGTACCGGGAGGACCATTCTCAAGAATGAATCTAGGAATTATACAAGGTAGGTATAAATATTCTTTATCCTTTATGCCATTCTGAATTGGAATGACAAAACTAAGAGCTAAAAACAAACAAAAATGACATCCAAAGGTAAAATTAGAAATTTAATCTAATGAGGCAAGATGAAAATTATAGTGGAAAGGAAATTTGAAAAGAGTGATGTGTCTTATTTTCCATTATAAGGAGCCACACTGTATTATTGACATTTCGGGAGGGATAATTCATCATTTGGTTGTACTGTCTATGCATCATAAGATATTTAGCATTCTTCCTGGCCTCCTGATCCCTGGTTGTTGTGACACCTGCAATACCCTGTTTTGGTTAGGATTCTCTTGTAAACAGATAGTGACACAGGATTTGAATCCAAGTAATTTACTTGGGAGGTGCAAGAAATACTAGCAAGGGAATGAGAAAATGATACAAAAAATGAAGGAAAACCAAAAAGGGTATGTTATCAAACTAGCTAATGCTGTGGATGACTGAGTATAATCATGTAGGATAACTTGGAAATAGTATAGAAAGCACCTTGTAGTTATCTCACCAGGGCAAGGAAGCAGAGGTATCTATACTCCAATTTATGTTAGTCTTGTTCAAAGTATACTGGTATGCTTGGGGTGTAGAATATTTCTTCAAAAACGGATGGAGTTGGAAGGGCTGGGGTGTACTGAAGTGTTAAGTCCCAATGGATATAGGCAGAGAACCAACAATATCTGCTACACAGCCCATTTATTTCCAAATGTCCTTCTGGAGGCCAGTACCAAACCTAGTTTAGTCTTCTCCCAAAAAGACTACTTCTTCAGTCTATCAAGTGTCACTGAAGAATTTTAGAATGTGAAGCATTAATGATCATATTTGCCTTTTTACTGGCATTCTCATTTGGTTATAGAATGAATTCATGATTAAAGTCAAAAAGCCTGTTAAGAAAATGTTGCTGTGGTGAGAGGAATCCGAAAAGAAAACTAATGGTAAGGCAATATGTTAGATAACAACAGGAAAAATAGACAAATAGAATGAGAAGGGGATAGAGCGTTTCAGGAGGTTGAGGTAGAGGGCTATAATTCTAAATTTTATGATGATGAAAGATCTCACTGTGAAGGTGACATTTTTAACAGAAATTTTAAGGAAGTAATGGAGTAAGTCATAAGGATATCTGGAGGGGAAGTGCTCAAGGTAGAGGGAAAGCAAAGGCAAAACTCTGAGTTGAGCACATGCTTGGATTCCCAGAGAACAGAAAAGAAGCCAGAAAAACTGGAGCACTATGAGCTGGTGAGGGGAAGAGGAGTGTGAAGATTACTGTGGTGGACAGTCTCCACAATGTCCCCAAAGATCCCCAACTCCTAAGATTCCCTCCTTTTTGTGATTGCTTCCTTTGAGTATGGCTACACTTATGAACTTGCTTCTACCAATTAGAAAATGGTACAAGGGGTGGGATGTGACTTCTGAGACTATGGCTTCCATCTTGCATATTCTCTCACTCTTTGTCTTTGTCTGTCTTGAATCATTTGTACTCTAGGAAAGCAGCTTCCATGCTGAGTGCAGTCTCTGGAGACCACATGGTATGGTGAAGAGCTGAGGCCCTTAGTCCAGCACTTTGCAACAAACTGCAGCCTGTCAATAACTACACGAGTGGCCTTGGAAGTGGATACTTCAGCCTAGCAAAGGCTTGAGATTAGTCTGAAATCACCAAGTCCTGTTGGAATGACAGAAAGATGGGAATGAGGAAGTGTGACCTGGGGAGTTAGTCAAAGACAGCAACAATGAGCAAGTTTGTGGTATAATCTGCTAACACGAGATGCAAAGCTGTGAGGCCTTAGTGAAGTAGGAAGAAGAATGGTCACAAAGGGCACAGAGTAAGAGAGAAGACATCCACCCCACCTATAGGCCCACTGATACAAGGATGTGGCAGAGAAAACAGACACCACCTGTGAAAGCTGCAGAGGAAGCAATGCCCACAGATCAAGGCTAAATTTCAGAAGTCCAGGAAGACAGAAGGTATGGGGGATTTTACTGAGGACTGACTGTGTCTTCCAAACCAGAGCTTCTCAAACTTCCATGTGAAACTATATCACCTGGAGTCTTGTTAAAATGCAGCTTCCATGTCCGACTTAGGCTGAGGTCATGATTTCATGGTTCATGGGTTCAGGTCTCGTTTGGGCTCTGTGCTGACAGCTCAGAACCTGGACCCTACTTCAGATTCTGTGTCTCCCTCTCTCTCTGCCCCTCCCCTGTTCCTGCTCTGTCTCTCAAAAATAAACAAACATTAACAATATTTTAATGAAGCAATCCCTATCAGAATAACACCAGCATTCTTCACAGAGATAGAACAAACAATCCTAAAATTTGTATGGAACCAGAAAATGCCTCAAATAGCCAAGGCAAACTTGAAAAAGAAAACCCAAGCTGGAGGCGTCACAATCCCAGACTTCAAGCTATATCACAAAGCTGTAATCATCAAGACACTGGTACTGGCACAAAAACAGACACTCAGATCAATGGAACAGAATAGAGAACCCAAAAATGGAGCCACAAACGTATGGCCAACTAATCTTTGACAAAGCAGACAAGAATATCCAATGGAATAAAGACAGTCTTTTCAGCAAATATTGTTGGGGAAACTAGACAGAAACATGCAGAAGAATGAATCTGGACCACTTTATAACACCATCCACAAAAATAAACTCAAAATAGTGAAAGACCTAAAGTAAGACAGGAAGCCACCAAAATCCTAAAGGAGAAAGTGGGCAAAAACCTCTTTGGCCTTGGTAGCAGCAAATTCTTACTCAACATGTCTCTGGAAGCAAGGGAAGTAAAAGCAAAAATGAACTATTGGGACCTCATCAAAATTAAAAGCTTTGGCACAGCAAAGGAAACAATCAGAAAAACTAAAAGGCAACCAAAGGAATGGGACAAGATATTTGCAAATGACATCTCAGATAAAGGGCTAGTATCCAAAATTTATACAGAACTTATCATTCAACACCCAAAAAACAATAATCTAGTGAAGAAATGGGCAAAAGACATGAATAGACACTTCTCCAAAGAAGACATCCAGATGGCTGACAGACACGTGAAAAGATGCTCAACTTCACTCATCATCAGGGAAATACAAATCAAAGCCACAATGAGATCAACTCATACTTGTCAGAATGGCTAACATTAACAACTGAGGCAACAACAGATGTTGATGAGGATGCAGAGAAAGAGGATCTCTTTTGCACTGCTGGTGGGAGTGCAAAGTGGTGAAGCCACTCTGGAAAACAGTATGGAGGTTCTTCAAAAAACAGAAAATAGAACTATCCTACGACCCAGCAATTTTGCTACTAGGTATTTATCCAAGGGATACAGGTGTGCTGTTTCGAAGGGATACATACACCCCAATGTTTATAGCAGCACTATTGACAATAACCAAAGTATGGAAAGAGCCCAAATGTCCATCAACAGATGAATGGACAAAGAAGATGTGATATATATATATATATATATATATATATATATATATACACATATATATACACACACACACACACACAATGGAGTATTACTCCATTTATATACATACAATGGAGAGTTGCAATCAAAAAGAATGAAATCTTGCCATTTGCAACTACACGAATGGAACTGGAGGATATTATGCTAAGCAAAGTTAATCAGAGAAAAACAAATCTCATATGACTTCACTCATGAGGAATTTAAGATACAAAACAGATGAACATAATGGAAGGGAAGAAAAAATAATATAAAATCAGGGAGGGGGACAAAACATAAGAGACACTTAAATATAGAGAACAGGTTTGCGGGAGAGGTTGTGGGAGAGGGAATGGGCTAAATGGGTAAGGGGCATTAAGGAATCTACTCCTGAAATCACTGTTGCACTATATGCTAAGTAACTTGGATGTAAATTTAAAAATAAATAAATAAATTAGTTAATTAAAAAATTTTAGGAGGGAGCCAAGATGGCAGAACAGCATGGAATTTTTTTGTGTGTCTCGAATCCATGAAATACACCCAGACCAACACTAAACCATCTTATACACCTAGAAAACTGATCTGAAGATTAACACAACAATCTGCACAACCTGAACCACAGAATTCAGCAGGTATGTGGCACAGAGAGGTGAACTTGGGGAGAGAGAAGCCACAGAGGGCAGAGAGGTACGTTTGCATGTGGAGAGAGGATGGAGACGATGGGGAGAATATGGGAAAAGCACCCCTACCAAAAAGCATCTGGAGAGAAAGTGGAAAAGTGGAAACAGCCACAGGGACTGAACTAAAAAGGGAGAAAGGAGAAAGGAGAGTTTAAATTCCATTAAGACTGTAAACACGGGGAGGGCAGAGTCTGCAAATCCACAGCTTGATACCTGGCAGTGTTTTGGTGGGAAGGGTGAACCCCCAGAAGCAGAGTGGAGTCTGGGAGTTTCTCAGGCCACACAGAGAGAAGCTGTCCCACTGCTGGAAGGACATTTGGTAGAGGCTGTGAGGCAACCTTGGCCCAGCAGACCCCAGAGAACGGCCGCATTTGCTGGTGCTGGAACAAGGTTGTTAAGGGTAAAGCCTGGTGCCAGATGCATGTTGTGATTTTCCATAATCCCTGAAACGCTGCTTCTGCTACACTATCTTGTGAAATTTTTCTGGGGCATGCTGGCACCTGGCCACAGCCTCTGGGCATTAGCAGCAAAATGGTCCTGCAAACTTTCCTGGGTGCGACGGGCATTCAGCCATTGCTCAGTGAGACCCTCTGCAAAGGATTGGAATGGGTCAAAGCCACAGTCCCTCAGAAGTAAGGGGCCAGGGAAAACAGCCATATATGAGACAAAACTTGGGAGAGAGGTACTACCTGGGGCTTGGTCATGGACAGTGTAAAAGCAGGGAGTGGATGAAAGCTGAAGACAAAATATGGGCCAGCAATTGCTGATCAGGGATAACAGAGTTCTGATACTAGAGACTAGGTAGCCATTTTCACTGCTCCCGCGTATGTACACATGCACCTACAAGCACCACAACAACCCACCCCAGTAGGCTAGGAGCGCCATTTAGTGGAGAATGGAGCCATTACACTAAGCCCCGCCCAACTGGGCCAACCTCACTCTTCAAGAACAGAAGTCTCACTGCCTGCTTAGTTTATGAACTATAAAGCACTTCATAGTCTGACTTCTAGGGGAAAATGAAGTAATTTCAGTCGTATTTCAGTCGGTTAGCTGGTCCACCTATTCAATTTTCTTTCTTTTTTTTTCTTTTTTCCTTTTTTCTCTTTTTTACTTATTTTCTTTTTCTTGAATACAGAAAGAGAAAAAAATCATTTTTGTTTTCAACTTTTATTAAAAATATTTTTCTTTAATTATTTACTATATTTTTTACTTTTGTGTAAATTTTTTCAAATTCTATTTTACTTCAATCATTTTATTTTATTCTACGTCAGTGTATTCATGTTTTCAAATTTTTCAAATGATTTCTTTTTTTCTTTTTCCCCCTTTTTTTCTCTGCTCTATCAAGCCACTTTCAACACCCAGACCAAAACACACCTAGGATGTAGCATCATTTATGTGTGTGTGTGTGTGTGTGTGTGTGTGTGTGTTTAATTTTTTAATTTTAATATATTTTTTAATTTTAATTTTTTATTTTAATTTTTCTACCTCATTAATTCATTTTCTCCCTTCAAAATGATTAAACGAAGGAATTCACCCCAAAAGAAAGAGAAGGAAGTAATGACAGCTAGGGACTTAACCAACACACATACAAGCAAGATGTCTGAACCAGAATTTAGAATCATGATAATAAGAAAACTAGCTGGAGTCTAAAATAGATTAAAATCCCTTTCCGCGGAGATAAAAGAAGTAAAAACTGGTCAAGATGAAATAAAAAATGCTATAACTCTGTTGCAATCTTGAATGGATGCTTCAGCAGCAAGGATGGATGAGGCAGAGAGAAAATCAGTGATATAGAGGACAAACTTATGGAGAATAATGAAGCAGAAAAAAAAAGGGAGATTAAGGCAAAAGAGCACAATATAAGAATTAGAGACATGAGTGACTCATTAAAAAGGAACAACATCAGAATCATAGGGGTCCCAGAAGAGAAAGAAAGAGAAATAGGGGTAGAAGGGTTATGTGAGTAAATCATAGTGGAAAAAAATCCAGGAAGCACAGAGGACTTCCATTACATTAAACAAAAATCGACCATCAAGAAGGCATATCATAGTCAAATTCACAAAATGCTCAGGCAAGGAAAGAATCATGAAAGCAGCAAGGGAAAAAAAAGTCCATAACCTATAAGGGAAGACAGATCAGGTTTGCAGCAGACCTATCCACAGAAACTTGGCAGGCCAGAAAGGAGTGGCAGGATATACTCAATGTCCTGAATCAGAAAAATATGCAGCCAAGAATTCTTTACCCAGCAAGGCTGTCATTCAAAATAGAAGGAGAGATAAAAAGTTTTCCAGATAAACAAAAACTAAAGGAATTTGTGACCACTAAACCAGCCCTGCAAGAAATTTTAAGGGGGACTCTGAGGGGAGAAAAGATGAAAATATAAATAAATAAATAAATAAATAAATAAATAAATAAACAAACATCAAAAGCAACAAAGATTAGAAAAGACCAGAGAACACCACCAGAAACTCCAACTCTACAAGCAACATAATGGCAATAAATTCATATCTTTTAGTACTCACTCTAAATGTCAATGGACTCAATGTTCCAATCAAAAGACATAGGGTAACAGAATGGGTAAGAAAACAAGATCCATCTATATGCTGTTTACAAGAGACCCATTATAGACCTACAGACACCTTCAGATTGAAAGTAAGGGGATGGAGAACCATCTATCATACTAATAGTCAACAAAAGAAAGCTGGAGTAGCCATACTTATATCAGACAATCTAGACTTTAAAGACTGTATCAAGATATGAAGAAGGACATTATATCATAACTAAGGGGTCTATCCACCAAAAAGACTTAACAATTGTAAATATTTATGCAACAAGTGTGGAGGCACCCACATATATAAATCAATTAATCACAAACATAAAGAAACTCGTTGATAGTAATTCCATAATAGTAGGAGACTTGGGGCACCTGGATGGCTCAGTCAGTTGAGCGTCTGACTTCGGCTCAGGTCATGATCTCACGGTCTGTGAGCTTGAGCACTGCGTCGGGCTCTGTGCTGACAGCTCAGAGCCTGAAGCATGCTTCAGATTCTGTGTCTCCCTCTCTCCCTGGCCCTCCCCCGCTCATGCTCTGTCTCTTTGTTGAAAGTAAATAAACATTAAAAAAAATTAATAAAACAAAAGCAGTAGGAGACTTCAACACCCCACTCACAATGGACAGATCATCTAATCACAAAATCAACAAGAAAACAATGGCTTTGAAGGACACACTGTACCAGGTGGACTTAACAGATACATTCAGATCATTTCATCCTAAAGCAGTGAAATACACATTCTTCTTCAGTGCACATGGAATGTTCTCCTCCATAGACCACAAACTGGGACACAAATCAGCCCTCAGCAAGTACAAAAAGATCGAAATCATACTGTGCATATTTTCAGACCACAACACTATGAAACTCAAAATCAACCACAAGAAAAAATTTGGAAAGGTAACAAATACTTGGAGACTGAAGAACATCCTACTAAAGAATGAGTGGGCTAACCAAGAAGTTAAAGAGGAAATTAAAGAGTATATGGAAGACCATGAAAATGATAACACCGCAACCCAAAACCTCTGGGACTCAGCAAAGGCGGTCATAAGAGGAAAGTATATAGCAATACAGGCCTTCCTAAAGAAGGCAGAAAGGTCTCAGATACACAGCCTAACCTTATGCCTTAAAGAGCTGGAAAAAGAACAGCAAATAAAACCCAAAACCAGCAGAAGACAGGAAATAATAAAGATTAGAGCAGAAATGAATGCTATCAAAACCCAAAAAACAGTAGAACAGATTAATGAAACCAGAAGCTGGTACTTTGAAAGAATTAACAAAATTCATAAACCACTAGCCAGTTTGATCAAAAAGAAAAAGGAAAGGATCCAAATAAACAAAATCAAGAATGAAAGGGGAGAGATCACAACCAACACAGCACAAATAAAACCAATAATAAGAAATATTATGAGCAATTATATGCCAATAAAATGGGCAATCTGGAAGAAATGGACAAATTCCTAGAAACATATTCACTACCAAAACTGAAACAGGAAGAAATAGAAAATTTGAACAGATCCATAACCAATAAGGAAATCAAATTAATAATAAAAAATCTGCCAAAAAACAAGAGTCCAGGGCCAAAACGCTTTCCAGGGGAATTCTACCAAACATTTAAGGAAGAGTTAACACCTATTCTCTTGAAGCTATTCCAAAAAATAGAAATGGAAGGAAAACTTCCAAACTCATTCTATGAAGCCCGCATTACCTTGATTCCAAACCAGAGACCCCACTAAAAAGGAGAACTATAGACCAATTTCCCTGATGAACATGGATGCAAAAATCCTCAACAAGATATTAGCCAACCAGATCCAACAATACATTAAAAAAATTATTCACCACGACCAAGTGGGATTTATACCTGGGATGCAGGGCTGGTTCAATATCCACAAAACAATTAACATGATTCATCACATCAATAAAAGAAAAGACAAGAACCATATGATGCTCTCAATAGATGTAGAGAAAGCATTTGACAAAATACAGCATCCTTTCTTGATAAAAACCCTCAAGAGTGTAAGGATAAAAGGATCATACCTTAAGATCATAAAAGCCATATATGAATGACCCACTACTAATATCATCCTCAATGGGGAAAAACTGAGAGCTTTCCCCCCAAGGACAGGAAAAAGACAGGGATGTCTACTCTCACCACTGTTATTCAACATAGTATTGGAAGTCTAAGCCTCTGCAATCAGACAACACAAAGAAATAAAATGCATCCAAATCGGCCAGGAGGAGGTCAAAATTTAACTCTTTGCAGATGACATGATACTCTATATCTAAAACCCTAAAGATTCCACCAAAAAACTTCTAGAATTGATTCATGAATTCAGCAAAGTTGCAGGACATAAAATCAATGCACAGAAATCGGTTGCATTCCTATACACCAACAATGAAGCCACAGGAAGAGAAATCAAGGAATCTATCCCACTTACAGTTGCACCAAAGAGGTGAAAACTCTATACACTAGAAAGTATAGAAAGCTTATGAAAGAAATTAAAAAGACACACAAAAAATGGAAAAAGATTCCATGCTCCTGGATAGGAAGAACAAATATTGATACTACCCAAAGCAATCTACATATTCAATGTAATTCCTATCAAAATAACGCCAGCACACTTCACAGAACTAGAACAAATAATCCTAAAATTTGTATGGAACCAGAAAAGACCCCGAATAGCCAATCTTGAAAAAGAAAACCAAAGCAGGAGACATCACAATCCCGGACTTCAAGCTATACTACAAAGCTGTAATCATCAAGATTATATGGTACTGGCACAATAACAGACACTCAGATCAGTGGAACAGAATAGAGAACCCAGAAATGGACCCACAAACATATGGCCAACTAATCTTTGACAAAACAGGACAGAATATCCAATGGAATAAAGACAGTCTCTTCAGCAAGTGGTGCTGGGAAAACTGGACAGCGACATGCAGAAGAAGGAACCTGGACCACTTTCTTACACCATACAAAAAAAAAAACCTCAAAATGGATGACAGGCCTCAATGTAAAACAGGAAGCCTTCAAAATCCTCGAGGAGAAAGCAGGCAAAAACCTCTTTGATCTTGGCCGCAGCAACTTCCTACTCAACACTTCCATGGAGGCAAGGGCAACAAAATAAAAAATGAAATACTGGGACCCCATCAAAATAAAAAGCTTCTGCATAGCGAAGGAAACAATAAGCAAAACTAAAAGGCAACAGATGGAATGGGAGAAGATATTTGCAAACGACATATCAGATAAAGGGCTAGTATCCAAAATCTATAAAGACCTTATTCAACTCAACACACAAAAAACAAATAATCCAGTGAGGAAATGGGCAAAAGACATGAATAGACACTTCTCCAAAGAAGACATCCAGATGGCCAACTGACACATGAAAAAATGCTCAACACCACTCATCATCAGGGAAATGCAAATAAAAACCACCATGAGATACCACCTTATACCTGTCAGAATGGCTAACATTAACAACTCAGGCAACAACAGATGTTGATGAGGATGTGAAGAAAAAGGATCTCTTTTGCATTGTTGGTGGCAATGCAAGCTGGTACAGCCACTCTGGAAAACAGTATGGTGGTTCCTCAAAAAATAGAAAATAGAACTTCCCTACGACCCAGCAATTTCACTACTAGGTATTTATCCAAGTGATACAGGTGTGTTGTTTCAAAGGGACACATGCACCCCCATGTTTATAGCAGTACTATCAACAATAGCCAAAGTATGGAAAGAGTCCAAATGTCCATCGATGGATGAATGGATAAAGAAGATGTGATATATATATATATATAGATAGATAGATAGATACACACACACACACACACACACACATACAATTGAGTATTAGCAATCAAAAAGAATGAAATCTTGCCATTTGCAACTACGTGGATGGAACTGGAGGGTGTTATGCTAAGTGAAATTAGTGAGTCAGAGAAAGACAAAATCATATGAATTCACTCATATGAGGACTTTAAGAGGCAAAACAGATGAACATAAGAGAAGGGAAACAAAAATAATATAAAAACAGGGAGAGGGACAAAGCATAAAAAACTCATAAATGTGGAGAACAAACAGAGGGTTACTGGAGGAGGTGTGGGAGGGGAGATGGGCTAAATGGGTAAGGGGCATTAAGGAATCCACTCCTGAAATCATTGTTGTGCTATATGCTAACTAATTTGGATGTAAATTTTAAAAAATAAAATTGAAAAAAAAAGAAACATTACATGTTCTCATAAAAACAATGAATGATAATGTTACATATGTTCCCCCTGGCTAGTTCATGGAAGACTATATTTCTTTAATTGTAATTAAAATACATCTTAGTACTGAAAGAGTAGAACATTAAAATATCCCATTGCCTAAAAAAAAAAAAATTTAATGCAGCTTCCAGTTAAATAAGCCTTGAGCAGACTCAGAGATTGTATAGTTCTAATAAGGTCTCAGGTGATGGTGCCACTGCTGGTCTGTGGACCAAACTTGGAGTACATTGGTTCCAGGACTGATCTATTCTGTCCAGTAGGGTAGCCATTAGTCATATATGACTATTGAGCACTTGGGATGTAACATAAGAGTAAAATGCATACTATATTTTTGAGGGCTTAGAAAAAAATATATATATAACATCTCAAGAATGTCTATATTGATTACATATTAAAATAATAAGATTTTGGATATTTCAAATTAAAATATATTTAAAGTAATTTCACCTGTTTCCTTTTACTTTTGTAATGTGGATACTGGAAAATTTTAAATTACATATATAGTGCCAATACTTTCTCTTGTACAGCACTACTCAAGAGAGAACATGGGAAAGCTTTGAAGAGTTTGAAAGAGCCAGAATTTCAATGAGATAAAAGAATGTGAGACAGAGAGTCAGAGGAAGATGGCAGTGTATGAAGACGCTTGGCTCACCGCGTCCTGCTGATCACTTAGATTCCACCCACACCTGCCTAAATAACCCAGAAAACTGCCAGAAGTTTAGCAGAACGGATTCTCCAAAGCCAAGCGTAGATGAGAGGCCCACAGAAGAGGGTAGGAAGGGCGGAGAGGCGGTATGCTCTACAAGGACTGGCGGGAGGGAGCCAGGGTGGAGGGGCAGCCCGCCAGCAAAGCAGAGCCCCGGAGTCTCGCTTGCAAAAGCGGAGGGGCTGGACGGAGTGTGTTTTGACAGCAAGCGGGACTTAACATCTGGAAGGTTATAAGTTAACAGCTCTGCCCGGGGGAGTGGAAGGGCTGGTGGACAAGGGGAGGGAGAGTTGTTGAGCTCAGCTTGGCAGGGAACAAAGGCGCTTGCCAGCGCCATCTCCCTCGCCCATACCCCAAGCCAAAATCCCAAAGGGAACCAGTTCCTGTCAGGGAACTTGCTTGCACTGCGCAAACACCCAATGCTGTGCTTCTGCGGATCCATCCCTCCAGTGACAGGTCTGACTCCCTCCCAGTGCTGCAGGGCCCCTTCTGAAGTGGATCACTGAAGGAAAAGACAGCTGAACCTGCCCCTCCCGCCCATGTGCTAGTTGCCGATCCACCCCAGCTAATATGCCAGACCCCCAGCACCACAAGCCTGGCAGTGCGCAAGTAGCCCAGACAGGCCACGCCACCTCACAGTGAATCCCACCCCTAGGAGACGGGAAGAGAAGGTACACACCAGTCTGACTGTGGCCCCAGCGGTGGGCAGAGGACAGATATCAGGTCTGACTGCGACCCTGCCCACCAACGCAAGTTATTCAAGACAGCACAGGGGAAGTGCCCTGCAGTTCTGCACCACTCCAGGGACTATCCAAAATGATGAAACGGAAGAATTCCCCTCAAAAGAATCTCCAGGAAATAGCAACCGCTAACGAACTGATCAAAAAGGATTTAAACAATATAACAGAAAGTGAATTTAGAATAATAGTTATAAATCTAATCGCTGGGCATGAACACAGTATACAGGACAGCAGAGAATCTATTGCTACAGAGATCAAAGGACCAAGGAACAGCCAGGAGGAGCTACAAAATGCTATAAATGAGCTGCAAAATAAAATGGAGACAACCACAGCTCGGATTGAAGAAACAGAGGAGAAAACAGGTGATCTAGAAGATAAAATTATGGAAAAAGAAGAAGCTGAGAAAAAGGGAGATAAAAAAATCCAGGAGTATGAGAGGAAAATTAGAGAACTAAGTTATGCACTAAAGAGAAATAATCTACGCATAATTGGTATTCCAGAAGAGGAAGAGAGAGAGGGAAAGGTGCTGAAGGTGTACTTGAAGAAATAATCTCTGAGAACTTCCCTGATCTGGGGAAGGAACAGGCATTGAAATCCAAGAGACACAGAGAACTCCCTTCAGCCGTAACTTGAATCAATCTTCTGCAAGACATATAGTGAAACTGGCAAAATACAAGGATAAAGAGAAAATTCTGAAAGCAGCTAGGGATAAATGTGCCCTCACATATAAAGGGAGACCAAAAAGACTCGTGATGGATCTCTCTACTGAAACTTGGCAGGCCAGAAAGGAATGGCAGGAAATCTTCAATGTGATGAACAGAAAAAGCATGCAGCCGAGAATCCTCTATGCAGCAACTCTGTCATTTAGAATAGAAGGAGAGATAAAGGTCTTCCCAAACAAACAAAAACTGAAGGAATTCATCACCACTAAACCAGCCCTACAAGAGATCCTAAGAGGGATCCTGTGAGACAAAATACTAGAGACATCGCTACAAGCATGAAACCTGCAGACATCACAATGACTCTAAACCCATATCTTTCTATAATAACACTGAACTATAATAACATGGACTAAATGCGCCAACCAAAAGACATAGGGTATCAGAATGGATAAAAAAACCAAGACCCATCTATTTGCTGTCTACAAGAGACTCATTTTAGACCTGACGACACCTTCAGATTGAAAGTGAGGGGATGGAGAACTATTTATCATGCCACTGGAAGTCAAAAGAAAGCTAGAGCAGCCATACTTATATCAGACAGACTAGACTTTAAATTAAAGGCTGTAACAAGAGATGAAGAAGGACATTATATAATAATTACAGGGTCTATCCATCAGGAAGACCTAACACTTATAAATGTCTATGTGCTGAATACGGGAGCCCCCAAATATATATAACAATTACTCACAAACATAAGCAACCTTATTGATAAGAATGTGGTAATTGCAGGGTACTTCAATACCCCACTTACAACAATGGATAGATCATCTAGACACACAGTCAATAAAGAAACAAGGGCTCTGAATGATACATTGGATCAGATGGACTTGACAGATATATGTAGAACTCTGCATCCCAAAGCAACAGAATACACTTTCTTCTTGAGTGCACATGGAACATTCCCCAAGATAGATCACAGACTGGGTCACAAAACAGCCCTTCATAAGTTTACCAGAATTGACATCATACCATGCATACTTTCAGACCACAATGCTATGAAGCTTGAAATCAACCACAGGAAAAAGTCCGGAAAACCTCCAAAAGCATGGAGGTTAAAGAACACCCTACTAAAGATTGAATGGGTCAACCAGGGAATTAAAGAAGAAATTAAAAAATATATGGAAACAAACGAAAATGAAAATACAACAATCCAAACGCTTTGGGATGCAGTGAAGGCAGTCCTGAGAGGAAAATACATTGCAATCCAGGCCTATCTCAAGAAACAAGAAAAATCCCAAATACAAAATCTAACAGCACACCTAAAGGAAATAGAAGCAGAACAGCAAAGGCAGCCTAAACCCAGCAGAAGAAGAGAAATAATAAAGATCAGAGCAGAAATAAACAATATAGAATCTAAAAAGACTGTAGAACAGATCAATGAAACCAAGAGTTGGTTTTTTGAAAAAATAAACACAATTGATAAACCTCTAGCCAGGTTTCTCAAAAAGAAAAGGGAGGTGACCCAGATAGATAAAATCATGAATGAAAATGGAATTATTACAACCAATCCCTCAGAAATACAAGCAATTATCAGGGAATACTATGAAAAATTATATGCCAACAAACTGGACAGCCTGAAAGAAATGGAAAAATTCCTAAACACCCACACTCTTCCAAAACTCAATCAGGAGGAAATAGAAAGCTTGAACAGACCCATAACCAGCGAAGAAATTGAATCGGTTATCAAAAATCTCCCAACAAATAAGAGTCCAGGACCAGATGGCTTCCCAGGGGAGTTCTACCAGACGTTTAAAGCAGAGATAATACCTATCCTTCTCAAGCTATTCCAAGAAATAGAAAGGGAAGGAAAACTTCCAGACTCATTCTATGAAGCCAGCATTACTTTGATTCCTAAACCAGACAGAGACCCAGTAAAAAAAGAGACTACAGGCCAATATCCCTGATGAATATGGATGCAAAAATTCTCAAGAAGATACTAGCAAATCAAATTCAACAGCATATAAAAAGAATTATTCACCATAATCAAGTGGGATTCATTCCTGGGATGCAGGGCGGGTTCAAAATTCACAAATCAATCAACGTGATACATCACATTAATAACAGAAAAGATAAGTACCATATGATCCTGTTGATCGATGCAGAAAAGGCCTTTGACAAAATTCAGCAACCTTTATTAATAAAAACCCTCGAGAAAGTTGGGATAGAAGGAACATACTTAAACATCATAAAAGCCATTTATGAAAAGCCCACAGCTAACATCATCCTCAACGGGGAAAAACTGAGACCTTTTCCCCTTAGATCAGAAACATGACAGGGATGTCCACTCTCACTGCTATTGTTTAACATAGTGTTGGAAGTTCTAGCATCAGCAATCATACAACAAAAGGAAATCAAAGGCATCAAAATTGGCAATGATGAAGTCAAGCTTTCACTTTTTGCAGATGACAGATATTATACATGGAAAATCCGACAGACTCTACCAAAAGTCTGCTAGAACTGATACATGAATTCAGCAAAGTCGCAGGATACAAAATCAATGTACAGAAATCAGTTGCATTCTTATACACTACTAATGAAGCAAATAAAAAAACTGATCCCATTCACAATTGCACCAAGAAGCATAAAATACCTAGGGATAAATCTAACCAAAGATGTAAAAGATCTGTATGCTGAAAACTACAGAAAGCTTATGAAGGAAATTGAAGAAGATATAAAGAAATGGAAAAACATTCCGTGCTCATGTATTGGAAGAATAAATATTGTGAAAATGTCAATACTACCCAAAGCTATCTACACATTCAATGCAATCCCAATCAAAATTGCACCAGCATTCTTCTCGAAGCTAGGACAAGCAATCCTAAAATTTCTATGGAACCACAAAAGGCCCCGAATAGCCAAAGTAATTTTGAAGAAGAAGACCAAAGCAGGAGGCATCACAATCCCAGACTTTAGCCTCTACTACAAAGCTGTCATCATCAAGACAGCATGGTATTGGCACCAAAACAGACATATAGACCAATGGAATAGAATAGAAACCCCAGAATTAGACCCACAAAAGTATGGCCAACTCATCTTTGACAAAGCAGGAAAGAATATCCAATGGAAAGAAGACAGTCTCTTTAACAAATGGTGCTGGAAGAACTGGACAGCAACATGCAGAAGGATGAAACTAGACCACTTTCTCACACCATTCACAAAAATAAACTCAAAATGGATAAAGGACCTGAATGTGAGACAGGAAACCATCAAAACCCTAGAGGAGAAAGCAGAAAAAACCTCTCTGACCTCAGCCACAACAATTTCTTACTTGACACATCCCCAAAGGCAAGGGACTTAAAAGCAAAACTGAACTATTGGGACCTCATGAAGATAAAAAGCTTCTGCACAGCAAAGGGAACAATCAACACAACTAAAAGGGAACCAATGGAATGGGAAAAGATATTTGCAAATGACATATTGGACAAAGGGCTAGTATCCAAAATGTATAAAGAACTCACCAAACTCCACACCCGAAAGACAAATAATCCAGTGAAGAAATGGGCAGAAAACATGAATAGACACTTCTCTAAAGAAGACATCCGGATGGCCAACAGGCACATGAAAAGATGTTCAACGTCGCTCCTCATCAGGGAAATACAAATCAAAACCACCCTCAGATATCACCTCATGCCAGTCAGAGTGGCCAAAATGAACAAATCAGGAGACTATAGATGCTGGAGGGGATGTGGAGAAACGGGAACCCTCTTGCACTGTTGGTGGGAATGCAAACTGATGCAGCCACTCTGAAAACAGTGTGGAGGTTCCTCAGAAAATTAAAAATAGACCTACCCTATGACCCAGCAGTAGCACTGCTAGGAATTTACCCAAGGGATACAGGAGTACTGATGCATAGGGGCACTTGTACCCCAATGTTTATAGCAGCACTCTCAACAATAGCCAAATTATGGAAAGAGCCTAAATGTCCATCAGCTGATGAATGGATAAAGAAATTGTGGTTTATATACACAATGGAGTACTACGTGGCAATGAGAAAGAATGAAATATAGCCCTTTGTAGCAACGTGGATGGAACTGGAGAGTGTGATGCTAAGTGAAATAAGCCATACAGAGAAAGACAGATACCATATGTTTTCACTCTTATATGGATCCTGAGAAACTTAACAGAAACCCATGGGGGAGGGGAAGGAAAAAGAAAAAAGAGGTTAGAGTGGGAGAGAGCCAAAGCATAAGAGACTCTTAAAAACTGAGGACAAACTGAGAGTTGATGAGGGGTGAGAGGGAGGAGAGAGTGGGTGATGGGTATTGAAGAGGGCATCTTTTGGGATGAGCACTGAGTGTTGTATGGAAACCAATTTGACAATAAATTTCATATATTGAAAAAAGAAGAATGTCATATTAGACTTGATGATCTCAAGGCTCATGGCAGGGCCCAGGTTGTAAGAGCTGGGGCCAGGGGCACAAGCCATGCCTTGAGCATGTACACATTTTAATACCAAAATAACTAGAAATAGTTATACATTTCAACAGCAAATACTTACATATTTCAATACCAGAATAACGAGAATTGAGAATGCCCACTATTTGCAGAATTTACTTAGAGACTACTGTGTACTGTATGGCCCATGGAAGAACATTTTCTCAATTAGAAATAATATGATCTACTGAGAAGGATGACTGAAGGAGTCAAAAAGCTCTAAAAGGTGTTAACAACAAAATGCCACTTTGAAGAAGAGTGCAAGTAATTTTGTGAAAAAATATTTAACAATAATAATACCAAATAAAACTCTTTAAAGAAATACCATTGACCAGTAGTATTAGAGATAGTTATAGCTAAGAAACTGATAAAATTGTGTGAAAATATATCAACATATTTTTCTCATGTTATTTATTCACACAGATAATTCACACAAATGAAAATACATTCTTCCTCATCTTCTTCTTTTTTTTTAAATTTCAAGCTCTCAGTTGCAATTCTCTTCTTTGCTTTGCATGTCAATTCAGGGTCTCCCAAACCTGGCAATTATTTCCCAATAATCTGGAAAAATCTTTTCCCAATGTTTAAGACTTCATGGTTCCTGCTTGAATCATGCATTTTTCTGTTGTCCTACTTTGACATTTCCTGTGGCATCTGGTTCTTTGCCTTTACTGCCTTCAGTTTTGGTGCTCCAATGAGCCTGGAGCAAAACTGGCCAAAAAATAGAACTTGTCCCCAAAATGATTAGTTAAGTTTAGAATAAACAGAGCTACACATGACTACTTAGAGAAGCTGGGGTTTACCCAATTTTTAATGTCAGTGTCAAAAAGATTAGGTATGCTGTTGTGAGAAAGGTCTCACATGAAGTTTATGCTAGCAGCAGAATCATAGATTAGCTGAACCACAAGTCTTAAATGGGGCATGTGTTTTTATTTTCCTTTTGCTGCTCTCATTTTCCTCAAAAGCCTTCAATCTGTATCAGTGGGGGTGTCATATTACATGCAATGAAATGTGACAAGACCACTTTCAGCTAACCCCCCTAAGACCTTGGACACTAAATGCCAGACTGAATTTTGAGACACATAGATGTGTAAGACATGCAGAAAAGAGGGGACAGAAAGCCAGCTAAATAACTTCTCAATCCTTAACCTATATCAAGGGCACAAAGGGACTAAGAGTGGAGATTGAAAGAGAATTTGGGGGGTATTTTTGAAAAGAACTGCTGATGTCTTGTGAGTGTCACCCTTTCTCCAAGTGGAAATCTCATTCCCAGGGTGGTGAGATTGTCTAAATTATCCCAAAACCCAGAAAGGGATTCCACTACAAGAGATGTGTGAGAGACACAGAGAACTGTCCTCTGCCTCTTGTCTAGAGAATATGAGAGATGGGAGATAAGCTGGTCAACTGCTCTTTAGGCAAAGGAAGCCAAAGAGAGATTTCTACTGCAATAAGATGGTCCAAAGCATGTATGGTAACCTCCCAGACTTGGTCCAAAGCATTCATGTATGGACTCCACAAAAACCAGGTGTGGATCTCGTGTAAGAGTAAACTAGAGAGCCTGATGTAATATCCAAAGATTGACACAGGGACAAAAGGAACTCAGCAAAAAAGAGCCCAGAAGTGAACCACCAAAGACTCAGGGTCTGAGGTAATGTCTTAATATTGAGAAGTAGAAAAGTATGTCACCTACAAAAAGAGAGTTATAGTTGAGAAAATCCCAGCTTTAAATATCTACCAGATCCAGAGAGTGATGTAACTTTGACAGTAGCATGCAAAACATAATTTTCCTGTCCCCACTTCTCTTCATTTCAGAGAAGGGTCAGAAACCATACATAGTTGGCAAGATGAGAGAAGAAGAGTAGAAGCCAAACTGTAGAGGGAGAGATGAAACCAACTACCTCTAGCCATTGCCGATAATGGACTTCCCACCTGCATCAGGCCTGACCTGTCACAGGTGAGAAAAGAAGGGTAAACATCAGGCTTCGAATGCAAAAGAAGGTTAAACTTGTGGCTTATACTTGGGACAGAAAAACTGCACGGGCTGTGTGAAAATATATACTACCATGAACTGATAACATTTAAGGAATCAAAGCAAAACTTTAGCCTTCAAAAAATGAGGTAAAATGAGGTTCACTGAAGATGCTTAGTCGTGTTGTAATTTCAATCCTTCAACAAAATACTGAAAATAGTACAGTGACAAGTATAATAGAGAGTATGCTTGAGGAAAAATCATTATTATTTTGTAAAAATTTATATAAAAGTTTAAGTGGATTGGAACTCCACTACATTATGATTTAACCTCTGAATTTTCAATAATTGATTTAAACTCAAAAGAAGAGAAATTAGATTAAGAAGTATAATTTAAAGGGACTGAATTATCAGAGTTCTAGTTGATGACAGAAAAGAGATTTCCCTTAATTACAGAAGAATACTCTTCCATGATAACACGGTGTTGAAAGCAACACATATATCTATCCTTGAGAGAGTGGGTGGGTGAAAAGTGTAAGTGCACTACATAAAGCACTGCACAACAACTAGAAGCAATGGGTTAAAAAAAATACACAGAACAAGGGCACCTGGGGGGCTCAGCTGGTTAAGTGTATGACTCTTGATTTTGGCTCAGGTCATGAGCTCACGGTTGTGGGCTCAAGCCCTGCATCGGGCCCTGTGCTGACAGTGAAGAGCCTGCTTAGGATTTTCTCTCTCCCTTTGTCTGCTCTTTTCCTCACTAGCACTCTCTCTCTTTCTCTCAAAATAAATACGTAAACTTTTTAAAAAAATACACAGAACAATATGGATAGAACTTAGAAAAGAGTGTTTACTGGAAACAAAAAAGGAAATAAAATTTTATATACAATGTAATGCCATTTACTTTAATTAAAAGTACAGAATACATAGCAACAAAGCACATTTAATAAGAGTGCAAACAAAAATATACATCAAACAGAATAAAGTTGTTGACAATGAGGGATGAGCAGGGCAGAATATATGAGTGGGATAAGGGAAGAACAAGCCCTGCAGGGCCCAGTGATATAGCTGAAGGGATAAAAAACCCATTGGGGTTCAAAAGAAAAGTGAATTATGCTAAAGAAACAAGTTCAATTTTCTCATTAAAATTTTAATGAGATTTTACTTGGAAATTTTAAATAAATTGAATAATATTTTCTTCAATACTTAGCATTTTATTTTTCTTTAATCATATAATACAAAGAAAATGTAGTAATTTTTTCACTAAGTCCAACACAAAACCCTTTTCATCATCCCCTCCAGTTTACCCAATATATGGATAAGTATACTATTTTCCATTACCGCCATGGAGTGAAAGGGTTGAGGAGCACTAGTGACCTTTGACTGTTAAATAAACATTTGACCGATACATTCTATTCCTTACACTTCCAAAAGGCAGGCCCCAACTCATATCATATGTGGAAGTCTTCTAGATATGTATTTTTAAAGCTTTGATGGTTATTTTTGTCTGTAAGTCCTCTGCCCCTGCCTTTCAAGTCACTTCCCATATGATTGAGCTACCCATCCTCATGGTCTCTCCCTGGGACAACCTGAAGCAGTTGGACTTACATGAATCTTATCAGTGATGTGATTCCTCTCTGGCAGCTGCTGACATACTCTTCTGATTCTAAGAGTATGGGCCTAGCTTTCTGAGAACGTGTAGCTCTTGGAAAAACTCCCCCCTTGTCAGGGGATACACATGCTCCACTCTGCCAGGAATGCTGAAAAACTAATACCCCTAATTCTCCTCTTTGGCTAAGAATTTGCTCTTTCCTTTCCCACTGAGTCTCTAGAGAGAGAGGAGGTGGCAGTAAATTTGCTTGTGTATTTATTATTGGCTGTGAGGCTGAGTCTCTGTGTAAAGACCACTCATATAGCAGTGACGACTACACATTAGAATCACCTGGGGGACTTTAAAAACATACCAATGCCTGCCTGGACTGAACCCCAGACAAATGGAATCAGAATTACTGAGGGTGGAGCCTGGGCATCAGGAGACTTTAAGAGCTCCCCTGATGCTTCTAATATGCAGCAGAGTTGAAATCCATGTTCTAAGCTCCACATTTGAAACTTGATAATTAGTCTTTAGTTGACAATGTGGGAATTAACTTACAGAAATAAAAATTTCAATTTCATCGATGACATGAGATTACACTCTAGAATCCTAATAAAAAATTTTCAAAGGATCCCCCTTCTTGCCCACTGAATGTCTCTCTTTCCCTCATCTCTAAATCTTGTAGGGTTCCTTGGGAAATGTTTGCATGCCTCCTTCACCACATTCTTACAAGATAGGCACAGTAAATATAACTAATCTAAATTAATACGAGGGTATGCTCAGAAAGTTAAAGACATTCCCTTTTCCAACTTATTTATTCCATTTTTCAAATTTGTCATTAGTTTATCCCATGAATATCTGGGAAGTAAATTGTATACAAGGAAATATCCTTGTACAAGGAAATATCCTCACATATTGTGGGATAAAAACATACTTGAAACACTGTTATCTTCTAGGTGCTTTTGGTACAGCTTTCAAGAACTAACTAAACCTAAGTCAGTGTATAATGCCTCGAGAGGGTTTCAAATGTTTTATACTTCAGGAGTGGTGGAGAAGCACCTGAAAAAAAGGTGGGGCCATACTGGGGAAGGTCTTATATTGGCAGCTTGCACTTCACAGGCAATGCGGATTTTACAAACTGAGTGGTGGCATGACAAAGTGTGTTTTAGGAGATTATTTTAGCTTCTGGATAAGTGGTGAATTATAATAAAGAGTAATTGTAGGTTAGGCAAGAAACCAATTAGAAGATTTGCTTTGTTGGGGCACCTGGGTGGCTCAGTTCGGTTAAGCATCCGACTCTCGATTTCAGCTCAGGTCATGATCTCACAGTTAGTGAGTTTGAGCCCCACATCTGGCTCTGTGATGACAGCATGGAGCCTACTTAGGTTCTGTCTCCCTCTTTCTCTGCCTCTCCTCCCCTTGCTCTCTATCTCTCTCAAAAATAAAATAAATTAAAAAAAAAGATTTGCTTGGGGAGGAAAAGTGGGGAATGACTGGGAAGGAGCATGAGGAAATCCTTTGGGGGTAGTAGTAGTATTCTATATCTTGATAGAGATATATCAAGTGATCAGTGAATATACATATGTGTATATTAGATCATATGTAAGTTTTATTACAGAAGAAAAACTGTCAACAAATATAGAACTCTGGCAAATGGCATGCATATTAAAGTACTTAGAGGGAAGTGTACTGATATCTCTAATATACTTTGACATTATTAAAAATTGATATAAATTGATGGGTGTAAAGGTATGTAATAAAGCAAGTGTAGTAACATGTTCACAGTAGAAGCTGGGTAGTAGATATAGGAATGTTTGCTATAAAATTCTTTCAACTTTGCTATATGTTTAAATGTTTCATATGTGGGAGAAAAAGAGTCCAAAGCAGAGAATGAGGCCAGTGATATTTGAAAATTTGACATGATAGAGCTGAGCATACATTAATGTAGGGAATGAGGGACACAGAGAAAAAGGAGTTACCATGAACTTAAATGATCAGGATACCAGAGAATAAATGTACTACTTTCATGAATGAGAACCATTTGTTGAGCCCCAACTGTGTGCCAACAATGGTTTAACACAGTTTATTTATCATCCTTACAACTCTGTATGGAAAATATAATGTCCATTTTGTGATGATAAAACAAAACCTCAGTCTGGTTAAATACAGGAAATAGGGAAGTTGGGAAAAGCTTAAGGAGGAAGATGGAGTTTGACAGTGAGATGAGGGCATGAAAGTGTGCATTAGGAAGTTAGAAATATGTGGCTTTTGTACAAAGGATAAGACTAGAGATTTGGATTTGGAGATATCTTAGACTCAAAGACTCTTGGAAGCCAGCAGAGATGTCTTCAGAGAGATCATTGAAAGGAGGTAGGCAAATGAAGCTGTGAAGAGAGAGATAAAAATAGAGAACTTGGAAGGATGCTCAGAGCTGGAATAGGAGAAAAAAGCAAACCTAGAGAAGTTTACACGGGGCCAAAGTCTATCCAAGTACACACCCTGGTATGGGAATAAAAATTGGGTAGGACTAGGAGTTCTAGTTGGTAACTTCATGCCTACCCACTATGAGATTGAGCAGTTCTTTCTACTCCTTCCAGACCTATTCCCAATCATCGTGATAACTGTATGGTCCAGATTTGTGACTAACCAACCTTATAGCTTATCACCTAGTGAAGCTGCCCCTCATTCTTTTGGTTGTTTTTTTCTTCTCTTGCCCCATTTCTTGATAATTTGGGTTCCACCTGTTATTACTGCAAAATAGATACCAGGAATCTTCACTCAGTAACTCATGCCTGTGGACATCAGAAAGGGAGAAACTTCCTGTGACTGCAACTGCTGCAAACCCTTGTGTTTAGGCTGTGGTGTAACCTCCATTGCTGTCTCATAGTCAAAACTGTAGAGGCATTGCTTACCATTCAGCAGGTCACATCCAGTTATATATTGACCACCTCTTCCTTTGAATTCTTTTTCATTCCCACACAATTTAACATAAAGTGGAGGTTAAGAGTGCCAAATGGTGTATTTTCACAAGTTGAGGGAAGAGATTTAAAGAAGATGAAGATCAGCAGTCTGAGCTGATGCAAAGGAGACATGGGACATAGGACTGAGGTAAGATCTTTGAGGATGGTCTTTATTTGTTGTCTGACTTACTAAGTGTAAGACCTTCTGATATAATATCCACAAAATTTCTACCAGCAATTTTTAACAGTCTATCAGAGAAACAAATTATATACAAATGATTTTTAATTAATTAATTAAATTAAGATACAATTGGGATATATCATATTGTATTAGTTTTAGGCCTATAACATAATGATTTGATACAGGTATATATTATGAGATGATTACCACAGTAAGTTTATTTAACATCCATCACCAGACATAGTTAAAAATTTTTTTTCTTGTGATGAGAACTTTTAAGATGTACTCTCCTTGTAACTTTAAAACATATAATACAGTATTAACCATAGTCACCATGTAGTACATTACACTCCCATGACTTCTTTATCTTACAACTGGAAGTTCACTCCTTTTGACCACTTTCACTTATCTTGCCCACCTGCCTCTAGCAAACATCAATCTTTCCTCTGTATCTATAGTTTGATTTTTAAAAATTCCGTATCTAAGTGAGACCATACTTGAGCTGTCTGACGTATCTCAGCATAACACCTTCAAGGTCCATCCTTGTTCTTACAAATGGCAGAATTCATGTGTATACACACACACACACACACACACACACACACACACACACAACTTCTTTCTCCATTCATCCATCAATGGACACTTAGTTTGTTTACATGTTTTGGGTTTTATTAATGATGCTGCAATGAACATAGGGATACAGATATCTTTTTGAGTTAGTGATTTCATTTTCCTTTCAATAAATACACAGAAGTGGAATAGTTGGATAATATGGCAGTTATATTTTTAATATTTTTGAGGATTTTTGTGCTGTTTTTCATAGTGGCTGCACTAGTTTACATTCACATCAGCAATGTACAAGGGTTTCCTTCCTTTTCAATACTTATTATTTGTTTTCTTTTTCATAATAGCCATTCCTACGTGTGAGAAGTGATATCTTATTGTGGATTTTATTTGTGTTTCTCTAATGATTAGTGATGTTGAACACATTTTCAGGTGTCTGTTAGCCATTTGTATGCCTCATACACAAATTATTTTAAAATAAGATATGTAATAAGAAAGAAAATTATTGGGGTTTTCAAGAGTGTTGTTTCTGTAAAGTAGTGAGAGCAACTGCCAAATTTTAGTACAAAAGGGAATATTGGATGGTGGAGAGATTAAGGTAATTAATATAGAGTTGAAGACCATTGTGGCAAAAGTTTGGCTGTGAAAGGCAAGACGGTTATATGGAATGGCTAGGATGACAGGTAATAAAAAGATGAAGGGCTCCTGGTTAAAAAATATATAAAACAAGGTGTCTTAAATCTGAGCTTATTGTAATACCAAGTATTATGCTGGTTATTGAAGATTCAAGCAATCATGATATCACTCACTTGCCTTCAAGTATCGCAAGTCTATTGAACAATATAGGTACATTAAACCGATACTATTTTTAAAAAGAGCATTTAAATGGAATCATCAACATGAATATAAAGGAAGAAACACTTAATTTTGTCTTCAAACACTGGCAAAGGCTTCATAGAGGAAGTAGTATTTAAGATGAGCCTTAAAAGGGGACCTGGGTGGCTTAGTTGGTTAAGCATCTAACTCTTGATTTCCATTCAGGTCATGACCTTATGATTTGTAAGATGAGCCCTGCACTGGGCTCTGCACTGACAGCCTGCTTGGGATTCTCTCTCTCCTGCTCTCTCTGTCCCTCCCTGCTCCCCTTTGCACTCTCTCTCTCTCTCTCAAAATCAATAAATAAACATTAAAAAATAAAATGAGTCTTAATGATCAGTAGTAACTTGGGAATAGTTATGAAGGGAAACTAAATTTATAGCAAGAGATATAACATGTGAAAAGGTTTGCAAAGGTGGAAGAGCATGATGTATGTGATGACTTATGAAAAGCTCAATTTGATTGACTTATAGAGTGAATGAAGGGAAACACCAGGATATGAGGTTAGAAAGATACATTAGCACCAGATGGTGAAAAGAAACTTGTCTGACCTGGTAAAGAGGGAAGGAGTTTGGATTTTATGCTGTAGGCAATAAGGAACTCAAGCAGAGGAGAATATAATGAAACTATGTTTAAAAAAGATAACCAGCTTCCAGGCATGACAGATTGGAACAATTCTCCTCTAAGATTATATGTAGAAATATCAATTAAACAGATAGTTTAGAAATACATTTGAAAGCATCAACGTGCTGCTGAGGTAAGTAGGAATTAAAAGGACATAATCTTGGAGAAGGAAGAACCATGTAGCTGACAGTATACTTTGTTCCTCAGGGCATTTGTTGATTCTGGGTGTAGAGCAACAGACCAAGAATTCAAGCAAAGACATTAAGGAAATGATTGCTAGTAAGGGCAGAAAAATCAATAGAACTTTTCACAGTCTCATCCTAGAGAAACAGAATTAAAGACTAAATCTTTTTTGAAGGAAGATAACATTTTTTAGAACATCTAAAAATTTTCAAAGACAATGCCCAACATTTAATAAAAAAATAACTAGGCATGACATACATTATGATTTAAAACAAGAAGAAAAAAGGACAATAAAAACAATCTCAAAGAAACTCAGATATTGGAATTATTGGAAAAGGAATTTAAAATAGCTACAATTAATGGGGCACCTAGGTCACTCAGTTAAGTGTACAACTTTAGCTTAGGTCATGATCTCACAATTCATGAGTTCCAGCCCTGCATCAGGCTCTGTGCTGACAGCTCAGAGCCTAGAGCCTTCTTCAGATTCTGTGTCTCCCACTCTCTCTTTGCCCCCCACCCCGCTCATGCTCTGTCTTTTCTCTCTCTCAAAAATAATCATTTTAAAAAAGGTATGATTAATATGTCAAGATACTAAAGAAAAAAGGGAGAATTTGACCAGAAAATTTAAATTAAAAAAAAGGAAGAAAACAGAAACACTAGAATGGAAACATAAAATATCTGCAATTAAGAACACAATAAATGGGTTTAAAGCAGATTAGCTACACAAGATCAAAATGTTAGTGAACTAGAAGAAAGGTGAACAAAATATGCAGATGAAAGTATAGTGAACAGCAAAGGATGGATAATACAGGAAAGAGTATATTATGTATTCTTGAAATTACAGTATTCAAAAGAGAAAATTACAAGAATGGGTCAGAAATAATATTTTAATATACAATGACTGCAAATTATCTGAAACTACTGAAAGACAAAGACAACAAAGAAACCTCAGATCTGAGTTTTTAAACTCAAGGCAGTAATGAATTTTTTTTTAAATACACTTAACCAGGAACACCTGGGTGACTCTGTCGGTTAAGTCTCTGACTTCAGCTCAGGTCATGATCTCACAGTTCGTGAGTTAGAGCCCCGCATTGGAATCTGTGCTGACAGCTCAGAGCCTGGAGCCTGCTTCAGATTCTGTGTCTCCCTCTCTCCCTGTTCCTACTTCACTCACACTCTCTCTCTCTTTCAAAAATAAATAAATATTAAAAATAAATAAATAAATAAATAAATAAAATACACCTAACCATGTTATAGTCAAACTACTAAAACCAAAGAACAATCAAAACCTTTAAAGCAAGTTGATGGGAAAAAAGGCACTATATCTGTAAGAGCAACAAAAGACTGATAATTGACCTCTTAATTGAAATGAAGGAAGCTGAAAAAACTTGTGGAATAACAAGTTTAAAATGCTGAAAGAAAATAATTGCTCATCTAGAACCTCACCAAACAAAATTCTCTTCAGAAATGAAGGGAAATCAAAGATATTTTTCAGACAAATAAAGCTGAAAACATTTATCACTAGCAGATGTGCACTAAAAATGATACTAAAGGGAATTCTTCAGAAAGAAGAAAAAATAGTTTCATACAGAAGCATAGAAACATGGGACAGGAATTAAAGAAAATGGAAAAGGATGATGTGAGGGTAAATGTAATTAAATATTGGACATACAAAGCAATAATTTATTATCTTATGAAGATTAAAATATATGCAAAATTTAAAAGACTAAAATAAGTAAATAAAAGAGCAGAAATTTATATGACAAAAAGTAAATATTTGATAGAGAAAATAAGCAAAACAAAAATTATTACTTGAAAAGAATGATAAAATTGCTAGAGCCTTTTGCATGCTATCATGAATTGTCAATATGAAGAGAAAATAAATGGGGCATCCCTGACATTCTACAGACATTGAAAAGATAAGGAATATAGTGAATAATTTATATGCTATTAAAAATTTGGGTGAAGTTCAAAAATCCCTAGGAAAACACAGTGTACCAAAATGGGCGTAAGGAGAAACTAAAAATCCATATATCTATTCTAAAATCTGAATCTATAGGGGCGCCTGGGTGGCTCAGTTGGTTAAATGACTGACTTTTGCTCAGGTTATGATCTCACAGTTTGTAAGTTGGAGCCCCGCATAGGGCTATATGCTGACAGCTCAGACCCTGGAGCCCACTTCGGATTCTGAGCCTTCTTCCCCTCTCTCTACCCCTCCCCTGCTCACACTCTGTGCCTCTCTGCCTCTCAACAATAAATAAACATTAAATTTTTTTTTAAATCTGAATCTATAATTAAACATCTCCAGACACACACACACACACACACACACACACACACACATACACACACCCCAAAAAACATCGGATTCAAAAAAAATCTGGGAGGTAGTTAAAATGGAGGAGGAGAAGGGAGACCCTAAGCTTGTCTTATCCCTCAAACACAGCTAGATAGTTAACAAATCACTCTGAAAACAGAATAAATCAATTGGATATTTGAGAAAACAAAAAATGCAAGTTTACAAATAGAAAAGCTACCACCTTCTGGAAGGTAAGAGGTGTGGGCAGTTAACTTGGGGCAGAAAGAGCTCTGGGTACAGCAGAGGGGAAGGAAGTTGTTTATGGAGGCTACCACAAAATAATATAAGCAGTGGAATGTAAAATCTGAACTTTTAGAAGTCTGCTACATTGGGGGATGTGCCTGGGTTAAAGGTATGCAGGTGGTGAAGTGGGATGGAATCCCAGGAATGACACCATGGTTTGAGGATCCCTTGGGTCACAAGAAGGATGGGTGGTACCAACATGCTGTGCTTTTTCCAGGGATAGGAGCAGGGACTTAGGCTGAGGGCAGCAAGCAGAGGTGCTGGCTTTCTGCTCTGTTTTGACATAAACTCTGAACTGCTGCTCAGTTGTGTGACCACTTTCCTTCCAGGGGCTGGAAAAAGCCCAGAGGAACAGTGAAGGTTTGCCCTTCTAGAGTCTTTAAAATTTGGAGTTTTGAGCCTGAGATAAAAAAAGTTAGGAAGCAGGCAGCGTGAACACAGGGTTCTGACAGAAACCAGGGACAGGAGAGGCGTGATTGATTGATTGCTCTTCTGTGAGAGTTCCCTGAAGGGTGGCAGTGCAATCTTTCACCTCAGGAGCTAGAGAGTGGGGGGCCTGCCATATTCATCCAGCCCATCAGTGTTGAAAGCCTTCAGGGAGCAAAACAGCGCCACCTAGTGGAGGCCAGAGTCACATACACCAAGCCCCTCCCCTCTCCCTCCCCTGGAGGAGCATTTTTACTGCAACAAGTCAGCCAGGGAATCAGCACAACACGTCCCACCCCCAGAAGACCAGCACAAATAACTTGCTTGCCCCAAGTCTTCTGATCCTAGAGTGCTACAAAGCTTCAGGTCTAGGGGAAATAGATCTACCTTCCTCTTTAGATTAAAAAAATTTTTTTTGTAAGTTTATTTATTTATTTATTTTGAGAGAAAGACAGAGAGAGTGAGTGGGGGAGGGGCAGAGAGAGAGGGAGAAAAAAATTCCAAGCAGGCTCCACACTGTCAGTGCAGAGCCTGATGCAGGGCTTAAACTCATTAACCCTGAGATCATGACCTAAGCAAAACCAACAGTCAGATGTTTAACCCACTGAGCCACCCAGGCGCAACCTCCTTTTTATTTTTATTCATTATTTTTAATTTTTTTTTCATTTATTTTCTTATCTTTTCAGTTCCTTTATTTATTTTATTTTTTATTTATGTATTAAATTTTGTCTTTATTTTATTTTTATTGTTGAATCTAGATTCTTTTAACAAGCAAACCAAAACACACCCAGGATTTAGTTTTTTTTGTTTCCTTGTTTTTGTTTTGTTTTGTTTTGTTTGTGTGTGTTTGTTTGTGTTTGTCTTCTTTCTTCTTTTTTTTCTGGACAAAATGCTGAGACAGAGAAATTCACCCCCCTCCCCGCAAAAAAAAAAAAAAAAAGAACAGGAAGGAGAACTCATGGCCAGGGATTTAATCAATACAGATATAAATAAGATGTCTGAACTAGAATCTAAAACAACAATGATAAGGATACTAGCTGGGCTTGAAGAAACATAATGGATACCAGAGAATCCCTTTCTGCAGAGATAGAAGAACTAAAGTCTAGTTAGACCAATTTAGAAATGTAATAACTGAGATGCAAACCAAAATGGAGGCCATAAAATGAGGATGATTGAGGCAGAGGAGCAAATTAGTGATATAGAAGATAAAATTATGGAAAATAATGAAGCTGAAAAGAAGAGGAAAAGAAAGGTCATGAATCACAAAGGCAGATGCAGGGAACTTAACTATTAAAATGGAATAACATTCCTCTCATAGGAGTCCCAGAAGATGAAGAGAGAAAAAGGAGCAGAAGACTTATTTGAACAAATTATAGCTGAAAATTTCCCTAATCTGGGGAAGGACACAGACATCAAAATCCAAGAATCACAGAGAAGTGCCAATAAATTCAACAAAGCCTGACCATTGCCAAGGTGTATCATAGTCAAATTTACAAATTGCACAGACAAGGAAAGAATTCTGAAAGCAGCAAGGGAAAAGAGGACCCTAACCTACAAGGGAAGACAGATCAGGTTCTCAGCAGATCCATCCAGAGAAATTGGCAGACCAGAAAGAAGTGGTAGGATATATTCAACGTGCTGAATGGGAAAAATATGCAGCCAAGAATTTTCTGTCCACTAAGGCTGTCATTCAAAATAGAAGGAGAGATGTCTGTTTCTCAGACAAATAAAAGCTAAAGGAATTGTGATCACTAAACCAGCCCTTCAGGAAATTTTAAGGGGACTCTTTGGAAAAAAAAAACAAAACACCAAAAGCAACAAAGACTACACTAGACTGGATAGACCAAAAGCAACAAACTCTAGAACATCACCAGAAATACCAACTCTACAGGTAACACAATGGCACTAAATTCACATAATTACTCTTTCAATAATTACTCTGAATGAAAATGGATTAAATGCCCCAATCAAAAGACATAGTGTATCTGAATGGGTAGAAAAAACCAAGATCCGTCTATATGCTACCTACAAGAGACTCATTTTAGACCTGAAGCCACCTGCAGATTGAAAGTGAGGAGGTTGGGGTGGGGTAGGGGGGCGCCTGGGTGGCTCAGTCAGTTAAGCATCCAACTTCAGCTCAGGTCATGATCTCACAGCTCATGAGTTCAAGCCTTGCATCAGGCTCTGTGCTCACAGCTTGGAGCCTGGAGCCTGCATTGGATTCTGTGTCTCTATCTCTCTCTGCCCCTCCCCCACTTGTGCTCTGTCTCTCTCTCTCTCTCTCTCTCTCTCTCTCTCAAAAATAAACATTGAAAAAAAAGAAAGTGAGGGGATGGGAAACCATCTATGATACTAATAAGTCAAAAGACAGCTGGAGTAGTCATACTTATATCAGACAAACTAGATTTTATTTCTTTTTTTTTTTTCAACGTTTATTTATTTTTGGGACAGAGAGAGACAGAACATGAATGGGGGAGGGGCAGACAGAGAGGGAGACGCAGAATCGGAAACAGGCTCCAGGCTCTGAGCCATCAGCCCAGAGCCTGACGCGGGGCTCGAACTCACGGACTGTGAGATCGTGATCTGGCTGAAGTCGGACGCCCAACCGACTGCGCCACCCAGGCTCCCCATAGATTTTAAAACAAAGACTGTGGGGTGCCTGGGTGGCCCAGTCAGTTAAGCATCCGACTTCGGCTCAGGTCATGATCTCGTGGTTCCTGAGTTCAAGCCCTGGGTCGGGCTCTGCGCTGACAACTCAGAGCCTGGAACCTGTTTCAGATTCTGTGTCTCCCTCTCTCTCGGACCCTCCCCCATTCATGCTCTGTCTCTCTCTGTCTCAAAAATAAATAAACGTTAAAAAATTTAAAAAAAACCCAAAGACTGTAACAAGAGATGAAGAAGGGCATTATATCATAATTAAGGGGTCTATCCATAAAGAAGATCCAACAATAGTAAATTTTCATGCCCCAAACTTGGAGATACCCAAATATATTAATCAATAACTCATTAATAATAATACATAATAGCAAATGAAAATGAGAACATGACAATCCAAAACCTTTGGAATGCAACAAGGGCAGTCCTAAGAGGGAAGTATATTGCAATACAGGCCCATATCAAGAAGCAAGAAAAGTCCCAAGTGCACAAACTAACCTCACACATAAAGGAGCCAGAAAAGGAACAGCAAATAAAGCCTAAAGCTAACAGAAGGGAAATAATAAAGATTAGAGCAGAAATAACGATATAGAAAAAGAAATACAGTAGAACATATAGACAAAACTAAGAGCTGGTTCTTTGAAAGAATTAACAAAATTGATAAACCCCTAGCCAGACTTTTCAAAAAGAAAAGAGAAAGGATTGAAGGAGATAAAATCAGGGGCACCTGCGTGGCTCAGTTGGTTAAACATCCGATTTCAGCTCAGGTCATGATCTCATGGTTTGTGGGTTCAGGCCCTGCATCAGGCTCTGTGCTGACAGCTTGGAGCCTCGAGCCTGCTTCAGATTCTGCCACTCTCTCTCTCTTTCTCTAGCTCTTCCTTGTTCACTCTCTCTCTCTCTCTCTCTCAAAGACGAATGAACATTAAAAGGCTAAAACAAAAACATAAATAGATAAAATCATGAATGAAAGAGAAGAGATCACAGCCAACATCAAAGAAATACAATTATAAGAGAACACTATGAAAAATTATATGTCAAAAAGCTGGGCAATCTGGAAGAAATGGACAAATTCCTAGAAACACACAAATTATTAAAACTGAAACAAGAAGAAATAGAAAATTTGAACAGACTCATACCAACAAAGATATTGAATCAGTAATCAAAAATCCTTCAACAAACAAGAGTCCTGGGCTAGATGACTTTCCAGGGGAATTCTACCAGACACTTAAAGAGGAGTTAAATACCTATTGTTCTCAAACTTTTCCAAAAAATAGAAATGGGAAGAAAACTTCCAAATACATTCTATGAAGCCAGCATTACCTTGATTCTAAAACAAAGACCCCCCACTAAAATGGAGAATTACAGGTCAATATCACTGATGAACCTGGAGGCAAAAATTCTCAACTAGATACTAGCAAATCAAATTCAGCAGTACATTAAAAGAATTATTCACCGTGATCTAGTGGGATTCATTCCTGGGCTGCAAAGCTGGTTCAATATTTGCAAATCAACCAACATGATACATCACATTAATAGAAGAAAGGATAAGAACCATTATGATCCTGTCAATAGATGCAGAAAAAGCATTCGACAAAATACAACATCCATTCTTGATAAAAACCCTCAACTAACTAGGGATAGATGCAACACACATCAAAATCATAAAGGCCATATATGAAAGACCCACAGCTAATATCATCCTCAATGGGGAAAAACTGAGAGCCTTTTTCCTATGGTCAGGAATAAGACAAGGATGTTCACTCTCACCATTACTATTTAACATAGTACTGGAAGTCCTAACCTCAGCAATCAAACAACGAAAAGAAATAAAGGGCATACAAATCAGCAAGGAAGAAGTCAAACTTTCACTTGCAGATAATAATGACACTCTATATATAAAACTCAAGAGACTCCACCAAAAAATTGCTAGAGCCGATGCATGAATGCAGCAAAGTCACAGTATATAAAATCAACGTGCAGAAATCTGTTGCATTTCTATACACCAATAATAAAGCAGCAGAAAAAGAAATCAAGGAATTGATCCCATTTGCATTTGCACCAAAAGCAATAAGATACCTAGGAATAAACCTAACAAAACAGGTAAAAGATCTGTACCCTGAAAACTATAGAATACTTATGAAAGAAATTGAAGAGAACACAAAGAAATGGAAAAGCATTCCATGGTTATGGATTGGAAGAACAAATATTGTTAAAATGTATATACTACCCAAAGCAATTGATACATTTAATGCAATCCTATCAAAATACCACCAGCATTTTTCACAGAGCTAGAGCAAACAATCCTAAAATATGGATGGAACCACAAAGACCCCAAATAGTCAAAGCAATTGTGAAAAAAGTAAAGCAAAAGTGGAGACATCATGATTCCAGATTTCAAGCTATATTACAAAGCTGTAGTCATCAAGACAGTATGACACTAGCATAAAAACAGACAAATAGATGAATGGAACAGAATAGAAAACCCAGAAATGGACCTACAGCTATATGGTCAACTAAGCTTTGACAAAGTAGGAACGAATATCCAATGGGAAAAAAAGACAGTTTCTTCAACAAATAGTGCTGGGAAAACTGGATGGCATCATGCAGAAGAATGAAACTGGACCACTTTCTTACACCATACACAAAAATAAATTCAAAATGGATGAAAGACCTAAATGTGAGACAGGAAACCATCAAAATCCTACAGGAGAACACAGGCAGCAACCTCTTTGACCTCAGCTGCAGCAACTTCTTACTAAATATGTCACTGAAAGCAAGGGAAACAAAAGCAAACATGAACTATTAGGACCTCATCAAGTTTCTGCAGAGTGAAGGAAACAATCAACAAAACTTAAAGGCAGCCTACAAAATGGGAGAATATATTTGCAAATGACACATTTGATAAAGGGTTAGTATCCAAAATCTATAAAGAATTTACCAAACTCAACACCCAAAAACCAAATAGCTCAATTGAGAAATGGGCAGAAAAAAAATGAATTGACATTTTTCCAAAGAAGATGGCTAACAGACACATGAAAAGATACTCAACATCACAGATCATATCACCTTGCCATGTAGTCAGAATGGCTAAAATTAATAACACAAGAAACAACAGGTGTAGGTGAGGATGCAGAGAATGGGGAAACTCCTTACACTGTTGGTGGGATTGCAAACTGGTACAATGAATCTGGAAAACAGTATGGAGTTTCTTCAACAAACTAAAAATAGAACTACCCTATACTCCAGCAGTTTCACTACTAGGTATTTACCCAAAAGATACAAAACTACAGATTCGAGAGGCACCTGGGTGGCTCAGTCAATTGATGGTCCAACTTTAGCTCAGGTCATGATCTCACAGTTTGTGGGTTTGAGCCCTGCGTTGGGCTCTGTGCTGACAGTTCAGAGCCTGGAGCCTGCTTCAGGTTCTGTCTCCCTCTCTGCCTCTCCCCCACTTACCCTCTGTTTCTCTCACTCTCAAAAATAAATAAACATTAAATTAAGAAAAAACACAAAAATACAGATTTGAAAGGGTACATGCAGTTCAATGTTTATAGCAGCATTATCAATAATAGCCAAACTGTGGGAAAAGACCAAATGTCCATTGGCTGATGAATGGAAAAGAAGAGGTGGTATAGATACACAATGGAATATTACTTATCCATCAAAAAGAATGAAATCTTGCCATTGGCAACAATGTGAATCAAGCGAGAAGGTATTATGATAAGTGAAATATGTCAATCAGAGTAAGACAAATACCATATGATTTCACTCATATATGGAATTTAGGAAACAAAATAGGTGAACATAGGGGGAGAGGTGGGGAGGAAAAATGAGAGATGGAAACAATCCACAAGAGACTCTTAACGATAGAGAACAAACTGAGGGTTGATGGAGGAAGGTGGGTGAGAGATGGGCTAGATGGGTGGGGACTATTAAGGAGGGCACTTGTTGTAATGAGCACTGGGTGTTATATGTAAGTGATGAATCATTGAATTCTACTCCTGACCAATATTCTTTATATGTTGGCTAACTAAAATGTTTTTTGAATTTTTTAATGCTTATTTATTTTTCAGAGTGAGACAGACAGAGCACGAGCAGGGGAGGAGCAGAGAAAGAGGGAAACACAATCTGAAGCAGGTTCCAGCCTCCAAGCTGTCAGCACAGAACTCAGTGCGGAACTTGAACTCACAAACTGCGAGATCATGACCTGAACAGAAGATGGAAGCTTAACTGACAGATCCACCCAGATGTCCCTTGGATAAGTAAAATTTAAAACAAAACAAAACAAAACCAAACCACCAGTATCAGTGGTTGCACTGGTGAATTCTAATAATCTAATAAAGAAACAGCAGCAATCTTCCACAAACCATTTTAAAGAAATGGTTTCTTTGTCTAAAGAAACAATACTTCCCAACTCTTTTTTAAGGCCAGTATAATCCTAATTCCAAAACATACAAGAAAGGAAAATTACAGGCCAATTTCTACCAAAAAAATTCTAAAAAAAAATTTTAGCAAATGGAAAAGACTATATATCGTAAATAAGTGGGGTTGATTTCAGCTATGAAGGTTAGTTTACCACTTACATATCAGTCAGCCTATTTTGCCACATTAACAAATAAAAGGTGAAAGAAATCTTCACTCAATAAGATGTTGTACTTAGAAAATCCGAAAGACTCCAAAGAAAAACTATTGTAATTCATAAATACATTTAACAAGTTCTTGGGGGCCCCTAGGTGGCTCAGTCAGTTAAGTGTCCAGCTCTTGATTTTGGCTCAGGTCATGATCTAATGGTAGATTGAGCTACATGTCGGGATCTCTGCTGATAGGATGGAGCTTGCTTGGGATTTTCTCTATGACTCTCTCTCTGTTCCTCTCCTGTTCTCCCTGTCTCTCTCTCTCAAAACAAAAACAAAGAAAATAAGTTCTTGAAATGTCAACATACCAAACACACAAAAATCAACAGTATTTTTTTATATCAGCAACAAACTAACAAAAAATGAATTTCAAAAGATGATAGCTCACAACTTCAGAAAAACATGAAAAAAAACCTTGTAATATAACTAATAAAAAATGTATAAGAATTGTACATCAAAAACTTCAAAACAATACTGGGAGAAATTAAAGTGGCTCTAAACAAATGAAGGGGGGATTATATCATGTTTATGGATGGAAAGACTCAATATTGTCATGATCTGAGTTCTCTCCCAATTGATAAACACATTTAGCTTCATCCCAGTCAAAAATCCCACCAAGTTTATAGTATGGAAATAGTCTAGCTGTTTCTAAAATGTATGTATGGGAAGAAATGGAGCAAGTATAGCAAAGGTGTTCTTTAAGAAGAATAAATTTGGTGGGTGTTGCTACTAGATATAAAGACTTAATGTGATAGTAATTAAGATGTGGCACTGGTATAAGAATAGACAAATGGACCAGTTGAACAGAATAGAAAGTCCAGAAACATACTACCTTTGATTTATTATAAAGATGGTATAATGGGGTCTTGAGGCCTTTTCAATAAATGCTGTTGTGTCATCTGGACATCCGTAAATAAAATAAATATGTCTAGAACTCCTCTTCATGTCCTATATAAAAATTCAGGAAATCTTGTAGATCTAAATGTAAATAATTAAAACAAGAAAGTTTTGCCCCCAGATTTATATTGTGATATAAAAGACATACATCACTGACTTTCAAGTGTATTGCATAAAGGTTTGACTTACAAACAACATGAAATAATTACTACAATAATTACTATAGTACATCATTTATATAGATACAATAAAAAGAAGTTGGAAACAAAATTCTCCTTGTATTGGGATCTCAGGATTTACTCTCTTAACTTTCTTATACATCACATGGCAGTATTTGCTATTGTTATTATGTTGTACATTGCACCCCTTCTATTTATTTACCTTATAATTGAAAGTTTGTAGCTTTTGACCACCTTCTCTAATTCTACTCCTCTTCTGCCTCTGGTAACCACAGTCTTACCTCTTTTTGTATGAGTTTTGTTTTTTTTTTTTTTTTTTTTTTTTTTACTATTCCATATCTAGGTGAAGTCACACAGTATTCATCTTTCTCTTATTTCACTTAGCATAGTGCCCTCAAAGTCCATCCATGTTGTCACAAATGGTGGGATTTCTTCATTTTTTATGGCTGAATAATATGAATAATATCTATATCTATATATCATAACTCCTTTATCCACTCATCAGGCAATGGATACTTAGGTTGTTTCCACATCTTGGCTATTGTAAATAATGTTGCTATAAACATGGCGTTACAGATATCTGAGTTAGTGTTTTCGTTTCTTAACAAAGCTTCAAAAATTTTTTTTTAACATTTATTCATTTTTGAGAGACAGAGAGAGAAACAGAGTGCAAGGGGGCAGGAGGAGCAGAGAGAGAGAGGGAGACACAGAATCCAAAGCAGGCTCCAAGAGGTCAACACAGAGCCTGATATGGAGCTCAGCCCGAGAAACTGTGGGATCATGACCTGAGCTGAAGTTGACGCATAACCGACTGAGCCACCCAGGTGCCCCAAAAGCTTTTAGCAGAAAACATAGGAGAATATCTTCCTGACCTTCAGGTTGGCAAAGACTTCATAAAAAAGCACTAACCATAAAGGAAAAAAGTAATACATTGATAAGTTGGGCTACATTAACATTAAGAGCTGCAGTTCCTCAGAAAATACCAATTCAAGAGTGAAAGGCAAGACATAGATATTTGCAAAGTGTACACCTGGCAAAGGGCTTGTAATCTATAAGGGATATAAAGATTCAGAACATCAAAAAGGCAATGCAATGAAAAGTCTAAGTGAAAGCTGAGGGAAAGACTGGCTTTGAAGAAAATTGAGATGGAGCCATTGCTGCTTGGGGTGCTACATCAACAAACCGACATTTAGATAACTGCCATATCCCTGAAAATGCTCCCCTTGACTAGGAATGTAGTATATTCAGTCAGCCAATCCCCAAAGCCAAGCAAACTCTGGACCTCCTCACCTCAAAAAGGTTGACTATGTGGCCCCAGCCAATCAGATACTTTCTATTTGTCTCTCTCTTGTTCTTTATTTTGTTAAAGAGAAAACCACAGGCTCCAAGTGGTGTCACTTAGACTGAGTTTCCAAACCAGGGCTTAATACCCAAGCAAAGTGCAGTTTCAACCTCCCCCAGAAATGTGTCCTTAAACAGTCAGTCAGGGAATTTTTCTATCCATCAGCACTGCTGCATCTGTTACCTGGGTCCTCTCCATCTCCTAATGAAAGATGAGGTAATCTACATAAGACACCATGCTCTTCCCTGTAGCAAACAGCCTTCTCTGGAACAATCCTTTTCTTTTGCTAATAATTTTCTTGCCCACACCCTTCCACCTATAAAAACCTTCCATTTTGTAGAACTCCTCAGAGCACCCCTCTATATGCTAGATGGGGTGCTTCTGGGTTCATGAATTGTTTAATAAAGATGTTACCGAGAGTGAAATGGAAAAAGAACCCTCAGTTCTTTTCACTGCCACGGTGAAGAATTTCAGAACAGATAAATGAAAGTAAAGCAAGCAAAGTTTTATTAAAGTACTCTCCAAGGGAGGAGCAGGCCAGTCAAGAGAGACAAAGGCCCTGGAAACTCCAGGGTGTGGGTTTATCTCAATTTTTTTGGGGGGGTGGACCCTAGGGGTGCAACATTTGAATGACAGGGCAAGTTATAACAATAATTAGCTAACTGCGCATGTCCTTTCTCCAAGATGTATTTGAAATGCCTGCACAGGGTAGGAAACCACAATATTGTTTCTATTCTAGAGACATAGGTCAAATAAGGACAAGCCTCTGCTTTCTGCAGGAGCACAACAAACAAACTTAACTCTTCTTAGGCTGGAATGCTGTAACCACAAACCGACCACTGGATGGGTGGAATGGGTTGTCCTGGGGCCGTCCTCTGTTGAGGTTCTCCATCAGGATGTCTAAGGTCCATCCTCCTGTTGCTCATGCCTTCCTTCCTGCCTAACAAAGCCTTAGATCTTCAAATTTATTCGGTTGAATTTTATTTTTTAATAATTCTTTACCCTATAAAAACTTATTGCCCTTGCCCCATTTTGCAGTTCTCCAAAAGGAGACTGTCCATGAAGTGTTAAATCAAGTTTGTTTGTATCACCTAAATCGTCTTCTTGAATCATTTGTTCACAAAGCCAAGGGCTTGGGACCATAGAGAACCAAGGAGCTGATGACAGGTCTTTGGGGCATGAGTGGGAGGGGAGGAGCCACTCACAGCAAGGAATCTCTTCGTGATTTCCAGCTGCTGAGAACAGTCACCTTGATTTAGTGTAATCAAGTGTTGGACTCTCAAACAACTCCAGTTGGCCTGGTATTATGTCGGCATGCTGCACATTAATGTGAAATGAGATTAGATGGAGCTCCATCTCCTCACTCTGGGGAATTCTCCTGGTCATTGCCCTTTGTTTCCTGTACCTCTGCTAAACTCTCCACCCCATTCCATCTTCCCTTCAGTGTCCAGACTTCTTCCCCAGGAACGTGGAACACAGCTGTTTTTGGTGCTATTGTAACTTTTCACAAACTATCACTGATGGACAGCAGATGTGCACAGCAGCCTTTTACCAAGTGTCTTTTCTGGGCAAAGGTGGGAGGAGGTAATGAGAGGAATTACAGATGAGTGCTACTCAAACTCCCTGTTCTTTGGTACCTTGACTCCCATTTCCCCAGCCCCCTTTTTCCAGGAGGGTTCCAGCCTTCTGGTGTTTTCTCTGAATATTTTCTCCAAAACTTCAGATTCTTTATTTTGTAGATTAAACCATTTAGATATTTCTAAGTCACTCCTCTGTTTTTCCAATCATGCCCTGGGACTGATCTGTCATCAAATTCCACTGAAGTGTTTTCTCAGAGAGGCTTCTAGGGAGGAGTTTTGAGACTAGCTTAAAAAGAATTCTTTAAAATTCCAAACTGAACTTATTAATATAAGACACATCCTCCTCTCTTCCCAGCCCAGTTCTTACACCAAGTTCTGTATTTTCTTCTTCCTTAAGATTTCTCCAGGAAGCCTACACTGCATTGTCTAGGCTCAAGCTCTCTTTTTGGTTTCCCCTAATAAGTTTCTGTGAAGGAAGAGCAGATGGCATGGAGATAACGGTTTTAGAGTGGAACTTTAAGCAGGATGTAGTGGTCAGGAGGCTGAATGAAGACAGGCACCCCAACACTAGTCCACTGCTGTGAATATTACAGAGGCTGCTCCAGGGGAGGGTAGTCACCCACCAAGACTCCATGCCGATATGCCCCGCCTGGTATCAGTGATTGGTTTGTGCACTGAAACTACAGTAGATGACTAATGTCAGCTTCCTGTGACTGTCTCAAATGACCTCAAGAAGAAACTAAAAACAAGAAGAATGGGAAAAACAGTTAAGTGGAAGCAGTCAAGCAATATTTTTGAACAATCAAATGTGATAGAAACATGACATATTTGTGGAGGGCACTTTTAGACAAATAAGCTTGGGCAATGGAATGCAGAAAAGGCCATAATGGCCACCTGGCTGAATACAGACAGGCCCATCAGGTCACCCAATGATAAATACCCATAGACCCTAACTGACTGATGGGTTACTAACAACTAGACACAGTTACCAAGAAAGGGAAAATTCCATGTCACCATGCATCCTCACCTACCTTCCTTAAATGCCCACTGCCTTCTTACAGATACAGACTCTCCTCTGCTGTCCTGCCTGCTGCTCCCTGGCAGGGTATTCAGTCAACTTCTACCTCCCTTGTTCTTCCTTGGGTGAAATCTTTTACCTCCCACACCAACACCAGCTTCCACAAGATCACCACCTCACATCTGGGGGCCTCCATCCCATTGAGAGACACCCATTTAGTCACTACGATATTAAGATGCTCTACAGATCTTTCGCATACTTATGTGGAAATTGGTAAACCTTAATTTTTACAGATGAACAAATTATACCTTGTGACATGCAATTATGCCTTGGAGAGCTGCTTGCAAGCATGTATACTCCTTACCCTTTTTGTATATAATCCCCCTGTAAACTGATGGACTTTGGCGTAGTTCTTTCAGAGCAATCTGAAATAGTATCTCTCAGTCTATAATCCTTAGTAAGACAACAAATAAAACATTTACTAACCTATTTTGAGGTTGGCTTTTTTTTTCAGTCCACAAGTTCCTTCTCCACCCCTAAAATACCTATAATGAAGCCCATTCCCTGTCCTCTCCATGCTTCCAGGAGCTCTCCTTTTGTTTATTTTTGTGACTATTATACTGTAGCCAATCAAGTGACGCAGGGGAGGCAAGGAGCACAGGAGAAAATGGAAGAGATTTTCCACATCAGGCCAAAGCTTCTAGCAAGATATGTAACTTATTCTGTGATGGGGTTTTGGGGTGATGGTGGGGTTTGGAAGTGATGGCCAAGAAAGAATTCCTGAAGAGGTCTTTGGTGCAAAAAGGTGACTTTATTAAAGCACAGGGACAGGACCAATGGACAGAAAGAGCTGCACCAGCGTTGTGAAGAGTGACATCTTATATACTATGGGCAAAGTAAAGTCAAGAGGAAGTTTCCAAAGAGATTTCATATGCTAAAGTCTCACAGATTACTGGAGGCCAAGCTGTTTTCAAGCTAAGGTTGTTTTTCCCTCTAGCAAAGCATTAACACTGAGACAGTGGGAGTTCCTGGACTTTAGCCCATTCATGGAATTGCCTTTTTCTTATAAACTGGTGGAGACTTTTATCAGTTAACCATTTGTGGGTTTGTTGTTGTTGTTGTTGTCTGTCCTTTCCTGTTTTTGGGTAGCCAGGAGTGTCCAAGGAATATAACATATATCCCACCTGGGGAGGAGGTGTGCTAGCTTGTACTTTGCCCTTAGCCTGCCTTATGGTCTCTCATCATATCACCCCTGAACAATTTTGACCCTCAAATCTTTGAAATTGTTGAAGGTGGAAGGTCTCATCTTCTGCAGCTTCTTCCTTTTGAGTAGGGGTATAGAGATGTCCCTACCTATGGGTGAATATTGGTCAGTCGGGGGAACAAAAGGCAGAGGCAGCCAAATCCAATGTAGACACTAAGTTGGTATCAATGTAGGTAAGGATTATCTGTCATTGAGAAGTCATTGTAGTGATAGAGTCTTGGCACCAAGCAGAGACAATGAAAAAGGTAACATATTAGGATAAGCATGGCTAGAAGAATGAGAAGTCCAACAGAGAGATCCTTAATAGTTGAGTATAATTCTCCAGTCTAGATGTTTAACTAATCATTAAAGGAAAGAGGGATTATTTAAAGCACCAATTTTAGTATTCATGTTAGTTAGAAATACAGAAATATTCTTGTGGCAATCTTGAATATATACACAGCATTTTGTTTTTATGAGAGCATAAGTTCCACCTTGTGCAGCAAACATCTAATGCCATTCTATTTTGTAGAACTGTTTTATGGATTTGTGTTACTTTAGTATGTTATTTTGAGAGTCATTTAAGGCCTTAACTGGGTAACAGGTGGTATTTTAGCCGTCATATAGATTCAATTTTGTTTAGTAAGCAATTAGGCAATTAATAAGGGTGTAAAATATAAGTTAATGGTTAGAGCAAGTTACAAACCCAACATCTGTCAGTGCTGCCAGTGAGAAGATTTTTAGATGTCAGGCTTGAGGCATCCCCAGATAGAGTGGGAACAAGCAGCAGGAATCAGATGGAGTTTTCTAGTTTATAATTCAAATGTCTGTGGTGATCCTTTTGAATGGCCCATTTTGAGAAGGAATTGTCAGTATAAATTGGGGAAAGGAGAATGAAAAAGAAAGGTACAACCCTCATAAGAGAAGTTTGAGGTCTTTCACGGGTTCACAGGAATAAGAAGACACATTAGTTTGCCCACTGGTTTCCTGTGAAGGGAGTACAGGTGTTATTTTAGATATAGGAGCCCTTGAAGAATGCCCCTCTAATTTTACTGCAGTGGGAGTTCATAATATGACCCAGTAGGGGCCCTTCCATTTTGGAATTAAATTCCCTTCTGTATTAGACTTTCAATTGTTAAATAAACCAGGTCTCCCGGGTTTATATGGGGTGGGTTTCTAGTAACTGTCCGATCAGCTTTAGGGAGGATATGGTTTGCATATTTAGAGATTTATGAATTAACCTGGCCTTAAACGAATTTAATAAAGCACTATATTTTTTTTGTCTATTGATAAGTCTATAGTAAGAAAAGTCTTTTATATACAATTCTTGGGGGAATCCATCTCATTTCCCAGTTGTTTAAACAATATACCCATGAGGTCCTGTTACTATCCTCACAGAATAACAAGCAAGAAGATTGTCCAGACCTGTGCTATTGTGACAGTATCTCTTAAGTTTACCTCAAGTTGTCCAGCTTAGGCAAACAAACTTTTAAAGACAATCAGAATTGGAATTTAACATCCATAAAAGTGCATTACTGAAACATGATTTTTCTCTCTAATAACCTTCAACTAGAGATAGCCAAATCAGGACTAATTCACTTATAAAATAAGTCCAGTTTTAACAAACTTGGCCTAATTATTTACATAAGCTCAACAAGGATAGTGATTGATCATATAGATCTTTTATAATTTGCTTTGCTGAAACTTTTTATAAGGACTCTAGATTGAACTTTTGGTAGCCTCTCCAAGCCAGAAGCCAAGCCAAGTTAGCCATTAGGCATGGCTGCAATAGCGACTGATTTGGGCAAATTTCTATTCACAAGGTTCCCAATATATCCTGAGATTCCTGCACCTACCAGGAAGTGGCATTCTTTACTTGCCTGATAAGGCTCCTGAGAACTCTGTAAGTAAGATAGGTATAGGCCAGCATTTCCAAGGAGCTTTATTGGCTTCATGTTTCATAAAGTCAACCTTAGTTCCTTAAAGCTATATGGTTATATCTGAGGCTATGCATGTTGCGCTCAAATATGACATTCCAATCAAAGCCTTGGTAAAATAACCAGTATTTCCAAGATGAACAGATTCTTATTGAACTTATACAAATATGTATGATTGCCATGAAAGAAAGAATACTCACTGAGAATCTTTGAATTTTAAAGAGAGAATAATTAAGTGCCTCGGTTTGTTTACAAATGAATGCTTTATCCTATTTCTGTATGTCATAGATATCTTAAAAGAAGTTTCTTTAATCTGGAAGAGCAAACATTAGAGAACCAGCAATATTTCTAACAAGAGTCACAAAAACTATAATATTTCTCAGTTCATTTAGTCCCATGTTACTAATTTTTGTTCAATTTGAATGCAGCTTTTTAATTCTGGAAATTCTTACCCATTTTAGTTTTAGGATTTTAAAGATGCCAAATACCTCTTAGGATTTTAAATATGTCAGATACCTATATTTGTCCTAAAAGTCCTTTTAATTAATCTCCTTGAAGATGAAATACATTTTGTGAGAGAAAAAGAACAATTATAAATGACAAAATCTCAGAGGTAGACATTGTTAAAGAACTGATGAGAATTTATTATGATTCAATTGACAAGGAAATTTGGTTATTTCTGTGACACATAACACTTCAATAATCAGAGTATCAAGTGAGAACCTTATACAAAAACATTAAAATTTCAGGAATTGCATTTATATTGAGCAGTTATAGCATTTACCCAAGCAATGCAACCTAAGGTTTATCATCATTTGTTTGACAGTGTTTCCAGAGTAACTTAGTATACCAAATAAGCAAGCCTTAATTGGTCAAAGACTTAATTTATAATTTTAAATTCTGGGAAGTTTGTTAAAACCTTAGAAAGTTATAAAGCATGTCCTAAATAGGATTACAGATCATTACTGATCTTATTTATTTAACCAAGAAGGCAATAAGATATTCTAAAGGCAAATATATAGGGTTATATAGTTGTTAGCAAAACTTAGCTCCTTTAACATTGAAAAGTTTTAACTTTAAGTAATCAAAGACCTAATAAAGACATAAACATAAACATATAAACATAAACACAAACATTTAAAACATTGGGTCACCTGGGTGGCTCAGTCAGTTAAGCATCTGACTTTGGCTCAAATCATGATCTTGCAGTTTGTGAGTTCAAGCCCTGCATCAGGCTCTGTGCTGACAACTCAGAGCCTAGAGCCTGCTTCAGATTCTGTGTCTCCCTCTATCTCTGCCCCTCTCCTGCTCATGCTCTGTCTCTCTCTGTCTCTCAAAAATAAATAAATATTTAAAAAAAAAACATTTAAAACTTAAAGCTTTGATTTTCCTGGACAGACATGAGAAAAAAAGCTTTGTTTACATTTTCTTATCAAGAGCAGACCAACAATCTAAAAAAACCTTTTTTTAAACGTAGAGTAAAGCAGAATTTTAATCTTAAAACAGTATATTTTAAAATCCACTCATTGCAACCTTAGTCCATCCTAACCATACATAAAATTTCTTTCTAAAGATTTCCCTTTAAAAACCTCCTACAACTTTCCTTCACCTTCAAATTTTGTCCCAAGTCATTTCTCTCTAAAGAACCAATCTCATTTAGGACAAAATTACTTTCTTTTACCTTCAACAAAAATTTATTTCCATTCCTTACATCTTTATTACATATCTTCTACTTTTTTTTACATCCAGAGTTGTTTTTCTTATTCCCATCAGTCTTAACTATATTGAGTAGAATTTTAACTCTTAGAAACCTTCATCTCCAGTGAAAACTTAGTAGTAACCAATTATGAATTGTTACACCAGAATTCTTTAGATGGAAAATTTATGAACCACTTAAGCACAAAGATGTTTACCAACAAAACTCTTTGCAATAAATCGAAAGCAGGTGGAAGAAAAAGAAGTCAAAAGTGCAAACTTATGTTCAGTAATCAATGCTTTAGTTTTTTATCTCATTAGATAGCCAATGAATTCAATCCCTTTTATCATGCAAACAAAACTTTGAAGTTTCAGGGTACCAAAGACTTTGAAAGCTATCTTCTTAATTAACCATTATTGTAAGTCTTTTTTTTTTTTTTTTTTTTGCTAATGAATGGCAACAGAGATAACATGAGCTTATTTGATCTTCAGGAAACCTAGATAGAATAAAACTTTTATGTTTAATGCTGATAAACAGGTCTATATCAAACCAACAAACTTAACTTAGTTTAAACAATGAATATGTTCCACTTGGGTCCACTTAAGACAATTGTTCCCCATTGTCAATTTTTACCTGGAACACTGGTGGGGAAATCTGAAGTGGGTGGTCCAAGGGATTGCTCTTTGCTCCTTGACGTTGAGGGTGGGAAGAGCAGATGGTGCCTGAGGCACTGAGGAGCCAGTTATGTAGGCTGTACCCAAGGTGGTGCAGAAACAAGAGGACCGGGAGGGGAAGGCAGAAGAGGCGAGGTACCAGCAGAAGGCAGAGAAAGAGGATTCCCAGTCCTAAATTATGTCAGTTCTGACAGAGAAGCAGACGCCATGTCTTCTTTTTTTTTTTTTTTGCCAACTAATGGAATGTCCATGTCAGGCCTGAGAAGACAGGGAATTTCCCCAAAACAAATGGAGTTTCAGCAGCTGCTTGGGAATAATTCTTAAAGTCCCTGTCCTTAGGTAGACTAACCATAATTGACTTCACTTATAGCCATTAATCCAGGAAATGAATGAGGGAGATGCTCTCCCATCTATTAGGAGGAGGAACAGAGAGAAAGAGTCAGGGATGGCCTGAACTCCAGTGACTGAGTTTTATCAGGAGGCCTGTTTAGACATTCGATTTGTCAGGAGGGAGTTTATTAGCCAAATGCATTTGGGCAAACACATTCTCCAACAAGTCTTTTGGTCCAGGTCCTGATTTAGAACCTGAGGCCCTAGGTAGGGTACCTCTGTCCATTTGCCCTGTTTCCTGCAAAAGAGATCTAACTGCTAGATTCTACTAAGGCCACGCAGTGTTACAGGAGATCAGTCTTTTTCTACATTTTGTAATTCAAATTGTTTCTAGTAGATTGAAAAGACATCCCAAGGAAAAGTCCATGAGGGCCAAAGAGAAGCTCCCATGCTCCTCCTAGAGAGAAAAGTAGACAGAGGGAAGTAGAGAAGGCCCATTTCCACGAAGATTCCCTCAACACCCCCCCCCCCCCCCCACCGACGACTTCCAGGTGGCATCCCATGCACAGGATATGTCAGAAGTTCCTGGTGTCATAGTGACTGGAGGCATCCCTCCAAAGAAGCAACTATGATCACTGAAAAGCCACTAAGGGCTCCTGAGGAGGGATGCTAGTGTCCCCCCACTTCCCCATTGCATTCTAGACTACAGATGGGTACTAGTGTATGAACCTGAGTTTGCCTTGCTAAGAAGGCCATGAAGAACTGCTGTTTTTAACCCACGGAAAACACTGGAAATATTTTACAAAGGGGAATTACCAATTTTGTAATTTAAGTAGTAGTTAGTAGAGGACATTGACTGATAACAGTAAAGACAGAACTCCATCATGATCTAAGCAACATTCCAACACATACTGCCTTTAGAGCCAACTTCCCTAGGAAATGGTCCCTGGTTGGGTTTTAATTCAACTGGGTACTGGTTTTGGCTGGGTCCCAGTGGAGGTCTCATGGCCAGAGGCTGCTAGACCAGACATGTAGAGGGTATCACATTAGACCAATGAGGAGGAAACCTCACACGGGAGTCTGAAGATTGGCAGCCATACTAGTCACCTAGGTGGTTGTCCCCTGCCCAAGAAAGACAACTTTGTATAAGGACAGGAATAAAGAGAGGGCATCACGTTTGTGGGTCTTATTACCATTCTGGTCAAGGTACTAACTTCTAGCCAAAAGGCAGGTTTTCTCCTCCCCATAGAGTAACCATGGGCTAGAGGATTGCAGCCTGAACAATCGACATGAAAGTATTCCAATAAAACCATACTCCTCGAAAAACCCCTGAAATGAGAGTAAAGGAAGAAAAGAGAAAGTGCTCACCAAGTTTGCACCAAAGGTCAGAGTCCAGATGAAAAGACTCATCTCCCCATGCTGGGAACCAAATGATGGGGTTTTGGGGTGATGGTGGGGTTGAGAACTGATGACCAAGAAAGAAATCCTGAAGACGTCTTTGGTGCAAAAAAGGTGATATTATTAAAGCACAGGGACAGGACACATGGGCAGAAAGAGCTGCGTTGTGAAGAGTGTTGTGGAAGAGTGACTCCTTATATATTATGGGGTGGGGGAAGTAAAGTCAAGAGGAAGTTTTCAAAGATCTGTCATATGCTAAAGACACAGATTATTGGAAGCTGAGCTATTTTCAAGCTAAGGTTGTTTTTCCCTCTAGCAAAGCATTAACATTAAGACAGTGGGGAGTTCCTGGACTCTAGCCTATTCATGGAATTGCCTTTTTCTTGTAAACTGGTGAAGACTCTTATCAGTTTAGCCCTTTGTTTTGTTTTGTTTTGTTTTGTTTTGTTTTGTTTTTGGTCCTAGAAGTGTCCAAGGAATATAACACATATCCTACCTGTGAAGAGGGGTGCTTTAGCTTATACTTTGCTCTTAGCCTGCCTTATGGTCTGTCATGTAAGCATGGGTAAATTGATTTTATACTTTCAAGTCTACATTTTTTGTCCCCACTCTCAACATATGTCTGTAAGCATAGTAACCTCAGAGGCTTGGGTGACGTTGGTAGGATATATTTTCTTCACCATCTTAGATTTGAATGGCTGGAGGCCCATGGTAGTAAAAAGATTAATAAGAGAAAAGACAAAGTTTACGTACACATGCACTTGGAAGTTTCTCAGTAATGAGTAACTCACTGAAGAGCCAGAATAAAAGTTTATATACCAACTTAACAAAAGGGCATTGAAGTCTTCAGTGGGAAAGTAGAGAAGGTTGGTTTTTTTAATGTTAATTAATTTATTTTTGAGAGAGAGAGACAACATGAGAACATGAGCGGGGAGGGGCAAAAAGGGAGGGAGAGAGAGAATTCCATGCAGGGGCTCAATCCCATGAACCTCGAGATCATGATCTGAGCTGAAATCAAGAGTTGGACCCTTACCTGACTGAGCCACCCAGGCACCCCTCTGTTGGGCTTTTTGGTGCCCATGGAAATGGGCAGTGTGTCTCCATGGGAAGTTGAATTTGCAGGAAATTGCCTTAAAGGGAGATTCATGACAGTCGTGTTTTTCCGGAGGCTCTGCCTTAGCCATATATGGGAAGTTCAGACAAGATTTCTTTCTGCATCTTTCCATAGCTCAAATGTTATCACTTTAAAATAATCTTTATACCAATTGTGGTGTCCTAATGGATCCCCACAATAGTAAGGTAAGTATGATTTAGGGACATCTTAGAACCTACACATTCAAATTATTAAGAAAACAGAATGATTTTATTTTGTGTCTCTCTAAAAAGTAAAACAGGATATATTCTCCACAAGTAGGTATAATGCTCCATTCTTTATAAGATACATTTTTTTTTACTCTTCTTAAATGCATATAAAAGCATTTAACAGCTGGATATCTCATTTTTGCCTGGAATAACGAGGTATACATCACCAGACCGGATTGGAATGTCTTACTTCTTTCTTTATTATTCCTTTTAGCCTACATCATCAAGTTGTTGATGGTGGAGAATCACTACTGGATCAGGGACCAGCTTATCCATAATAATATAATCATCAGCCTGTTTAGAAAGTTTGGCTTTTATTCACTAAGGAGTGAGTTGTTAGAGATCTCCAGATTATTGTGAGACATTCTTTTCCTTGAGTACGAATTCTAATGCTTGTGAGATAGGATATTGTCCTGGGGCATCTAAAAAATGTTTCTTACAATTTTACTATTTTAAAGATTTATTGAGTGCCATCGAATCAGATACCTTTGGAAAGGTCTTATTACCAAAAAAAAAAAAAAAGCCTCAGGGTTGAGTAAGCCTTTTCCAGAAACAAGAAAATTAAGGATGATGAAAATCCAGAAAAAAGCATACATGAGTATACATACAAACATCAGCTCTCTTTTATTTCAGTCTCAAAATGGTACCATTGAAACATCTTATTGACATCTATGCAAAATGTCACATATCTTTGGTCTTGGAAAACTCAATGTTAATATTTCCACTTCATTTTTTAATGATGTAAAATCTCTTTAGGGGTTCTTATACCAGTGTTATATTGGTTTTGAAGTTTTATGGCATAGGGCTTGCCATTTTCCATACCAGAAGTCACTTTATTTGAATACCAGGGTGTGTTTCTGCTTGCATGCTGGCAAAGACAGTTGGAAAAAAAAGTGTTGTATTTTATTTTATTGCTACCAGAAAATATTAGACATAATGTGGAAATGTGAGAAACCTCCCACTTTGTAAGAGGAATCCGTATATGAAGACTCTGGCCTCTATAGAAACAAGTGATTAATTTTTAGAACTTTGTACCTAATACAGAGAATCATTTAGCTAGTCACTATCATGACAGGAGAGAGACATGCTTTTCATCCTTTCCTTCTCTCTGCTGGCTGGAATGTGGATATCATGACTGGACTCAAGGAGCAAGCGGGAATGGTGAGGTGGAAAGCCATGTGTTGAAGATGGCAGAGTGAAAAGGTGGAAGGACTCTGGATCCCTGATGGTCATGGACCTGCCAGTCCATCCCAGGAATAAGTGAGAGGGAAACAAATTTCTCTGGATTTAGGAGTCTCTTATGGTTTGCCTTTCTTCCTGTTTTCATCTTAGTTTTCCTTCCCTTCCTTTATGTTCATCTATTTTGTTTCTTAAATTCCACATATGAGTGAAATCATATGATATTCATCTTTCTCTGACTGACTTATTTCACTTAGCATAATACATTATAGTTCCATCCACATTGTTGCAAATGGCAAGATTTCATTCTTTTTGAATTCCAAGTAATATTCCATTGTGTGTGTGTGTGTATATATATATATATATATATATTCATCAGTCAATCGACATTTGGTCTCTTTCCATAATTTGACTATTGTCAATAAAGCTGCTATAAACATTGGGGTGCATGTTCCCCCTTGAATCAGCATTTTTATATCTTTTGGGTAAATACTTAGTAGTGCAATTGCTGGGTTGTAGGGTAGTTCTATTTTTAGTTTTTTTGAGGAACCTTCATACTGTTTTCCAGATTGGCAGTACCAGTTTGCATTCCCACCGACAGTGTAAGGGGGTTCCCCTTTTTCTGCATCCTTGCCTATACCTGTTGTTTCTTGTGTTGTTAATTTTAGCCATTCTGACTAAATGCTGAGATGATATCTCATCATGGTTTTAATTTGTATTTCCCTCATGATGAGCGATGTTAAGCATCTTTTCATGTGTCTGTTAGCCATCTGGATGTCTTCTTTGGAAAAGTGTGTATTCATATCTTCTGCCCATTTCTTAACTGGATTATTTGTTTTTTGGATGTTGAGTTTAATAAGTTATTTTTGAATTTTTGATATTAATCCTTTATCAGATAGGTCATTTGCAAATATCTTCTCCCATTCTGTAGGCTACATTTTAGTTTTGTTGATTGTTTCCTTCACTATGCGGAAGCTTTTTTTGTCTTGATGAGATCCCAGTCATTTATTTTTGAGCAGTCTCTATCACAGAAGATGGAGATAGTATTAAGATGTGTCTGCATAAACAAACCTTACTAAATAATCTTTATTTTCCACTAGTTTCTCCCATATATTTACCTTCCTTAATGTACTGCCCCTAAAAGCCTCAAACCCATTTTCTTTGTCTTGTAACATCTATGCAATTTTTTTGTTTGCTTGTTTCAAGTTTTTATTTTAATTCTAGTTTGTCAATGTATAGTGTAATAGTGGTTTCACGAGTAGTGTTTAGTGATTCATCACTTACATACAACAGCAGTGCTCATTGTAACAAGTGCCCTCCTTAATACCTATCACCTGTTTAATACATACCCCGCCCCCACTGCAGCAATCCTGTTTATTCTCTATAGTTAAGAGTCTCATATGACTTGCCTCCCTCTTCTTTATTTTCCCTTCCCCTGTGTTCATCTGTTTTGTTTCTTAAATCCCACATATGAGTGAAATCATATGATATTTGTCTCTCTCTGACTGACTTACTTCGCTTAGCAGAATACACTCTAGCTTCTGTACAAATGTATTACCCTTTGTTAAAATACTATATAGACCTCTGGGTCTGACCACCTCTTTGGGATTTTCATTTCATTTCTGTGAGTTCTTCATATACAATACACCTATTTATCCTACTAATCTTTGTCAATTTGATCTATAAACCCAGCCACTGAATTTAAAAGGGTAGAAGAAGGGGCGCCTGGGTGGCGCAGTCGGTTAAGCGTCCGACTTCAGCCAGGTCACGATCTCACGGTCCGTGAGTTCGAGCCCTGCGTCAGGCTCTGGGCTGATGGCTCAGAGCCTGGAGCCTGTTTCCGATTCTGTGTCTCCCTCTCTCTCTGCCCTTCCCCCGTTCATGCTCTGTCTCTCTCTGTCCCAAAAAATAAAAAAAAATAAAAAATAAAAAAAAAAGAAGAAAACATTTTATTTTTCCTCTGCCAAACCATCAGGGGAACCAAGATATATGAATTTGCTTGTTCTTTGAAAGACTGTGCTAGGTAATCTTTCTATTATGTACAAAGATATGTAGAAAAATATAACGAACTCTTGTGCACCTATCACTCAGTTTCAGTGAACACCAGTGGCTAAGCTTGTGTCATCCATACATTTGCTTACTCCTTCCCCTCTGTATTTTTTGAAGAAAATTCAACTTTATTATTACATCCGTAAATATTTTACCATATCTATCTAGATATCCTCTTCTTATAAGGAGAGCAATCCCATCATGGGGTCCCACCCTCATGACCTTATCTAAACCTAATTACGTCCCCAAAGATGTATCATATTGGGAGTTAGTATTTCAACCTGTGAATTTGGGGGGGGGGGTGGACACAGACATTCAGTTCATAACAATGGGGATGTTTCTCACTCCTTTTTAATGCTGCATAGTACTCTATTATGTTTTTGTTATTGGTGTTACAAATAGCCCTGCAGAAAATAGTTTTGTGCATTTGTATTTTGATATCTTTGCTAGTGTATCGTGGGATAAATTCCTAGAAGTAGGACTGCCAGGTCAGAGGATTTCTGGAGGACATTCATATGTAATATTGTCAAATGATGCCAAACTCCATAAAGGTTGTACAGCTTTACATTCCTAACAGCAACATATGAGAGTATGTATTTTCTCATAGCCTTGTCAACAGTTTGTTGTTGATATTTTGAATGTTTGCCATTATAATAGCTAAATTATTTTTTATTGTGGTAAAAAAAACACATGTGTTCTACCCTCTTAACAAATTTTTAAGTACAATATTGTTAACTATATACATTGTAACAGCAGATCTCTAGAACTTTTTCATCCTTCATAACTGAAACTCAATAGCCATTGAACAGCATCTCCTCATTTCCCTTTACTCCCCGGGCCAATGGCAACCCCATTCTTCTTTCTGCTTCTCTGAATTTTACTACCTTAGATACTCTGTGAAGTGAAATCATGCAGTACTTCTCCTTCTATAGCTGGTTTATTTGCACGGGCATAATGTCCTCATTGGTTATATATGTTATATGACAGAATTTACTTCTTTTTTTAGGGCTGGATAATATTCTTTTGTATGTGTACATCATATTTCTTTATCCATTCATCAACTTATGGACATTTAGGTTGTTTCCACATCTTGGCTATTATGAATAATGTTATAATGAACCTGGGAGTGCAAGTATCTTTTTGAGATCTTGTTTTCAATTGTTTTGGACAAGTAACCAGAAGTGGAATGCTGGATCATATGATAGCTCTGTTTTTAATTTTTGAGGAAGCTCCACACTGTTTTCTATATTCCATTTTCATCTGTGGCCCCTGAATCTTTCCTCTGGGGTGCTATGGTCTATTATCATCTACATCACATCTGAAGTAGATATTAGGGTTTATTTCCAGTTTATAGGAAGTACAGGAGACAGAGAAACACATTAAACCTTACCACAAGAATGCAACCAAGATGTTTGTTGTCTGAGTCCCTGTTGTCTGTTGGAACATCAGCAACTCTGCTCCCCAGGGTGTCCACTCACTCTGTGAGCTACACTTTCAGGGTGGCTCTATGGAGTTTGGTGCTTCTCCTCATATGTCAACACCATCAGAGGTCCTGATACTTTTGGGGGGTACTGTGAGAAGTAGTGCTTCCATATTTAGCCCTCACAGTTATACTATCCTTAAATTAACATTCTTTCACTGGGATTGGGCTTTCCCTGTATTCTTTCAACTAATGATTTCCTACATAGAACAACACAGTATTTTTTCTTCTATTAGTGTGGTATCTTTCTGGAGCTGTTCTCACAAAGTACCACAAACTAGGTGGCTTAAAACAGCAGAAATTTATTCTCTGACAGTTCTGGAGGTGAAAAGTTCAAGATCAAGATTGGCTGGTTCTTTCTGAAGTATTTGAGGGAGAATCTGATGTGTGCATCTGACCTAGCTTCTGGTGGTTGCTACCAATCTTTGGTGTCTCTTAGCTGGTAGATGCGCCAATCCAATCTCTACCTCCATCTTCACATGATGCTCTCCCTGTGTGTCTCTGTCTCCATTTTCTCTTTATAAGTATTACCAGTAATATTGAACTAGGGCCCATCCTACTCCAGGATGACCTCATCTTAAGTTAATTATATCTATAAGACCCTATTTACAAATCAGGTCAAATTCTGAGGTATGAAGAGTTAAAACTTCAACATATCTTTTGAGGGGAAACAATTCAACCCATAATAACTAGTCTGACATTATATATGCTACCCTGAGTGGCACACCTCTGTCCTCACCCCACCTTCAATTTCAACACACAAAACTGTGCTTCCTTTTCTAAAGGAAATAAGAAAAATTCTTCTCATTTTCCATTGTGAACATGAAGGAAAATAAGGCACAGTTATTTTCAGAAAAATTTATAGATAACCACTGCTAGATTTTTTTTTCAAATTGGCAATGTATTTATCATTTTTGATTATTGTAAGTAGAACACATAACCACTATAAAAATTCAGACAATTCAGAAGTAACAGTAGAATATAAAACCGATCTATCTTCTGATAGAACAAAGGAGACAAAAGGAAAGAACAAATTGTTGATGTGGACTAGGTTATTGAAACCAACCCTCCTTCTGAAAACACATAAAATTTTGGATAAAATGTAAAAAATTATTTCTTGACATCATCAAAAATTTGCCAAGACCTTAGGAATTCACTGTCCAAAATCTAAAGGAAAATGGGACCCCAGGAAGGTAAGCAGAGCACAAAAGCCTCTTGGGCTCTTATGGCACTCACAGAAGCTGGTAAACTTGCTCTTTGGTTTTGATCACCTCAGAAAGTGACAAAAAAAAATCCCATAGCCAAGTGAATCAGAAATGAATTTTCACTGGGTACCTATAAGAAAAATTGTCCCCAAACCGAACATAGGTGGTGTGGAGGGCAGGGAAATACATCCCAGAAACAGTGATGTTTTTTAGCCCCCTTGAAGATTTGCGGCATTAATTCATTTCTCCTGCATGGTTAAAATTTTTAACCCTTGAGTTTATTTAAAAGTTATTGTGGTACAATCGCTTTGGATAACTCTTTGGTAGTTTCTTAGAAAGTTACTCTTGTACCTACCATACCATCCAGCAATTCTACTTCCAAGGAAAACAAAAATGTATTTATAAAAATATTTGTAAATAGCTGTTCATCGCAGCATTATTTATAATGATCAAAATCTGGTAATACTTCAAATAGCCATGAACTGGAGAACAGGTAAAGATATGATAAATTTATATATAAAAAAACAAATTATTGATACACATGGATGAGGCTCAAAAACATGCTGAACAGGAGTAGGCAGGTACAAAAGAGTACATACTAATATTCTATTTATATGAAATTCTGAAACAGGCTAGACTAATACATAATGGCTGAAAGCATATTAGTGGTTCCTTGGGGTTAATAGTGGGAAATACAGACTGCAAAGGACACAAGAAAATTTCCTGGGGAAAATTGTTCTATATCTTGATGTTTATGTCCATCAGTCACACATTTGTAAACATGTTTGTCAACTGATACTGATATGGATATAATTAAAGTATTCAAGTTTTATTTTATGTAATTTATAATCTTAACAACATTGTTTAAATAGTAAAACAAAACAAAACAAAATATGACCCTAGACTGGGAGCTACTAGGTACCTGACACTGGGGAGAAATATCTTTACTTGGGTCTCAAAAAGATGTTCACAAATAAATTTTCATGGACAGCACCTAGCACACAATAAAAAAAAGTATCAGAGGACTCTCTCATGGGCAGAACTAGAAGTGTGTAAAAACAATCTTGAAAAGACTTTAGGTGGTGAAGTTATCACAGATTATAAAACAGTCATGTTCACTAAAAAACGTATGCAGGGAATAGAACACTATGAAAACTTACCTGGTGAATGTAAAGAAGAACCAAATAGAATAATAAATGGAAAACAGAAATCTGAACTTTAAAAATTTGTTGAATATGTTTCATAGAAGATTCAAGTCTATCAAAGAGAAAATTAGTAAACTGAAAGATAGATCAGAATAAATAACCCACAATGTAGCATGAAGAAACACAAAGAAACAAAACCAAACATGAAAGATGAGTTAGAAAGTGAGCTCTCAGATGTTTAACTGGAGTTTTGAAGAAACAGAGAGAGAATGAGAAAGAGCTAATATTTGAGAAAGTGGCTGAGGCTTTTCTAAAACTAATAAAAGATTACCAATTTACAAAATCAAGACGTCTACTAAGAAAATCTTCCTCTAGTTTCAAATAGATAGCACAATAAAATAACAAAATCTTAATAAAAAGGATGAAAGACAATTATAAATGGAAATTATTATAAGCAACTATATTGAAAATACACAGTGAAAGATTTCTCAACAACAATGGAAATCAGAAGACAAAGTGCTGAAAGATTATAGTAGTCACTCTTGCACTCGGTAATGAACAATAATAGATATCTTTTCAGAAATAAGCTTGTAAAAAGGCATTTTCTGATAATTAAAACAGACAATTCACTTTCAACATGTACTCACTAATAGAAATTTTAATGAATATATTTCAAGCAAAAGAAAATAATCGTAGTGGAAAATCTGGTGTGCAAGAAAGAATAAAGAGTAAAGACAGTAGTAAATAACTGGTAAGCTTAAATAACCAATAAACAAATAAAGACAATGTCTAGGGGCGCCTGGGTGGCGCAGTCGGTTAAGCGTCCAACTTCAGCCAGGTCACGATCTCGCGGTCCGTGAGTTCGAGCCCCGCGTCAGGCTCTGGGCTGATGGCTCAGAGCCTGGAGCCTGTTTCCGATTCTGTGTCTCCCTCTCTCTCTGCCCCTCCCCCGTTCATGCTCTGTCTATCTCTGTCCCAAAAATAAATAAACGTTGAAACAAAAAAAAATTAAAAAAAAAAAAAAAAAAAAGACAATGTCTAGTGGAATTGGAAAAACAAGATAGAGTTAATACAACAATAACATATAAATCAAGAAGAAAATGGAATCATAAAAAAATTATAAAAGGGCAAAAGATAAAAAGAAACATTTAATAAACATTTCTGTATTGAATCTGCTATACTGGGTACATATGTAAGTGGAGTTATACAATATTTGTTCTTTTCATCTGGATTATTTCATTTACTATAATATTTTCAAGGTTCATCTGTACTGTATCATGCACTGGGTTTTCTCTCTTGTTTAAGGTTGAATAATGTTCTATTGTGGGTATATACACATTTTGTTGATAACATCCGTCAATAGACTTTTTTATTGTTAGCTATTATTAATATTATGCACCTAATTTTTAAATTGAAATATATTTGACATATAACTGTGTAAATTTAAGATGTATAACTAGTTAATTAGATACATTTATATATTATAGTATGATTGCCAATGTAGCAATATTTAGCACCTCTATCACATTACATTGCTATTTCTTTCTAGTGGTTGGATTAATTAAGTTCTAGTCTCTTAGCAAGTTTAGTGATTACAATACAATATTGTTGTCTATTTTGCAACACTGTGCTTTAGATCTCTAGGACTCACTTCTTCTTGCAAGTTTGTACCCATGAACAACATCTGTCCAATATCTCTACCTCCATCCCCTGGTAATGACTATTTTAGTCTGTTTTTGTGAATTTGGCTTTTTTAGATTCCACAAATAAGTGATATCATACAGTATTTGTCTTTCTCTATCTGACTCATCTCACATAGCATAATTTCCTCAAGGTCCATACACATTATCACAAATGGCAGGATGTCCTTTCTCATGGCTGAATAATTCCATTGTATACATACACCACATCTTCTTTATCCATTCATCCACTGATAAGCATTTAGGTGGTTTCCATATCGTAACTATTGTGAATAGTGCTTTAATAAACATGGGAGTGCATACATCTCTTTAATATTCTGTTTTCATTTCCTTCATGTAAATACCCAGAAGTGAAATTGCTAGATTAATGGTAGACTTATTTTTAATTCTGGAGGAAACTTTGTATTCTTTTCCATAGTGACTGAACAAATTTACATTCCCATCAACAGTGTACAAGTGTTCCCTTTTCTCCACATCCTTGACAAAACTTTTTCTGTCTTATTTTTTTCCCTTATGTCCTTGATGACAGCCATTCTAACATGTGTGAGATAATATCTCACTGTGGTTTTGATTTGCATTTCCTTGATTAGTAGTGATAATGAGCATCTTTTTCGTGTTTCTTTTGGCATTTGGAGGTCTTCTTTAGGAAAATGTCTGTTTAGTCCCTCTGATACTTTTATTTTTTCAACATATGAAATTTATTGTCAAATTGGTTTCCATACAACACCCAGTGCTCATCCCAAAAGGTGCCCTCCTCAATACCCATCACCCACCCTCCCCTCCCTCCCACCCCCCATCAACCCTCAGTTTGTTCTCAGTTTTTAAGAGTCTCTTATGCTTTGGCTCTCTCCCACTCTAACCTCTTTTTTCTTTTTCCTTCCCCTCCCCCATGGGTTTCTGTTAAGTTTCTCAGGATCCATATAAGAGTGAAAACATATGGTATCTGTCTTTCTCTGTATGGCTTATTTCACTTAGCATCACACTCCCCAGTTCCATCCACGTTGCTACAAAGGGCCATATTTCATTCTTTCTCATTGCCACGTAGTACTCCATTGTGTATATAAACCACAATTTCTTTATCCATTCATCAGTTGATGGACATTTAGGCTCTTTCCATAATTTGGCTATTGTTGAGAGTGCTGCTATAAACATTGGGGTACAAGTGCCCCTATGCATCAGTACTCCTGTATCCCTTGGGTAAATTCCTAGCAGTGCTACTGCTGGGTCATAGGGTAGGTCTATTTTTAATTTTCTGAGGAACTCCACACTGTTTTCCAGAGTAGCTTCACCAATTTGCATTCCCACCAACAGTGCAAGAGAGTTCCATTTCTCCACATCCTCCCCAGCATCTATAGTCTCCTGATTTGTTCATTTTGGCCACTAACTGGCATGAGGTGATATATGAGGGTGGTTTTGATTTGTATTTCCCTAATGAAGAGTGACGTTGAGCATCTTTTCATGTGCCTGTTGGCCATCTGGATGTCTTCTTTAGAGAAGTGTCTATTCATGTCTTCTGCCCATTTCTTCACTGGATCATTTATCTTTCGGGTGTGGAGTTTGGTCAGTCCTTTATACATTTTGGATACTAGCCCTTTGTCCAATGTGTCATTTGCAAATATCTTTTCCCATTCCATTGGTTCCCTTTTAGTTGTGTTGATTGTTCCCTTTGCTGTGCAGAAGCTTTTTATCTTCATGAGGTCCCAATAGTTCAGTTTTGCTTTTAAGTCCCTTGCCTTTGGGGATGTGTCAAGTAAGAAATTGTTGTGGCTGAGGTCAGAGAGGTTTTTTCTGCTTTCTCCTCTAGGGTTTTGATGGTTTCCTGTCTCACATTCAGGTCCTTTATCCATTTTGAGTTTATTTTTGTGAATGGTGTGAGAAAGTGGTCTAGTTTCATCCTTCTGCATGTTGCTGTCCAGTTCTTCCAGCACCATTTGTTAAAGAGACTGTCTTCTTTCCATTGGATATTCTTTCCTGCTTTGTCAAAGATGAGTTGGCCATACTTTTGTGGGTCTAATTCTGGGGTTTCTATTCTATTCCATTGGTCTATATGTCTGTTTTGGTGCCAATACCATGCTGTCTTGATGATGACAGCTTTGTAGTAGAGGCTAAAGTCTGGGATTGTGATGCCTCCTGCTTTGGTCTTCTTCTTCAAAATTACTTTGGCTATTCGGGGCCTTTTGTGGTTCCATAGAAATTTTAGGATTGCTTGTCCTAGCTTCGAGAAGAATGCTGGTGCAATTTTGATTGGGATTGCATTGAATGTGTAGATAGCTTTGGGTAGTATTGACATTTTCACAATATTTATTCTTCCAATACATGAGCACGGAATGTTTTTCCATTTCTTTATATCTTCTTCAATTTCCTTCATAAGCTTTCTGTAGTTTTCAGCATACAGATCTTTTACATCTTTGGTTAGATTTATCCCTAGGTATTTTATGCTTCTTGGTGCAATTGTGAATGGGATCAGTTTTTTTATTTGCTTCATTAGTAGTGTATAAGAATGCAACTGATTTCTGTACATTGATTTTGTATCCTGCGACTTTGCTGAATTCATGTATCAGTTCTAGCAGACTTTTGGTGGAGTTTGTCGGGTTTTCCATGTATAATATCATCTCATCTGCAAAAAGTGAAAGCTTGACTTCATCATTACCAATTTTGATGCCTTTGATTTCCTTTTGTTGTCTGATTGTTGACGTTAGCACTTCCAACACAATAGCGGTGAGAGTGGACATCCCTGTCATGTTCCTGATCTCAGGGAGAAAACTCTCAGTTTTTCCCCATTGAGGATATTAGCTGTGGGCTTTTCATAAATGGCTTTTATGATGTTTAAGTATGTTCCTTCTATCCCACCTGCCTTGAGGGTTTTTATTAAGAAAGATGCTGAATTTTGTCAAATGCTTTTTCTGCATCGATTGACAGGATCATATGATTCTTATCTTTTCTTTTATTAATGTGATGTATCACATTGATTGACTTGCAAATTTTGAACCAGCCCTGTAGCCCAGGAATGAATCCCACTTGATGTTGGTGAATAATTCTTTTTATATGCTGTTGAATTCGATTTGCTAGTATCTTCTTGAGCATTTTGCATCCATATTCATCAGGGATATTGGCCTGTAGTTCTCTTTTTCTACTGGGTCTCTATCTGGTTTAGGAATCAAAGTCATACTGGCTTCATAGAATGAGTCTGGAAGTTTTCCTTCCCTTTCTATTTCTTGGAATAGCTTGAGAAGGATAGGTATTATCTCTGCTTTAAACGTCTGGTAGAACTCCCCTGGGAAGCCATCTGGTCCTGGACTCTTATTTGTTGGGAGATTTTTGATAACCGATTCCATTTCTTCGCTGGTTATGGTTCTGTTCAAGCTTTCTATTTCCTCCTGATTGAGTTTTGGAAGAGTGTGGGTGTTTAGGAATTTGTCCATTTCTTCCAGGTTGTCCAATTTGTTGGCATATAATTTTTCATAGTATTCCCTGGTAATTGTTTGTATCTCTGTGGGATTGGTTGTAATAATTCCATTTTCATTCATGATTTTATCTATTTGGGTCATCTCCCTTTTCTTTTTGAGAAGCCTGGCTAGAGGTTTGTCAATTTTGTTTATTTTTTCAAAAAACCAACTCTTGGTTTCGTTGATCTGTTCTACAGTTTTTTTAGATTCTATATTATTTATTTCTGCTCTGATCTTTATTATTTCTCTTCTTCTGCTGGGTTTAGGCTGCCTTTGCTGTTCTGCTTCTATTTCCTTTAGGTGTGCTGTTAGATTTTGTATTTGGGATTTTTCTTGTTTCTTGTGATGGGCCTGGATTGCAATATATTTTCCTCTCAGGACTGCCTTCACTGCATCCCAAAGCTTTTGGATTGTTGTATTTTCATTTTCATTTCCATATATTTTTTAATTTCTTCTCTAATTGCCTGGTTGACCCACTCATTCGTTAGTAGGGTGTTCTTTAACCTCCATGCTTTTGGATGTTTTCCAGACTTTTTCTTGTGGTTGATTTCAAGCTTCATAGCATTGTGGTCTGAAAGTATGCATGGTTTAATTTCAATTCTTGTATACTTATGAAGGGCTGTTTTGTGACCCAGTATGTGATCTATCTTGGAGAATGTTCCATGTGCACTCGAGAAGAAAGTATATTCTGTTGCTTTGGGATGCAGAGTTCTAAATATATCTGTCAAGTCCATCTAATCCAATGTATCATTCAGGGCCCTTCTTTCTTTATTGACCATGTGTCTAGATGATCTATCCATTTCTGTAAGTAGAGTTTTAAGTCCCCTGCAATTACCACATTCTTATCAATAAGGTTGCTTATGTTTATGAGTAATTGTTTTATATATTTGGGGGGTCCCGTATTCGGCGTATAGACATTTATAAGTGTTAGCTCTTCCTGATGGATAGACCCTGTAATTATTATATAATGCCCTTCTTCATCTCTTGTTACAGGCTTTAATTTAAAGTCTAGTTTGTCTGATATAAGTATGGCTACTCCAGCTTTCTTTTGGCTTCCAGTCGCATGATAAATAGTTCTCCATCCCCTCACTCTCAATCTAAAGGTGTCTCAGGTCTAAAATGAGTCTCTTGTAGACAGCAAATAGATGGGTCTTGTTTTTTTTTTTTTATCAATTCTGATACCCTATGTCTTTTGGTTGGCACATTTAATCCATTTACATTCAGTGTTATTATAGAAAGATACAGTTTAGAGTCATTGTGATGTCTGCATGTTTTATGCTTGTAGCGATGTCTCTGGTAGTTTGTCTCACAGGATCCCCCTTAGGATCTCTTGTAGGGCTGGTTTAGTGGTGACGAATTCCTTCAGTTTTTGTTTGTTTGGGAAGACCTTTATCTCTCCTTCTATTCTAAATGACAGACTTGCTGGATAAAGGATTCTCGGCTGCATATTTTTTCTGTTCAATACATTGAAGATCTCGTGCCAATCCTTTCTGGCGTGCCAAGTTTGAAAAGAGAGATCAGTCACAAGTCTCATAGGTCTCCCTTTATATGTTAGGGCATGTTTATCCCTTGCTGCTTTCAGAATTTTCTCTTTATCCTTGTATTTTGCCAGTTTCACTATGATATGTCGTGCAGAAGATCGATTCAAGTTACGTCTGAAGGGAGTTCTCTGTACCTCTTGGATTTCAATGCCTTTTTCCTTCTCCAGTTCAGGGAAGTTCTCAGCTATTATTTCTCCAAGTACACCTTCAGCACCTTTCCCTCTCTCTTCCTCCTCTGGGATACCAATTATGCGTATATTATTTCTTTTTAGTGTATCACTCAGTCCTCTAATTTTCCCCTCATACTCCTGGATTTTTTTATCTCTCTTTTTCTCAGCTTCCTCTTTTTCCATAATTTTATCTTCTAGTTCACCTATCTCTCCTCTGCCTCTTCAATCCAAGCCGTGGTCGTTTCCATTTTATTTTGCATCTCGTTTAAAGAATTTTTCAGCTCCTCCTGACTGTTCCTTAGTCCCTTGATCTCTGTAGCAAGAGATTCTCTGCTGTCCTCTATACTGTTTTCAAGCTCAGCGATTAATTTTATGACTATTATTCTAAATTCACTTTCTGTTATATTATTTAAATCCTTTTTGATCAGTTCATTAGCTGTTGTTATTTCCTAGAGATTCTTTTGAGGGGAGTTCTTCCGTTTGGTCATTTTGGATAGTCCCTGGAGTGGTGCGGACCTGCAGGGCACTTCCCCTGTGCTGTGGTGTATAACTGGAGTTGGTGGGCGGGGCCACAGTCAGACCTGATGTCTGCCCCCAGCCCACCACTGGGGCCACAGTCAGACTGGTGTGTACCTTCTCTTCCCCTCTCCTAGGGGTGGGATTCACTGTGGGGTGGTGTGACCCATCTGGGCTACTTGCACACTGCCAGGCTTGTGGTGCTGGGGATCTGGCGTATTAGCTGGGGTGGGTAGGCAAGGTGCATGAGGGCAGGAGGGGCAGGCTTAGCTAGCTTCTCCTTAGGTGATCCACTTCAGGAGGGGCCCTGTGGCAGCGGGAGGGAATCAGACCCGCTGCCGGAGGGGTGGCTCCTCAGAAGCACAGTGTTGGGTGTTTGCGCAGAGCAAGCAAGTTCCCTGGCAGGAACTGGTTCCCTTTGGGATTTTAGCTGGGGGATGGGTAAGGGACATGGCGCTGGCTAGCGCCTTTGTTCCCCACCAAACTGAGCTCTGTTGTCAGGGGGCTCAGCAGCTCTCCCTCCCTTTGTCCTCCAGCCTTCCTGTTTTCCGAGCAGAGCTGTTAACTTGTGACCTCCCAGATGCTAAGTGGCGCTTGCTGTTGGAACACACTCCATCTGGCCCCTCCGCTTTTGCAAGCCAGACTCGGGGGCTCTGCTTGGCCGGCAGGCTGCCCCTCTGCCCCGGCTCCCTCCCACCAGTCTGTGCAGTGCACACCGCCTCTCCACCCTTCCTACCCTCTTCCGTGGGCCTCTCGTCTGTGCTTGGCTCCGGAGACTCCATTCTGCTAGTCTTCTGGTGGTTTTCTGGGTTATTTAGGCAGGTGTAGGTGGAATCTAAGTGATCAGCAGGATGCGCGGTGATCCCAGCGTCCTCCTACGCTGCTATCTTCTTAACGTGAAGAGCCTATTTTTGATTGAATGTGTGACTCATGGTGTATTTGCCTCCCTGAGGAAACAAAATTTGCCTCAGCTTTTTGAGAGTAGAAATTTTGACTGTGCTTACTATTGTAGTTCCTCATAGCAATCTTGGACATGTACTTTTTTAATTAATAAGAAAATATTATTTAAGAGTTATAAGTGAAATTCCTTTGCTCATTTTAAACTTGGTTCCCAGTATTTTGAAACTTTTGTTTTGTTTTGTTTTGTTTTGTTTTGTTTTGTTTTGTTTGAGTGGCAAACCCCATTCTTTTAGTCGGATTTGGTGTAAGTGTTGGGAAACCTTGAAGAGGTTGGCTGATAACTGGCATTCTCTGTGGTGGTATACCTTATCAGCCTCCTAACCTCTTTTCTCCTTTCTATAAGTGATGATGGCTCCTCTATTATTTATAAATTTCTCCTTGAGCAGATACAGTATTTTCTTTAGGACTGACATAGGCTTCAGACCATGGAGTGGTAGTGGTGAAGTGGGCTCTTCCAATGTCAGCCATGTGTGTTCTGGACTTTCCCAAGTTATTATTATTAGTGTTTCCTAGCAAATTAGTTTAACTACAAGAACTTATGTGCCAGGTACTGGTCCACGTGCTTGACATATATTAACTCAGCATATAAGCTGGTCTTTGTTGCCCGGAAAAATACATACATAGAGTGTGGTAAGGACAATGACAAAAATTGGCACAGGTTATCAGCCTTTAGGAAGGCTAATAAACCAAACGACACCAACATTTGAATCCACCAAAAAAAGATTGAGAGCCAACTTGATCAAGAGAAAAAAGGGGTGAATGAAGGTAGAAGGCAAGCAAGTACACAAATTGCACAAAGATATTGTGCTGTACCTGGGCACTGGGTGAGCAGATGGAAGGCTTTGTTTGTGTTCCCTATGGTTTATACCATGGCTATGGGAACACACTGCCTTTGGCCCACCCTGGACCCTCTGAGCACAGTCTTACAAGAGGTAAAAGTGTCTTCCCCCCACCCCCGACTTTCTTGGCCAGGCCAGGATTTCTGGCACCCATGAATGCCTCCAGTTACTACATAGACCATTATAAAAGGGCTTAGCTTAAGACCATTCTCTCCTAGGTGAACCTCAGCTTGAGCCTGTGGCTGCGCAAGGCCAGCACCAATAGGTGGGTGTGCAGATGAGCCTGTGGGTGGGCAAGTTGTGCAGTGCTTTCTGGGACCTTGCACTTGCACAGCCATTTCTCCTGGGGCAGCACAGGCCACAAGACACCCCTACCAACCTGGGTGATCTATTTGTGGTGGTTGGTTGCAGAGGCTTGGTCCAGATGTGGAAAGATGAGGAAGTGGAGGAGAGGTAGGTGCTTTCAGGCAGTGAGGAGGCCAGCCACCACCATCAAAGTCAGAAGGTGATAGGCAGGAGGAACTCTGGCAACATGATGCATTAGAGTAGGAAGATGATGCAAGTCTTAGGGAAAGGAAAAAGAGCAAGCAAGCATGGAGAGAGATGTCACCAATCTGTTCAGAAAGCCCAATCTCCAGTTTTTGAAACAAAAATATGGGTATGTTCATTGTAAAAATTGTAAAACCAGATGGGACAGTGCTTATATGTGGTGCATTTCTGGAACAAAGTTTGTTTCAAACAACTCTATTGCAAATGCCAAATGAATTTTAACATTTATTGAGTAGAAACAATCCATTTCAAACCTATTCAAAGTCTTATTCTCTTGCCCTCAGAAGAAAAGGCACACTGATCTAAGGAAGCCTCCTTGACAGAAACTGTGTGGTTTGATGCAGAGAACAGATTCTCTTTTGGCAACATTTACAGCTGCAAATACATCACATGACAGTGTGACTTGTGCAGGGCACCCAAACTCTTTGCAAGTTACTGTACTGTTTTTCTTTTTTGTAACTTAAATCTGAACTGCCATTGGAAAATGGTTAGGTTTTTGTACTTTTTGTAGGTTGTATTTGTAGGTTGTGTATTATTTTGTAGGTTGTAGGTTTGTATAATTGTGCATTGTGAACAGAACAAAATAAATGTGTAGAAAAATAGAAAACAAAAGGATTGTACTTCAAACTATTGTGGATCCTAGGGCCACTGGCTGAACTAGTCACACGGGTTATACAGGCTGTCACCATATTGCATTCTGGTTCATGTAGGTCAGCAGCCTTCAGTACTAGGGCTCCCCTCAGGGAGGGGTACAGAAGTTCTCAGTTCAAAAGGGGATCACACTGCTAGATTCCTTCTGTATTCTTGCTCTAGAGTTGCTCCTTAGGGCACGTTACTGGTTTGACAACATTCTCTTTCTTTTGTCCTCACTGCTGGGTGGATTGAAATTTCAGTGTGACATCTATAAATTGCCTGATACACTGGCAGCTAAGAAGAAGTTTAATGCCTAGAAGCATTTGCAGTCACTAGAAGAGATTACTGACACAGCAGAGGAAAGATCGTACAAAATAAGGGACTTAGAGGCTTTCATTTAGTGACTCTACCTCTACAGCAGTAGTTCTCAAAGTGTGTTCCTACACAGGGAACATTAGTATCACTTGGGAACTTGGACCCACTGCAATCTGGGTCTTAACAGATCCTCTGTGTGATTCTGATTCTAGAATTCCAGAAGTCATTTCAATCTCTTTCTTTGTATTGTTTTTTTGACTGAAAAAGTCCATTTTATACCCTTTCAATGATATTTGGATATTCATACTTAGATATTCCTCCAAAATGTTCTCTGCTTAATATTAGAAAGAAGGCAGTGAACTTTGGCTTTAGACAGGGGTCTGTGAACCCCAAATCCAGCTATTTCTTGTTTTTATGCCACCATTGAAATAAAGAAAGTTTTACATTTTTAAAACATTGTTAAAAATTAACAAAGAAAACAAAAAAGAGGTGACAGATACAATATGGCCCTCAAAGCCTAAAATATTTACCATCTGAGCCTCAATATTTATTATTTCAAAGTTTTTAGAGAAAAAGTTTGCTGACCACTTCTTTTAGATAATGTCCCAAGAATCTTATTTACTTTGAATTAAACATTGCTTCTGCAAATATGTTCTGACATACAAAATCAGGGTAGAATAAACTTGTTAGACAATGCTTTAATTTACAGAACCGTGTTTTTCTATTAGTGAAATTTAAACTCTGCACTGCTTTTTACAAATGCCTATCCTCTGGTTGGAAAGGAACAGTATCTTGTATTTCACTCTCACTTGGCAAATGTTTATTGAGAGGACACAAAGGTTAATAAAGTTAAATTTTTTCTTGAGTCCTTAAGAATGCGTTAAAGAAGTCTCACATATGAATGGATACCTTATCAGTGTGTAGTCAAAGCCTGTTCAATGGGCTTTGGGAGCACAAATTAAAGGACACTTACCTAGTATTTCATTACAGGGTTACACCCTAACTAATTTATCCTGTGCCCTGATGGTAGACATTTTCTTTGTTTTCCCTCTTTTTTCTATCAAACAATGTTGTCATGAGTAACCTTGACATAGCTCATTTAATTGATGTAAGACAAATTTCCGGAAGTGAAATTGCTGGGTTTAAGGCTCTGTGCTGAAAGACTACACGTACCAATGGACAATGGCCAGACCATTGTCTGTATAAACATAGAATTCTCACCCATAGTCTGTAGCAACCAGTCCAGAAAACTAACTCATTATCTGTTGTAACCAGTCCAGAAAGTCAAACCATTATCTGCAGCAACCAGTTCAAGAAGTCATACTATACCCTCTTTAACAATTGGCCTACAACAGCCAGGACTTGATTAATAACTGATAGATTCCCTAATATTTGCCCTTGTGTCTGACTTAGGAACAACTGGAGAAATCCAAATATGCACCCCTAACCAATGACGTGTGATGTCCTGATTCTAGTTAGTCCATCTATAGCTTTCCCATTCCAACAACCTCCAATCAAGGCACATCTGAAGACTTTCCTTTATTCCACTACAAGACTTTCCTATTCTTCTGTCTCCTTTTGAGTCTCTGCTCAACACAAGTCATGGTGGCTAACTCCCTCACGACAGCAAGCTCTGAATAAATAGGCTTTGCTCTTCTCTATTTGGTTGATCTTTACTTATTTCCACAATTAAAGTGGAAGTCCCATTATGATATGGTCTGTATGGCTTATTGTCATGGACCCCAGCCTTCAGGGAGATGTGGAACCCCTAAAGGCCCCGCATGCTTTGCTGCTGACAGTGCTGATGTGGCAAGTTATCAGTGTGTCTCAACTTCACTTTCTCTGCATTGAGTTCCTTGGCTGTTTATTCTCAATATGTTATCTAGGTTTTGTTATTGGTTTCCAAATTTGGGGCATCCTTGGTGGAGTCAGGCCATTCTTTTTAATTCCTTTTTGCTGTCTTTGTGTTACTGTTTTGTGTTATGCTGTTCTAAGAAGGAGAATCACAAGGTAGAGCACAGGCATAGGACCTACGAGCCTGTTACTAGAGCTGACCTCCCAGATGGGTGCATTTACAGTGCTCACATGACCAGTGTCCACTTGGACAGACTTTGCTGTGAGTCACAAACAAAACTGGTTGAGGTTCTCCTTGTCTTTATTTTGTGTCCTGAGAGCCTTTTGGTTCAGAGAAAGTATTATCAATGTTTTTTCTGCCTTCTGGGGGCAGATTGTGGGGTTTGGAGGTGGCTAACTTTCTGGTAAGGGGAATGCAGAGGTATGAATGCAGAGGCAGTACATTTTTACTGACTGTTGCCAGCTTTCATGGTGTCGTCTAAGTTTAAATCCCTTCCTCTAACTGGAAAAACTCCTGCTTCATATAGGTACTCTCTTCATAACCTTAATTCTTGTGCCTGTCTTTCTTGGCGTAATTTCACCAAGGATGATTTGGGCCTTTAGTGTCTACTCTGGGGAACATTTGATTGAACACATTTATTTGAGAAGAAGAAAGGAAATAATATTTATTAGGCTTAATGAACAGCATTTTTTGAATTCTTAGTAAAAAGTGTTTTCACTAAAAGGTTCTTTGAACAAAGCTAATTGAGTAATTCAGCGAACTTAAGCAAGAGTGAACTAGACTAATTTTGATATCCAGCTTTGCCTTTCTCCCCGTATCCTTCTGATGTCCCCTTTCTGTGCCTCTATCAACTCCTCTCTCATCTCCCTTGTTCAACCACCCTACCTTTTCCAAACAACTCTCTTATCCAAAATTGTAATTACATCTAAATATCCATCTCTCCCATGAGTTGAATATGCAGGCAACTATAAAATTTAAACCATGAACCTGAGCTGAATTATGAACTATAATGAAAGATTTTCCTAAACCCAAACAAGACCAGCAAATATTCATGTAAAAATTTAGAATTCACTGGGGGGGGGGGGGGGGCACATGACAAAATTACCTGACCTATATCAACTTGTACATATGTTGATCATAACCTCAGATGCTGAATTTTAGATAAGAAAAGGTGATTAACTTGGAAAAGGATCTGCAGGATCCTCATTCCTCAATAAACCTGAGGGTCAAAAAAGGCCGAAAATGTCAGTATGAGTATCTGAAAAGTCATATACAAAACACTTCTAGGAAAAATCTGTTGGACCATAATTTAATCATGCAAACAAAAAAGAGATGAAACTCCAAATATGTGGAGATAAAAAACCATGCTACTGAACAATCAGTCAAAAAAGAAATAAAAAAAGAAATAAAAAAATACCTTGAGACAAATGAAAATGGAAATAAAATATACTGAAACCTATGGGATTCAGCAAAAGCAGTTCTAAGAGGGAAGTTCATATGCTTATATCAAGAAACAGAAAATCTCAACTAAACCACTTAAGTAACTAGAAGAGTAATACAAAAAGCCCGAAGTTAGTAGAAGAAAGGAAATAAAGATCAGAGTGGAAAAAATGAAATAGAAACTAAAGGAACATTAGAAAACATCAGTGAAAGCTGGTTCTTTGAAAACATAAATAATTCTGGCAAACCTTTAGCTAAAATCACCAAGAAAGAAAGAGGGCTCAAATAAATAACATTAGAAATGAAAGAGGAGACATTACGACTGATAGAACAAAATATGAAGGATCATAAGAGACTACTATGAGCCATTATATGCCAAGGACTTGGACAAACTAGAGGAAGTGGATATAAATTCCAGGAAACATACAACCTACCAAAATTGAATTATGAAGAAATAGAAAATCTGAATACACTGATTGTTAGTAAGGAAATTGAATATGTAATCAAAAACCTACCAAGAAACAAAAGTCCAACCAGATGGCTTCACTGGTAAATATTACCAAGAATGCAATAAATAATTAATACCAATTCTTCTCAAATTATTCTGAAAAATAGAAAGTGGAGGGGATGCTTCCAAACTCATTTTATGAGGCCCGCATTACCCTGATATCAAAACCAGACAAGGATGCTACATGAAAAGAAAATTAGCGGCCAAATGTCTGGATGAACATAAATGCCAACATCCTTAACGAAATATTGGCAAGCCAAATTTAACGATGCATTAAAAGAATCATACATTACGATCCAGAGGGATTTACTTCAGAGATGTAAAGATGGCTCAACATCCACAAATCAATGTGATATGCCACATTAACAAAATTAAAGATAAAAATAATAGGATCATCTCAATATATACAGAAAAAGTATTTGACAAAGTCAGCATCTATTTATGGCAAAAACTCTTAATAAAGTAGTTGTGGAGGGAATGTACTTCTACATAATAAAGGCCAGTCATGACAATCCCCAGCTAATATCATACTCAAAGGTGAAAAGCTGAAAGCCTTTCCTCTAAGATCAGAAACAAGACAAGGATGCCCACTTTAACCATTCATTCAACATAGTGCTGGAAGTCCTAACCAGAGCAATTTGGCAAGAAAAAGAAATAAAAGGCATCCAAAATGAAAAAAAAAAATTGTCACTTTGCAGATGACATGATATTAAATAGAAAATCCTAAATACTCCATCATAACACTGTTATAACTAATACATTCAGTAAAGTTGCAGGATACAAAGTCAGGATACAAAAATCTGTTGTGTTTCTATACACTAATAATGAACCATCAAAAGGAGAAGTTAAGAAAAAAATCTCATTTATAATTGCATCAAAAGGAATAAAATACCTAGGAATAAATTTCATGAAGCAGGTAAAAGATATGCATACTGAAAACTATGACATTAATGAAGAAAGCCACAAATAAATGGAAAGAAACAGCATGATCATAGATTGGAAGAATTAATATTGTTAAAGTGTTCGTACTATCCAAAGCAATGTATAGATTCAATGTAATCCCTATCAAAATTCCAATGGCAATTTTTACAGAAATAGAACAAAAAATCCTAAAATTTGTATGGAATCCCGAGACCCTTAATGACCAAAGCAATTTTGAGAAAGAAGAACAAAGCAGGAGGTTTCACACTTCCTGAATTCAAACTATATATTCCAATGCCACAGTAGTTAAAACAGTATGGTATTGGCATAAAAATAGACACATACATCAAGAAAACAAAGAAAGCCAGAAACAAACCCATGCAAATATGGTCAATTAATTTACGACAAAGGAGGCAAGAATATACAATGAGGAAAGGACAATTTCCCCAATAAATGGTGTTGAGCAAATTGGACAGCTGTATGCAAAAGAATGAAACTGGACCACTATCTTACACCAAACATAAAAATTAACTCAAATGTCTTAAGACTTGAATGTTTGACCTGAAACCATAAAATTCCTAGAAGAAAACAGGTGGTAAGCTCCTTGACTTGGTCTTGGTAATGATTTTTAAAATCTGACATAAAAAACAAAGGCAGTAAGAGGTAAATGAACATGTGGGATTACACCAAACTAAAAAGCTTCTACACCAGCAGAGGAAGCCAAGGAAATAAAAAGGGATCTTACTGAACGGAAAAAAAATTTGTAAATCATATAAGAGGTTAATATCCAAAATAAATAAAGAACACATGCAACTCAAAAAAAATCTATTTTGAAAAAATGGGCAAATCTGAATAGACATTTTTCCAAAGAAGACATACAGATGGCCAACAAGTACATGGAAAGGTCCACAACATCATTAATAATCAGGTAAATGCAAATCAAAACCATGATGAGGTTGGAATAGCTATTATCAAAAAAGAAGACATAGCAAGTATTGGCAAAAAAATATGGAGAAAAGGGAGCTCTTATGCACTACTGGTGGGAATTTAAATTGTAGTAGCTACTATGGAAAACAGTATGGAACTTCCTGAAAAAATGAAAAATAGGAAAATAGAGCAATTCTATTTCTGTATATTTATTTGGAAAAATAAAAATACTAACTCAAAAAGATACATGCACCCCTGTGTTCATTGCAGCATTATTTACAACAGCTAAGATGTGGAAACATCCTAAATGTCCATCAGTGGATGAATGAATAATATATCTCACAATTTCTTATTATATAAATAATATATATAATATTAGCTAATAAGACAAATACATTATGATATAGATATTAGATAAATATAGATATAATATATTAGATAATAGATAAATACCTTATGCTTTTACATATATAGAATCTGAAAAACAAACAAACACCAAGTTCATAGATACAGAGAACAGATGGGAAGCTAAGGGGTGGGCAAAATGGACAAAGAGGTCAAAAGTACAACCTTCCAGTTATAAAATAATTAAGTTATGGGAATGTAATGTATAGCATGGTGACTGTAGTTAATAGTACTGTATTGCATATTTAAAAATTGTTAAGAGAATAGATCTTAACAGTTTTCATTACAAGAGAAAAAACTTGTTGTACCTATGTATATGGTGATGGATGTTAGCTAGACCTAAAGTTGTGATCATTTTGAAATGTATAGAAATGTTGAATCATTATGTTGTACACCTGAAACTAATATAATGTTATATGTCAATTATACCTCAATAAAAAAAACCCAAAACAGAAAAGACAGAATTATAGGAGATTTTCAGAATCGATTAGAAAATACCTTTGGACAAATTTAGGAGGTAAAGAAGATGCTGATGGAATATCATTTAATTTTGTTTGTGAAGTTGACCCTGGAAGTGGAGACCTATTTTGAAAATAGAAACTGGAATAAGAACTAGCTCCTTTATCTGAATTACAACATCTGACAGAACATTTCGAAAAGGGGGAATGAGACAGGATCCAAAGTGAAGTTGAGCCCAGCAGATCAGTTAGTTGACCCACTCTTCAATCACCCATGGGTGAGAATGCTTCATCTCCTAAACTGGAGGAAAAATCATCCTACCTTACACACACACACACACACACACACACTGAAGGCAAAGAAAAAAAAAAAAAGAAAAATCCCTTAATTCAGATCAATGAGCATACTTGAAGAAAAAAGGGACAAATATCCTGCCATACCCTTAAGGACTCAAGGTGAATTATCTGTAAATGTAGATCGTCATCCTCATCAATTGTGAGTAATACTCTTAGTACATTAAACCCTGCCCCCTTTGGACAATGTCTTCTTCAGAGTAAACAGACCACATACATGGCAGGAATTTCAAGTAACCCAGGATTTTCCCTATTTCCCAGCCCTTGAAACAGTCCTTTCCTCCCTGTAATACCACCTCTGCAAATTTACTAGAGACCTACTCAGCAGATGGAAATTTGATACTAACTGAACACCAGAGAGACTATTGAGTTCCCAGAGGACTCCTGTATTATAATCAAGTTGTGTCTGCTTTGACTATAACTTTTCCCCCTCCATATTTGATGCTGACTCCAGATAAGGATCATAAGCAACATAAGCTTGGGGTTAAATTTGCTTTAGGATTTAGTAGAACACTGAATTTTCTGGAGAAAATTGATAGTTATACTAGTTATTTAAATAACAGTATAGTATATATTCCCAATAAAAATATTTCTAAATATTTGGCATAATTAGTTTAACACAAAAACATTTTGGGAAGCCATTAGTCAGTGGATAAAGTGTCCTAACTCTGAATTTTGGGAAAGAGATTTATATTTCCATTAGATGAACAATCTCACCAAGGTTGATAATAGCAAGGTTGGATTTTCTCCTGTCTTTACCATATTGTGGGGCAATATGGCCAAATAACATACAGGAAACACTCAGGTAAGGCAGTAGGCCTGCCTGGTCTGATAGGCCCAATATTGACACCCCAGGCCAGCTCACTATTGGCCAGTGAAGAAGGCAGAACCAGTTCCGTACCCTGTACACACTATCACTGAGAGACCAGGATCCAGGTTTTATATATAAACGGTTGGTTTGTAAGTGTCGGTAACTGACTCATTGAAACAATAAACCAACATTGTGTGGACAACATCATAAAAAATATGGGCAGGCAATATTCAGGCCCCCCTGAATATTACCCCCCCCCCCCCCCCCCCGCATAAGGCCATGTCCTTTCTAGGTTTCATTTAAAACTTCTGCAGACCATGGAAATCTTCCCAGGTGCCCCTTCCTTATTCCCTGTTGCTGTTAGGGCACCTTTGGTCTTACCGTTCATGTCATATAAGTTATCATTCGACCGATAACCATGCTTTCTGTCACACACCTGCTCTACCCTCTCTGGATCTGCTCTCTCCCTCATACCAGCTCCCAGTTCACAGCACCACCCCCTACTAGTCCTTCAGTGTGGGGAAGACTATGTAATACTCTTAGTCTCCGCAATCTTCCTCCTGATACCATTAGTCACCAAGTTTTACCCATTTTATATCCTAAATATTTGTTCAAATCTGTCTTGCATCCCTAGAACCAATGTTTTAGTTCAAAGGAGGACCTTATCCTTTGACCAATTGCAGCCATCTCCTGAGCTGGTCTTCCTACATCTGCTCTTGTCCCATGCAAGTTTGTCCTCCATGCAGCTCCATAATGGTGTAACTGACACATAAACCTGACCAATTTCTCCTCCATATAAAGCTTCTGGAGTGACAATAGGAGCAAGTTCACGATAGGCCCTCTACCTTTATTACCAAGCCTCACCTCCTAACAACCTCCTTCTCCTAACATTTTTATGTGAAAATGTATAGCATGTCATCCCTCTACCTGACATGACATTTTCACCTCTTTGCCTGTCTCACCTGTGAAGGTTACCTGTGTGTCCTGAAGTGTAAAAGGCCCTCCCCTGGGTTCTGTAGCACCTTTGAACCCTCACCACTCTGATTATTTTTTGTATTACATCAAATGTATCTATTTGCTGGCCAATTACTCCTTCATCAGAAATCTCCTTAAGGGTAGGGCACGTAGCTTTATCCATTTTTTCCCATAACTTAAGTTTAGCATGTTGGATATCTTGAAATTCACTTCTTATTTAAGGCACAGCAAACACCTAGAGCAATGTGATGGAGACCAAGTCCCGTGGTTGGCACTAGACAGGCACTTATCCAAATGCCAGACCAGTGATGTCCCAGCTGGTGACCACACAGCCCCCAGTTTCCACCTCTGCTAGGAGGGAACACTCTGCCTATACCAGGGCCTATATAGCTTATTCACTTTTATTTCCATGTGCTAGCACATGTCCGGGTATATAGCAATGAACTGATGAATGTTTGCTGAACTAAACTGGTCAAGAATGGCTGATCTAATCTCTGTGCCTCCCTTCCTCAACAGCTGTTATCATTCTGGCCTTCACGTTTCTGAGAGAGTCCTTCCCTCAGAAAGGGACTGTTGTGGACTGTTATGTTTCTGTAAAATTCATACATTGAAAAGTCAATCCCCAATGTGACTGTATTTGGAGATAAGCCTTTTTTGGCAGTAATTAAGGTTAAATAAAGGTCATAATGGTGGAACTCTGATCCAACAGGATTAGTGTAATTCTGAGACACCAGGGTGGGGTACCTGGGTGGCTCAGTTGGTTAAACATCCAACTTTGGCTCAGGTCATTATTTCGCAGTTCATGAGTTTGAGCCTCACACTGGGCTCTGTGCTGACAGCTCAGAGTCTGGAGCCTGTTTCGGATTCTGTGACTCTCTCTGTGCTCCTCCTCAACTCACACTCTGTCTCTCTTTTTCTCAAAAATAAACATTAAGAAAAAACAAACCTGAGACACCAGGGAGGTCCAAGTCTCTCTCTCTCTCTCTTTCTCCACCATGAAGGTGGCCAGCCATCTACAAACCAGAAAGAGAGCTTTTACCAGGAACTGAATGCTGACAGAACTTTGATCTGGTACTTTCCAACCTCCAGATCTGTGTGAAATAAATTTCTATGTTTAAACCATTCAGTTTGGGGTGCCTGGCTGGCTCAGTTGGTAGAGTACATGACTCTCAATCTCAGGGTCATGAGTTTAAGCCCCAAGTTTGGCATGGAGTAAGCTCCATTAAAGAAAAAATTAAACCACTCAGTCTATGATATTGTTTTATAGCAGCCCAAGTGGATCAATATAGGAATCCCCAAGGAAAAATCAGCAAGTGGCAAAGCCTATTTCCTCTTCCAAATTCCAGTAGCTGAGATGACTTAAGATAGAAAGTGTAGAGATAAAGCACAATGTCTTCTTTTATTTGGTCCAGGAGTAACACTACTATCCTTTTAAACTACATGATAACATGTGTCTGCATCATAGCAGTAGGTGGACTGGCCTCTACAGTGGTTTTTATTTCAGTCAGGATTCTTTGGTTGCAAGTGACTGAATTTGAACTCATATTCACTTAAGCAAAATAAGAGATTCATCATTTTACTTAGCTGGGTAAGACAAGGGCAAAGCCAGAGGTGATCAGAAACAGGGACTCTGAGCTATTAACCCTGTCTCTACCCCCTTGCCTAACCTCTCTCTGGTTCTGCATGTCTCTTCCACTCCAGATAGGCTTCATCACAGAGCCAGAGCCAGGACCAGAGGAGATTCAGGCTCACTTCTTTAAGACCTTTCAACCAAAGAAGAAAAAGCTCTTTCAGGCAAGCTAGAGCTGAAAAAATGTGTTGGGATGAGCTGGGACAGCCAATGTCTAAGGACACACAGTGGGCACTGTGATGGCAGACCCCTCTTCACCATATTTTTTAAACAAACATTTTCTGGGCATACAAGATAATGGAAATTTACTTTACGGGGCATTCGTGACTGTTCACAAGATGCCTGCAGTACCTTCTCTTTCTTGTAGGAGAGAAGGGAGCACCACTTGGAGCCAGAACCGGGGCATGTTTCCATGTTTGCCATTTGCAAGCCAGTTTGCACATTGCATTTGGCATTATGTTGGCATTTGTCTAGCATCATATCGGAAAAAATATTTTTAAAAATTTCAAGTAGGTAAAATTTTAAAATATCATCCTTTTAGGAAAGAAAGATGGTGGCAGAGTGGGAGGGCTGTAGGTTTGCCGCATTCCATGAATACAACTAAATAACAATGAAATCATCCTAAATACCCCAGAAATCAACTTGAAGCCTGGCAAATAAACTCTTCAAATACAGGTGGAGAAGAGGCCACAGTGAAGAAGGCAGGAAGTATAGAAATGTGGTTTGGGAGAGAAACAGATCATGGCCACTGCAGAGGGAGGGAGCTATGGTTGAGTAAAAGGTCCAGAGACAGAATAACACAGAGGGGAGCCCTCAGGGAAGATGAAACCCCATAGCAATTGGCTTGGAAAACCAGAGGGCCTGAGTTTCATGACTTCTGGCAAGCAGCAAGACTTGAAGCCTGGAGTTCTAAAGGTCAGTGGGCTTCAGGGCTGGGAGAGCCCAGAGGCATTGGGACTGCTTTTGGAGAGAAGGTAGGACAAACAGCCGTCTGACATACAGCATGGAAACAGCAATCTGAAGAACACCTGAGGCACACAGTGGGGAGGTTATTTGCTCAGCTTGGAGCATGTCCCACAGAGACAGAATTCACAGAAAGACCCCTCTGGGAACAAAGGAATTGGCAGGCACCATTTTTCTCCCTCACCACCTCAGCATAAACACAGAGCCACCTGTGGGAACCAGTACAGCACAGATTCTGGCAACCTACCTTGCTTACACTAAACCCCTCCCTCTATGCTCCATCCCCCAGAAGACCAGCCCAAACCCCTGTTCATACTACATCTCGTGACTCAGACCTTGGTTCCAGGAGTGCTAACAACATATCTCCTTTCACAAGCAGACCAGAGCACACCTAGTTAAAACTCACCACATTCAGGCCAGGAACCAAACACTGCCCATAATTGGCAAGGAGAACCTCTGCAGATGACTGGCCTGAAGTATAAAGCATCAAGACACAACAGCAGAGAGCTCATAGCACACATCGGAGACATCCCCTAAAGTGCCAGGTCCTAGGAAACAGGGGCCACTACATTGCAGGGTACTACAGGATCTCTTCTGCATAAGGCAATTACCCTCAAGAATAAGAGAAGTAGCTGACTTTCCTAACACATAGAAACAGACACAGAAACTTAGACAAAATGAGAAGACAGAGAAATATTTCCCAAATGAAAGAACAGGACAAGGCGATGGGCAGAAGTCTAAGCAAAACAGATATAAGTAACATGCCTGATGGAGAATTTAAAGCAGTGATCAGAAGGTTACTCAGCAGACTTGAGAAAAGAGTAAAAGAAGACATTAGTGAGACCCTCAACACAGAGATTAAAAAAATAACATAATAGAGATAAAGGACTCAATAAATGAAGTGAAGAACATGCTTGATGGATTGGCAGCAGGCTGGTGGAAGCAGAGGAACAAATTAATGACCTAGAAGACAGAGTAATGGAAAGTAATTAAGCTGAAAAGAAGAGAGAAAAAGGAATTATGCAAAGTGAGAATAGACTTAGGTAACTTGATGACTCCATCAACATAATAACATTCACATTATAGGAGTTCCAGAAGAAGAAGAGGAGAGAAAAGGGGGCAGAAAATTTATTTGAAGAAATAATGGCTGATTCTCCAACACAGGGAAGGAAACATGTGTCCAGATCCAGGAGGCACAGAGAATCCCCAGGAAAGTCAACAAAAGCAGAGCCACACCAAACATTAATATAATTAAAATGCAAAATATACTGACAAAGAAAAATTTCAAAATCACAATACAAAAGAAGATAATTACATACAGGGGAAACCCCATAAGGCTAGCAGGGGATTTTTCAGCAGGAACTTTGCAAACCAGAAGGCAGTGGCATGATATATTCAAAGTACTTAATGGGAAAAATTTGCAGCCAAGAATACTCTATCCAGCAAAGCTATATTTCAGAATAGAAAGAGATAAAAAGAATTCCCCAGACAAACAAAAGCTAAAGTACTTCAAGAAGGAAAATCTGAAATAAACAATCTAACCTTACTCTGAAAGAAGTTTAGAAAAAGAACAACAAATAAACCCTAAAGCCAGTAAAAGGAAGTAAATAATAAAGATTAGAGCAGAAATAAATTATACAGAAACTAAAAAAAGCAATAGAACAGATCAATGAAACCGGGAGCTGGTTCCTTGAAAAAATAAATAAATAAATTGATACACCTCTAACTGGACTTAGGAAGAAAAAAAAGAGAAAAGACTAAAACAAATAAAATCACAAATGAGAGAGGAGAAATAACAACCAACACCACAGAAATACAAACAATTATAAGAGAATATTCTCAAACTATTCCAAAAAATAGAAAAGGAAGAAAACTTCCAAATTCATTCTGTGAGGCCAGCATTACCCTGATACCAATACCAGATAAAGACACCACAAAAAAAGAGAACTACAGGCCAATATGATTAATAAGGAAGCAAAAATCGTCAACAAAATACTAGCACACTGAATCTAACAATACATTTTAAAAATCATTCACCATGATCAAGTGAATTTTACATATTTCTAGGATGTAAGGTGGTTCAATATCCACAAATCAATCAACATGATATATCACATCAATAAGAGAAGGATAAGAACCATATGATCGTTTCAATAGACACAGAAAAAACATTTGACAAAGTGAAACATCCTTTGTGATAAAAAACTCTCAACAAAATGGGTTTAGAGAGAACAGACCTCAGCATAAGAAAGGCTTCATAAGAAAACCCGCAGCTAACAAACATCATCCTCAATGGGGAAAAGCTCTCGGTCTAAGGACAGGAAAAAGACAAGGATGTCCTCTTTCACTACTTTTATTCCACATAGTACTAGAAGCCCTAGACATAGCTATCAGACAACAAAAAGGAAATAAAAAGCATCCAAATCAGTAAGGAGGAAGTAACACTTTCAGTATTTGCAGATGACATGATACTGTATATAGAAAACCTGAAAGACTACCAAAAATACTGCTAGAACTGATAAACAAAGTCAGTAAAGTCACAGGATACAAAATCAGTGTACAGAAATAAATTGCATTTCTTTACACGAACATTGAAGCAGCAGAAAGAGAAATTAAGAAAACAATCCCTTTTATAGTTGCACCCCAAATAATAAGATATCTAGGAATAAACCTAACCAAAGAGGTGAAATACCTGTACTCTGAAAAAACTATTAAATACATCAGATAGTAATTGAAGATAACACAAAGAAATGGAAAGACATTCCATGCTCATGGAATGGAAGAACAAATATTGTTAACATGTCCATACCACCCAAAGCAATCTACACATTTAATGCCATCTCTATCAAAATACTAACAGCATTTTCCATAGAGCTAGAACAAACAATCCTAAAATACGTATGGAACGTCAAATACCCCAAATAGTAAAAGCAATCTTGAAAAAGAAACACAAAGCAAGAGGCATCACAATCCCAGACTTCAAGTTATATTACAAAGCTGTAGTTATTAAGACAGTATAGTAATAGCACAAAAATATACACATGGATCAATAGAACAGACTAGAGAAATGGACCCACAACTATATGGTCAATTAATCTTTGACAAAGCAGGAAAGAACATCCAACAGTAAAAAGACAGTCTTTTAAGAAAATGGTGTTGGGAAAACTGGACAGCTACAGGGAAAAGAATGAAACTGGATCACTTGCTTACACCATCCACAAAAATACATTCAACACACCTGTCAGATGGCTAAAATTAACAACACCAACACAGGAAACAACAGATGTTGGTGAGGATGTGGACAAAGGGGAACCTCTTACACTGTTGGTGAGAATGCAAACTGGAACAGCCACTCTGGAAAACAGTACGGAGTTTCCTCAAAAAGCTAAAAATAAAAATACTTTACAATTCAGCAATCACACCACTGAGTATTTACTGAAAGAATACAAAAACACGAACTCAAAGGGATACATGCACTCCTATATTTAGAGTGGCATTACTTACAAAAGCCAAATATGAAAGCAGCCCAACTGTCCATTGATTAATGAAGAAAGAAGCGGTATATATGTGTACAATGGAATATTATTCAGCCATAAAAAAGAATGAGATCTTTCCATTTACAATGACACAGATGGAGCTAGAGATACTATGCTAAGTCAGTCAGAGAAATATAAATACCACATGTTTTCACTCATATGTGGAGTTTAAGAAACAGAACAAATGAGCAAAGGGGGGGAAAAGAGAGACAGGCAAACCAAGAAACAGACTCTTAACTATAAAGAACCAACTGATGGCTACCAGAAGGGAGGTGGGTAGGGGGATGGGTGAAATAGGTGATGGGGATTAAGGAGGGCATTTGTGATAAGCACGAGGTATTGTACAGAAGTGTTCAATCGCTATATTGTATACCCGAAACCAATATAACACTGTATATTAACTAACTGTAATTAAAATAAAAACTTAAAAAAATCATCTTCCTATTTCTTTCTGGAATAGATGAGAAGATGAGTGGAGAGTCTGAATGGTAATGAGGTTATGGGTTAGAAGGCGACATGACTTTTAAAATGAAAACTATCCTAATCACATGGAATCCAGATGTTTAGACCATTTTGATAGGGGGCACAAGGGTAATTCACTTTAGATGCCTGTAACCCTCTCTGAGCAAATATTAATTTGTAAGAAAAATTTATTTTATGGGTCACAGAGTGTCCCACAAGGTAGAAGCCTTAAATCCAAAAACAACACAAGCTGATGGGAATTGATTATAATAAAACAGTTTGATGTGTTTATATGTAAAGGTGTAAGAGTCTTTGTGTATTTTATATTTCAGGAGTTGGTGTGTTATTTGTGTTTAGAGAGCCCAGCCTTGAAATGCTTGGTCTCTTTTGATGCTTTCCTTTGATTCCACAAAATGTAGGGTCCAATACCCTTCTGTCTGGAATTGTCTGAGCAACAATAACATACTGCTGGTCTGTGCCATGATAGGAGACTGTCCAACATGGTATGGCTGGTCCCCACTCAGAGGTGGCAGAATTTAGTTCCTGGGCATGTACAGCTTGGATGAGCATGTTCACTGCCCCCCCAAAACTCCCTACAACTTTCACCAGAACCAGCATGGAGTGATCAAAGTTGTACCCCTTAATTTCCCATTGTTACTGAATCTCTGGACAATGCATTCAAATTAACTTGTATTTCTCTGTCACCTTGTGAGTCTAAGACCCATTCACTGAAAGAAAAATAACTTCCTTTTAGCTCTACCCTGGATCTCTAAAGTTTGTCTTAAACAGACTGTATATAATATGCCCAACCAGTTCCTTGCTGTGTGATTTTGTGTAAGCCACACAATTTCTCTGAGCCATAGTTCATTCATCTGTAAAAAAGAGACTGGGGTTGAAGGATATTGACGGCCCCTCCTAGCTCTAAGTCAGCCCAGCAGGCAGGCACACTTGTTCAAGTTTCTTTGCTTCATTTCTAAAAAGCAAGCCTCTGAGAGTATCTCTGACTATACTGCAGAGTCAAAGATAAAATAATTATTGAGCGAGTCTGTTATTTTATGTTATTCCTTTCCTACTAGCTAATCCACTTTGCAAAATATCGTCTGATCCTGGTGAAAGGGAGGAAAGAGAAACTGTGAATCTGAAACTCATGTTTCATTCTAAGTTAGTTCTACAGATTAGTTCATTAGCCCTCAAATCTCCACGGAGGATAAACACCAACACCAGCCCACCTCCTAATGCTCTTCTGTTGTGGCTGCTGGAGGAAACTCACTCTACAGAGCAGTCCGCAATAAGTGAGATCTTTTCTTTCAAAGCCAACAGTGTTAAGGATTTGTAAAAATTTCAAAACTTAAATTTAAACATAAAGTTTAAAAAATTTTAAACTAAGACTCATTAACACTGAGTGCTTAAAGACATTCTAACTAAGTCTCTACTGCAAAGCGTATGCTGTGGTTTCATGTGTGTTCAGTGTTGCGGTTTCTGCTTGTTTTCTCTGTGACACTTCTGTTCCTCACTCACTCCCCTCACCATACCCAGCCCACTGGGCAGCATCATGGCTGTCATTTGGACCAGATTTTCTGATCTCGGGCTCAGGATTTTCTATTTCCTAATGAAAATAAATATGTTTTAAAAAATACTAAAGATCCATGTTAAATTCTACTATAGAACCTTAAACAGCCAAAAGTTTTAAATAGGAAAAATTTAACATAATAGGCAGGGCTAGGGTCTATCTTTCTGGGAGTCTTTCTGGGCTTGACTTACATGATCGGGTTTATTGTCTAGAAACTAGTTGGCAACCCCCAGCCTGCAAAGCAAATCTGGCCTGCTGCTGGGTACTGTACTGTTCTTGAGTTAAGAATGGTTTTTACATTCTTAAATGGTTGTATACATACCCACATAATATCCTCAGTTTTGCCCCTTACCCCTTAAAGAGGAAAATTTTACTATCTGGTTGCTTAAGAGAAGTTTGCCAACCTTTACTCTAACTGAAAGGGATAAATAACTCATTTAGCATTTCAGTGATGTGCCTGAAAGGTATATGTAGCACAACACTGAAACCTTTGGTAAAAAAGAATGTGAACATTTTATTCACATGATACACTTGTACTTATGTTTATAAACGTGTCTCTGATGATATGACCAATTGGTTTCATTTCGTTGATATGATTCAGAATCCTGATTCAGATTGTTCCATTTAGTAGGCAAACAATAACCTCCCCTACAGATAAGTTTATATCAAATAAAAATACAATAAATATACAATTAAAGAGGAGTTTGTCAGAGGATCCTTGAACAGCTTGTAGTAGGTATATAAATTATTCTGAGAATAGCTTGGACTATTTTAATGCTTCTAACTCCAATTATAAACTCATTTTCTCTCATGCATATTGTTGCTCTGTATGTTTATAGGAAAATTCCCATGTAGTTCCAAAGCTCTGTCCTGGGCAACGTAAACAGTGGTGCTTTTCTAACTATGAAATAGATAAAGTATATATCCACTGGTTGGTTGACTAAGACTTGGAAAAGAAAGGCCATCTCTTTAATGCTATACATCCAGCCAAGAGAAATAGATGGATCATCAGGCTTTACAAAGGGAGTTCACAGTAGTCTCTGATAGGATGGAATAATATCTTTGAAAGTTTCAAAACACAGATAAGATTAACTCATTTGTATTTCTTGGGAATTACTCTTTTGAAACAATGACAAGTTCCAGCCAGGTTTAGGCTGTCCTGGCATACGGTCAATATCGCCACCTGCTGGTCTAACTGAGGAAGGTTCTTTGTGTGACCATTTCTTTTACAGAAAGTATGTGATAAAAATAAATTGTGGCGCGAAACCCCATTATTTCAAAATTCGGTCTCTTTCCTTCTCTCTGACAATTCTTTAGCAGAAATGTGGTTTTATGTGCATTTTTTGTATTAGTGGATATCTATTGGAATCACATTTGCTACAAACTATTTCCAATATACTTATAAAAGTTACAGGAGTATTATAAATCTTTGTGGTACTATTCATTCCTTTTGTAAATACCTCCGGTTCTAACTATTGTCTTTTCATTCATAGACTATATCTATAGTGGAGACAAGTTAAACAAAAGAGGGCGAGACTTATGTCAGCCATTTGTTTCCTATGTCGGCAGCGTTTATTAAACATTTGGTGGAAGGGAAGTTTAAAATTGCTAGTCAAGGTGAGGGTCCGTAGTTACTAATTCGTTGCATTTAAATTCATTCTTCACTGACACAGAAATCTATTATTTTAATGGTTAATCTATTATTTTAATGATGCTACATTGATTTTGTCACAATGGCCCTCATGTTTACTTCGGCGTTACCCGTTTACTACAAATATTTACTTACCAATAAATTTGCTGGGAACCACAGATTTGATCTTGGAAATCTATTTAACCAAATATTTTTGCTACTATCTCTGTAATATGGCTGCATATCTCACATTATTTTTTATTAGTTTCTGAATAGAGTACTTGCAAACAGGAGCTGCATGGAAGAAACACAAGTAAGCAGCATTTGTGCAGTTAAAATGGGCCAAATGCTTTACAAAAGAGAAGCGGGAAGGAAGGGTTGATTCAGGGAAATCGCCATAAAAGCTCGCATCAGAGAAAAGATCGAAATCTGCATAAAATGATAATACCACACTTAAATATTCCGACTTATGTAACTTGAAGAGCATAAATGCCCCAAACAGGGAGGTCTCTATTCCTAGCCAAGATTTTAGAATTGCAAGCTAAAAAACAAGCAAATAAAACCTGAAAAACTATTAATTATAGGCTTAGAATTTAAAATAACTTTTATAATATTGGAGATTTGGGGGGTAGATAACTAAAAGTATGACTGTATGAACACATAAATAAAATATTTTGGTTAAAAACATATTTTGGTTTGTTTCCATACAGCAACACAACTTATTTTCAGCAATTCTGTCTCCTTGGACTCTAACTAAATTTTAAGATTTTTGGAGAATAGCCCAGAGTTTCTTATTTAGTGGTTAAAATCTAGCCGGAGGACTTGACATTTGTTTTTCTTTACACATTAGTTCAAACTACTACTCACTAAAATGATAGTTTTTGAACTCAGTTTTTGAACTGAGAGATACCATAGCAGCCACCTGGTTCAACACTCTCTTGTCAGGGAAACAGAGCTCTTAAATAGCCAAGTTAAGTTGTCTAAAGTATCAAAACATGTTTCTAACTGAGTCAGGACTAGGATGTAGGCTTAAATAAGTAGCAGGAGATTGGAGAGTCCACTCTACTTTCTAATATGTGAATTTACATAGTAGTATCTTTTTTTTTTTTTTTTTTTTTTTTTACTGTTGCTCACACATTAATTGGTCCATTTTGTTTCCACCATATTTTAAAACAATCTTTTGGGTCTATAAATATTTTTTATTTATATTGTATGTTGATGCATAAAATGTACAACATAAAAACCCAGTAGGGTCCATGTAATTTCAAAATTAGAGTCTTACATTTAAAGTTGAGTTCACAGATAGACTTTAGCACTCCTTACAACCATTAGGCGTGCTGAAGGATATAGGGAGGATGTATGGCTGCTGCTGAATGAGGAAGAGGAGATCAATTATTGAAAACGATCATGCTCCTGAATAATTATTCTCCTACTGTCTTTTCTACTCTTCATAGAAATGATTCCAAATGATGAGTCTTCCTAGTCACCTATTTGTTCATCGATCCGTCCATCCATCCATCCATCCATGCCAATTATAGCAATCCCTGTGTTAAATAATATGTGGAAAAAGAAAAGAGGAGAGATTTTTTTTAAAGTACTGTTGTATTTTTCCTAATTCTCATTTTTCTTCTTGCAGGTATTTTGAATCGCCTTTTCAAGGAGACCAGATTCTGAATTTTCCTTGCCTTTTTCTTCTTCTTAGCCCCATTCCCCAGAGCTCCTTTCTGTTCAGTAGCAACATAATGTTTTATTAATAAGGACTCCTGAGATATCTAGTTTAGATGTATATTTAGAAAAAGCTGGCACACTATATTTTCATATTAAATTATTATGGATTAGCCCATGTAGGACCACTGTATTTTTTCAAAAGAGACATTTATTTTTAAAAGAGACAGTGGGGGCCAGGGGCAGAGAGAGGTGGGCAGCAGATCCAAAACAGGCTCTGCACTCACAGCAGTGAGCCCAATGAGAGGCTCGAACTCACGAACTGCGCAAGATTATGACCTGAACAGCAGTGGGATGCTCAACAGACTGAGCCATCCAGGTGCCCTGGACAAGCTACCTTTTTACCTTAATACTTGAAATATATACAGCAAGTCTTTCTTCCTTCTCAAAAATATGCTTTAATAATATAGATTAATGTTAAATTCTCCAAGTAGTGATCATAATTTGGTAGATTATCTATGGACAAGTGTTTTTCCCCTTGTTTATCTGGGATCTTTGCTGTAACTCACTTGAATTTTTAGTCTGGTTACTTTGGTGTTGTTCACAAGTATAAATTTAGTGATAAGTATCAACTGGATAAAACCATGTATCATGAAGATGTTGTCGATATCAGTTGGAAAACAGCCAAATATAAATGCTTAAAAAATTTTTTTTGCTTGAACAATTTGGAAATGTGTGATTTCATAAAATAAGAAACCCAGAGGTAAGAGCTCCCGGGTTCAGCAGCTGAGTACCATCACAAAGAACTCAAGTTCTTTACATTTTTCCTGGCATCTTCCAAAATCTAGTAGACAGTAAATTTTTGCCCACCCCCCCCAAAGAGACCAACACCCTAATTCCCAGAACTTGTGAACATTACAAGAAATAGCCTTAAAAAAAAAAAAAGAAAAAAAAGCATTACTTTTATTGAAAATTTTTGTCTGCATTTTTTAAAAAGCTTATTTATTTTTGAAAGAGAACTAGAGAGTGAGTGGGGGAGGGGCAGAGGAGGGGCAGAGGAATGGAGAGAGTCTCAAGAAGGCTCCCTACTGTCACTGCAGAGCCTGATGTGGGACTCAATCTCACAGTTTGTGAGATTGTGACCTGAGCTAAAATCAAGGTCAGATGCTTTTAACCTACTGAGCCACCCAGGTACCACATTGTCTGCATTTTTTTACGCAAATATATTCATTGCTATTTGTTATTTGCCATGGCTCACTGTAAACAAAATGTTTATGTTAGCATGCAAGCTGTACATGTTATTGCCTACAAACCAAATTAACATATGGCACATAACAGTCACATTATTTGGAGATCTGAAAGTGATGTCTTAAGCATTTTACACTGTAGTATTAATATATTACTTACATAGAGACATTTCACCATGTTGCAGTTATGTTTTAGAAAATTGATTGGGGTTTGGGGTTGCCGTACAATGTGGCATAACTTTTTTCCATTTATAAGCAGTGGGACATAGGGTTTTAGTGTTTTTGCACAGAATTTCTGATTTTCAGGAACAAGTGGGAATGCTAGGATATCCCTGCACCCACATCTGCACCACCACCATTCTGATCTAAGTTACTGTTTCTTGCCTCTGCTACTACAGTTGCCTTCTATCTGGTCTTTCTGCTTCCACTCCTGCCTTTCTAGCATCTGATCCACAAGACAACCAGGGTGACTTTTAAAAATTGTGGTAAGGGGCACCTGGGTGGGTCAGTTGGTTAAGCGTCCAACTTCAGCTCAGGTCGTGATCTCAAGGTTCATGAGTTCCAGCCCTGTGTCGGGCTCTGTGCTGACAGCTCAGAACCTGGAGCCTGCTTCAGATTCTGTGTCTGCCTCTCTCTCTCTGCCCCTCCCCACTCATGCTCTCTCTCTGTCTTTGTCTCCCTCTCAAAATAAGTAAACATTAACAAAATATTTAAAAATTATGGTAGAATAGGGCACCTGGGTGGCTCAGTTGGTTGAGCGCCTGACTTTGGCTCAGGTCAGTGTTTCACATCATGATCTCATGGCTCATCAGTTGGAGCCCCACACCAGGCTCGCTGCTGTCAGCCTGTCAGCACAGAGCCGTTTTGGATCCTCTGCCCCTCCTCTTCTTGTGCTCTCCAAAAAATAAATAAGTATTTTTAAAAATGTGGTAGAATATACCTTTGATTCATTATTTTAATTATTTTAAATGTACAGTTCAGCAGTACATTTCCTTTATTGTGCAACCATCTCCTCAATCCATTTCCAGAACTTCAATGCAAACCTTATGCTTATGTCATGCATGGTCTCCATCCCTCCCCAGTGCCTCTCTCAGCACTGCGCCCAGTGGCCCACAGCAGAGGGCATGCATGGGAAAGCACTGGGCAGTCTATGGCTGTGGGGATCCAAGGAGATGATGAACTTATAGTGCTTTGGAAAAACTAATATTTGGGCAGGGGCGAGGGGACTGGTGTTCTATTATTTGCCATCTTTAAAATATACCATACTAGAGTAAGCATATTTCCAAATTCGTCACTAAGGCATAGGTTCATGACAAAGACAGACTAGAAACAACAAGGGCTCAGTGTCACCAGTACTCCAGCTCTGGAAATAATAGTAAAGGAAACCACTTCAGACCTATCAGGATGGCAACAATGAGAAGGATGGGTGAGTCAAGGCCTGACGAAGATGTGGGGAGACAGGGCGTTGCTAACAGGAGTACAAACTGGTACAGTCATTCTGGAAACTGTCAGTTCCTTTGTGAAATAAAGTGTGCATCTGTCCTCTGACCCAGCAATCCCTCTCTTGAAGTTGTGCAATGTGCCGCTTTCACAACTGTAAGCTGTGGCCCTGATTCAAGACCACAAAGTGAACTGCCAGAATATCTGGGAATAGGTCCTCCTGCTTGCCAGGTAGACCAAAGATCTAGGTTTGCCACAACAACAATGCCTGAAAAAGAGAAGTAAAGCCAACATATTTCCAGTATTGAAAAGGAAAGCAGTCATGCCACTGGAGGAATCCTCAAGTCACTGTGGACTCTGTGAAGTGCCCAAAGCTGTGTACCTCCTTGGAAGAGAATGCAGGAAGGTTGTGTGGAGGAATTGAGGACTTTGAGCCACAGTCCTGAGAGACTGGGTGGTGGGGACCCAGGTGGATTTAGCACATCGGGAGTGTAGAATGCTGCATGGGATCTTCCCTTGCAAGACCTATTGGCTGCAGCGTGGGTCAGCGCTGTTGACAGGTGGGGAACCAGTTGTGAAGCTGTGCAGAAGGGCAGTGAGAACCAGACTAGAAATGGAGGCTGGGTAATGACAAGGCTTTCCTTTACTTGGAAGAAGACCATGGTGGAGGATTCCAGGTGATGATCCAGATGATCTAGAAGAAGACAAGAACGTGCATGTTTGTAATCCTAGAACTCTTGCCAGTCTGTAGGTGGAGGCTTGAGCTAGTTCTGATTAAATCTGGAAAAGTGAAGAAAATGAGGCAGTACCTGCAGCCCTCCAGGTGTTGGGAAGCAGTTCGTACGAGTTGCCCTCATGTACATATCCCTTTTCTTACTGGACAGCTACCTGTGAAAGAATGACACTGGACCACTTTCTTACACCATACACAAAAATACACTTAAAATGAATTAAGGACCTAAATGTGAGACCTGAAACCATAAAAATCCTAGAGGAGAGCACAGGCAGTAATTTCTCTGACATTGGCCGCAACCACATTTTTTAAGATATGTTTCTTGAGGCAAGGGGAACAAAAGTAAAAATAAACTACTGGGACTACATCAAAATAAAAAGCTTCTGCACAGTGAAGGAAACAACCAACAAAACTAAAAGGCAACCTGTTGAAGAAGAGAATACATTTATGAAGGACCTATCTGATAAAGGGTTAGTATCCAAAGTGTATAAATAACTTATATAACCCAACGCCAAAAACCCCACAAATAATCCAATGAAAAAATGGGCAGAAGGCATTAACAGACATTTCTCCAAAGAAGATATACAGATGGCCAACAGACGCATGAAAAGATGCTCAACATCACTCATCGTCAGGGAAATGCAAATCAAAACCACAATGAGATATCCCCTCCTACCTGTCAGAATGGCTAACATAAAAAACTCAAAAAGCAACAAGTGTTGGTGAGGATGTGGAGTAAAAGGAACCCTCATGCACTGTTGGTGGGCATGCAAACTGGTGCAGCCACTGTGTAAAATGACATGGAGTTTCCTCAAAAATCAAAAATAGAACTACACTATGATCCAGCAACTATGCTACTGAGTATTTACCCAAAGAATACAAAAACACTAATTTGAAGGGATATATGTGCAGTCCTATGTTTATTGCAGCATTGTTTATAGCAGCCAAATTATGGAAGCACACCAAATGTCCACCAATTGATGAATGAATAGAGAAGTGGATATATACAATAGGTATATACAATGGAATATTGTTCAGTCATAAAAAAGAGTGAAATTTTGCCATTTGCAACAATGTGGATAAATCTAGAGAGTATAATCCTGAATGAAATAAGCCAGTCAGAAAAAAACAAATGCCACATAATTTCACTCATATGTGGAATTTAAGAAACAAAACAAATAAACAAATGAAGAAAAAGAGAGAGAGACAGAGAGAGACAAACCAAAAACTGAAAAATAGTTCTTTTAACTACTGAGAACAAACTGATGGTTACCAGAGGGGAGGTGGGTGAGAGATGGGTGAAACAGGTAAAGGAGATTAAGAATAACTTTAAAAAAATGTAAACTCTATGTCAACGTTGGGCTTAAACTCACAACCTCATGATCAAGAGTTAGATGCTCTACTGACTGAGCCAGTCAGGTACTCCAGGAGTGTGTGTGTCGTGGTGTGCACTGAGTAATGTATAGAATTGTTGAATCATTATTGTACACCTGAAACTAGTATAACACTGTATGTTAACTGGAGTTAAAATTAAAAAAAAGAGGCATCAATATAAACTCATTTTTGTAAAAGCCACTTGTGATAGGAATGTATATTGCCAGCATAAAAATATAAAATGCCTCTGAAATAAAAAAGACTTTTAAAATAACCATTTTTACTTTTTTAAATGTTTTTATTTATTTTTGAGAGAGACAGACTATGAGTGGGGGAGGGGCAGAGAGAGAGGGAGACAGAATCCAAAGCAGAATCCAGGCTCTGGGCTGTCAGCACAGAGCCCAATGTGGGGCTCGAACCTGCAAACCATGAGATCAGGACCCAAGTTGAAGTCAGATGCTTAACCGACTCAGCCACCAGGTGCCCCAATAAGTAAACATTTTTAAAATTAGATTATGACTTTCTCAAAAGTACAGCCAACTTTTATTCTGTGTTGTATCTCCATGATTTGGCACAGAATCGGGGACATAGTGGTTCTCAGTAATTGTTAGCTGAAGAGGCAAATAAGGGGACAAGGCAGACTGCAAACACAGTCTGGCCTTGTGGAGGTCAGAATAAGTCAGGGGGAGCAAATGGAGTCCCAGCCATTCAGGGGAATTCCCCAAACCCTTCCTATCCTTTTTTTTTTTATTTCTCTTTAACAGAAGGGTTTACAGGCTTAGCCCAGATCATTTGTTCAAACACTTGGTCAGGGTAGAGTCACTGCTGGGGTGCTTGGGTGGCTCAGTCAGTTAATCATATAACTCTCCGTTTTGGGTCAGGTCAGGATATTGCTGTTCATGAGATTGAGCCCCACATCAGGCTCCATGCTGACTGTGTGGAGCCTGCTTGGGATTCTCTTTCTCTCCCTCTCTCTCTGCCCCACTCTCTCTCTATCTCTCAAAATAAATAAATAAACATTTTTTAAAAACCTTGGAAGATTATCCATTCCACATTGCACTTTTAACTCAGGTTTCATGCTGACCTATTCTGATCTATCCCACAACCAATAAAGTTCCAGTTAGAAACTTGAATAATGGGTGGAAATGGAAAAACAAATTACTCACATTCCAAGGGCTTTTGCACATAGTAGGAATTAATTCACATTTCTCCATTGATTTATTTCCCTGGAATACATATGCTTTCTTGTAATACTTTGTACCTGGTAGTCCATAAATAAAGAGGGGAAATTTGTTTCTAAAACTTGAAAGAGAAGAACTATTGAAAATTTAACTGCTTAAGAGATTTTTTGGTTTTGTATTTAATTTCTACAAATCTTTGCTGGTAGAGTTTAGTTTTGGCATCTGTATGGTATTTGACAGTCTCCAACTGACTTAAAATCTTTAGGCACAGTAAATGTTAGTCCTTGGATTGGAGGCTGTAGAATGGGTTAGTGAAATCTATTAAGGTTGACTTATCCATTTTACAAAAAACAAATGTGGACACGCTCTTTTTAGATAAGATCTGTTGAGTTTAGTGGCTAATGGTATTGATATTGATATAGGCCCATGTTGACCAAGGTTTTAGCAATTTCTTAAATACTTTATCCTATCTTTGGGAGTGAAGTGCATTTCAGTGTTTTCCAGTTATGTTAATACATGTTTATGAACATAAAGACAATTATAGATTATATGTGAGATAGGCTTTAGAATACCTGCCCTACACACTGAGTAATGCAGGTACTTCCACAGTTCACCTATATCTGGTTTACCTCTTATGTACAAGTACATGGGAGAGTTGCATTTCTTTATCCCAGCATTTAGTCATGGAATGTCACTTGCTTTTGTCAACAAAATGTAGTGCCTGACTTTATAGCCTTTTGTTCACCTACCCAGCTATCATGGAAGTATGTTTCACTTGGTCCCTCTATCAGTCTTGGTCCCTGAATAACTGGGATGAACAGAGCCACTCCTCTGAACTGTGCTGGGTGTGTGGACTTTTCATAAGCTGAGATATTTAGGTTGTCTATTACTACAGCATAACGTAGCCAGTCCTGACTGGTAAAGAAAATGACTTGTTTATATACATAAAAGTACGTATATGGGTAAAATGCATAGAGGTAGACAGGAAATAATAAGAATAATGAACACAGCAATGCATTAACTAAATTATTTTTTCCTTCTTTGTGAAGTCGAGCACAAAGATAGGCAACATTGTTCAGCTTCTCTCACAGGTAGGAGTTCTTTTAACAAAATGTGGAAAGAAGAGCTATCAGCCATTTCTAGACCTGACTCATAGAACATCTCCCAAACAATTTCCTATATGTTGTTTCTTGTTTTCTGCTACCCAGATACAGAGAATTCAGGGAGGCCTCTGAGGCTCTGGGAAATGGTAGATGGAAGAAGCATAGGTCCCTAAGTGACTGCAGAGATTAGAGCTCTCACACTGCCCCATGATCCACGGTGGGCTGTGATTTGTGATTTGAGTGATAAAAAACAAACCCAAACTGTCTTTATTTGTTTAAGCCACAGAGATTTTGGAGTTGAAATTAGTAATTATTGGATATTTTAGTTTGAAATGAGCAATACTTGGGTACTTCCTTAAAATAAAATATACCCATTTCAATCTGAAACCAGCATCATGCTTTATGGCAAAATACAAATATTCTCACTAAAGTTGGGAACAAGACAAGGATGTCCACAATCATCATTATTAGTTAGCATTGTTCTGGTGGTACTAGCCAATGCAATTAGATAAGAGAAAGAAATTATGGGTTTTAGCTTTACCAGAAAAATCATGGGAGGCAGGCCCATGAATAGGGAAGCCCTAAAACCTCTGGAGATTTCAAGTTTCAGTGTTTGATAAAGGGCATAAAATCCATGTAGAATAAATGGATCACATAAAAATGATGTTAGGACAATAGGGAAACATCTGAATAAAACTGGATCCCTGTCGTAAATATTAGCTCCATGTAAATTCTAGACCCACTGAAGCTTTAATGTTAAACAAATGGAACAATGAACATACTATTAGAGGACATGAATTTAAAAAATGATCTTTGAGTGGGAAAGGCCTTTCTAGTTATGGTACAACCCTCAGAAGTCATAAAACAAAGATTGTTAAATTCAAATATATATAAAAATTCTGAAAGCTCAAAAGTGAAAGCAGAAAATAAGAAAAATATTTAAAAACCATTTCATAAACAAAGGGTTAATTTTCTAATATTGAAAATACTTATGAATCAATTAGAAGAAGTTTCAACAGTTTAATAGAAATATGGGAAAAATATATACATAGGCAGGTCTTAGAAAAGTAAATACAAATCAGTCTTGTTCACCAAGCATTTTACTGTAGAAACTTCAGACTTATGCTAAAGTAGGCAGAACAGTACAATCAACTTCCCCTGCCTATATCCATCACCCAATTTCAACATTTATCATGTCCAGTCTTATTTTGTCATACCCCTCCATCCACTTCCTTCAGAAATACCATATTCTACCTATCAAAAAGGCAGAAATTAAAAAAAAAATCAACACACTTTATTGGAATAAAAGTAAAAACAAAAAAGTCTCATATATTGTTGGAAGGAATGTAAACCATTTATAATCTCTAGGGGGTGCAATTTGTTTTTATTTATAAAAACAATAAACACTTTGACCCAGCAATTTTTTTATGCAACTGTACTTGCACATGTGCAAAACAACATGTCTACAAAGTCATTAATTATAATAGCCAATGATTGGAAATAACTTAAATGCTAATACTTTGTTGGTATTTTTTAAAAAAGGAGGAAATTGCACTGATGTAGAGTGATCCCCAAGCTCTACTGGGAGGTGAAATGCAAAGTGCAGAACAGTGTGATAGTGTAAGCTCCCACTTGTACAAGAAAAAATAATTGGTAACTGTGAGTGCCTAGGGGGGTCTCCAGGGGGAAACTTGGTGGCTCAGGGATAAGGATAGGAGAGAAGTTCAATTTTCCTCTACATCTGCTTTTGAATTACATATCATTTCCAAGCACTAACTATTCAAACACAACATTAAGTTAAAAATTAAAAAATAAAGTCTGGCCACCACCAAACTATATGTTTAAGCAAAGCACACCACTGGTCTCCTGTCAGCCGGCAAACAGACTGATGATGCCTTCTCTTTGGAAATTAAAAAAAATGGCTCATTTAAAAAATATTAATCTTTCAAATACAAAAGAAATTAGTGATCCCTGATCTTGGTTTGTAATTGTAGTTATAACTGTAAAGGACCATAATTCTGTAGAGAACATATACTTCAGCTAAGAAAAACAATAAAAATGAGAAAGTATTAACTTGTGTTCTAACTGAGAAATAAAATATCCTGTGGAATGTACTGTGTGCCAGGATTCACACACACACAAACACACACACACACACACACACACACCCCACACACTCCTATCTTGGCAACTTGGTTCTCTTCCCAAGTAGAATGAAATAACACACAGATGCATATGAAAGCAAAGGCTGGCTTATAACATGTAGTTTTAGGTCCCTTAGCTGAGTCTTGGCACTTGAGAGGAGGCTCTGTTTGATCAAACACCATGTGTTCTGAACTGCATTTTATTTTACAGCTTTCCAAAGAGCTGTCCAAAATGCTCCCCACCGCCTTTCCACAGAGGAACCCCAGCCATCTCAGTGTGTGTTTCTCTCACCCAGCTGGCCCGACTGGAAGGCATGTGCTAGGTGCCAAGAGGCCCCTGGTCTCTCAAGAAGGGGAGTGATGTTGGAGGTGTTTTCTGCCTCATTCCATCATTGAGGATTGCTATTCACTGCCCCTCCCTGCACTCTCTTAAGAGTAGCCTGGCACGAGGATTGACTGACTTGCCTTTGCAAGTAGGGGGTTATGCTGTTTAAAATAAACTTTATACCTACATTTGTACAAGGTTATAACTCTTATAAGAAACAATGAATCTACACAATTTAGTAGTACAAAATTTGTATACAGATAACCCAGCTGAGAACCCTGGAATGACACTGAAACTTACTGTAATCAATGTTTCAGCATTTGTGAAGCAATACATACTTGTCCAAGTGCTAACTGACCAATACATTTTTGTTGAGCCCTTACCATGTGCAAGACTTTGTTCTGGGTGCTAAGGATACAATGATAAGTAGAAAGACAAGATGCAGGCCCCCCTGAAACCAATAACCTAATGATGTAAGATTTATATTTTGTGTTAAACATTCAATCGAGCCTTGAAGTAGATACCATCCTGCTTGGATCAGCCACTCACAGCAGTGGACCCAAGCCACTCAGATTCCCATAGTGCTGGCAGATTCTTTCAGACCCATTAGTATTGGCAGCTGTCAGCTCTCAGCTGAGTGCCTCGTTGAGTACTGCCCTTGGCAGAAGAAAATGGCTTAGCTCCAAGGTCTCATCCCGTTCTGGGAGGCATCTGCATCTGATCAGGGATTGCCCAGGATGGGTACAAAGCAAAGACATAGCCCTCCCCCTAGCTCCTGGACTGATGTTTTTTCTTGTGCTTTTTCTGCAAATGACCTAATTCTTTTGCTAAGAATTAAATAACATAATGACTTTGCTCATTTCTTTTTTTAAATGTTTTTATTTACTTTTGAGAGAGAGAAAGAGGGAGAAGAGAGAGCGGGGGGGGGGAGCGCAGAGAGGGAGACAGAGGATCTGAAGAGGCTCCAGGTTCTGCTCCATCAGCGCAGAGCTTAATGTGGGGCTCAAACCCACAAACCATGAGATCATGACCTGAGCCAAAGTCAGACACTTAACCAATTGAGCCACCCAGGCACCCTGACTTTGTTCATTTCTTAATCTTACTCTTCTTTCTGTTTGGATGCACTATTTCCTTGAAATTTGTGGCCTAATTACAAATATGCCACAATTAGACTAATTGTTAGAATTTGGTGTCCTTTTTTCCAACCCTATTTGATACTTAAACCAGTATTTTAAAGGCGGTCTTCCAAACTAAAACCTTGTCTTGCCTTTAGAACCTTATAAATGAAAGTAAGATTTAAATTTATTTAAAATAAATGGTACAAAAACAAGCAAACATAAGGTTCACTGGAGGAATTTAATTCATACTATCCCACTTTAAAATATTTCTAAGACATGATCAAAGGTATCATTCATATGTGCTGTAATAGCTTTCTGTTTGTTGCAAATGACAAAAAACACTGCTGGAACTGGCTTTGACATAAACCAGTGGTTCTCAACTTGGGCTGATTTAGCCCCACAGGAGACATCTGGCAATGTCTGGAGACATTTTTGGTTGCCATAATTGAGAATGTGTATCCAGTGGGTAGAGGCCAGGGATGCTGCCCAACATCCTTCAATGCACAGGATGGCCCCACCACAAAGAATCATCTAGGCCAAATGTCAATAGAGCCAAGGTTGAGAATTCCCAATGTAAATGACAATGACATCTTTGGGCTTCATACCCTTATAGCCTATCCTTCAGAGGGAGAAAGGAATTTGCTTCTGGTAACCCCCTCTGAAGGGAGAGAACGTTCTTGTTTCCTACAGTTTCCAGCAAACAGATGTCTTAGCCTTACAGCCTCAGGTGTTTGTGCTCTCTGTGGCCATGAGCCAGAGTGGGACACATCATTGGGTTAACTCAGGGCCTGATACTGGAGCTTGGCATGGAGTGGAGGAGTCCCCAGAAGGAAACTGATGTATTGTTTCATCAAAAGAAAAGGGAATGTACAGGTAGTAGCAGGAATGGGGGAGTAAGATGTCTCTTCTACTGATTCTGCCAACTGAAGACCAGGACTTAGATGCAGGTACTCAGTAATGTGTATTTTGGGTATTTTCTTTACCTAATCAGTGAAATATGGTTAAAGAAAGTGAAAGCCATGCTTCCCTACTGGAATCAGATTGCTTTTGCACCACCAAAATATGCTTCTCTGCTAAGCAGTCTGGGACATGGGGATGTGGGGTCTAAAGCAATTCTGAGCCCATACAGTTCATCTCATTGGAACCAGGAGTCCTTTTGTAGAACCCAAGTTCTGTATGTGTATGTGTTTGGGTATGTGTGTGTGTACATATGTATTGGGGTGGCTCAGGATGATGTGGGAGCCAGAGAGACATGGAGAATTGGTGCTCTAAATCTGGTCAGAGCACTGTTGTTCACAAATATAGCCCTACCTTGTTGGGTTCTGTTTGGATGTGACCTGCTTTGGTTAGTGGAATGAATGTAAGTGGGAGTGATACCTGCTACTTTCGGGTAGTAGCTTTGGCAGTCAGCACATGGTTCTCTGTGTTCTCTTTCCCTCAGCTCCAGTGACAGCCATGCTCAAGGTAGAACCTGCTCCGTTAGCCTGGGTCCCCACGGGGTCAAGAACATGGCTAGAGTAACCTGAAATGGTCATGTATTGTGATCTAGTGACAGATCTCTGATGGAGTAAGTCCCTGGGATTCTGGAGTTATTTGTTATCCTAGCATACTATGGTTAATTTTGACTGATCCAAAGACCCTTGGATCCTTTAAATTTACAAGATTTGGATCCCTGGAGTACAAGGCTGAGAGTGAAGTAAGTCAGACAGTATTTTGGTAACTATCCCGTTGGTCTATGGTTACTCACTGTGGAGCTAAAGTGTGCTGGGAGATTTACAATGATGAAGCTATGGTGGTATTGGGTCCCACGATCCTATACATCCTGGGGACAAGAGTGAGGGGGAGAGTGGTGGGTATTGGGGAGTACAGTGTGGGAGGTACTCAGAGGTTTGTAATCTGATTTCTATGTAAATTTTTTCCTATTGTGAAAAAATGAAGTAAGGATTTGTAGGATCTTTTATATGAGATAAAATTAGGTCCAGATGCTTTTAGTGGTCAATTCTTCCAAACATTTAAGGACGAAACAATAATTATGTTACAGAAACTTTTCCAGAACATAGGAAAAAAGGGAATGCTTTTTCTTTTTACATGCCAGTCCACTTTGAATATCAATACCTGAAAAGGACATTATAAGAAAGGAAATTATCAGATGCTAAGTTTTCTAAGAAAATATTAGCAAACTGTATCTAGTGATATATAAAAAGGATAATACTCATGCTCAAGTGTGGTTTATTCCAGGAATCAGAGTGGTTTAACATTTGAGACTCAATCAACGTAATTCATCAGATTACTAGAAAAAAGAGGAAACCATATGACCATCTTGATGGATGAAGAAAAAAAAATTGGACTAAATTCAACACTCCTTCATGATAAAACTCTCAGCAAACTAGGAATGGAAAGAAATTTTCCTAATCTGATTAAGAATATTTACAAAAAACCCACAGCAGCAAAATCATACTCGATGGTGAAACATGGAACACTTTGGGGAGGCTGAGGCCTTAACCAAGCCGGCTTCAGACTCATTCCAGAGTCTCCCCAAATGCTTGTTTGCTTGAGGCACATGTGCGTGTATGCGCCTGTGTGTCCACCTGCATATATATATCAGCTTCATAAACTTCGTAACACTTTCTTTCCAAAAAGACCCTAAAGCCTGAAGGTTTTCTCACTTTTGTGTTGACTGAAACACTGTTTAAAATGTTGAAACCTGATGAAACAAAACCAAACAGGCCAAAAAGACCAGATATCTGATCAAGACTCTGTGTATTGTGAAGCTGTTGTTGTAGAATATAATATTAATTTCATCTGGACGAGTGGTTCTCAATCTTGAGAAATGTCCAAACATCTTTTAAAAAAATTTTAAAGATGTTTCTTTATTTTTGAGAGAGAGAGAGAGAGAGAGAGAGAGGCAGAGTGCAAGCAATAGAGGGGCAGAGAGAGAGGGAGACAGAATCTGGAGCAGGCTCCAGGCTCTGAGCTGTCAGCACAGAGCCTGACATGGGGCTTGAACTCACCAACTGCGAGAGCAGGACCTGAGTGGAAGTCAGATGCTTAACCGACTGAGCCACTACCCCCAGACACACGTCTTTTAAAGAAAAAATATTTCTCACAGAATCTCCCAGTTTATAAAGTATCTTTGTTTTAATACTTAGTTTGTATAGTCCTAAAACTATGTATAAACTTTCTTATAAATTCTGCAAGTACATTATAACATTTCATGAATTTATAATGATTTACACATTAATCAATTCTATAAGTGATTCTATACCAAATCATTGCTTTCAATGTGAATATGGTATTGACAGCTAAAGCTGAGTTTTTCCACTTTTAATCTGGTGATCATTGCATTACCTTCTATTCTTCCATCATTTCTCCCTACTCAAACTACTGGCAAGTTTCCCTGTAATGCTCTGCTATGTTGTCTGGCCTTCACTTGGCTCCATGCGTCATTTAGATCAGGAGTAAGACAAACACCACCCGCAAACTGTTTTGGTAAATACAGTTTTTTTGGATCCCAGTCCTGTCCATTTATTTATTATGTGTGTTTATGACTGCTTTTGTACTGTATCAACCAAACTGAGCAAATGCAACAGAAATAGGCCTGCAAGACCTAACATATTTTATACCTGGCCCTTTACAGAAAAAGTGTGCACACTCCTGGGGCACCTGGATGGCTCAGTTGGTTAAGCACCTAACTCTCGGTTTTGGCTCAGGTCATGATCTCGTGGTTCGTAGGATCAAGCCTGGTGTCAGGTTTTACACTGACAGTGAAGAGCCTGCTTGGGATTTTCTTCCTCCCTCTTTGTCCCTCTCCCACTGTGCTCTTTCTCTCTCAAAATAAGTTAATAAACATTTTTTCCAAAAGTTTGCATACCCCTGATTTACATGATAAATCTGTTACTTTAATAGCTTCTTGAAATGTGGCACTTTTTGGCATTAATGCCCTCATAAAGCCCAATGCAGAAGTGGACATTGTATCAAGAGGTGATACTAAGCTATGGCTGGCAGGAATTCAAATGATTCAGAATATATGTGCAGATTATTGTTTCTGGGGTAATTTAGACCACTTCACACTATCAGATGCTAGATGTATAGCACTGGCATTAAATTAGATGGAACAATGTGTTTGCTAAGGCAAACTCATTTATGATTTATCCAGTTTGCACACTGATGTTATATAAAGGTGATTTTTTGGTCTGTGTGAAACATGGGCATTATTTAACAAACTTTTATTGAAAATCTAGTAGGAAACCAAAAAAAAAAATCAGACACAATTCTTGACTCAGAGTTGTGTGGAGCTAGGGCTTAGAGGTCTACTTTATTTCAACACTTGGAATTCAAAGTGTCCCTAACAAACAATGAACCAGCTTTTCATGGGAATCTTACATTTATGGCCAATGCAAATGGCAGCTAGTTTGGCTTATCTTCAACGCTCCTACATTTCTATTGAAAACTACTGTTGATCTTTGAGCAACGTGGGTTTGAACTGCATGAGTTCATTTATGGGCAGATTGTTTTTTCAATAAAAACAGTACAGTACTGCAAATGCACAGTAGATAACACATACAACATACAAAATAGGTGGCTATTGACAATGCTATTTGTAAGGCTTCTGGTCAGCAATAGATTATTAGTAAAGTTTTGGCAGAGTCAAAGTCATATGTGGATTTTTTATTGCGCTGGAGCTCGGTGCCCCTGACCCCCATGTTATTCAAGGGTTAATTGTACTTTACTAGAAGAGAGTGGTCAAGAAAACAGGGCTCAAGAAAAAGAAGGTGTTTTCTTTCTGTAGTTTGAAAAGAGGTACTTTGAATACAGTGTCTGAATCTTGAAAGGGTATGTATCCATCCGTCTTCCCATCTACCAAATATTCGCTGAGAATTTCTATGTGCCAAGCTTTCTTCTACACACCGGGGAGACAGCTGTGAATGGAAAGACGTGCTTCCTAACCTCAGATAACTTCCAGCCTAGCACAGCACATGACTTTATGCGAGTGTGGGGAGATACACCCAAGCACCATGGGATGCTGCAAGAGGGGGAAAGTAGGTTAAATCAGGGGACAGGAAAAGCATAGTGAAAAAAATCAGATTCGAGCTGAGAACTTTAGTATTGCAGGAGTTAGATAAGCCAAAAGGATAGGAGGAAATTTGCAGGCAGGATATAGAGCCTGTGGCCAGGTATGTTATTGGAAACTTTTGAGGAATAAAAAAATGAAGATATCTATGGATATGATGATCATATGTCACTGAGATACTTACAAACCCTGCCTTTCAGATTTTTCTTGTTTGGCCTGAGGTCCATGTCAAAAAATTTAGACATCGTCTTTGTGATAGCTTATTGCTTGAGGTAGATTGACATTCAATTCTACATCTTTTTTTTTCAAGCCAGCACAGGAGGAAGTTACACTTTCCCACCCACCTAGTTTCCACATAATCTCAAAAGTAATAAAACAGACAGACCAGTCTGTATTTGCCAAACTCTCTTATGCTCTGAGCTTGTAATGTATTGGCCTCTTTCTCTTTCCCTCAAAGAAGGAAACTTTGCTCTCATATTTCTTTCTATGAGCAAGACAAATGCACACACACACATATTTCATACAAGTTTTAAAATACCTAATTTCAAGTTTGAGAATGCTCCTTCATGATACTTTCTTTCTCTGCTTTCCTCCGGTCAGTTAGACAACAGATGCCCTCAAATGACAGTGGAAAGGGTACCTTATACTGCAAAAGATCTATTTTAAAGGAGGTGCTTTATGAGTGAGGTCTGCTTGGACAGACCCTACTTAATGTCTGTGTGTGCTCACTCATAACAAACCATGCACAGCCTCTATTCTGGACCTGGCACAAAAAGTTGCTGAGGTGGGTATATGCAAACAGATTCACTTAAAAGCACCTCTTTAAATGAAGTCTGTGGTAAAGGCCCTCTCTTGCCCCCTTGATAAAACAGTCCGAGCCCACTTGCTCTCTATCACGTGTACACTCATATTCTTGACGGGTGCATGAGCATGCTTTCAGTCCCCAGCCTGGTTCTCTGCAAAACTGCTAAGGCCCCTTGGGCAAGTCATTTTATACATTTAGGCCCCAGGTTCTCATCTGAAAATGAGGTGTTTGCACCAGATGACCACTAAAGTCACTTCTAGCTGGAACATTCTGTGAATGAATCTATTGAACATGTTTAAACTCCCTAGAGTGATGGAATGGAGGTTGGAAGTTTCTTTAGCATACCATTTTATGGGGAAACTAGCATAATCACAAAAGCCCTGACATTGCTTGCTACTGTCATTTATGCCAGTCAACTATTTGGTAATGCTCATAATTTGATTTGGCTTCATTTCAAGGAAAATTGGGATTGAGGGCAAGCTGTGAATTTGGGTGCAGCGTCTAGCAGATGACATCCCGTGGTTGTGTCCCCCCCCAACCCCCAAACCTCTTATCTGAAAGATCACTGTTCCAGAACACCTGGGGCTCCCTTACACAAGCATCATGTTATTCTCATTAAGTGCAAGAACATGCAACAATTATGTAAAAGTGTGCATGTGGGGAAAATCCAACACAGTTCACAAGGGAATGGATATACAAAGCCAGCTTTGAACCTGCAAACTCAGGCTGGCCGACATGCTACAGGTGAGAACGTGCTAGCGAGGGAGTGTCGACAGTGCTGGAGCCATTAATTCACTTATCCTCAGGTACAGTCGGCAATTGTTCTGGGTTTCCGGTGCTTCCAGAGCAGTCCTCCTCCTTGGCATGTGCAGGCAATGCTGGCCAAAAATTGTCTCCTTTGCTCACTCCCGGGTTTCTGCCTGAAATCTTTTCTTTCTTTCTTTCTTTCTTTCTTCCTTTACCTTTCCATTTTATCCCCCTTCCTTTCCTACTTTTCCTTTCTTCTGAACTTCTTTTTCTTTTGTTCCAAGGCAATAAACACGGACAAATTAGAAAGAGTAGTTAAAAAAAAAAAAGATGTGCTAATTTCATATTTGATAGTCACTGACATAGCCAGTATAATATAAAATGCAGAAAAACCAGTTGGCAACCTTTAGTTAATCTATATACTTTTATTGCTCTCCCAAGTGTATGCCCAAAGGGTGTATGGGTATCTTCTCCCTGTCTTATGTAATAAGTCTAAGGCTTTGGCCTTGGCAGTGACCATAGAAGATGGCATAAAAATGAGTTACTAGTTTTTTGTTTAGGGTAGAAATCCCTCCTGTTTGTGCCAAGAGCATCTGTCTCTTCTTATAGACACATACCACACTTGCACATGTATACCACATACACACACAGGCACACACATGAACACACTCACCTACCCAACACATACGCATGCCTAATGTACACAACACTCCCCCAACATATCACAACACAACATATCACTCCACCCAACATACACACCATATGCATGTACACACGTGCACACACATGCACACATGCCGCACAAATCTTCTCCACACCCAACACACACATACACACTATACACATTGTGCCCACATACCCCAGAGCCAACACACACATGCACACACACACCCTGCCTACACGTACACACCCGGTGTGAGCATTCCCACAACTGGATGGAGAGAAGCAGGCATCTGCAGACAGATACAGCCGGGATCAGGATAAGAAGCTGAAGAACAGTGAGATGACAGGGCAGCAGGAAGGGTTGTGGGCTTAAGGAGCAGGAGGCTCCCTTCAAATGGAGTTTTCCCAAACCGCCTTTTCCATATTCTAAAGCTTGATAGCTTTTACACTGATGAAAAGAGTGCATATTTGCCAGGAATATTTTATTTAACTATTTCCTTGGTTTCAAGATCTTATAATTTTAAACAAAACAAAACATGCCCCCTTTCCTCCCAATCCACGCACATGCTGGCTGATGGCTGCTATCATGTGGTGGGGCACGGACTTATGTTTCAGGGTTTGTAGCAAGGCAGGAAGGAGACTTTCTTCTCTACCCAGCTGAGAACACCTTCCTTTCTAGGACCAACTTGTCTTCTGGCCACACTAATAAAAGAAGCCCAAGTGAGAAGCCAATGTCCTCAACAACAGGTCAATGAGCACTTTATTGAGATGCCCTCCAGAGGCTCCTCCCCACCGCCCACCCTCCCTGCCAAGACTGAGCAGTATGTTTCAAGAATTACCATGGTAATGATAATTTACAAGCATGAGTCACTCTTCTGTTTTTCAGGGAGCACTCACTCTGCCATCTCTTTTCACACATTTCCACTGGCTGTGGTTTGGCTGCCAGGTGCAATGTGGCAGCAAGTTACTTGAAAACGTTTCACAAAAAGCCAGATTCCCCAACCCTGGCTTACCTGTGGACCACATATATGGCTGTAATTGCAAACAGCTGCCCACCCACCAAGTAAAAGTAAGAGAGGTCATTTTAAAAATTGTTAAAAATAGCAAGCACTTGGGAGCAGCCAGTTCATTTGTTGATTCAAAAATATTTGCCACCAAGAGCAGTGTTCTGAGCATATACCCGTTAACAAGTCAAAGAAGGGGCATTCAGGGCTAGCTGAATGGTTAACCTCAGAAATTAATAATAGTCATTATAGCTTATATTTATTTTACCATGTATGGCACTTCTGCTCTAAGCATCATATGTGTACTAACTTAGTGAATCATCATACCCCTATGAGGTAAGTACGTCCTGTTTCACGGAAGAAGTCACCTCCTGATAATTTTTCTGAGAGATGGTTGGCCCTGGTCAAATTGATGGAGGGCCCTGTTCTTCTTGTGTTGTAAGTGGTTCTGTAAGACCAGAATTCTATAAAGAGTGTTCCTCAACTAGTCTCGTGTGGTGCTCTAAAAAATAAAAGGGAAGTAAGGAAAGAAAGAAGAAAAGAAATAGGGAAAGGGGGAAGGAATCGGGAAAAGAGGGAAGGGAGGAAAAAAACAAGGAGGGAGAGAGAGAGAGAAAGGGAGGAGGAAGGAAGGAAGACAGGGACGGTCTTGGTTTCAGTACTGTTACACAGAGTTGTAACTGGGTACTTCTCAGAGGAGGTACACATATGCTTTTCCCAGACTTGACCCCGGATCCATTATTTCCAGAACTGGTCTTGTCAGCCTATATTAGAGTTGAGAGTTTTCAACAATGCCCTCTGAAGAAGGCCTCTTTTAAATGGACATAATCCTAGGGGTCTTAACACATTTGAGATAACTAGTTCCTTGAATATTTTGCTTTACAACACTGGTACATAAGACAGTTGTATAAGATTGTTCCTCCCTTCTTGAAATATTTATTGAGCACTTCCTATATGCTAGGAGAAGTATATACCTTTGGGGAAGATATACTTAAAATTTTTTAATGTTTATTTATTTTTGAGAGAGAGAAAGGGCGGGGGGGAGGCAAGGGACAGAGAGAGAGAGAGACAGGCAGACAGACAGACTCTGAAGCAAGCTCCAGGCTTTGATCTGTCAGCATAGAGCCCGATGTGGGGCTCAAACCCATGGACCGTGAGATCATGACCTAAGCCAAAGTCAGATGCTCAACCAACTGAGCCACCCAGGTGCCACACCTGGGAAGATATACTTTAATAAAGTTTTTGAGCATGTGGAGGTGCTGAAAAGTGGGCAAAGTTATGAAAGAAAAATATAAAGACTTTCTGGATCTTAGTGGATTTTTGTAAACAGGTGCAAACTAACCAACAATTTAATAAACTACAAATCTTTGTCAACCCTAGAAAGAGTTGGTATCACCAAGATATACAAAATTTCATATAAAAACATTTTAAATATTCAAGGCTGAAATTATCATTCCTTGTTAAAATAAATTATGATGATGATGATGATGATGATAACTAAAAGCAAAAGATAGGTATAAATATATAATTTCATTTCCCCAGCTGCTCTCTGAAGTAGGAGAGGTAGTAAACTCATTTGAAAAGGGACCTGTCACAAACCTATTTATAATGAGAAGCACATTTGGCAGGACCTGTAGTATGTTAAAGAAGCACTGCAAAATCACCTTATACAATTTGTGTGTGTAGAATTATAGCTTTCCGGGGCATCTAGGTGGCTCAGTCGGTTAAGCATCTGACTTCGGCTCAGGTCATGATCTCGCGGTTTGTGAGTTGGAGCCCCGTGTCGGGCTCTGTGCTGACAGCTCAGAGCCTGGAGCCTGCTTTGGATTCTGTGTCTCCTTCTCTCTCTGCCTCTCCCCTGCTCATGCTTTGTCTCTCTCTGTCTCAAAAATAAATAAAACATTAAAAAATAGAAAAAAAAGAATTATAGCTTTTCTACTACATTTTCTCAATGCCATGTGATGTTTTGACATGTGATGCACAGGTACACATACATAGAGCCCAATGGGTACAAGGTGTCCAATCCCATCTCATTCCTCTTTGTTGACATACATCATTGTACTGACACTAATTTGACTGGGTTATTTGAGATAGCTGCATTCAATCTCAATTGAACTTTATGCCTCAGGATGTGCATTGGAGATGGATTTTAGGAATCAAGGCAGGAAGATGTTATGGAGACTCAGTTGCATGTCCCATAGTGCTCCCTGTAATAAACAAAAAGCTGCCTCATGCAACTAACTCCTAACTAAATTATTCTGAGTTGTGTTAGAATCAATGGATTGATGTGAACTTACTTATAATGTCATAGATATAAAGAAGGTATAGTCATGGAGGAGGCAAGGTGTCAATCTCTCCCCTTCCCCACCCCTACCCCATCTTGTGATGTAAAAAATAAATTTGTGTTTAAATGTTTACAACATAATTTATGACCCTGCCTTCATGACTACCATAGCTCAATAAGAGACAGACATTAAGCAAGTATTACAGTCAATTCATTGATAAACTGTCATTGTAAAGGCACAGAGTACTAAGTGAATAACATGTTGAGCATCCTGTGGCCCTTCCCCATGCTAAAGCCTAAAGATGCACCTAAGATGCAACATATTCTACCGTAAGTTGTTATAGTACTGGACAAATGACGGAGAAAGTGAGCAGAATTGGGAACTCCTTATAGCTGTGTTTTCTTTTCCAGTATCTAAGGTCTAGGTATTAAATTCTAGTCTTGTTGAGAATTCTGTCCTCTCACTGGCTTGATTGGTAATAATGTTACCTTACTCACTATGGTGTCCCTTGAGCCTACTGTGTCTGGCACATAGTGTGCCCTTAGAATGCTTCTTGAATAAAGGAATAAATGGAAGAATGACCATGTGAATCTGCACTTTCATGCTTCTTAGCTGTGCTGAAGTAAAGTAGGCAGGCTCCATCAAGGAAAAACTAACTATGGTCAAAGGGAGGGAGGGGTAGGACCAGGAAAGTGCCCAGGCAAGTAGAAAGAACTCCCTGTCTCTATGCATATGCTTCCCCTGGCCAAGTGCCCTTCCTGCACTCTGGGTAATGTACATATGTTCTGGCCATGCTCTGTTGAACTCAAATTATAGTATTCTGTTCCTCTCTCCGAACACAGAGCCAATATGAATGGTTTTCCCAATAGCTTTAGTCAGTGGAAAGACTGAGCAATGTAACCCAGCCTGTGGCCAGTGAAACTTCAGGACAAGCAAATCAAATAGATAAAGCCCAGATTTTGTCTACATGGCAGAAATACATGAGGATGTACATATCCTACACATATGTATATGTCTCCATCTGTGACTGGTTGAATTGTGTTAAGGAATCATTAAAGTCATAGCTGATGGAGTAAAGAGAGTACACACACACACACACACACACAGAGTCAAAAGGTGGTGACTGGATCTCCCAGATGTATGATTAATGTATAAATTATACATCATCCTTGATTTAGAAAATTGTGAATATGTAATGTGAAGGATATAAGCTGGGGTAGAGAATATAATGATGATATTTGTCTTTGGGTAAGAAAAAGCTCTTAATTTCACTAAATTTTTTCAGCATCAAAAATATTGAGTAATTATACATAAATAGATATGTCTATTTAATTTTGGTAGAAAACATTTCCCTAAATTAAAGTAGAAGTTGATATTAAAATGTTTTGAATAAGGAAATAATTCTTTGGACACTCTGCAGTTTCCAAAACCAAGATAAAAATGTCACTAAGGAAAGTAATCCAATTGGATCAGTAAAGTTGCCACTACCTAATTACTACTGATCCTTTCAGAAAGGACATTTAATCTTTAGATGATTATTCTAAATTTGACATCTGATTCCTTGCTGAAGTCATAGGCTTACTGCCTCCGGTTCCCTACTATTCTTTCTCTTAGAAATAAAAGTACTAATTCTCTGAAGGAGTACATTGTATTGAAATTAACCAGGCATAAAGAACCCAAGAGTTACTGTCTTTGATCAGAGCACAGAATATTGCTTTATGCTAAAATGAGAAGTTTAAGATGTCTTTACTTATGTGAATTAAGAAATGAGAGCTGTGTTGAATATCATAACATAAATAAAAAGACATTCTTGGATCATATTGGGAATGCCTTGTTGCAGGCAAATGTCCAGTGCCAGAAAAATGAAGATAGATTGAATGGTCCAGGAAATGAGCCAGCACTGGGCTGATGAAGGACAACATTAGCCACCCTAATGTGATCCTGGCCTACTTCTCCCTAACATCCTCCCCACCCTTCCCCCATTCTGGTGCTTTAAGAAAGAGACATATTTTAACATGTGGCCAGTCACTTATTTAGTTCCTGGCTTCCTAAATTTTGTTTTTCCCCCCACAAAACCATTATCCCAATTACTTCTGTCTGTCCTGACTAGTCAGGGGTAGATAATTGAGGCTGCGTATAAACCTTTCTCTCTTGCATCTTACTCAAACATCTATCCACACAACAGGGCAGCAACATCTCATTACATAGAGTGGAATGTCGGGAAACCAGGTACTGGTTGTCAAGACAGCCTTGTCTAGGAAGTGACTAGCAGCCCAAGTCTGAATTACTGTTGGCAAACTTTGCAAGACCGTTCTGTTCCAGGAATAGGGAGATGATGACCATGAAACTTGGAAAAATTGGTTTGGGGCAAATGATATGATACATGATACATTTTCCTGCTATGGAGAATGGCATGAACAGAGGAGGGAAAGGTAATCCAAGTGGTCTTTGGTTAAGAATGTGTTAGGCTCTGCAAGTCTGCTAAGGTATGCGCTCAGGGTCTAAAATTCACATGCATATGGCAGATGTTTCAATTTCTGTATTCATTTCAGGAATGTGAGATCGAAAACAAAACTGCTTAGAAATTATCTTTGCAATTTTATGGTAGGAATACTTACTATGCTGTGACATTTTATGGGAAATTTTTTTTCAATATGTGAATGTAAAACTTAGAGAAAAAGAATCCTTAAGTTCTTTTGCCCCAAAATAATTTCTTTTTCTTTCTTTCTTACCAGTTTGGTTTTTATCATCATTATTTTACTTTTCTTTTAGTTTTGACAATTGGCATTGTGAACTCCTGGGTAAAGAGGTTTCTGTTTAAAATTATAAAATATCTCAAAGTAGTAATTTTACACCCATCTAACCCACACTCAGGTTAATCTACTATTTCCAACCAGGACTTGGGCTAGCTTTTTTGCATCAGTTTTCTTCAGTATGTTTGGTTGTCTAGAGTCCATCAAAATGCTTTTCAAACATGGATAGTTGCTGCTTCATTATCAGTTGCTAGATGCCTTCAACTTCGGCCTCATGCAGGGCTCTAATTGATATGAATTGTAATTTACATATCCTTGATGAATAAATTCTCTTTTCACACACTAATGCCTATTTTTCCAAATAAAAGGCTTATTTTTTACATGCATCTATATCATAAACATTTCTTCAGTAAGACTCCTGTTTGCAATGATATGTTCAGCATGGTTTCTGTTCATTCCTGATTCTCAAAGAACTCAACCGTGCAAATACCAGGTCCTAGACTTATCAGCCAGACAGGCTATGTGCTAATCTTTCTGCTATCTGAAGAGGGCAAGCACAAATTTCATCTTCTGAAATATGTAGGTCATAGAGGTGATTTTGAAAAGAGATTCAGATAGAAGTAAATGTTAATGTTATCTCTACTATTGTGTATGTTTGAACATTTTCACATTAAAAAGTTTTAAAATGGGGCGCCTGGGTGGCTCAGTAGGTTAACTGTCTGACTTCAGCTCAGGTCATGATCTAACACTCTGTGAGTTCGAACCCCACGTGGAGCTCTGTGCTGACCGCTGAAAGCCTGGAGCCCATTTCAGATTCTGTGTCTCCCCCTCTCTCTGACCCTCCCCTGCTCATGCTCTGTCTCCCTCTGTCTCAAAAATAAATAAAAACATTTTTTTAAAAGTTTTAAAATGTCTTGACAGTCCCATATATAATTAATCCTCATTATTTGCTATTCTATATTTGTGAATTCACCTACTTGGTAAAATATATTTGTAATCCCCAAATCAAAACTTATAGGGCTTTTGTGGTCGTTCATGGACATGCACAGAGCATCAAAAAATTTGAGTCAACCATGGACATGGTCCCAGGTGACGTTAAACAAGATGATGCTCTGCCTCCTTGGTTCAGTTCTCATCCTGTAAACAAATGTCCTTTTCATGGTCTATTTAGTGCCCCAGTTTCTGCATTTTTGTGCCTTTTAATAGTGATTTTGCTATTTAAAGTGATTTCCAAGCAGAGTGCTGAAATGTTGTCTAGTCTTCCTAAGTGCAAGAAGGCTGTGATGTGTGTGCCTCAAGGAGAAAATACATAGGTTAGAGGCACTTCATTCAGGCACGAATTATAATGCTGTCCACGATGAGTTTAATGGTAATAAATCAATACTACACATTAAAGGTATCTTTAAACAGCAATGCATGTAAAAGAACATCCTGTGTTGATCTGTCAATAAAAATGTGACCAGAGGCTTGAAAGGAACCCAACCCTGGATTTCCCCCAGGAGCATTGGTTCAGTATTGGCTAATTCAGTGAACTGCAATGAATAAGAATCAACTGTATTTGCATATAAATATAATTCATTTGCATCTAAGTAGCACCAGAAAGAGCTGTTTGGGTCTGTCAGCATAGAAAACCACTCTGAAATGTTTGGCTATGTATGCATATCATGCAAGTTAGGCTGCTAATTGTCCTACCTCCTATTTTCTTGGTCCATTGTAGACATCACTTGATTCTGTTCCTTAGATTGGACTGTTATCCACGATGTTATTCAAATACTATTGTTGTTGTTGTTGTTGTTATAATTATTATTATTTTATTATAATTATTATTTTCTTTTTGTTTTGGTAATTGTCTTGTGAACTCCCAGGTAAAGAGGTTCTGTTTAAAATTATGATTTTAGTAAAAGCTGGCAGGTATATCTTCATTGCTCCTTTGTGAATAATTCAGTGTCTGATAGGCTACACTATCTACAAGATCAGGAAACATTGAGCCTTCCCGTACTGGTAAGATCTTATTTATTCCCCAGACCTGACATGGCACCTGGCATCTAGTAGGTGTCTGATTGGGTGAATGGGTTTCTAATTAAATGTAGAGTTGTAACATGTATTAATTTAAAAACCTTACAAAATAGGTAGTGACTTATGTTTAATGTAACAGCTGGGAAACGATGCCCTTAGGGCAGAAGCTGTCTTAGATGTTTAGAGACTTAGTATTGGTTACAGAACCTATAAAAGGCACAAAAATTTACCATAAATGTCTATAAAACACACATATTTCTTGTGATAAATAATAGAGCCTATGTATTTTATTGGCTTGGCAACTGACAGTAGTAACTGTAAATAAACAACTGAGGTAAACTTTATTGGTTAGACACAGAATAGTAAAATATTGCCCAGGAGACAGAAAAGCAAATTTAAATGATGATATCCTGGCTTGGGAATGATCTCACAATTAAGGTAACTTCTATCAAGAGGGCAATATTTTCCAGCTGTTCTCTGCAACCTCTACCATTGACATTATACTTTTTATTTTTGTTGAGTAATAGCAGCAACTCATTCCAAGCATTATAGTTTGTTCTGCATTTGGGCATTTATGCTTCTCAAGAGCTGATTTCTTTTTAATCCAGGCAGTTGAACAGGATATAAATGTCATTTTAATAATAGGAACTGAAAATTTAATAATATGGTATTAATCTGTAAGTATAAGTGAATAATGCTAGTCCTCACTCACTTTACTTCCTACGTAATTCTGGCCTATTAATGGAATTTTTATTCAAGGGAATGCTGTGTTGCAAGATTTTTTTTTTTTTGTAAGTAAAGAAGTTTTCAACAAATGCAAAGGAAAAAATAAAGATAAATATTGAAATACTTATATGGATTGTTGGAGATATCTATGTAAATACATACATTAAATTGCTTGAAATGTCCAGGAAACAGCAACAGGAAAGTTAAAGGTGATTTTTCACTTGGAGCATTTCCTTACTTTTTCAACTATGTGAGGCATATATGTATCGTATATATATCTCAAAGAGAATGTTTGAAAAGCCAAAGGGTATTTGTGTCAAGTGAAAAGTAAAATGAAGCAGAAGGTCTTCCTACTGAACAGATGAGGCCGATGCTAGTTCCCCTGCATGAGAACAGTCACTGAGGGTTTGGGTTCACACCTGTGTGAATGTTGCTAAGGAGATGTTATATAATGGCTTAAATTAATTCTTTAAAAAATAATAACGATAACTCCCTATGTTTTATTGTGGCACAATGATGGAAACATGGCTAATTTATGGCAATAAAAAACACTATGAGCTATTTTGTAGTCTGAGTCACAGAATGGTCACTAAAATGAAGAAAAACAAAATGCTATAAATGAAGAGATGTTTAAACTGAGAAAATATACTTATTATACCTAACTACTGTATATTTAAATTTGAAGTATATTTTCTTGCTCGAAACTTCTTTTCTTTGGCTTTTCTAGTCCTTTTTATATTTCTTCCTTTTTTTCTGGGCATGCTGCCTTATGCCATTTGGGTCACTTTTTGATTTTTTCATGGACAGCCGTGCAACAACTGTCAGCCCTGACCAATCTGGGATGCAAAGAAAATCAAAAGTTTTCTTTTAGTTGTTTGCATTTTGGAAATTAAACAGAAATAAACCCCAGTCTTCCTCTTCCACTGGCCCAAACAAAACACTTTATTTATTTATTTATTTTTTATGGACTTCTTTCAGCACTGAGGAATGAAAGATTAAAGAAATGGGATACTCTTAAAAAATATTTTTCCCATAGACATGCTTTATATGACGGTCTATGGTCTCTGGAACCTGACTGTCTTGGGGCTGTGGGCACAGGGACTATTTCTTGGCTGTATTCACCTAGCAGTGTCCAGAACATTGCCTGCTCACAGGTGATGGGCTCTTGTGCCACCAGCCTCTGGAAGGCCAAGAGGAAGTCCACACAGTATTTTTATTATAGGACTGTCCTTCTTAAAACATAGTCTGAGGAGCCTGTGGTTTGAATTACAGAGTGTCTCAGGAGAACTTCTGGCATCTGGTTTGACAATCATCTTTTTAAAAAATGTAGTCTTTTGTGAGCTTGTGACCCAAAATGATATGGTAAAACTAATGCTAGAGACTCATAGTTGCTTCAGTTATAACTGTTATTGCAACTAAGTTAAGAGAATAAATGAGCCTGGACACTAGATGGAATTTAATAAATGTAATAGAAAATGGAAGCCCCACCTATTGTCTACCGCCTAATTCCCAGATCCTGTGAACCTGTGAATGTGAACTTATTTGGAAAAAGCATCTTTGCAGATGTCATTTGAGTTAAGGATCTCAAGATATGAGGATCATCCTGGATTATCTGGTAAATCCTAAATCCAATGACAAGTGTCCTTAGAAGAGATACATAGAGGAGAGACAGACAGAAGAAAAGGAAGCCATATGATTGTGCAAGCAGAGATTGGAGTGATGCAGCCACAAGCCAAAGAACACCAGGAGCCCCCAGAATCTGGAAAGGACAAGGAACATATTTTCCTGAAGAGCCTCTGGAGGGAGCTTGTCCCTGTTGAAAACTTGATTTTGGACTTCTGGCCTCCAGAACTGTGAGTGAATATATTTCTGCTACTTTAAGCCACATAGGTTATGTTGATTTGTTATGGTAGCTATAGGAAACTAATTATCTACTATCTGTCTGTCTGTCTTTCTACCTACATCTATCTTAATATACTCAATGTTTACCATCTCACTGTATTACTGTTTTTGCCAATTTATTCTTACCTCTTTGTGTGTGTGTGTATATATATATACATATATATATACACACACACACACACATATTTAATTATCCCATGAACTCTAAAAATAGTTTACCTATTAACTGAAAAAATCATACATTCTAACTATACTCAATTTGAGGCAGTATTTGATTTCTGTACTCCATTTTATCACATGTGTACACATATGTATTAAAATATATACATCTATGTTACAAATGAACTTCACTTTGTGTCTATGCCATCTCAGGTTGTTCTTTAATGCTGTCTGTATTAGATCTCAAGCCTCAAAGGAAAGGAAACTCTATACTGTAGATTCCTTTATAGTAGCCCTGATGATAGTGTCTTTTATTGATTATAATTTTCAGGCATGTCTTTTCGACTTAAAAATAAGTCTGAATATGTGTTAAGAGAGTAAAAAACCAGGAAACCAAAGCCATCCCATGAAATCTGCTTCTATTCCATTACTCCTTATTTCAGTCAATGACATGGGGACACATCAAGTCCTCCAGGCCTGCACTCCAACAGTTTCTTATGCTGCCCATCACTAGGTGCTACCCACCCCCTGTAACATTCCCCACTCGTGGCCTTTCCTCCTTCAGTGCACTGAGCTGGATCAGGCCTAGCTGTCCTTTCATCCATCGGTTACTCTCATGCCTTCCCTTTTGTTTTCCTGCACTTACCATTCTTCTGCCAGCACACATATACACACATGTCCATGCACACACACATACATGTGCACAAAAATACACTGCACATGTGAGCACACACATAAACACATACCCACCCATTTCATGGGATTCTAGAGGCCCTTCAATTACTTAGACCAGCCAGGTCCTTGGTTCTCCTGGGCCAGCCAGGAAAGAGTATAATTAAAATTAATAAGTAAGATATAGAGTATGTGTAAAAACTTAATCATAGAGATACTTTGTGTCCCAGCAACTCCACTCCTGTGTACATACCCATAAGAAATGAAAACATGCACTTACAAAAGTCTTATATGTGAATATTCACAGCAGTATGATTTGTCATAGGCAAAAGGCAGTAACAAGATGGACAAGGGAAATTCCATATGCTGGCCCTTCCATCTATGCTAAGTTCATCTGCTGACTTGTGTGTGTGTCTGTTTCGATTCACTGCGTGCATACAGACGGTGGGGCTGTTCTGAACTGGATTCTCACTGCTCAGCACAGCAGCTGGACAGAGTAGGGTCTCTAGAGCATGTTTGTGGATCAACTGTACAAGCCAAATGTACCGAGTTTCCACAAGGGCATTCCTGATATGGCCATGTAGCTCACAGAAACATAGGAGTTATGTTAGGCTTCGGCTGAAGGTCTCTCAATTGCCCAACACACAGCAAGACTCCTGCAGCCGTCTTTTCCCTCAAGTCTCTCTGGCTTCTCTCCCTATCTCTCCATTACCCTCCATGCTCCCACTCTCACTGTGGTCTCTGGTCTCTGTCCCTTTGGTCTCTGTCCCTTTCTCCCAGTGCTGGCTCACCTCACCCCACCACACCTCATCTTTCCCAGGTGCCTGAGGTAAGCCCATTCTCTGCATTTGACATCTCCCCTCCATCTCCTCACTCAGCCAGCAGCACAAATCTGGAAATCTGACCTGCCTGAGCAAAGTGTCCTTTCTCCTTAAAAGATGAGGAGGGAAATGATTACAAGTAACTGGTTGTAATAACCAGTTTCCTTTTATTCTCATCACTTATGAATGAATGCTGTTATACGGCTATTAACTTGGGATGGAAAAACCTATTTCATGTCCCTATGTGTCTGCACCTGCACCTGCTGTTTCCTCTTCTCTTCTGGAAATCTCTTCTCTTCCCTTCGAAAAGACTGCTCATTTGTCAAGATCCCTTTCCTGGGGCCCACTTCTCAGTGAAGTGTTTCCCCCAGCGAAGGCAGAGCTGGAGGCAATATAATACCAAAGAGAAACTCTCATGAATTTGAAACAAGATGGGCCTAGGTTTGAATCTCAGCCTCACCTCTTATGGCTGTGACACCTCGAACAAGTTTCTTAAACTCAATGCATCCTCATTTTCCCCATTTGTAGAGCTGTGAGGTTTTGATGATGCATTGAATGCATTCCTGCCTGCCTCTACAGCAAAATGAGGCACCCGAGAAAGGGGTGGGTGGTACTGAGATGTGTTCCCTGCAGTCTATAGAGAGACCTGGAGGGTACCTAGCCCTGGAGGAGTACCCTTCTGAGATTACCTGAGTGTGTTACAGGGCTATTCTCATTTTTCAGATGCACAATAATGTGGAAAGACTGGGAAGCAATGAAGGAATGTTGTAAAGTTCCTGGCACATAGTAAGTGCTCAACACATGTAGGTCTTCCCACCTCTTGTTCCCTCCCACTTGTGAACAAGCCTCTATTACAGCATCTGAACCCCCAGCCTTGCGCACAGAACTGGAAGTCATTCAGGGGCATGATATGTGTCATTATTATTTGTTTGCACATCTGTCTCTCCCTCTAGATTCCAAGTCCTTCAAGCCCATGGACTGTGCTACACTCATTGCTATAGCCCCAGGGCCTAGAGCATAGTAGATACTCAGTGGATATTTGTTGAATGAATGGATCAATGGATGACAATTTCATGGAAGAATCACTCACTAAAATTTCCAGCCAAAGACTTTTGAAAGTTGGGCTGAAAACACATCATGTTTGTTGCCCAACCCTCACCACACTCTTTAGGGGTGGCCACAGCACTACATGTTTTCTTCAGGAAGGATGAACTTTGCCAAGAATGAGGGCATAGGTCTGCACTGGGCACTTCCTGATTCTGCTCTCTGGGTGTGGGGAGGAGAGAGGATGCCCACAAGTGAGAGAAGGAGCCAAATGTGACAAAAGAAGCCCAGAGGGGCAACGTTTGCCCTGGTGAGACCCAGACACATTGCTGTGCTCCTGAGCTACCTCGGGTCCTGTGTGCAGGGCTGGAGTTTCAGATGTCTCTGGAGTGTTCCTTCATGTCCTGAACTTGTTCTCAAGAATCAGATGCCCTGATGCTCTGAGCGAAAATAAAACTACCTTCCATGAAGTGTCCCCAAAAATTCCTATGAGGAAGGAAGTACCATTAGAAGTGTCATTGGCACCATTTCCATCTGAGAGGCCAGTCTTGTATGACCTTGCATGACTTGGAGGTGTCCCTGAAGGGAAGCAGCTCTCACACTCCCACAGTGCAAGTGGCAGGACTCTTGCAAGCATTCAAGCTTACTCAACTGTGACTGTACCTTGTCCTCAGGTTTCAGTCTGATCAGTTATTACTCCCACAGGCTGATTTCTTAAAATGTAGAATTGGGGTGCAAGGTTTTCAGAAAAGATCTATGAAATAGATACATAGGACCTGTATTTAGTTCCTAGTTAAGAGATTTCATGGAATACTTACTGACTTTGTGGGTTTCTTACTTGTTATATATATATATATATATATATATATATATAATATGTATAATATATATAATATGTATATATATAATATATATAATATGTATAATAATATACATATATATAAAATGGGATGAGACCACATTTTTCAGAAGAAAACCTTGCTCCCTTCCTGTTTCTTCCTTTCCTGTGCCCCTCCCTCTTCCCCTTGTGGGTTCCCCTTTTAGACATACCAGAAGGAGTATCATGTGGAACCTCAGTTCTCAAAGTCATGTTCAAGACCTGCAGCACCCACATTACCTGGGAGCTTGTTAGAAATGCAGAATCTCATATTTACTCAGAACTGCAGAATCAAAATCTGCATTTTGACAAGATTTTACAGGTGACTTGAATACACACTCAAGTTTGAGATGCATTGATATAGTAGTTTAGATGGGGGTTTTATAATATATGCCAAATACTATATGCCAGATAGTCCTGGCTCTGATTTTGGCCCCAAATCCTCTGCAACACATCAACTGTGTAACTGGGGCAAGTTACTCCTGGTCTCTTTAAGCCTGGTAAATGTGCAGGGAAGTACGTTTCTATATGGTTTGTGATGGGATAAATGAGTGACTGGATGTAAATCTCTTAGCACAAGTGTTTGGTAATGGTAGCTATGGAGATGATAATCATTCTTTCGCCCTCCTTAGCCATTGTGGCACCCAGGACCCAGGCCAGTGATCTTAGCAGGACCGATTTAAGAGTTCTACCTGACCTTTTGGTGCTCAGGAGAGTAGTATCAAGTAGGCCTTCTGATTGATTTTGTATTTCAAATACCTTACTCATGAATGTTGACAGCAGTGGGTGCAACTGAGTAACATCCTTTTTTTTATTATTTCAATAGGTATTTTTAGTAATACTGTTGTTTCTATGCCATTGAAAGAATTCATGAGTTTCCAACTTGTAATTGCAACCCATTTTTATAATGCAGTCTTTAAAAGTTATGGTTGTGAGTTTTAGGTCCTTTGAGTTAGTGTCCCCTGGAACAAAAGTCCATCTTGCCCTGGGTATCTGGGTATTGGGCCACAGATGCCACAAAGACTGTATCTACTCGTGGGACATGGCAGGGCCACAGGGTTCAACTGGCAGTGTCTGCCTGTGCATGGGAGGCATTGGAAGGACTCTGATCTGGCATTAGAACTGGGAACAAGTGAGGCTTCAGGTGGCAGGGAGGACTTGAAGTACCTTAGCCCAGGGGCATGCTTGTTCATCTACAAATCCTCCATAACTTGCAGTCCATTTTCATGGGTATCTTTGCCTTGAAGAGAATTTTTAGTCTTTCCTGTTAAGATCTTCAAAGTCTTTGGCACATGGTTTTGACCTGATGGTAAATGAATTGCTCTGTCACTAAACCCTTGACACTTATCAGTACAGATGTATTTTCTCAATATAAAGTCTTAACCCAGTCCCTTTGGGCCCAAATATTTCACTTCTATTGAGGGAAACCAATAAAAATACATGCTGGACAAATGCCTGTATCATCCTTATTGGTTTCATGGTCAGGGCAGATGTAGGAAAGGGAACAAAGTCAAGAATTGTGAATATAACAAGGATATTTAATGAAGAAGGCAGGAAGTCTTGAAGCATAGGTGAATGAATAGGGATGATTTTTTTTCCATAACAGTCTTTGTATTTGGCTTGGAAATAAAGAGTTCTAAGGATACTCCATGAATTGTCATTGTGGTAGCCACTACATTTTTCTTGGACAGAGCCAGCTGTCACAAATCTTGGATATCTATCAGGAATAATATCAGAAAGGTCAAAGTGATATCTTTCTGCGTTGTTGAATATCACAGTTGGCTTTGTTCCAACCAGTCAGTGTCACTCCAACACTGCCTAGTGGCATCACCAGTCAGCCAAACAACAACTTCTTGCTCTAGTGAGCCCTGTGAGCTGATAACTGCCAGCAGGGAATGTTCCCCTACCCTCTTACCAGTTCAGTCTAACACTTCAGTCTGGTTATTATTGCATCTGTGGGCTCCCATATAGATTGCATACTGTAGGAAATCACTTCACTGTCTGGATACTCTGGGAGCCTGAAACATTTTTCCAGATAATTCAATCCATAAAAAACCTTCAGTTTTTCCTCACTGACTGAAATATTTCAAATGAACATGCTCTCTTTGGCCCAAATTGCAGTTGCCTGTGTTCTCCATTTTTCTGGCCCAATATCCAAAGAGGCTTACTGCATCTTATACATGGGTTTGGGCATCCACACTATGCAATTTACCAGAAAATCTCCCAGGGTTAACCTGGTCTACATGTGTCCTAATAGAAGAATGCCATGGCTCTAAGTTAGAAAACAATTATCCATCTTTGGGCTGAAATTAATGTCCAATTTTACACTTTTTTTTAATGGAAAGGACAGAAAAGATTTTAAAAATGGCCAGAGAACAATAACAATAGTTACTAACATTTATTGAGTACATACTCTGTGTTAAGTGTGTGAAATAGTTTTCACTTAAACCCTTTGGCAACTTAAGGCTGACAGCATGGAGGTTTGAGAATACAAGTTTCCTGCCTGATGTTTCTTAACTAGAAAGCAACAGAGTCTGGATTCTAGTCCAAGTCCAGGAGCTGCTAGAGCTTCTGGTTTATTTGTCTTATCTATAAGTAATGGGCAACATGTTTATTAGTAGTAAATATGATGCTGAAAACAATAGAAATAGGTCCCAACTATGTATTCCTTTTCATATTGGAAAGAAAGACAGTGAGAAACTGGCATGTCTTCTATCCTATTTTGACCCATTCACTGGCCTCCAGAATTTCCTCTCTTCCTGGTTCTCCAACTCTTTTTGTCTCTTTCCAGAAGAACACGAACTCCTCCAGGACCCTTACTGAAAATTCACAAACTTTCCACAAGTTTCAATAACTAACTGTGGCTTCTTTTTTAATACTCAAGGGTAGGCGGGTCCTGGAGTGCTGTAAAAGCCCCCTAATTTTGCCAGCAGACTGAAGAAGGGAAACTCAAGTCACTGGAGACAAAGGGGCAAAGCCACGGGTTTGGCGGCAGAAGGAAAGAAATGGTGTGTGACCAGGACTTAAGCCGTCTGTGTTGGCTCTGGATGACAGTATACTCTTGCTTCAAGGACCTTAATTGGCTGATAGAGTGATTGCTTTGGCCAAGGGTCCAATTAATACCCAACATTTGAGGATTGGTTTTCCAACCCCAGCTGGATGAGTTTCTTGGCAAAAAATGGTAACCACTGTAAATTCAATTCACTTCCTTAACTCTGCACCCACTCTATAATGTAAGGATATCACTCTGTCTGGTTAATTCCAGACATGGCTCTGTGAGCAGATGGGGAATTTGGATTTTCAAATTTGAAAAAAAAAACACATAAGTGAGTGTGAGTTTTATGCAGTTACCTTGATACTCCATCTTATGGAAAATATACTAAGTCCCACTATGGTAGAAGGCAGGACTGAAAAGTGAAGCAGTGCATAGCCTGAGGTTTGTGCTTGCTGAGAATGCTCTGATCAGTAGCCTACTATGATTGACTATGGATCTGCTGAAATCTCCACTGAACCAGCAAATGAAGTCACTTAGCTCCTGCGTGTTGCAAGTGATCTAAGATGCCACTACAGTAGTCTTAGCCTGGAGGGGCCACTGTACATTCTAGAACACGGGAACAGCAGATTTGGAGCCATGGGTTCAGATCATGGCTCTGAAATTTACTTAGTTGCATGTACCTGATTAAGTTGCTTAATCTAATTTATAAAGCAAGGATGATAACTATCCTTTCATCTTTGTTCCAAGGATTCCATTAAAGAATATATGTAAAAGCATAAAGATGTTCAATTAATGTTAGTTCACTTTCCTTAATACCAGGGGCAGCTGTGGCTGCTCAGTCTGCTACTTTATGTGTCTTGATCCTTTATGCTATCTTGGAGAACCACATACAGCCTAATGCTTGGTTTCTAGGTAGCAGGCACATAATAGCAAATTTGTAGTAGAACAAGCTTATGAGATGTTGCTCCTTCCCCTGTTTAGCATCATAACAGGCAAACTGTCTTAGAGACTGAATTTCAATGCTCTTACTTACCCCCAAAAGTATTGTGGGCTGCTCACTCATTCCTGCTTCTCTTTACAAGGTTTTGCCTTGACTTTTTTTTCTCTTGTTTACCAGACAGAATGAAGTCTATTTGTCAAAACATCCTTCCCCTCTATTTACTTTGATCTGATTTTGAAATCAGCAAGTCACTTTATTTGGGCTGCTGGAAAGAGCACTAAACCAGATGTTGAAGTGACTGAGATTTCTAGAAGACATTATTTTCTCTGATGAGACATGTAATGCATGAAGTAGGAGCCTCTGGCAGAAAGCCACAGGCCCCTATTGCTGCACACGTGCTCACTCACGTCATTGACCTCATGCTTCCCATCTTTGTCCAGAGGGTCAGCTACTTCAAGATCTTCCTGATAATCATTCTTTTGTGTGTTACCCAGACTAACCTGGCTTCCCTTTGGTTGTTTGTGGGTAGGTAATTCAGTAGCTCAGGGCAGACACTCCTGATTATAGGGAATCCACCAAGCACTGGAGTTTGTCAAATGGTCCAGTCTGGGTCTGTGTCATATAGGAAAGAAAGAAAATTCCTTGAAGACACTTTACTTTTATTTTTGACTTCTTAAGTGATCAGTGTAGACAGAGAGCAGGATGTTCTTCAAGAGTTATTACCAACCCTGGCCTTGCCTTAGGATAGGCACTCCCTGTTGTCAAGTGTTATCAATAGACATCCACAGCTGGATATCCTGTACAAGTGATGAACTCTGCAGTCTTTGCTGCCTTCTCTCTTCATTGGCTTATGAGCTGGAGCAATCCATGACTCCTTGGGAAGCAAAAGGGGCATTTCACTTTGTGTCCCATAAGTGGGTCTTTGCAAAATTGAGCCAAGTGAAATGAAAAGCATTTAGTCATGCATTGATACACTTAATTGACCATGTGCCAGGCACTGTGGGCTCTAAAGAGAGAAGTGTGAACAAGATGCAGTGCATAATGGGGTGTGGGGATGGTGCGCATGGATAGAACTGGTAATGCAGTATGTCAGGGTAAACATCAGGTGCCATGAGTAGCTCCCTGGGAGTTGGGGGAACTTTCTAAGAAGCAATACCTCACCATAGACATGAAGGATGAGAGGCAGCTGGTTGTTTTTGGGGTGAATGGAGATGTGCATAGGGCAAACAGGGTTTAGAGGTGAGAACTCCAGGCAGAACTGACACTCTGAGGAGCCTGGGAGATGCCTGGGGCTTCTGTGGAGGCCAACTCAAGGCAGGAATGAATGCTGTCTGGTAAGGTTCTCTGTGGTTAGGTTTGACACTGGACTTCAGAGCTGCCATTTCTAGTATTGGTAGAGTTGCATTTCCCTGTCATGATCTCCAAACTTCAACAGTGAGATGTTCTAGATCAGTCTTTTGGTGGTGTGGATTCGGCCTTGTTCCATTCTTCAGAAAGAGTGGTAAGGGAAGACCTAGAATTTCCCTGGTAAGACTAGAGTTATGGAAACAGCAGAGCTCCCAGCAGACCAGACATCTCTGGGGTCACTATAGAACTAGAAGTTCTTAGGAAGAACTTGTCAATTTTACCATGTCTGGGTTTCACAGCTATAGTGATGCAATCTTATAGCTGGAATCTCTCTTTATGTGTAGGTATAGGGTGTGGGCTAGCCTACCTAATGCTTCTAGATTTTCTTGCTTATATTCCACTGACACCTTTTATGTTTAAACAAATTTTCAATGAATGCTAAGGTGACCAACTATTTCAATGTGCATGGGGTTTAGGGAGTTCTCCAGATGTCACACATTCAGCACAAAAATCAAGCAAGTTCTGAGTAAATCAGAATGAATTAGTACCCCAAGAATGCTGACTTTGTACTAAGCTCTTCTGTGTTATGTGATCACATTACTCTTTAAAGCAATGCTTTGAGGTAGATACTGTTATTTCAATCTTAAAGAATTTGTAAGTAAGAGATGAAGTGAATTTCCCAAGGCTACTTAGTGCTACAGCTTGGATTTAATTTGGGTTGCCTGCTTTAAAACTAGTGTTTTAGTTATCTATTGCTACGTGATAAATCATTCCAAAACTTGCTGGCTTAAGCCAACACTAAAAGGTTATTAATTCATAGTTTCTGTGAAACAAAAATTCAAGAGCATCATAGCTGGATGGTTCTGGCTCAGATTCTCCCATGAGGCTACAGTCCAGGTGTCAGCTGGGGCTGCATGATCTGAAAGCTTGACTGGAGCTGGAGGGTCTGTTTCCAAGTTAACTCCCTCACATGGCTGTTGGCAGGAGACCTCAGTTTCTCTCCAGGTGGCTCTGCTGTAGGGCTGCCTGAGTATCTTCACGACATGGTAGTTGGTTTCCCTCAGGGTGAGTGACCCAAAAGAGAGACAGACACCACAATGCCTTTTGTTGCCTACCCTTAGGAATCATGTATTGTCATTTCTGGAATATCCTATTAGTTTTACAGGTCAGCCCTGCTGAGTGTGGCAGGGAACCACACAGAAGGTGAATACCTAGGGGCATCCTAGAAGCTGACTATCACAGCCAATGTGTGTTTCACAATTCCACAGCTGCCTTTAGGCCCTTCACCTAAAGTAGGCATTTAGAGAGCAGTCTGTAGGATAAGACATTGAACATGTATATCCTATGAACACACACACACATGAACATTCATTATATATATAAATACCATTATTTATAAACTCAAATGACTGTACTTTAAAGTAATCACTACCTTGGTAGGCTATATATTTATCCTAATGATGTTTCCATTACACCAAATATTTTTTAGTTGGTCACTAATAGACACAATTATATATAGAATTTATATATTCTATTGTATGTATGAATATATATGCCATTACCTGGAATTCAAATCAGGGAAACAGTGGGGAATGTAGGGAAGTCCAGAGCCCAGGGACGCCAATGACAAAACTCCAGATGGTAGATAAATGGGGAATACTTAGAGTGGATTTTGCCCAGTCCTTGCACAGTGCTGCTAGTGGTCCCTATTAATTTAAAGGGCTGGAAACACAGAATTTCAGAATCTTAGTTACTATGTTTGTAAAACAAAGGAAGATAGTGGCACTTGTGCTTTCAACTCCATAGAGCTGTTGCAAAGAAACAAACATGAGAAACTATGTGAAAACGCCTGCAAAAGCATAAAGTCTTAAGACTAGAGGAAGGTGCTACTGTCACCGTCATTTTAGCTGTTATCTCTGGATGTGTGCCAAGACCTCCTACAGGGCAGGGTTGGGGCTCCTAGAACCATGCACAACTGCTGCTTTGCAGCCCCTGGGAGCCTTTTTTGAGGAGCATTAGCCACACGTCTTGCTCCAGTTGTCAGACACCTTAGCCACTGTGTTTTCTTAAGCTCTGCTTCCATGTGCTGCCTGGAAGTGCATGGTTCTGTGGGTGGAAACAAGGCTGTCGGCAGGGTTCTTTACTCATGTATGCTTTCTTATGCCTGGATATAAGGACAGAGGAAGCTAGGTGTGCACAAGCCCTGCCACCTAGCGCTGGTGTGTGCACAGAGCCGGCATCCGGCCACAGAGGCTCCTAAGGAAGCAAGTACAGATGCTTCCAAAGGCAGTAAATGGAACATGCACATAAATCTGTAACACTGTTTTCACATTCCTTGCCACACTACCAAGGCCAAAAACAGGAAGAGAATTGGGTTTCTTGACAAACATTTCTTTTTCGCTCTTTTTCTTATAAAATTATCCCCAACCTGTCCGAAGGGTCTGGCAGCCATCCATGTGTCAATAACAGGCAGTTTTATGGGGATGGCATGAGCAAATGCCCTGCTAAGCTTTTCAGCTCTGTTCGAAGAACGAGTTGCTGCTTAATGAAACACAGCTGAGAACCTCCAACTGCCTTCTGAGGACTCCCAAATTTTATATCTCTATATCAGACTA